>NC_074671.1:25367601-25977601 GCF_029448725.1 Salvelinus fontinalis | reverse complement strand
TGATGCAATATGATAAGAATACAGTATAAAGACATCAATGTTAGAGACCTGGGCCCGTATCCATAAAGTGTCTCAGAATAGGAGTGCTGATCTAGGATCAGGCCCTCCCTGACCATGCATTCTTATTCACTATGATCTAAAAGGCAAAACTGATCAGCACTCCTACTCCAAGACGCTTTGGGCTCCCGAGAGGCGCAGCGGTCTAAGGCACTGCATCTCAGTGCTAGAGGCGACACTACAGTCCCTGGGTCGATTCCAGGCTGTATCACATCAGGCTGTGATTGGGGTAGGCCGTCATTGTAAATAAGAATTTGTTCGTAACTGACTTGACTAGTTAAATAAAGGTTAAATTTAAAATGTAAAAAAAATAGTTGTGAATACTAGCCCTGGCCCAGTTACTAAAGCAGAACAACAGAGAAGGTTTCTGGGCAGATAAGGTGATCTACAGCCCTGAGATTACCATGTCTGGGTGGGGTTGCCAGATTTTGTGGGTTACATTGTCAGGTAATGAGGTAGTTGGAGCTGAAATCCCCCCTCTGTGCCCATAGTCCTCATTCATACACACCTGAAGAGGTAATGGGGAGTTGGCTACCTGTTGGTGATAAACACATAGATACTAAAGACAACACAAACACTCTGATTACTCAGTAATTACCTCATAAAGTCTATAACTCACTGTTTGTCAGATGCATCTTCGTTTTGATGCGAACAGGGGCCACCTTGTCTATTATAAAAACACCTGAGAATGACGTTGTGGATTTTTATCACGAGAAGAACAAAGTCACACACAATACACAATGTTGCTGGCAAAGATACTGTAAGATGAACAAAGGCCTTTTCATAGATATAAAAACAGATGTATTGTCTATGGGTCTTTTCAGGTATAACAATCTTCAGACAGAGCATTCTAGGCACCAGCATAAACGTCCTTTATCCTCAAACCTCTCTATTTAAATAAACTATCGGTGTTTAGCCATGATATTACAGTATGTGTCCATTCATACAATCTGTCATTCCAAGACCAACCCCTTCTATCAGTTAACTCTGAGAACAGTGAGTATCTGATTTTTTCCAACAGATGACACTGTAACACTAAACTTGCCCATCAGTGTTGTAGTTGCCTCCAGTAACACCACTACAATTCACCCTTCAACCAACCCATCCATCTGCACATGTATTATTTTACAGGGCCTCATAACGGCAGCACTTATTTTCTAACTGGGGACTCTCTCTCCCATCAAACTATATAGGATCAGAACCTTTAGTCAGAGATGCTGTCACCCTGCCAGCCCACCAGCAGTTTCAACCCCCTGTACTTGACTTGATTTTATGTGATTTAGTACCGCTGTAATTCACACTACTAGCATGCCCTTCTCTTCTCCTCTTGTGTCTTTTAACAAACAACGCTCCCTGATGATACGGCTCAGTTGTTTGTTTGCGCTGTTGCCGGGGCAACTGCTGTGTCTCTGGTTGTCAGGGCGAGGAAGGAGGAGAGGGGGAGGACTGGCGTCAGGAAGTTCAGAGCAGGATGAGGTGTCTGCCAAGCCCTGGCACTCTCCCTCTCTTTCTTTCCTCCTCTCCCGCTCTAGCTCTCATTCTCTCTCTCCCTTTCCCCCCTCCCTCTCTAACTCTCTCCCTCTCCCCCTTTCTCTCTCTCTCTCTCCCCCCCCCCCTCTCTAACTCTCTCTTCCTCTCCCCTTTCTTTCTCTTCTCTCCCTCTCCCCCTTTCTCTCTCTCTCTCTCTATTCTAAATACAGAATAGAACAAAGAGATATACTGATATTGGGGTGGGGCTCTGAAGCTCTGCAATTGGACCAGATTTTCACACACACACACACACACACACACACACACACACACACACACACACACACACACACACACACACACACACACACACACATAGCCACAGATACAGACGGAAACACAGGTACAGTAATCTCACAGTCATGTCAGATCCTAACACACAGATCACCATCAAATCAAATCAAGCTTTATTTATACAACACATTTCAGACATGCAATGCAACACAATGTGCTTCACAGGGATTATTTTTTTTAAACAATGAAAATAAAAACATATTTACTACAAAACAAACATAAGAGGATAAAAAACTAAAGAATAACAATAAAAACTGAATGACTAAAAAGCAACCTCAGGAGAAGCAAAGCTAAAAAGGTGTGTTTCAAGATCTCTTTGAAATATGTCCACAGTTTCTGCCCCCCCTCAGGTTCTCTAGAAGGCTATTCCAGGGGCATAATAACTAAAGGCTGTCTCTCCTTGCCTCTTGGTTCTAGGCTTTGGGATAGTTAAAAGTGCAGTGCCAGAGTAACCTACTGGGTACATAACTTAAAAGCATGTCTGACGTGTATTGGGGTGCACAATCATGGATTGATTTAAAAACCAATAGAAGCATCTTTAATTTAATCATAAAACTCAGGCAGCCGGTTGAGAGACATTAAAACCGATGTAATATGTGCTCTCCGTCTGGTCTTGGTCAGTACCCGTGCTGCAGCATTCTGTATGTTTTGCAGTTGACCAATGGCTTTCTTGGGGAACCAGACAGGAGAGCATTACAGTAGTCAAACCTGCTTGTAATAAAAGCATGGATGAGTCTCTCTGTATCAGCCTGAGAGAGAAACGGCCGCACCTTGGCAATGTTCCTCAGGTGGTTAAAAGCTATTTTGGTCACATTCCTCATGTGTGATTCTAAATGGAGTTCAGAATCTAAAATATCACCTAGGTTTTTTACCTGGTGTTTTATCTTTATTGCCATGAATTAAAATGTGAGGCCAGATTCTCTCTCTGTGTTTTGGCTCCAATAATAACTACCTCGGTCTTGTCTTGATTTAGCTGGAGGAAGTTGTGAGCCATTCAAGTATTTAAATCACTAATACAGTACAATAATTTATCTATGGAGCTAAAATCCTCAGAAATGTAAAGTTGCGTATCGTCTACGTAGCAGTGAAAATCAATGCTATGCTTTCTGATAACGCTGCCAAGGGGTAACATATATGAACTGAACAGTACTGGACCCAAAATCGAACCCATGTGGAACGCCACATGTGATATGCATTTTCTATGAGTTATGTTCACCCAGGGTGACAGAAAAACTTGTGACCGGTTAAATTACGTCATTTCAATCTCCTGCTGTCCTCCTGAATCCCCTAGAGAGTAAGGGTACACTATCACCCCCCCCCCCCCCCCCCCCCATGTTCGGGGGACCCCCGGCCGGGTGGTACAGATAACAAAAGCGTGTCTGTTCATTCACAGAGGGGGTTCTGATATCTCCTGTACGAGTATATGACCTTAGTAGAGTGTCCTGGTGGCGTGTTTGTGTAGGGGGGTTTATGTTGTGTTTTCAATTAGGAACAGGGTCACTATTAAGCTCCGGTGAGACCGAGGACAGGGGTAGTGTGAGTGCTCAGTCAGGTATCCAGACAACTGACAACAACCGCTTTAATACAGTAACTTGAACTTACCTACATGTTCATTTAACGGTAAGGCAGGAGATGGCAGGGAGACTTCATTGTCAGTTGGAGAGGAGAATAAGTTGTTGCAACATGACTGTAACAATGACTGAAATGTCATGTAAATGTAACGTTTGAGAAAGGGGTCAGCTGGAGCCCTCTCAGGAGGAACTGGCCCTCTCTGTTGTTTTTATGAACTAACCATAGAACAACACAGTGCTGCCAGCTGAAGGCCGTTTCTCTCCACCAGCTAGACTCAACTTGTTCCTTTATTAAGAACTGTGTCTGTGTGTGGTTTCACCAGCATAGTCTGTGGAGAAGGTTATGCTTTCTCCTTGTCTACTTTCCAGTGTTTCATAAAGCCTGTGTCACACTAGTTTCCGGTGTGGATTGTGCTGCAGTTAACACTAGGCATGAGGACATATACAGTACATGAATGTGATGTCATATAAATGAATGTGATGAACTAGCCTCTGAATCCCCAGTATTTGTCCCTGTCTATAACAGTCTATAACACCCTTACCTCTAATGGTGGAAAACAGAGACTGACAGACAGACAAGACAGACACAGAGACAGTTTGGTTGACTATTTGGCTTTTACAAATAACCATTCAAATACTCAAATAAAGTACTTGTTTTGGGCAGTGTATTTGAAAATACTCAAATGCACAGAAAAATAATTTGAATAAAAAATACTTAAAAACACATGCATTTAAACCAAAGACTGACACACGCACGCACGCACGCACACACACACCACTGCCCCCCCCCCCCCCCTAAAAAACAATATTCCCCTCTGGAGGTCGTCGCCCTAGAATTAGGAAGTAGAATACTAGAATGGACATGAACAAAATGGCTGATAAAGGTCAGTATTTTGGTCAGGGTGTTGGTTTGCCACTACTGTGATAAGATATTGTGTAAAATAATGCATTTTAAGAAATGATCTGCACTATATGTTTGTTACCTAGCTAGCCAGACAGTTTTAGAAGACTGACTCTATACATTTTTCAAATGAACTGCCAATATGCCAACATTCCATTCAAACAACATGCCTTTGTTTTATTTTCCTGCAAAAGAAAAATCATATGCCTCTACTGCCATTCATACTAATTAGACTGGTTTGGATTTCACCCTGACCGATATGGCTTTAAAAATGCAAAATTCTCTCAGCCTCATTGCAAAATGTGTAGAATAGCATGAGATTAGCTATAGAAATGCAAATTTCCCAGCTCTTGCGTGTGGGCCCTGCGAAACTGTGGTATATCACTAACACACACACACACACACACACACACACACACATACACACACACACACTCTGGAGAGAGGGGGATATTATGGGATGTTTTGGATGAGCTCCACAACGCAAGACATGCTCGTTTCTCATTAGCATAATTGAACTCATTTGGGCTACGTTCATTTCTCCCCAGGCGTTACCCTACCGACGCAACTAGCAGGCTTACGACCAATTAGCAGAGCCTTAGAACAAACAGTGACAGAGAGACATTTTGGGAGAAAATCTGTTTGTATGTGTATTTGGACACATGTTCACTTATAGATGTGTTGTTGTTTGATTATCTATTCATGGAGCATAATGGTAGTACACGAAATCAATAACTGCTGCAGTGGTGTGTGTGTGTGTGTGTGTATGTGTGTGTGTGTGTGTGTGTGTGTGTGTGTGTGTGTGTGTGTGTGTGTGTGTGTGTGTGTGTGTGTGTGTGTGTGTGTGTGTGTGTGTGTGTGTGTGTGTGTGTGTGTGTGTGTGTGTGTGTGTGTGTGTGTGTGTGTGCACGTGCACGCATGAACACCTGGAGTGGGCTTGTCACAGAATAAGAAAATAATTCTTGGGAAGGGCTGTGGCAGTCATGAAATTTTGGCAGCCAGTGATTGTCAAGCAAATAACTGTCATGGTAATTGACCGTTAATGAACATAAACACATTGATGCAGACCTTTGGAACATCTACATTTTTTAAGTCTAATAAATCCATGTAATGCAGTCTACACCATCACAATAAATCCATGATTTATTTTAGACAGGTCTAAAGAAACATGATATGAAGAAATAAAGTATATTTCTGAAGAACAGAATAGCATACTCTGAGTTGTCCTTATGTTGGGCCCTGATCTGGCTATGCAGTATGGCTGTGTGCTACACTAGTTCATTTAGCAGACAAGATTTGCTTACAATGCCGTGGCATTATTTGATATTATTTTATAATATGAAGAATACAATTGAACATAGCTGAATAAAATAGGAAATATATTATCTACAAACAATTTGAGGTAGTGAGCAAACACGTCTATTCTCTTTTGAGCGGTGAACAAAGAATCAGGTACACCTATATGCTTAATTTAGAGCTTTTATGTAACTTTAGTTGTGATACAAATATTGGGCTATAATGTTTTGATTTTTAATGCATTCTAAGGCTGCATGATGTGACTAGAATTATGATTCGAAAAAAGTTGCATGAAAGGCATGCGCTCTGCTTTGTTTTTAGCGCAGGCTGTACACACTTCATCATCAGTCTGCATCAATTTGACAAGCGCTTGATAATGCCTCGAATTTCCCAGCGGCATCCCCTTTGTGTGGTCATAATGCTTCCTGAACAAATCCATGCCTTTTGCAGACAGTGTCTGTTGTGCCCTTGGGCTGAATAAAATCATTATAATTCCCTTCTCCCATCTGCATGCTCCAAAGCACCTCTCACTCAAATGGCTCTCCATCACATGATCGGGTCTTTCTCACAGGCTAAAAGTGAAGACAGAGAAGACATTTGAAGACATTTACTTTTCGTCAGCCAACAAGATGAATAGGCCTAACGAACAGCAAAATCACCAGCCCAATGTCAACCTACTAACCCCCATAGTACAAAAGTTGACCTATTCTATTCTGTGCGAAAAATAAATATTCCCAACATAGTCTGGGAAGGATGTGGGATGTGATAGATCTCAAATGAATACAACCACTAGCATCAAAAATGTGGCTCACACAACCAATCAGAACTTTTAGCTTGAAATATTGATCAACTATTAGCCTATTTCTCCACGTTATGAGCAGAGTAAATGGGCACATGGCAGTAGGCTATAAGCAGAGTAAATGGGCACATGGCAGTAGGCTATAAGCAGAGTAAATGGGCACATGGCAGTAGGCTATAAGCAGAGTAAATGGGCACATGGCAGTAGGCTATAAGCAGAGTAAATGGGCACATGGCAGTAGGCTATAAGCAGAGTAAATGGGCACATGGCAGTAGGCTATAAGCAGAGTAAATGGGCACATGGCAGTAGGCTATAAGCAGAGTAAATGGGCACATGGCAGTAGGCTATAAGCAGAGTAAATGGGCACATGGCAGTAGGCTATAAGCAGAGTAAATGGGCACATGGCAGTAGGCTATAAGCAGAGTAAATGGGCACATGGCAGTAGGCTATAAGCAGAGTAAATGGGCACATGGCAGTAGGCTATAAGCAGAGTAAATGGGCACATGGCAGTAGGCTATAAGCAGAGTAAATGGGCACATGGCAGTAGGCTATAAGCAGAGTAAATGGGCACATGGCAGTAGGCTATAAGCAGAGTAAATGGGCACATGGCAGTAGGCTATAAGCAGAGTAAATGGGCACATGGCAGTAGGCTATAAGCAGGAATGTTCCATTAGCTGGAAAACACCATTCTCAAAAGTGAACGCAAATGCAATTATGCATGTCATGTTTTTATTATAAAGATGCATTTTTATGGTGAAAATGATCTTCCCCAAACGTGAAACGTATGTGCTGTGTATGTATGCCAGTTATGCTGTGTGCTTAATTTTAAGAAGTTATTTGGCCACTTTAGTTGGGATACAAACCCTATCAAAACATACAGTGCTGTGAAAAAGTATCTTTACTTTTAAAGGGTAAGGGGTTATCTTTGTGTAATATAAAAATAAAATAAAAATGATGATCTGAAACATTTAAGTGTGACAAATGTGCAAAAAAATAAGAAATCAGGAAGGGGGCAGATACTTTTTCACAGCACTGTATATGCCTATGGGGTAGGCTACCTGAGGTGTGTGACTATGATTTGCCTTACTGCATTCAAGCTGGTCATCATTCACAAGTGATAATATCTCATTCACAACTGATAGGCTAATAGTGACACCCATCAGACTATTCTTGATTTAATCTTGTCTTTACATATACTAAATAATATATGTGTGACATTTGTTTGGATTTAGAATGGACCAGTATCATGTACCTGTATGGAAACAGGGGCAGGGGGGAAAATACATGTCATCTATGCACTTAAATAGCGAATGGAGGATGTTTTCCTGTGGTTCATTTTCATGCCAGCCAGGTAGGCTATACTCTTGTTGTAAAGAGAAGCAATGTGCTTAATATTAGGAGTTTTGAAATAAATATAGTAGGCCTAGCCTATAGAAAGCTGATGGGATCCTCCTCTTTTTAAGCAAGTTGACCATCAGCAGCATCAGAGCTTGGAGAAGCCTAATTAACGTGACTAAGCGGTCACGTGGAATTTGACTGCCATCATGACTCTGGTGTGGCTGATGTGGCAGTAATACGTTCACCGTAAAAGCCCTATTCCTGGCTTGACTTAGTACCACAGTTGTGTGAGCAACTGGAGTCATAGAATAACAAAGACACTCCTGGCTTGGCATGCAGTACCCCTGGCTTGGCATGCAGTACCCCATGCCAGCTGCTCAGTGCTTTGTTACAATATGGTGGTTTGGTTTGGTCAAAACAAGAACAGTGACAACACATGTCTACAGAAAGTGGCAGAGTCATCGTTGCACCTGGTTAGTTTGGCACGCTTTGTGTGTGTTAAGTTGGTAACCCTCTGCTACACACAGATGGTGGAGTCTGGCAGAAGCTCAACGAGTGGGAGAGAGAGACACCAGTGGCCCAGTCTGAACCACAGAGAACAACAATAAACACCAGGGTCATGTTCGGTACGTACAAAGCGGAAAAAAACAGAGTAAAACGGGGAGGTACTATCTGAAGTCCAAAAAGAAATGCTTGTTTACTCTTCGTTGCGCTACGTTTTGCTACGGTATGCCCTAATGAATACACCCCATGGTTCACAGGAGAATTCAGTGCCAGTCACTGGCTCCTATTCCATCTGTGGCCACTAGAGGTCCGTGTAACCTCATACACAGTGACTCAAACATCCACTTCTCTAGTATGTTCACTCACAGATAGATGTAACAATGAATGATCTACAAACTACATTCCTGGATCCATACAACTTTGTGTACATCCCAAATAGCACCCTATTCCCTATATAGTGCACAACCTTTGACCAGAACCCTATAAGGAAAAGGGTGTCTTTCACGATGCAACCTTTGAATACAGGCCGTGGCAGAGTACAGAGTTTTCACTGCGTCCTTCCAGAAATCTCTTTCTCGAAGCTAAGGAGCCGAATCACGTTCTGCGCTTGCGTTATTTTATGCCCACTACGTAGCTACTGCTCACACTCCTGCTCCCTTCTTGTTTCTCTCTTCACTCACCCTCCTCTCAACCATGATGACGTAGCCTGTCTCTGCCTGTGTAGGGACAGCTAAAATAAAAACAGTGCAGCGATTTTAAATGAACATTCCAAAAAACAACCTCTGTCTGTTATAATGAATATTGCACTTGTACAAGCAGGACACAGTCCCTACACATCCACGTTTTGTGTGATGATGTATCTAATCTGTATAGTTGCTGCCATGTCGTAGCCACTAGCCAGAGTTCCTGAAAAAAGAACACTACTACTTTGACTGCCTGTCTGCCTCCTGCTTAGCCGATGCTTGCAATGATGATGAAACAATAACAATAAATGGCTAATTAGACTGCGTGTCTGCGTCTTGCTTGTGCTTAAAATGCTGCCTAGATAGCAGCATGTAACTCTCCAAAACTGTCTGCGTTTTAACCTCACACAGGCCCTACGAAGCGCTATTACCGCTTCTCAATGATCATGCGACTGCGGCACAAGTAGCGTACCCAGCTGTTCCACCTCAGGGCAGCCGAACGTGTATCTGGACCAGTAACCAGAGTCTTACATCTTTGTCAACTACCGCTTTAGACAGCGTACTGTTTGTAATTTATAATCTTCATATCAAAGTGAAAGTAGATGTCAAAAGAACTAGTCAATGTTTGCAATGATGATGAGAAAATAATATTAAACCGCTGTTTTGACTGTAGTGTCTGTCCTGCTTGTGTTTGACATTCTTGCCTAAATAGCTGCGTGTAACTCGGCAGCGAAGAAGAACATGAAATCGCGAGACAGCCTTTGCGTCTTGCTGATGTTTGCAATACTGTTACAACAGACGACACCGTTTGTACGAACACGTCGATCATGTTGTGTGTGTACACTGTCAACATGATAGCTGCACGTGGCCTAACACCCCTCCTGATAAAAAGAGGTACGGAATGCGCAGTTCGAACATGTCAAACATGTCTTTAGCTTCGACTGTAAAAAACAATATGGCTTTAGTGTACGACATCAATTTTCCCTCTGAGGGTCAAGAAGTGGGCACCAGCTGCGGAGCACTGAGCAGAAGCTACGTAGGCAGCTTGGTGGGCAGCAGCTACATAGAAATCTATTCTGCACATGCAGAGAAATCTCTATCATTAGCCACAGCAAGTCAGGTTCCAGAAAATCTGGAACCGCAGCCACTCTGTTGAATATTATCTCCATCACCACTCCCCGAGTCATAATCACAACAGTGTGGCTTATCTGAAGTCAAGTTCAGATCCCATGATGACCACTATAATTGCAATCCCCTGTTTGGGATTTCTCTCAGCTTAATTAAGACAATAGGACAGTCCTATTGTCACCAACCACTGGGCATCTCTCTTCTCTCCTTACCATCTCTGTATTTCTGTAGCAGTCTGGAAGGCCATTAAGTAAGACTGATAGACCTCTCTCCCTCTCTCTCTACCAGGACCGGCCTAGTCTCAATGGGCTGTACCAGCCCAAACCATTCACTATATTAGGCCAAGCCTTCACAGAGAATCACAAATGACCTCACTGTATCATCCCCTCTGAAAATCTGCTATCTGTGGACTGGACTGTAGGCTATAGCTGTTAAGAGTCAGACACACAGCTATCAGAATTATGATCAATCAGAGATAAGGCCAAGCAGGGTCATTTCATATAATCAACTCAAAATGCCCCTGTGATTAAATATGGTTTATATAGTACGACACGACCAACAGCGTCCTCTCCTTCTCGAACAGGGCAAACATTAAACGCATATGAATAATTAGTCTACTTCAGCTCGTCCACTTTACAAACGAGCACTCTGGATGTGACACGGTCTTCTGAAGTGGGGGAGGACATTGATTATCTGTCACTACAGAAGAGACTAAGGGGAGAGAGAAGACCAGGGGACAAGGGGAGAGAGATGGTCAACCACTGTGTAATTGGACTCCTGCTTTCCCATCTGGGGAGAGGGAGTGGACATGCACGACACACAGGAAGGAATGAGCGGAAAAGAAGTGGTCAAGGTTCTGTTCAGCACAACAAGTGGGTCTACACGCGCTACAGAAAGTCATGCTACGCTAAAGCACAACTTTGGCTGACCTGTATTTGAACATATACTGCAGAGCAATAGGTGTTGGAAAAGACAGAAAGAAATAGAAAACAGCAGGTAATCTGTGGGATTTAAAGTAGGATTTTTTTAAGGCTATGAGTCAGCTATTTTTCTGTGGGTGTGTGTTTCTCCCTTAGCATGAATTGGGTATCAGAAGAATGAGGCCTTTCATTACAACAGAGCCAGAGCCCAGGGATAATCCCCTTTGTACTTTATTCTACCTACCTACCTATTGCTGGAGGTAAGGATTATAATGCAGGAGAGAGCGGGAGAAAGAGAGAGTGGGAGAGAGAGAGTTAGCGGGAGAGAGAGAGAGAGAGAGAGAGAGCTTTAGATAACAGAGAACACTACCTTTAGAAGAAAGAGAACAAATTGAATTTGACATGAGACAAGATACCTCAGTGTCTGGTCAAACAAGGTGACAGGAGCAGAAAGAACAGACACCACCTCACTGTGTAATCCAGGAAAAGCACCTCAAGTCACACGAGAAACTTCCGGAAATCAAAAAACACCCTCAAACAAAAAATATAAAGGACTATAGTGTTTGTTTGTTCATTCATTCATTGCCGTTATGAATTACAACCTAAACTGTTATGAATGGATGAATCACACATTTCTTGACCAACACACACACATACGCACGCTGGTGCTCAGTGTGTGGGGGAGGGCATGATAACAGGTAGCTAAGTAAATCTCAACCCCACAGTGTACTTCACATCAACGGAGTTGAGTGTCGACATCGCAAAGTGTTTATCAAAAACGATGGATTTGGCACGCAATTACTGAGAATAGCAATTACACAGAAAAAAGCACAGTACATCGTGGAGTTGAGTTTTACTTGGCCAGATAACAGGTGGCTGTAAGCACTGTGAAGAACACAGCAAGACACTTCTAAACCATTCTGTACTACCATGGAGTAGCTACACTACAGCATGGGAATGTGTGTGTGTGTGTGTGTGTGTGTGTGTGTGTGTGTGTGTGTGTGTGTGTGTGTGTGTGTGTGTGTGTGTGTGTGTGTGTGTGTGTGTGTGTGTGTGTGTGTGTGTGTGTGTGTGTGTGTGTGTGTGTGTGTGTGTGTGTGTGTGTGTGTGTGTGTATAATTTGTTTTGTTTCATCTGGTTTGGCTGTGGATTATCATGTATCTGTTATTCATGGTTATCCTACATTTACTGTACACAACTTGTCTTGCCTCTTAGATTATTGAGAGAGACCATTTGCAATGCAGTCTTCTGTTGTCTAGAGCCTGACTGTCATGTAAGTGTTTCTTATTCACAAAGGAAGGAAATTCCGTTTAGTGTTTATGAATGTGTTTTCCATATTCAGCATATCTGGAGGTTGTTGTTGTTGTGGAACTTGGTAGTCTCGTTCAGCCATAATGAAGACGCGAGCAACATCTTAAAAGTCAGAACTCAATGACCCTCCGTGAAAATAGAGTCATTATCTTAACTGGCATATTTGAAACGTGAATCAGTATTCAATCTGGTTTTGTTTAGTAGTTGTTCGTAGGAAAATGGGGCTTGAAGAGTGGAAGGTGAGAACCCATCGACCCCTGTGCGTGTATGCCTGTGTGCGTGTATCCCTGTGTGCGTGCATGTGTGAATATGTAAGCACATTTTTCTGAGCTTACCCAGTAGTTCCATGGCATCATCCTCGTCCTCTATTTCCTCCTCGGTGAGTGAGGGGGCGGAGCTATGGGCGGAGTCAAAGGAATCCTGGGACAACATGGCCGCCAGGAGCTTCTTGTGGTGCTGCTGCTGCTGCTTCAACCCTTTACTCTTCCCCTCCATCTTAACACTGGAGAAACAGGAAGGGGAGGGGTTACAACAGAAGGAGGCGAGGTTAGAATGGGAAGGGGAGGGGTTTCAACCTGCCCCTGACTGAGTCTGTAATACCAACATGTTTCAAGCAGACCACCATAGTCCTGGTGCTCAAGAACACTAAGGTAACCTGCCTAAATGACTACCGACCCATAGCACTCTAATTTGTAGCCATGAAGTGCTTTGAAAGGCAGGTCATGGCTCACATCAACACCATTATCCCAGAAACCATAGACCCACTCCAATTTGCATACCGCCCCAACAGATCCACAGATGATGCAATCTCTATTGCACTCCACTCTGCCCTTTCCTACCTGGACAAAAGGAACACCTATGTGAGAATGCTATTCATTGACTACAGCATGGCATTCAACACCATAGTACCCTCAAAGCTCATCACTAAGCTAAGGACCCTGGGACTAAACACCTCCCTCTGCAACTGGATCCTGGACTTCCTGATAGGCCGCCTCCAGTTGGTAAGGGTAGGTAACAACACATCTGCCAAGCTGATCCTCAACACTGGGGCCCCTCAGGGGTGTGTGCTCAGTCCCCTCCTGTACTCCCTGTTCACCCATGACTGCATGGCCAGGCACGACTCCAACACCATCATTAAGGTTGCCGATGACCCAACAGTGGTAGGCCTGATCACCGACAACGACGAGAAAGCCAATAGGGAGGAGGCCAGAGACCTGGCCGTGTGGTGCCAGGACAACAGCCTGTCCCTCAACGTGATCAAGACAAAGGACAATTGGATCCTTTATTTGAACTCCCCGAGGCAGTTCCATTCATCCCGGGGGATGCACCAAAACGAAGACGCCGGAGAAAAGGAAGAAGTGAGCTCTCCTAGTCAGACTCAGGAGGCGTGCATACCGTCCACCACTTCAGAGTATATTACTCACTAACGTTCAGTCCCTGGACAATAAAGTAGACAGGCTCAGGGCGAAGATCTCCTTCCAGCGAGACATCAGGGACTGTAACATATTCTGTTTTACAGAATCATGGCTCTCTCTGGATATATTGTCCCTGTCCATTCAGTCAGTGGGGTTCTCTGTCCATCACACAGAAAGGAAGAAAGAACTCTCTGGGAAAAATAAAAGTGTATGTTTCATGATTAACTACCAATGGTGTGATTGTGGTAATGTTCTCCTGATCTAGAATACCTCACCATCAAATGCCGACCGCATTACCTCCTGGGAGAATTTTCTCTGGTCATTATCACTGCTGTGTATTTTCCCTCCAAAACCTACACCACGATGGATTCTTAAATAGCTACACTGGACATTGTGCAAAATGGAAACTGTGTATTATGAGGACACTTTTATTGTAGCTGGGGACTTAATACGTCTGAGGAAAACGCTTCCGAAATGTTATCAACACATGTACTACTTGCGCATCGTACACTCTGGATCATTGCTATTCCCCCTTCCGGTACAACTACAAGGCCCTCCAAATGAAAAACATTTATCCTCCCTCCTATAGGCAGAAACAGCTGTGGTAAGGACTGTTTAACGTGGGTCTGGCCAATCAGAATCTACGCTTCAAGATTGTTTTGATCCCGCAGACTTGGAAATGTTCTGGGTTGTGTCTGAGAATAGTATCCACGTATACACTGACTCGGTGACTGAGTTCATCAGGGAGTGCATAGGGAATATTGTTCCCACTGTGATGATTTGAACTTATCCAAAACAAAAACTGTGGATAGATGGCAGCATTCGCGCAAAACTGAAAGCAAGAACCACTGCATTTAACCAGGGCAAGGTGACTGGGAACATGGACGTGTACAAACAAACCAGCTATGACCTCCTTAATGCAATCAAAGATGAAAAACGACAGTACAGGGACAAAGTGGAATCACAATTCAATGGCTCAGACATGAGATATATGTGGCAGAGACCCCAGACAATCACCAATTGTAAAGGGAAAGTCAGTCAAGTTGCGGACACGCACAGCTAGCTCCCGGACAAGCTAAACACCTCCTTCGCCCACTTCGAGGAAAATACTGTGCCGCCGAAGTGGGCCGCCGCGTGCTCTCGTTCTCCATGGCCGAAGTGAGTAAGACAGCGTGTTAACCCTCACATGGCTGCTAGCCCAGACGGCATCCCAAGCCGCATCCTCAGAGCATGTGCAGACCAGCTGGCTGGAGTGTTTACCGACATATTCAATCTCTCCCTATCCCAGTCTGTTGTCCCCACTTGCTTCACGATGCCCACCATTGTTCCTATACCCAAGAAAACAAAGGTAACTGAACTAAATGACTATCGCCCCGTAGGACTCTCACTTCTGTCATCATGAAGTGCTTCGAAAAGCTAGTTAAGGATCATATCACATCCATCTTAACCGACACCCTAGACCCACAACAATTTGCATACCGCCCCCAACAGATCTATGGATGACGCAATCCCCACCGCACTGCCCTATCCCTCCTGGGCAAGAGGAATACCTATGTAAGAATGCTGTTAATGGACTACAGCTCAGCCTTCAACACCATAGTGCCATCCAAGCTCAGCACTAAGATTGAGGCCCTGGGTTGGCCCTGTGCAACTGGGTCCTGGACTTCCTGATGGGCCAACCCCAGGTGGTGATGGTAGGCAACAACAACTCTGCCAAGCTGATCCCCCACAGGGGTGCATGTTCAGTAATTTTGATCCAAATGTGCAAATTGTCCAAACAGATCATCAAGGTAGATGGATTATTTTAAATACACTGCTCAAAAAAATGAAGGGAACACTTAAACAACACAATGTAACTCCAAGTCAATCACACTTCTGTGAAATCAAACTGTCCACTTAGGAAGCAACACTGATTGACAATACATTTCACATGCTGTTGTGCAAATGGAATAGACAGCAGGTGGAAATTATAGGCAATTAGCAAGACACCCCCAATAAAGGAGTGGTTCTGCAGGTGGTGACCACAGACCACTTCTCAGTTCCTATGCTTCCTGGCTGATGTTTTGGTCACTTTTGAATGCTGGCGGTGCTTTCACTCTAGTGGTAGCATGAGACGGAGTCTACAACCCACACAAGTGGCTCAGGTAGTGCAGCTCATCCAGGATGGCACATCAATGCGAGCTATGACAAGAAGGTTTGCTGTGTCTGTCAGCGTAGTGTCCAGAGCATGGAGGCGCTACCAGGAGACAGGCCAGTACATCAGGAGACGTGGAGGAGGCCGTAGGAGGGCAACAACCCAGCAGCAGGACCGCTACCTCCGCCTTTGTGCAAGGAGGAGCAGGAGGAGCACTGCCAGAGCCCTGCAAAATGACCTCCAGCAGGCCACAAATGTGCATGTGTCTCCTCAAACGGTCAGAAACAGACTCCATGAGGGTGGTATGAGGGCCCGACGTCCACAGGTGGGGGTTGTGCTTACAGCTCAACACCGTGCAGGACGTTTGGCATTTGCCAGAGAACACCAAGATTGGCAAATTCGCCACTGGCGCCCTGTGCTCTTCACAGATGAAAGCAGGTTCACACTGAGCACATGTGACAGACGTGACAGAGTCTGGAGACGCCGTGGAGAACGTTCTGCTGCCTACAACATCCTCCAGCATGACCGGTTTGGAGGTGGGTCAGTCATGGTGTGGGGTGGCATTTCTTTGGGGGGCCGCACAGCCCTCCATGTGCTCGCCAGAGGTAGCCTGACTGCCATTAGGTACCGAGATGAGATCCTCAGACTCCTTGTGAGACCATATGCTGGTGCGGTTGGCCCTGGGTTCCTCCTAATGCAAGACAATGCTAGACCTCATGTGGCTGGAGTGTGTCAGCAGTTCCTGCAAGAGGAAGGCATTGATGCTATGGACTGGCCCGCCCGTTCCCCAGACCTGAATCCAATTGAGCACATCTGGGACATCATGTCTCGCTCCATCCACCAACGCCACGTTGCACCACAGACTGTCCAGGAGTTGGCGGATGCTTTAGTCCAGGTCTGGGAGGAGATCCCTCAGGAGACCATCTGCCACCTCATCAGGAGCATGCCCAGGCGTTGTAGGGAGGTCATACAGGCACGTGGATGCCACACATACTACTGAGCCTCATTTTGACTTGTTTTAAGGACATTACATCAAAGTTGGATCAGCCTGTAGTGTGGTTTTCCACTTTAATTTTGAGTGTGACTCCAAATCCAGACCTCCATGGGTTGATAAATTTGATTTCCATTGATCATTTTTGTGTGATTTTGTTGTCAGCACATTCAACTATGTAAAGAAAAAAGTATTTAATAAGAATATTTTATTAATTCATTCAGATCTAGGATGTGTTATTCTAGTGTTCCCTTTATTTTTTTGAGCAGTGTATGTTATTGGACAATAAACAGATAAGGCTTATTAACCTATACGGTCCAAATAATGGTGATCCAAGCTTCTTGGAAATATATATGATAATTTATCAACTCTTCAAGCAACATTTGTCACGCCCTGGCCTTAGTTATCTTTGTTTTCTTTATTATTTTAGTTAGGTCAGGGTGTGACATGGGGGATGTTTGTGTGTTTTTGTCTCGTCTAGGGTGTTTGTATTGTCTAGGGGGTGTTTGTAGAGTTCATGGGGTTGTGTTCATTGTAGGTGTTTATGTAAGTCTATGGTTGCCTGGATTGGTTCTCAATTAGAGACGCTGTCTATCGTTGTCTCTGATTGGGAGCCATATTTAGGCAGCCATAGTCATTAGGTAGGTTGTGGGTGATTGTCTATGTGTAAGTTGCCAGTGTCTGCACTTGTTGTTTGTATAGCTTCACGTTCGTCTGTTTGTTTTGATTAGTTTGTATAGTGTTCGTTTCGTTTCGTTTTCGTCTTCATTAAAGAAGAATGTATTGTTATCACACTGCGCCTTGGTCCTCCTCACTTAAATGTTACGACGAACGTGACAACATTAGACTCTATTATTATGGTGGGGGATTTTAATACGCTTTTAAATACCTCTATGGACCGTAAAGGAAATCACACTACAAACTATCACCCTCAGGCACTTAAGGAAATCATGAATGTTAGTGGATATATGGAGGCTTAAATACCCTGACCTAGTGAGAAATACATGGCGGAGGCTTAATCAAGCTAGTCGTCTTGATTACTGTCTTATGCTATTCTCTCTGGCACCAAAAGTTTAAAAAGTGTTGATAGGGGAATGCGGTCGGATCATCATAACGGTAAACGGTAAAATAAACGATAACGGTAAAATAAAATAAAAATAAAAAAAATCACATATGGCATATATATTACTCTTACAGAATTTCCATGTGGGCGAGGATATTGGATGAGAACTTTTTATAAATAGGACAGAAGAATTTATAACTGACTTTTTCCAACATAACATAGGTACAGCAGATCCCCTTATTGTATGATACACTTTTAAATGTGCCTTTGGAGGCCATGCAATTCAGTACTCATCAATAAAAGAAAAGCAATTTAGATCAAAAGAGTCCATATTAACAAAGGAAATTGAAGGACTAACAGTACAGTTAGATAGCAATAACAACTATACCTTGGAGGCACAGAATAAGTTAGAAGAAAAACAAAAAGAAATGAAGGAACTTATTCAAGAAAGATCCAGTGTAATATATTATAAAAAATAAAGCAAACTGGATGGAATATGGGAAAAAATGCACCAAATAATTTTTCAATCTTCAACATAGAAATGCTACCAAAAAAAATGTATTGAAAATTGTTACAAACGATGGAGTCACGCATGATTCACCAAATTATATTTTGAAAGAGGAAGTAAAGTACTTTAAGTATGTGTTTTTGTTTCAGTCTCCTCCATCTCCACTAACCGAAGCTATTTGTATGGATTTTTTTCCTATTAATGATGTAAAATTAACATCTGTACAGAAAGACTCATGTGAAGGCCAAATTACAGAGGAGGAACTTCTTCATGCAATTAAAGCCTTTATGGCTGGGAAAACTCCAGGGCTGGATTCTATACCAGTGGAAGTACTGTATAGCAAACTCTTTTTGATATACTCAGAGGACCTTTATTAGCATGTTTTAACAACTCCTATATAAAAGGTAGATTATCAGACACGCAACAAGGTCTGATTTCATTATTACTGAAACAGGATCCAAGTGGTATATATAAAGATCCAGTCCATTTAAAAAATGTAAGGCCTCTTACACTTCAGTGTTGTGATGCAAAAATTCTAGCTAAATGCTTGAAGCATAGAATTTAAAGGTACTGACAGATATTTTTCATCCTAATCAGACAGGTTTTTTACATGGACGTTACATTGGAGATAATATAAGACAAGTACTGGTAACAATAGAATACTATGAAATATTGGGGATACCAGGCCTGGTTTTCATAGCTGATTTTGAAAAGGATTTTGATAAAGTACGACTGGAGTTTATATATAAATGCCTAGAATATTTCAATTTTGGAGAATCTCTTATAAAATGGGTTAAAGTTATGTATAGTAAACTTAGGTGTAAAATAGTAAATAATGGCTACATCTCAGAAAGTTTTAAACTGTCAAGAGGAGTAAAACAAGGTTGTCCACTATCGGCATATCTATTTATTATTGCTATCGAAATGTTAGCTGTTAAAATTAGATACACCAATAATATTAAGGGATTAGAAATCCGTGGCTTAAAAACAAAGGTGTCATTGTACGCTGATGATTCATGTTTTCTTTTAAAACCACAATTAGAATCCCTCCACAGCCTCATAGAGGATCTAGATACTTTTGCTAACCTCTCTGGATTAAAACCAAACCACTTATGATAACTGTACCGTATTACCTATTGGATCACTAAAACATGCAACTTTTATATTATCGTGTAGTTTATCAATAAAATGGTCTGACGGGGATGTGGACATGCTCGGTACACAAATCTCAAAATATAGAAATTATCTCACTCCAATACATTTTTTTAGAAAGTTAGCAAAAATAGATAAGATCTTGCTAACATGGAAAGGAAATATCTGTATATTTGTGGAAAAATCACCCTGATTAACTCTTTAGTCATATCACAGTTTACCTACTTGCTTATGGTTTTGGCCATCACAAAGCCCTGACCTCAATCCTATAGAACATTTGTGGGCAGAACTGAAAAAGTGTGTGCGAGCAAGGAGGCCTACAAACCTGACTCAGTTACACCAGCTCTGTCAGGAGGAATGGGCCAAAATTCTCCCAACTTGTTGTGGAAAGCTTGTGGAAGGCTATCCAAAATGTTTGACCCAAGTTAAACAATTTAAAGGCAATGCTACCAAACACTAATTGAGTGTATGTAAACTTCTGACCCACTGGGAATGTGATGAAAGAAATCAAAGCTGAAATAAATCATTCTCTCTACTATTATTCTGACATTTCACATTCTTAAAATAAAGTGGTGATTCTAACTGACCTAAGACAGGGATTTTTTACTAGGATTCAATGTCAGGAATTGTGAAAAACTGAGTTTAAATGTATTTGGCTAAGGTGTATGTAAACTTCTGACTTCAACTGTATGAATGTTTATATATATACATCTATCTGCAATATTAAAGCTGATCCACCCCTTAAAATAAAATAAAAAATACATTGCAGGCTGATTGTGGTGATGGTGTGGGTTGTGTTTTCATGGCACACATTGGGCCCCTTAATAAAAGTGGAGCAATGTTTGAATGCCACAGGATATCTGATCATCATTGCCAATACGGTGCATCCCTTCATGGCAGCAATGTATCCATCTACAATTAGATTTTTTCTGCAGGATAATGCCCCATGCCACAAGGCTAGGATTGTCCTAGCCTGCCCAGTCACCAGATCTCAATCCAATTGAGCATCTGTGGGAGGAGATGGAACGAGCAGAGATCCACTACCAGCCAACTTGACACAACTGTGGGAAGCATTGGAGTCAACATGGGCCAGCATCCCTGTGTAACACCTTCGACACCTTGTAGAGTCCATGCCCCAACAAATTGAAACTATTCTGAGGGTAAAATATATTAGGAAGGTGTTCCTAATGTTTTGTACACTGAGTGTATATATACATTGCTGACATTGCTCGTTGTGATATTTCTTAATTTCTTAATTTTATTACTTTGGATTTGTGTGTATTGTTCTGTATTGCTAGGTATTACTGCACGGTAGGAGCTAGAAATACAAGCATTTAGCTGCACCTGCAAAAACATCTGCAAATATGTATACGCGACCAATAACATTTTTATTTTATTATGATTGGATTCTGTTTCTCAGAGGCTGTGTGTATTATCTGTAGGCAGGTGCAGCTTCTCTACCCAGTACACAGTGTCCTCACACTTAAGTACCTCTCAACATGGCTTCCACCTGGCAGCTATTCCACAATCCGTTTGAGAATAGGCTGTGTCCCAAATTGCACCCCATTCCCTATATAGTGCACTACTTTTGACCAGGGTTCATAGGGAGTCCTGCCATTTGGGACTCGGCATATACAACCCAGCAGGGCCATTAAAGTAGAAAGGTAGACACTCACACCTTCCTGTGTTGATTACCAGGAAGTGAATAGGCTTGGATAATTATTAACAAACTAGAACTGAGGAAAAGAGTAATTAAAATCACAGCACAACAGAGAGGAGGTGAGGCTACAGAGAGAGCGAGAGAGAGAGAGAGGCGGGGGCAGAGACCGAAAGAGAGAACGAGAGAGAGAATAAGAGTGAATGAGAGAGTAAAAGAGGAGAGGTTGAGAGAGAGCAAGAGAGAAAGTTTTAAAAAAGAGTAACAGATCACAGAGGGGAGGTTGCAGAGTGTGTGAGAGGGAGAGGGAGTAGATAAAGAGAGAGAGAGAAGAGACAGAGAGAAAAAGAGAATGAGAATATAGAAGATAGAATAAGGATAGTGTATTCAGTATTCACTGCACCCCTGTGTGAGAGAGATATAGTCAGCATTGGTACAGTTAGCTGCCATTAGCAATGGGGATGTTACAGTACAGCGTCGCTCCCTTTTGTATTAGGTTGCTGAAAAACAGTCCGTGAGAAGCCAGAAGTGAAAGCCAGAAGTGAAATAAAATTTCAACTTACTGTGCCGGCGCAAGTCACTCTACAACAGACCCACGTTTGGAAAGTCTGTTAAATAATACGTCCTTTTAGATATTTTGACTCAAATTCACCCTGTTTTAATGACCAACCGTCCTGCCCACGGGCACAGTAAGTTGAAATATAATTTGATTTAACTTTGGCTTCCCACTGACTTTCTTTGCGCAACCCAATAGAAAAGGGAGCAACGCTGCAGTGTAAGATCAGCATTGCTAATAGCAGCTAGGGTGCAGTCAGCCTGTCTCGGATCTATCATCGTCAGTGCGTCTCTGTCCAAGACAGCTCCTTTGTCGTTGTCACACCAAGCATATTGGCTACAGCAGACACAGTTAGAGGGACAGATGGGTTTTTAGAACTATGGCATATGATGTACTGAGGCAGGGAACTGTTCAAAACACCACAGCTCTGGTAATCACAAGTCTTCAGAAAGCACATAGACGATGCGTGTTCAAAGAATATCGAATTTTCAAAGGAGATAACCGACAATAGAAACCTATCCTTATATCAACAAGTTCCCCATGGCTAGTTTGATTGAATAGTGGCCGAAGTCCTTACAATGGATCCCGACAAAGAGGATACGATTATAAAGCAAAGAAAGGATACATGGTCCGACAGATAGAGGCGTGTTCAAAACAGGACTGACAATAGGAACCTGTCCGAACACCTTGTTGTTTCTCATATCAGGTTTGAATGAATGTGGCCCAGTCCATTCAAACGATCCAGACAAAAGGACTGTGTCCCAAATAGCACCCTATTAGCTATTACAGTCCACTATGCGCCCTGGTCAAAAGTAGTGTACTATATAGGATACTGGGTGCTATTTGATGGGCAGACAATGGCTGTGCGCTCTGTTGTAGCTATAGAAGCTGAGTTATAGAGCAGGTCCTGCTGCTTTTAATGATCCACGATGGACTTCGCAGGTCCAGGAAGAAAACCTTCTCTAGAATCTACCCGCTGTGTTCTCTAATCTGGGTCCTGTCAAAGACCAGGATGTTAAATTACAATGGAGGAACAATTCCTAGAATGCATCCTACAACGCACCACAAAGATACAATGCACCAGAAAGTTGAGAGCCAGAGAAAAGAAAAAACTAAAGTACAATTCACTGAAAACAATTTACTAAGCAGAGCATGGACAGACTCCTAGAATAAACACAAACATATGCATAACTTCACCCTGCTGCTGAGGTGGAAGGGCTTTATCTCCAGCTAGGGCACAAACTGTGTGGATGAGGAATGAACGACCCAATAATGCCTCCAATTTAATATCCACAGATAAAGAAATTAACTATGGAGCGCGTGTGTGTGTGTACGTGTGTGTTTCGCACCGGCTCCATATTTGACATAATAATTCATTTCCATATCCTGTCTGGGATGGAGGGTGTGTGTTAGGGATTAGGACTAGAGAGCCTTAATTGGATGAATATTTAATCAGAATGACTAGGATTTACAGATACCGGAGGGAAGAGAGGGTGGTCAGTACCCGAGAGGAATGGAGAGAGAGAGAGCCAGAGCAAGAGAGGGGGAGAGAGAGAAAAAGAGAGAGATACATAGAGAAAGAGCGAGAGGGGGAGGGGGAGAGATTAAACATCTTCATATCCTGAGCAGAAAGAATATTACTATGCTAATGTGCCGTATCAATATGGATTAGCCCAAGCGAGACTGGTGGTTCTTTTCAGAGTTTTTTGTTTGTGTAACTTTTATTTGCAATTCTAGTGCTGGTCTGTGTGCCAAACGGTACCCTATTCCCTATATAGTGCACTACTTTTCACAACAGGAGCCCTGGTCAAAAACAGGGAAGTTAATATGGAACAGGGTGCCATTTCGGACACAGTACTAGTATAAGGTTCTGCTTTGAGACTTCAGATGAAGCAGTGGCATTGTCTGTTCTGTTTGTGAGAAATGTTGAGTTGCATTTGTTGTTCAGATTTTTCAAGTATTTTCAATGGGGAATCTCCTCCTCTCTATTTCCTTTAATTCCTTAGGGGGGATCTTTGTCTCTCTTCACCTCCTTTCTCTCCCTCGCTTTAGTCTCAGCCATCTACCTCCACAGGGACCAAGCTCAGGTAATGTGTTCTATTATAAATGACAACAACGACGCAAACACCAATCAACACAACATCAAACCAAATAAGAGACGTAGCTAGAATCAACTTAGAATCCAAATCTGAATCAAACTGATATGCTGTGTAGCACTCTCCCCCCCCCCCCCCCCCCCCCCCCCCCCCCCCTCTGTTTTTACCAAACCTTGAGTGTGTGAGCCCTGGAGAGGGACTAGGCCTCTGCTCAACTTCCCTGAGGGGAACAAGGTAGCTCCTACCTTCAGAATCACAGAGAGTAGATCACACGACCTCAACTACCAGGGACATGATAGTGAATGTGTCCGAAATGGCACCCTATTCTCTATATAGTACACTACATCTCTGGTCAAAAGTAGAGCACTGTATAGATAATAGGGTGCCACTTAGGACAAACACAGAGTATGACTCATACTGGAGAAAGGAAAGGACTACATTACCTGCTGTTAAAGTAATATAAAGTTGGGGTTTGCCATGGGAATACTGATATAAGAACAATACAGATAAACAGGGTAATTAGAAGATAAAAGATTAAAAGAAGAGTGGGAGGGGAGGGGATACTGTAGTGTGAATACAGGAGAAGGGAGGAATTAAGTAAAAGAGGTGAGAGAGAGGGAGCGAGAGAGGGGAGAGAGAGAAAGAGAGAGGGGAGAGAGAGGGGAGGAGAGGTAGGGAGATAAAGAGAGAAAGGGGAGACTGAAAGAGAGAGGAGAGAGAAGGCTGGAGAGGGAGAGAGGAGAAAAGAGAGAGGAGAAAAAATAAGAGGAGAAAAGAGGGAGAATGAGAAAGAGAGAGTGGGGGGGATGATGGGAGAGAATGAAAAGCGAGAGAGGTGGGATTGAGATGTCCCATACTGCACTCTGTCTTCCATATTATCTGTCCCAAAAAGCCTCTCCCAGAATTCACCTGGCTCTGCCTGATTTCCCAGAAGCCCACCACTCCAATCTCTTCCATTCCTCCACCCCTCCATTTCACCCTCACCTACTGCAGATACATACCCACAGGTAACTGTCAGCACTTCTCAAACTCTAACCGTGAAGGAGGGATGGGAGGAGAATAGAAGAAAAGAGAAAGTCCAGAGAATGATGACAACTTAAGGAAAATATAGGGGGAGGAAAGCGGGCAAAAGACTGGAGAGAGATAAGGGTAAGGATTGTAAGAAGAGTAAGACCAAGCTGGGGTATTATTGTATGAAAAATATCAGGGGGGGGGGGGGGGGGGTCTAATCAACCTCTTCCTCTAAATGTAGACAGGCAGGCATCAGGAGAGACTACTGTAGAGTTGTTCAGTACAGCTGGGTTTTAGATCAGGCAGTGAATTGGGCAGCCCCATCATTATGTCAGGGGATGAAATGTTCCAAATGGCACCCTTTTCCCTATATTCATGTCCTGCACCTCAATCACTCAGTCACATCATGCCATTGTTATGAACGTACACTCAAGCCACTCTCCGCCATAGCGGTACCCTAAAGTCAAGTGATGCCCAATCATTCTGAACAGGGGATAATGACTGTTTCATCTAAATTATGTTTCCAGGTCACTATAATGTACTTTAAACAAGCCCTGCACCCCCTTGGTTATCAAATCAAATACAATTCTATTGGCCACATACACGTGTTTAGCAGATGTTATTGCGGGTGTTGCAAAATGCTTGTGCTTCCAGTTCCCACAGTGCAGCAATATCTAACAAGTAATATCTAACAATTTCACAACAAATGCCTAATACACACAAATCGAAGTAAAGGAATGGAATTAAGAATAAATACATAAATATATGAATGAGCAACGTCAGAGAGGCATAGACTAAGATACAGTAGATAGTATAGAATACAGTATATACATATGAGATGAGTAATGCAAGATATGTAAACATTATTAAAGTGACTAGTATTCCATTTATAATTAAAGTGGCCAATGATTTCAAGTCTGTATGTAGGCAGCAGCCTCTGTGCTAATGATGGCTGTTTAATAGTCTGATGGCCTTGAGATAGAAGCTGTTTTTCAGTCTCTCGGTCCCAGCTTTGATGCACCTGTACTGACCTCGCCTTCTGGATGATCGCAGGATGAACAGGCAGTGGCTCAGGTGGTTGTTGTCCTTGATGATCTTTTTGGCCTTCCTGTGACATTGGGTGCTGTAGGTGTCCTGGAGGGCAGATAGTTCGCCCTCAGTGATGTGTTGTACAGACCACACCACCCTCTGGAGAGTCCTGCAGTTGTGGGCGGTGCAGTTGCCGTACCAGGCAGTGATCCAGCCGGACAGGATGCTCTCAATTGTGCATCTTTAAAAGTTTGTGAGGGTTTTAGGTGACAAGCCACATTTCTTCAGCCGCCTGAGGTTGAAGAGGCACTGTGGTGCTTTCTTCACCACACTGTCTGTGTGGGTGGACCATTTCAGTTTGTCAGTGATATGTACACCAAGAAACTTAAAACTTTCCAACTTCTCCACTGCTGTCCCGTCGATGTGAGACACTGATGCACTGGTTGCTGATGCAACCTCTGACAATATTTTCCCGGGAAGCCCAATTCCCCCTTCTTCAAACCACTGGCGAAATCCCCTCTTAATCATCTCAAACTGTGTTTTTAATAATACACAAATAAATTAAACATAGACTACCACTTGCTAATCAGGAAACTCTCAGGTATGTTGTGGTGGACTGTCATTATAATTGCTTCAAGAAAACCTGGTAAAATGATGTTTGTAGTGTGGCTAGCCACTGAATGGCTCTGAATTGGAGGTAACTAGTGCTCTCAAATCATATCCTGATGTTGACAGCAGATTGGGGTTGCATTAATAAAACTGTTAAATTATAAAATATTTAAGCATTAGACCTCTCACTAAAAGCGTCAGTCATACAAGAGTTATACTTAAACCAGAACTTTTCTTCAAATAGATTTATAAGAATGTCTCACACCTTGTGTTTTTCCCCGTTATCCAGATTACAAGCTCTCACTTTTGAATTGAAAACAGAACCTTATTCAAAATATCCCCTTTCCAAAACAAGCCATACAAAGCTGGTTGAAATTCCACTTCCATCCTCCAGAAAAGACAGAAAAAATATTACCACAAATGTTATGGTTAAACTCAAATATACTAATTGATTAAAAAAAGTATATACACATACTGTACATTATTCCTTGGGGGCAATATCATAATAAGTGATCTTTGTAGCTTGTTTCTGTCACTGGTGTAGAGAGGAGTAGGCAGGAGGCAGTCGCAGGTTTAGAACTACTGAATTTATTAAGCACCCTAGAACAAAGCAGGACGAAACCCAAACACTGTTGTGCTCAAAATATATCTTCATAAACAAAAAGGCACAGGGCGAACCCAAAGTGCAAAATATAAAGTACTCAGGAAATAGTAGGAGAGATTCATCTCAGGAAAACAAGTAGAATTTGCAATGACAGACAAAGATAAATGGCAGAGGGAGTATATATACAGTGATAGAGTGGGTAATTGGAACCAGGTGTGTGTAATGATGACAAGACAAGTCCGGGGTTGATGAGTGAAGGGCGTTTGCCAGCAGTATGTTCGACAGCAGCTAGAGGGCCGGTGACGCCGAACGCCTGAGCTGGACAGCAGGGGGAGCCAAAGTGAAGGCTGGTGTGACAGTTTCTGGTCACAGGTTCAGGAGCGGTTGAAAAAGCTGTACAAACAAATATATTTTTGTCCTCCGAAGAAGGGGTGGTGGTGGATGGGCCATGAAAAGAATATATATATTTTGAGAAAACAAGTTAAATAGCTAACCAGCTGAGCTATCAAACAATGTAACAAAAGTATAATTTTGGATTCTAAAAATACATTAACAGGCTATGCATTTCAGGAATCACAGTAGCAAAAACCCCTGGTGCAATTACTTCCATTTTTTTTTTTTAAAAACTCTAAATTGTCCCACTGTCCTCACTGGCTTTCATGTATGTCAAAACGTGAGATGGTCCGAGGCTAGGAACATAATCATTATGTTCCTAGGTCCGAGGCGTCGGACTCAATGACAGTTGCTGTCCATTGGAGCGCTGCAATTGGTTGCCCAAAATGATGGGGCGGGGTTTATCGAAAGGTCAATTGAGAATGCATTGAGTCAGTAGAACATTCGTGCACCAGTCCTCAAAAGTACGTTCAAAACAATATTGTGATGAAACGTGCAACCCACGAATAGTGAACTACTATAGACCAAAAGTGCACTATCATCCTATCACTCGATTCCCTATATGGTGCACTACTCTTGGCCATTTCAGACACAGACAGCGTTTTAGAGCTGGGCCTCAGATCAGGCAGAGTCGCCATTATGAAAGCCATGGTATCCTTTAGCACATCCCAGTGGCTCTCAGTCCTCTAATGCACAGCAGCAGCAGCAGCAGCAGACTGGCAAGCAAGAGGCAGCATCAGGAGCCAATACCAAGAAAACACAATTAAGCAGAAATAAATGATGTCAGCTGAGCCAAACACTTCTCAGACTTCATTGGAGGAACTCTTAGAGGAGGCTACAAGGGACTGGGTTTTGGGGATAGGAGAGACACACACATACATAGAGATGTACACTGCACACATGCATACCCCTATCCCTCTGCTGAAAACCCTAACAATGTGATTTCCCTGACTAATCCAGCAATGGAATAACCTAATGAGATTACAAAAACCAGTGTGTGTGTGTGTGTGTGTGTCAGCTTGAGCATGAGTATGATTTATGATTTAATATCTGATCCTCTCTAATTAGCTAAATCCCAGACAGTCGCCAAGTGCGCTCGCCACACACACACACACACACACACACACACACACACACACACACACACACACACACACACACACACACACACACACACACACACACACACACACACACACACACACACACACACACACACACACACACACACACACACACACACACACACACACACACCGCCTCTTCACAGTCCCACAATTAATATCACCACAGCAACATCCGGAAGCGGGCCTTGGAGAGAGATTATTTATTTATTTTATTACACACCTGCATAATTTTACAAAAACATACATTTAGTATAAATTAGATTACTTTTTCATAACAGTGAATAACACCAAAGCCCATGTCAGATATCTCCCTACAAAGACTTACTTCAGTATCCTGAGTGCCAGCGCTATCATGTCAACTCCTTGTCACTTATTGTCATGTCAACAGCCTGGCCTCACGGCAATCTCAACGTTTGTTTTAAGAAGGACAGCAATGGAGTTGGCAATGGCACAGACGGATATAGGAACAGGCTCGAACACTCACATTAAAAGGCTGTAGAATGAATGTGCCTTAAGCCACACCCCTACAAATATCACCAGCTGATGGGATTGCACTCCTTTCCAGCATGGCTACATGGTGAGTAGTCTGTCTACAAATATTTTGGAGAGAATGAGTGAACAAGTTACTAAATCGTCGTGTATTTTTAAGAAGTATCACGACCGAACATTTAATATTTCAAGAAATATGTCAAACGCTGTTGTGGGACTAAAATATATATTTGCTAGGTTCTACATCTGTCCAAATGAATGCTAGCCAGCCATATGTTAGCTATTGGGATTCATTCAAGTCCAAAATAAGTCTAAATTGTCCAAACTGAAATGGTCACAACCAAAACAATTGACACCATGGCAATAGATAGAGGTCTCATATTCGTATCCGTTTCATTATGGCATATGTGACAGCACAGGCTGCAGCTGTACTGTACTGTTCCCTACTGTACTGTACACTACTCTACTGCACTGTACTGTATTGTACCCTACTCTACTCTACTGTACTGTACTGTTCCCTACTCGACTGCACTGTACTGTACTGTACCCTACTCTACTGTACTGCACTGTACTGTACCCTACTCTACTGCACTGTACTGTACTGTACCCTACTCTACTGTACCCTACTCTACTGCACTGTACTGTACTCTACTCTACTGCACTGTACTGTACTGTACTGTACCCTACTCTACTGCACTGTACTGTACCCTACTCTACTGCACTGTACTGCACCCTACTCTACTGCACTGTACTGTACCCTACTCTACTGCACTGTACCCTACTCTACTGCACTGTACTGTACCCTACTCTACTGCACTGTACTGTACTGTACCATACTCATATCATATCATGTCCAAGATGGCATAGCAGTTCAGACGTCATTTGTCCTCGTATTGTCATGTCCTGTATATATATATTTACACCTTTCTTCGCATATCTTTTATAATCCAAGAACTCAACTAGAAAAAGGCTTTCCTGCAACCCGCCTCACCAATTACAAAAAAAAGTATTATTTACCTCAAATCTGAAAATTCACAATTGAAGCTAGCCAGAAGCTAACCAGAAGCTAGCCAGAAGCTAGCCAGAAGCTAACCAGAAGCTAGCCAGAAGCTAACCAGAAGCTAGCCAGAAGCTAACCAGAAGCTAGCCAGAAGCTAACCAGAAACTAGCCAGAAGCTAACCTGAAACTACCCAGAAGTTGGCTAACGTTAGTATTTCAGCTACCCATGTTTTGTGGTCATCAGCTATTCCTTTAGCTCGATAATCTATCGGCACTTTTGTACAACGCGACTCAGACCATAATATACCGGACCTATTTTTCTCAATATCCCCGGATTTCAACCGCAAGCTCTGGACATTTACACCTTGATTTCGCAGCTAGCTAGCTGCAAACCGTGTGACTATTGGCTTACGTCGATCCCAGAGCAAACTTAAATTATTCCGGAGCTAGCCAGCTGAAGAGTTCCATCAGCCATTCCTGGGCTACAATCACCTATCCGGACCCGTTTTTATTTTTTTACTACAAATGCGGAGCCCCACCGGGCCTTCACGACTGACTACCGACATTATCTGCCCGAGGGAGTTATCCAACTGGCACCTCCGTCGCGACGTTACCTGAACGCTCATCTGGGGCCCGCTAATCGTTAGCTGTCTTATCGGCTGCTATCTGAATAAGTATATCAGACAATTTTTCTTGGGTCACTATATCTATTTTGCCAATTGGATTGATCCCCTCTATCACACAGAACCCCACTAATCTACAGACGGAAACGCACGAGATGACTAAAAATAGACCTCCATCCTATGCTATCTTGCTACCAATAGCCAGCTACCCGGCCAGCTGTCTGGATCGTCGTGACCCCAACCAACCTTATGATCACTTGATTAAGCATGCCTCTCCTTAATGTAAATATGCCTTGTCCATTGCTGTTCTGGAAAGTGTTTATTGGCTTATTTCACTGTAGAGCCTCTAGCCCTGCTCACTATACCATATCCAACCTTTCAGTTCCACCACCCACATATGCGATGACATCACCTGGTTTCAATGATGTTTCTAGAGACAATATCTCTCTCATCATCACTCAATACCTAGGTTTACCTCCACTGTATTCACATCCTACCATACCTTTGTCTGTACATTATTCCTTGAAGCTATTTTATCGCCCCCAGAAACTTACTTTTACTCTCTGTTCTAGACGTTCTAGACGATCAATTCTCATAGCTTTTAGCCGTACCCTTATCCTACTCCTCCTCTGTTCCTCTGGTGATGTAGAGGTGAATCCAGGCCCTGCAGTACCTAGCTCCACTCCTATTCCCCAGGCGCTCTCTTTTGATGACTTCTGTAACCGTAATAGCCTTGGTTTCATGCATGTTAACATTAGAAGCCTCCTCCCTAAGTTTGTTTTGTTCACTGCTTTAGCACACTCTGCCAACCCAGATGTTTTAGCCGTGTCTGAATCCTGGCCTAGGAAGACCACCAAAAATTCTGACATTTTCATCCCTAACTACAAGATTTTCAGACAAGATAGAACGGCCAAAGGGGGCGGTGTTGCAATCTACTGCAAAGACTGCCTGCAGAGTTCTGTTTTACTATCCAGGTCTGTTCCCAAACAATTTGAACTTATACTTTTGAAAATCCACCTCTCTAAAAACAAGTCTCTCACCGTTGCCGCCTGCTATAGACCACCCTCTGCCCCCAGCTGTGCTCTGGACACCATATGTGAACTGATTGCCCCCCATCTATCTTCAGAGCTCGTGCTGCTAGGCGACCTAAATTGGAACATGCTTAACACCCCAGCCATCCTACAATCTAAGCTTGATGCCCTCAATCTCACACAAATTATCAATGAACCTACCAGGTACCACCCCAATTCCGTAAACACGGGTACCCTCATAGATATCATCCTAACCAACTTGCCCTCCAAATACACCTCTGCTGTTTTCAACCAAGATCTCAGCGATCACTGCCTCATTGCCTGCATCTGTAATGGGTCAGCGGTCAAACGACCTCCACTCATCACTGTCAAACGCTCCCTGAAAAACTTCAGCGAGCAGGCCTTTCTAATCGACCTGGCCGAGGTATCCTGGAAGGATATTGATCTCATCCCGTCAGTAGAGGATGCCTGGATATTTTTTTTAAATGCCTTCCTCACCATCTTGAATAAGCATGCCCATTCAAGAAATTTAGAACCAGGAACAGATATAGCCCTTGGTTCTCTCCTGACCTGACTGCCCTTAACCAACAGAAAAACATCCTATGGCATTCTGCATTAGCATCGAACAGCCCCCGTGATATGCAACTTTTCAGGGAAGCCAGAAACCAATATACACAGGCAGTTAGAAAAGCCAAAGCTAGCTTTTTCAAGCAGAAATTTGCTTCCTGCAACACAAACTCAAAAAAGTTCTGGGACACTGTAAAGTCCATGGAGAATAAGAACACCTCCTCCCAGCTTCCAACTGCACTGAAGATAGGAAACACTGTCCCCACCGACAAATCCACTATAATTGAGAATTTCAATAAGCATTTTTCTACGGCTGGCCATGCTTTCCACCTGGCTACCCCTACCCCGGTCAACAGCACTGCCCTCCCCTTTGCTACTCGCCCACGCCTTCCCCATTTCTCTTTCTCCCAAATACAGTCAGCTGATGTTCTGAAAGAGCTGCAAAATCTGGACCCTTACAAATCAGCCGGGCTAAATAATCTGGACCCTTTCTTTCTAAAACTATCTGCTGAAATTGTTGCCACCCCTATTACTAGCCTTTTCAACCTCTCTTTCGTGTCGTCTGAGATTCCCAAAGATTGGAAAGCAGCTGCGGTTATCCCCCTCTTCAAAGGGGGGGACACTCTTGACCCAAACAGCTACAGACCTATATCTATCCTACCCTGCCTTTCTAAGGTCTTCGAAAGCCAAGTCAACAAACAGATTACCGACCATTTCGAATCCCACCATACCTTCTCCGCTATGCAATCTGGTTTCAGAGCTGGTCATGGGTGCACCTCAGCCACGCTCAAGGTCATAAACGATATCTTAACCGCCATCGATAGGAAACAATACTGTGCAGCCGTATTCATTGACCTGGCCAAGGCTTTTGACTCTGTCAATCACCACTATCACCACGTTTCTCTAATGATTGCCTCGCCTGGTTCACCAACTACTTCTCTGATCGAGTTCAGTGTGTCAAATCGGAGGGTCTGTTGTCCGGACCTCTGGCAGTCTCTATGGGGGTGCCACAGGGTTCAATTCGTGGACCGACTCTCTTCTCTGTATACATCAATGATGTCGCTCTTGCTGCTGGTGAGTCTCTGATCCACCTTTACGCAGACGACACTAGTCTGTATACTTCTGGCCCTTCTTTTGACACTGTGTTAACAACCCTCCAGGCGAGCTTCAATGCCATACAACTCTCCTTCCGTGGCCTCCAATTGCTCTTAAATACAAGTAAAACTAAATGCATGCTCTTCAACCGATCGCTGCCTGCACCTGCCCGCCTGTCCAACATCACTACTCTGGACGGCTCTGACTTAGAATATGTGGACAACTACAAATACCTAGGTGTCTGGTTAGACCGTAAACTCTCCTTCCAGACTCACATCAAACATCTCCAATCCAAAGTTAAATCTAGAATTGGCTTCCTATTCCGCAACAAAGCATCCTTCACTCATGCTGCCAAACATACCCTTGTAAAACTGACCATCCTACCAATCCTCGACTTCGGCGATGTCATTTACAAAATAGCCTCCAAAACCCTACTCAATAAATTGGATGCAGTCTATCACAGTGCCATCCGTTTTGTCACCAAAGCCCCATATACTACCCACCACTGCGACCTGTACACTCTCGTTGGCTGGCCCTCGCTTCATACTCGTCGCCAAACCCACTGGCTCCAGGTCATCTACAAGACCCTGCTAGGTAAAGTCCCCCCTTATCTCAGCTCGCTGGTCACCATAGCAGCACCTACCTGTAGCACGCGCTCCAGCAGGTATATCTCTCTGGTCACCCCCAAAACCAATTCTTCCTTTGGCCGCCTCTCCTTCCAGTTCTCTGCTGCCAATGACTGGAACGAACTACAAAAATCTCTGAAACTGGAAACACTTATCTCCCTCACTAGCTTTAAGCACCAGCTGTCAGAGCAGCTCATAGATTACTGCACCTGTACATAGCCCATCTATAATTTAGCCCAAACAACTACCTCTTTACCTACTGTATTTATTTATTTATTTTGCTCCTTTGCACCCCATTATTTCTATCTCTACTTTGCACTTTCTTCCACTGCAAACCAACCATTCCAGTGTTTTTTTACTTGCTATATTGTATTTACTTCGCCACCGTGGCCTTTTTTATATTTTTATTTATTTATATATATATTTTGTTTGCCTTCACCTCCCTTATCTCACCTCACTTGCTCACATTGTATATAGACTTATTTTTCACTGTATTATTGACTGTATGTTTGTTTTACTCCATGTGTAACTATGTGTTACTATGTGTATGTGTATACTATGTGTATGTGTCGAACTGCTTTGCTTTATCTTGGCCAGGTCGCAATTGTAAATGAGAACGTGTTCTCAATTTGCCTACCTGGTTAAATAAAGGTGAAATAAAAAAATAAAAAAAATACTCTACTGCACTGTACTGTACTGTACCCTACTCTACTGCACTGTACTGCACCCTACTCTACTGCACTGTACTGTACCCTACTCTACTGTACTGTACCCTACTCTACTGCACTGTACTGTACTGTTCCCTACTGTACTGTACCCTACTCTACTGCACTCTACTGTACTGTACTGTACTGCACCCTACTCTACTGCACTGTACTGTACTGTACTGTACCCTACTCTACTGCACTGTACTGCACTGTACTGTACTGTACCCTACTCTACTGCACTGTACTGTACTGTACCCTACTCTACTGTACTGTACCCTACTCTACTGCACTGTACTGTACTGTTCCCTACTGTACTGTACCCTACTCTACTGCACTGTGCTGTACTGTACCCTACTCTACTGCACTGTACTGTACTGTACCATATTCTACTGCACTGTACTGTACTGTACCCTACTCTACTGCACTGCACTGTACTGTACCCTACTCTACTGCACTGTACTGTACCCTACTGCACTGTACTGTACTGTACCCTACTCTACTGCACTGTACTGTTCCCTACTCTACTGCACTGTACTGTACCCTACTCTACTGCACTGTACCCTACTCTACTGCGCTGTACTCTACTCTACTGCACTGTACTGTACCGTACCGTACTGTACTGTGCTCTACCCTACTCTACTGCACTGTACTGTACTGTCCCCTACTGTACTGTACCCTACTCTACTGTACTGTGCTCTACCCTACTCTACTGCACTGTACTGTACTGTTCCCTACTCTACTGCACTGTACTGTACTGTACCCTACTCTACTGCACTGTACTGTACTGTACCCTACTCTACTGTACTGTACTGTACTGTTCCCTACTCTACTGCACTGTACTGTACTGTACCCTACTCTACTGTACTGTACTGTACTGTACCCTACTCTACTGTACTGTACTGTACCCTACTCTACTGCACTGTACTGTATTGTACCCTACTCTACTGCGCTGTACTGTACTGTTCCCTACTCTACTGCACTGTACTATACCCTACTCTACTGCACTGTACTGTACTGTTCCCTACTCTACTGCACTGTACTGTACTGTTCCCTACTTTACTGCACTGTACTGTACTGCACCCTACTCTACTGCACTGTACTGTACTGCACCCTACTCTACTGCACTGTACCCTACTCTACTGCGCTGTACTGTACTGCACCCTACTCTACTGCACTGTACTGTACCCTACTCTACTGCGCTGTACTGTACTGATCCCTACTCTACTGCACTGTACTATACCCTACTCTACTGCACTGTACTGTACTGTACCCTACTCTACTGCGCTGTACTGTACTGCACCCTACTCTACTGCACTGTACTGTACCCTACTCTACTGCGCTGTACTGTACTGCACCCTACTCTACTGCACTGTACTGTACCCTACTCTACTGCGCTGTACTGTACTGCACCCTACTCTACTGCACTGTACTGTACCCTACTCTACTGCACTGTACTGTACTGCACCCTACTCTACTGCACTGTACTGTACCCTACTCTACTGCGCTGTACTGTACTGATCCCTACTGTACTGTGCTCTACTGTATCCTAATGTAATGTGCTGTACTAATCTGTACTCTACATTACTCTACTGTACTGTACTGTACTGTTCCCTACTGTACTGTGCTCTACTCTACTGTGCCCTAATGTAATGTACTGTGCTGTACTAAACTATACTCTACATTACTGTACTGTACTGTACTTTACACTAGATGGCAGTGATATATCTTAATGCCATTTACAAATAATAGGCAACCTAATTTGAAGAAGAAGACAATGCTCTCTGATCCTTGGCTGATCCCATCCAACCCATAGGAACCCCCACCCAGTTGACTACTAAAAAATGGTGGAAGCCCTCAATGGCAATGTCTACACTAAAACAAGCCATATCCTTCTAGAGTCCTCTATCTGTCTCTATGATTGACAGTTGATTGTTAGTCCACTGTACTTCTTTACATTTATTAAACACACAGATCATTATTTGTATTTTAGATTATTTGTAGAGTTATTGAAGGACAGGGACATCTGCTGCCAACATGCCGAAAAGTACAGCAGACAGCCAGAGAGTACAGAGAGGGGATAAAAACGGACCCTGTGTGATATCAAGAATATCTGGAAAAGAAAAGGGAAAGAAATGCTGAAGAAAAGGAAGAGGGAAAGGTCAAATTAATAAAATATTTATCTGAGAGGTAGAAGTCCTCTTCTGAAGAGGTCAAAGACAACACAGGTCAGCAGCAGTGAAAAGGCAGAAAGAGACAGAAAGACTTACCTTTTATTGATTGTGTTAGTGATATATCAATCACATGTGCCCCATTAGATATGGTATCAATTCAGTAAGCAATTAAGTTAAGAATGTACAGTATATGCCACGTCACAACCGAAACAATGATGTCACTACCGAAACGCCTGTTATTTTGCCACAATAAAAATAGAAAAAAGTGACAACTAATTCATCAACAACATAATGAACTAGATGCATAAGTAATTACATCCATCAATACGTTTCAGATTCAAACAATCAACATTGAATATTTTACAGAGAACAAGAGATTATAATTATCTAAATTCTATTGAAAAGTTTTGAAAATCAGATTAAAAATCATGTTTTTACTATTTTGTAAATGTTGTATGCAAATACAATTTCAAAAATGAATCTGTAATAGCATATGAATCATTACTGTGCAAAGTTGTTCATTTAATGCAACTTTTTCGCTATGTTTCACTAGTGATAAATGTATTGGTGTGGTAAGGATTTCAGGTAAATACAGTATTTCAAAAATGCCATTACAAAAAAAGCATGTGAGTAGTAAATATGTCGATCTGAAGACGTGTGCTGAAAGTTTGGGAAAAATAAGATGCTTATTTTTTCAACCCCCAATTTACACCACTTTTGTAAAACGACCTATAGGCTATAGGGAATAGGGTGCCATTGGGGACGAATGCAAAGTCGCCCTCTCTGTTGCAGCTGGAGAAAGCTTAATTGGAATGGCCTCTGGTTGGCTAAGATTGAGAGGGGTAATTAAGGCGCCCTCATGCTTCCCAGCCTAAAAAGTTCGGAACAGTTTGTGCATATATTATTATGACATTTTGTGAAGTTTTTGAACTTCAGTGAGGGTTTATTTTTGTCAAGCGAAGGTCTTTTAAGGGAGTATGCTAGCACACTCGTTCGGTTCACCTAGCTGAGTTCGGCCTCAGCATGCTTCAGTATGGCCGAACACGGCTAGACGAACCGAATGAACTGAACGAGTGTGCTGGCATACTCCCTTAAAATAAAAGACCTTTGTTTGAAAAGCGAGAAAAAAAGCCGATAGTATTGTTTGTCCATTTTGAGACGCTGTAGCCAGTTATACAGTTCCTCTAAATAATCAGATAACTCAAGAAAACTGTAATTCATTTTGACATTTTTGCAGAGGAGATCTTAGTCGCGCAATTTTACATATACAGTTGAAGTCGGACATTTAATCTGAGTAAATATTCCCTGTCTTAGGTCAGTTAGGATCACCACTTTATTTTAACTTCTTATGGCTGAAGGGGCACTATTGAGTAGCTTGGATGAAAGGTGCACAGAGGTGCCCAGAGAAAATGGCCTGCTCCTATGTCATAGTTCATAATATATGCATACTATTATTAGTATTGGATAGAAAACACTCTGAAGTTTCTAAAACGGTTTGAATTATGTCTGTGAGTATAACAGAACTCATATGGCAGGCAAAAACCTGAGAAGTTCCACTTCCTGTTTGGATATTTTCTGGGGATGCCAGATTTTCAACCAAGCTCTCATTGAAAATCTAGAGAGATATGGATGGGTTTTCACTTCCTACGGCTTCCACTAGATGTCAACAGTCAATAGAACTTTGTCTGATGACTCTAATGTGAAGGGGGGCCGAAGGAGACAGGAATGAGTAATCACTTCCATGAGGTGCCCACGCATTGAACTGGCGCGTTCATGTGAGAGGGAGCTCTGTTCCATCGGTCAATTGACGTCGATGTAATTCTCCGGTTGGAAAGTTATTCAAGATGTATGTTAACAACATTCTAAAGATTGATTCAGTACATCTTTTGACATGTTTCTACTGACTGTAATGGATCTTTTGGACATTTCGTCACTTTATAGTGGACGCGCTTTGAGACTTTGGTTAGGGAGTTTGGTAAACAATTTGAAAGTAGCTAATTGGACATAAATAACGGACATTATCGAACAAATCAAGCATTTATTGTGGACCTGTGATTCCTAGGACTGCATTCTGATGAAGTTCATCAAAGGTAAGGAAACATTTATCATGTATTTTCTGGTTTCTGTTGAGTCCAACATGGCAGCTAATTTGGCTATTGTTCTGAGCTCCGTCTCAGATTATTGCATGGTTTATTTTTCCCTAAAGTTTTTTTTAAATCTGACACAGCGGTTGCATTAAGGAGAGGTATATAATTCCATGTGTATAACTTGTATTATCATCTACATTTATGATGAGTATTTCTTTTGAAACGATGTGGCTATGCAAAATCACTTGATGTTTTTGCAATTAGTGAATCTAACGCGCCAACGTAAACTCAGATTTTTTTTATATAAATATGAACTTTATCAAACCCACAAATTTTCGATAGGATTGAGGTCAGGGCTTTGTGAGCAAGGAGGCCACTCCAATACCTTGACTTTGTTGTCCTTAAGCCATTTTGCCACAACTTTTGAAGTATGCTTGGGGTCATTGTCCATTTGGAAGACCCATTTGCGACCAAGCTTTAACTTCCTGACTGATGTCTTCAGATGTTGCTTCAATATATCCACATAATTTTCTGGCCTCATGATGCCATCTATTTTGTGAAGTGCACCAGTCCCTCCTGCAACAAAGCACCCCCACAACATGATGCTGCCACCCCCATGCTTCACGGATGGGATGGTGTTCTTTGGCTTGCAACCCTCCCCCTTTTTCCTCCAAACATAACGATGGTTATTATGGCCAGACAGTTTTATTTTTGTTTCATCAGACCAGAGGACATTTCTCCAAAAAGTACGATCTTTGTCCCCATGTGCAGTTGCAAACAATAGTCTGGCTTTTTTAATGGTGGTTTTGGAGCAGTGGCTTCTTCCTTGCTGAGCGGCCTTTCAGGTTATGGCGATATAGGACTCGTTTTACTGTGGATATAGATACTTTTGTACCTGTTGTCTCCAGCATCTTCACAAGGTGCTTTGCTGTTGTTCTGGGATTGGTTTGCACTTTTCACACCAAAGTACGTTCATCTCTAGGAGACAGAACGCGTCTCCTTCCTGAGCGGTATGATGGTTGCGTGGTCCCATGGTGTTTATACTTTCGTACTATTGTTTGTACAGATGAACGTGGTACCTTCAGGCGTTTGGAAATTGCTCCCAAGGACGTACCAGACTTGTGGAGGTCTACAATTCATTTTCAGAGGTATTGGCTGATTTCTTTTGATTTTCCCATGATGTCAAGCAAAGAGGCACTGAGTTTGAAGGTAGGCCTTGAAATACATCCAGAGGTACACCTGCAATTGACTCAAATTATGTCAATTAGCCTATCAGAAGATTCTAAAGCCATGACATAATTTTCTGGAATTTTCCAAGCTGTTTAAAGGCACAGTTAACTTAGTGTATGTAAACTTCTGAACCACTGGAATTGTGATACAGTGAATTATAAGTGAAATAATCTGTCTGTAAGCAAATGTTGGAAAAATGACTTGTGTCATTCACAAAGTAGATGTCCTAAACAACTTGTGGAGTGGTTGAAAAACAAGTTTTAATGACTCCAACCTAAGTGTTTGTAAACTTCCGACTTCAACTGTAACTAAAATGTTTGGTGCAGTATTTCTCAATGTAAAAATGTGCATGAAAATGAGTCATCTCTCGTGGAATGACAAGAAATACTTTTTTGAAGAATCCCAACCGTTGACCAATCACCGACTTCGGCTACCAACTTTGGCTTGACTCAGAAAAACTGTGTGTCTCCAAACATGCGGACGCCTTTAAGGCGTCACTTTGACACCCACACACAAGCACACTCACTCACACACACACACTCTCTCTCTCTTACCTCAAGGCAGGGCTGTTATTGGCCTTCCCCCACACCTCAGTCTTGTTCCTGGGGACTGGGGGCTGGAGCATCTCTGCTGCCAGGGGGTCTGGATCCTCTTCCTCCCTGCCCACCCACTCCCCCACAACCCTGGGCCGCAGCACTGAGTTATACCCCCCAAGGTTCTAGTGCAAGGGGGAGAGGGGGTGGGGAAGGGGGAGAGAGAGAAAGAGAGAGAGAGATGAGAGAGGGGAAAGAGAGGAGAGGTGATGGAAGGGAGAGAGGAGGGAGGTAGAGGGAGATAGGGAGAAAAGGTAGAGAAAGGGACTGTCATATGGCCATTCAGTTCAAAACAGAAAGTAGGTTTTGTCAGTGATACATTTGTGTGTCAGGTAAATAAATAAATAAGTAAATGTTGCTTCAATGTCTGTCTGTCTGTCTGTCTGTCTGTCTGTCTGTCTGTCTGTCTGCCTGCCTGCCTGCCTGTCTGTCTGTCTGTCTGTCTGTCTGTCTGTCTGTCTGCCTGCCTGCCTGCCTGTCTGTCTGTCTGTCTGTCTGTCTGTCTGTCTGCATGTCTGCATGTCTGCCTGTGTGTATTATTATTAACCAGTGGTGTAGTGGAGGGTAAACACACATAAACTCTGCTTATTCAGCTTTTTTATTTTGTGCAAGCCTTTACGGAAAAATGCGTTGAAAGTATAGGGAGCATTACTGTTTTCAACGTGACCGGCAAACAGTGTTTGCCCACCATTTTTTTACCTTTTCATCCCTGACAGCAACCCTAACTTGACAGCGCTTACAGCCACTCACACAGTGTCACTCATTTAGGTGTCTACACCGTGTTCGAAGTGGAATGGAATTCAATACTTAATACATGATAGGAAGGTAAATATATCTTAATATTCTGTCTGTCTTTGTCTTGTCTAGAAGGAGATTATCTGGGCTTGGAGCTAAGCAGACATACAGTACTGTATACTGTATGATATTACCTCTATAACGAACGTCTCTTCTTGAGGACAAGAATATATCAAATGCTGCTGCTATCTTCAGGGTTCGAATTATGGGGGCATGGCAGTGCCATGAGAAATCAGATGGACGCCCATGAAAATGTAAATATTAAGGTGGACACCCTCATAAGCTTTAGTAATAAAGGTTACTAAAACCTTTTGTTTGAGGGGCCTTCTGACAATCAGTTTGCAATTAAGACTGTGTGCAATACTGGGAAATACTGTACACTGGAAAGTCAGTTCTCTCATTACCATGTAGAATCCAGGTCAAACAAAGCTTTTGTCTGCTAGGAATCACATCTACACTCTAGCACCCAGGACAATACAGGAAGAGGACATGCTTATTGAAGTTTCTGCAGATGGATGTCATTACCATGAGATTGTGGTTTGTCATTATTCACACACACACACACACACACACACACACACACACACACACCACACACACACACACACACACACACACACACACACACACACACACACACACACACACACACACACACACACACACACACACACACACACACACACACACACAACATTATTCTCAGAGCTATGTGTCGTGCTGTTAACTGAACCCAAATTGATGAAAGATGGAATCGGATTGCAACAGACAGGGTGACGGCAGTAGAAGATGACGATCTAACAGTTTCAATATCAGAGGAAAGGCATGACAAAGTAGTTCATAGTCACCTGATCAAGTTCATCAGAAGCAGCGATACCTTTAAGGAAGAGAACAGTGATTCAGAAAGGGCTCTGCTTTACTTGCATTCTCTATTTCCAAAATATATACAAAGTGATTATAGTAATAAGTTACTATAAGTATTACCTCTAGTCAAAAGTGGTTAAGGGGTTACTATAAGATAAAGGTAATACCTCGTGACAGGTTCTCTAGAGCAGTGGTTCCCAAACTTTTTATAGTCCCGTACCCCTTCACACATTCAACCTCCAGCTGCATACCCCCTCTAGCACCAGGGTCAGCGCACTCTTAAATGTTGTTTTTTGCCATCATTGTAAGCCTGCCACACACACACACACACACACACAATATGATACGTTTATTAAACACAAGAATGAGTTTGAGTTTTTGTCACAGCCCAGCTCGTGGGAAGTAACAAAGAGCTCTTATAGGACCAGGGCACAAATAATAATATAATAATAATCAATCATTTTGCTCTTCATTTAACCAACTTAACCAATCTTATTTGTTCATTGAACATTGTGAATAACTCACCACATGTTAATGAGAAGGGTGTGCTTGAAAGGATGCACATAACTCTGAAAAGTTAGGTTGTATTGGAGAGTCTAAGTCTTAAATCCTTTTCCACACACAGTCTGTGCCTGTATTTAGTTTTCATGCTAGTGAGGGCCGAGAATCCACTCCCACATAGATACGTGGTTGCAAAGGGCATCAGTGTCTTAACAGCGCGATTTGACAAGGCAGGATACTCTGAGCGCAGCCCAATCCAGAAATCTGGCAGTGGCTTCTGATTAAATTACATTTTCACAGAACCGCTTGTTGCAATTTCAATGAGGTTCTCTTGTTCAGATATCAGTAAGTGGACTGGAGGCAGGACATGAAAGGGATAACGAATCCAATTGTTTGTGTCATCTGTTTCCGGAAAGTACCTGCGTAATTGCACACCCAATTCACTCAGGTGCTTCGCTATATCACATTTGACATTGTCCGTAAGCTTGAGTTCATTTGCACACAAAAAATCATACAATGATGGAAAGACCTGTGTGCTGTCCTTGTTAATGCAGACAGAGAAGAGCTCCAACTTCTTAATCATAGCCTCAATTTTGTCCCGCACATTGAATATAGTTGCGACTACAGAAAGTCCCTGTAGACCTAGATTCAGATCATTCAGGCGAGAAAAAACATCACCCAGATAGGCTAGTCGTGTGAGAAACTTGTCATCATGCAAGCAGTCAGACAAGTGAAAATTATTGTCAGTAAAGAAAACTTTAAGCTTGTCTCTCAATTTAAAAAAAAAACCATCAATACTTTGCTTCTTGATAACCAGAGCACTTGTTCTGTAAGTTGTAAAAGCGTTACATGGTCGCTGCTCATATCATTGCATAGTGCAAAAAATACACGAGAGTTCCGGGGCCTTGCTTTAACAAAGTTAAACATTTTCACTGCAGTGTCCAAAGCGTCTTTCAAGCTGTCAGGCATTCCCTTGGCAGCAAGAGCTTTCTAGGTGGATGCTGCAGTGTACCCAAGTGGCGTCGGGAGCAACTGCTTGCACGTGCATTACCATTCCACTATGTCTACCTGTCATGGCTTTTGCAACATCAGTACAGATACAAACATGAGCAGCAGCTATGTTTGGCTACAGTACATACGGACTGTTAGTGGAATTCCCGCAAGAGGTTAATGTGATTGGATGTTCATTATTTGACTAGGCTACCTGTATTTGACATTGTGTTGTTATTTCGTTGAACACTAGATTTCACTATGTTGTATTTTGTGTTTTGTGTTGTTGTACACATGTTGTACACTATGTTGTATTCACTATGTTGTATAGTTGTATTTTTAACAAGATGTTGTTCTTGTTCCGTTGCATGTCCGTCTAAATTAAATGGTTCACTCCCTGTACCTGCTTCTCATCTCCTGCGCTGGGCATTACAGGTTCTCTAGCGTCTTGGCTTTAGGGTTTAGGGTACAGTATTAGGGTTTAGTTACTAGACTCACTGTGTGAAAGGTTCTCTAGAGCCTTGGCTTTAGGGTTTAGGGTACAGTATTAGGGGTTTAGCGTACAATATTAGGTATTAGTTTCTAGACTCACTGTGTGACAGGTTCTCTAGCAGTATTAGGGGTTTAGCGTACAGTATTAGGGGTTTAGCGTACAGTATTAGGTATTAGTTTCTAGACTCACTGTGTGACAGGTTCTCTAGCCTTGGCTTAAGGTTTAGGGTACAGTATTAGGTATTAGTTTCTAGACTCACTGTGTGACAGGTTCTCTAGCCTTGGCTTAAGGGTTTAGGGTACAGTATTAGGGTTTATGGTATGATATTAGGGTTTAGTTACTAGACTCACTGTGTGACAGGTTCTCCAGAGCCTTGGCTTAAGGGTTTAGGGTACACTATTAGAGTTTAGGGTACAGTATTAGGGTTTGGTTACTAGATGCAATGCTGGACAGGTTCTCTAGACCCTTGGCTTAATGTTTAGGGTACAGTATTAGGGTTTAGGGTACAGTACTAGGCTTTAGTTACGAGACTCACTGCGTGACAGGTTCTAAAGAGCCTTGGCTTTAGGGTTTAGGGTACAGTATTAGGGTTTAGTTATAGACTCACTGCTAGACAGGTTCTCCAGAGCCTTGGCTTAAGGGTTTAGGGTACAGTATTAGGGTTTAGTTACTAGACTCACTGCGTGACAGGTTCTCCAGAGCCTTGGCTTCAGGGTTTAGGGTACAGTATTAGGGTTTAGTTGTAGACTCACTGCGTGACAGGTTCTCTAGAGCCTTGGCTTCAGGGTTTAGGGTACAGTATTAGGGTTTAGGGTACAGTATTAGGGTTTAGTTACTGGACTCACTGTGTGACAGGTTCTCTATAGCCTTGGCTTAAGGGTTTAGGGTACAGTATTAGGGTTTAGGGTACAGTATTAGGGTTTAGTTACTAGACTCACTGTGTGACAGGTTCTCCAGAGCCTTGGCTTAAGGGTTTAGGGTACCATATTAGAGTTTAGGGTACACTATTAGAGTTTAGGGTACAGTATTAGTGTTTAGGGTACAGTATTAGGGTTTAGGGTACAGTATTAGGTTTTGGTTACTAGATGCATTGCTGGACAAGTTCTCCAGAGCCTTGGCTTCAGGGTTTAGGGTACCATATTAGAGTTTAGGGTACAGTATTAGGGTTTAGGGTACAGTATTATGGTTTAGGGTACAGCATTAGGGTTTGGTTACTAGATGCAATGCTGGACAGGTTCTCCAGAGCCTTGGCTTAAGGATTTAGGGTACAGTATTAGAGTTTAGGGTACAGTATTAGAGTTTGGGGTACAGTATTAGGGTTTAGGGTACAGTATTAGGGTTTGGTTACTAGATGCACTGCTGGACAGGTTCTCCAGAGCCTTGGCTTCAGGGTTTAGGGTACAGTATTAGGGTTTAGTTATAGACTCACTGCGTGACAGGTTCTCCAGAGCCTTGGCTTCAGGGTTTAGGGTACAGTATTAGGGTTTAGTTACTAGACTCACTGCGTGACAGGTTCTCCAGAGCCTTGGCTTTCGGGTACAGTATTAGGGTTTAGGGTACAGTATTAGGGTTTAGTTACTAGACTCACTGCGTGACAGGTTCTCCAGAGCCTTGGCTTCAGGGTTTAGGGTACAGTATTAGGGTTGAGTTACTAGACTCACTGCGTGACAGGTTCTCCAGAGCCTTGCCCAGCTTCTTGCTCTCCTGCAGGATGTGGTTGAGCTCATCAAAGTCTTTGCTCTCCCTCCACTCCCACGATGGGTGCTCTATGGACCGCGGCACTGAAACACACAAACACACAGAGCAATTTCATTGAAATGTTGTTCAACACTGAAACAAACCAAAACTTGAGAAATGAGAAAGTCATTCACTTTTACATACATCAATAAAGCTTAGATATCAAGAGAAGTTTTCTGTGTGGAAAAGCTTGGAGGAAAGTCGATGTATCCCCTCCATGACCACTGGTCTCCCTCAAGGCCTGGAGGACATTACAGCATGATTAACAGATGCAAATGGGACAAACAAAAAGAGGAAATGACCCAGATTTCATTATCATCTCACCAACGTCCTCCAGTGTCCCCTGCCTTAGCCATGGGCCCCTCTATCTCCCTCTCCATCTCTCTCTCCCTATAAATCTCTCTCTCTCTCTGTGATGTTTAATTCATGAATGAAGAGATAGAGATATATACATGAAATATGGAGGGAGAGGGGGAGAGATATTCTCCTATAGGGATAGAGGAATATACATGTAGTCTTTAACTTAACCCACATCTTATGTGCATCATTATGTTCCTTTACTGAGTGTACACAACATTCAGAACACCTGCCTTTTCCGTGACATAAACTGACCAGGTGAAAGATATAATCCCTTACTAATGTCACTTGTTAAATCCACTTCAATCAGTGTAGATGAAGGGGAGGAGACAGGTTAAATAAAGATTTTTAAGCCTTGCGACAATTGAGACATGGATTGTGTATGTATGCCATTCAGAGGGTGAATGGGCAAGATAATTCTGACCTTAGCATTCTGACCCCCACACACATGCACACACACACACACACACACACACACACACACACACACACACACACACACACACACACACACACACACACACACACACACACACACACACACACACACACACACACACACACACACACACACAGTATTGGATTACATTAAAGATAATGGAGAGAGATATATATTTCATCAGGACATACAGTATTAGACCCTTGTGAAAAATACATCACTTTGAAATGATCTGAAATACAGCAGGAAATGGGTGGGTGAAAGCAGTATTGATGACTACTTTGAATTGCATCAGCCATCTGTGTAAAGTACAGTACTAGACGTGTTCTACAAAGATACAGAGATACCATGTGTTATGCATGTTTCATGTATGTTTCATGACTGAAAAACACTGGATTACTGGAAGTGTTCTACAGTAGGTGGATATCCATGTTACATTTATACACCTGGAGAGTACACAGGTATGTAATATACCTTTTTGACATTTTGTTTTGAGGAAGAATAAGAGGATTTTATCTGTTGTTATTTAGTGTGAAAGAATTTACTGCATGAGTCACACGGTGTCTTAATTAACACACACAAGTTAGCAGAGGCATGTTTAGTCTTTGCTGTTCCTTCCTTCCTCCATTTCCTTCGTTCCTCTTTCTATCTATTTTTCTCTTCTTCTTCCTACCTCTTTCAATTGTAATAGTCCACTGTAACAGTAGCATAGAAATACTAGAAACAAAAAAGGAATTAAATATTACACATGTACTGTATGTTAATACAGAGGCTGCTGCCTATGGACATAGATTAGGAATCACTGGCCACTTTAAGAAAATGAAACACTAGCTACTTTAATGTCTCCGTTTGCATTACTCATCTCATATGTGTAAACTGTACTCTATACTGTTCTACGGTATCTTAGTCACTTCAACTGTTTGTAAACATTGCATCACCCATCTCATATGTATATACCGTACTCTATAATATGCCACTGTATCTTAGTCCAGTACCACTCTGACATATATGTATATATAATCTTAATCCATTCCTACTTAGATGTACGTGTATTTTGGGAATACGTTGTGAAACTGTTAGATATTACTTGTTAGATGTTACTGTACTGTCGGCGCAAGAAGCACAAGCATCTCGCTAGACCCGCAATAACATCTGCTAAACACGTGTATGTGACCAATAACATTTGATTTGATTTTAACAGTATGTTGAAAAATAATAGACATGTAAACCGTATGTTGATGCCTTTATTACCTGGGAGATGAAGCTATTAATTATTATTATAACATATCTAGCCTGTTTTGAAGTGCACGGTTACCCTGCAATAAACTCTCACCAACAAGATACATAATAAACACACACTTGTCTTCCTATGGAGAGAAAAAATATATTCTGGCTTTTCTGCTGTTTAACATATTTCATTGCTCAAAGTAAGCAATAGGTACAAATATTATTTTCACTAAATGTTCATTGTTTTGTTAATTTTGTTGGTTGTTGAAATGAAAAGAGTGATTCACCCATAATCATTGTACCTACAGTATATTGATGTATGGACTATTTGCTTTTATCTTGATCTCTTAGACCTCGCCCTGCAGTCAGGAGAAAAGGTGAGCTACCGTAGTTTCGTTTTCTTGTAAATGTTCTCTCTGTCATGACATAGGAAAAGTCATGAGAATGGAATGTTGATCAATGACATAACAAGAGATGACGGTTTATTGTTGTAACAATTTATTGGTCAAAATCAATTGTTGTTTTAGTCAATGAGACTAAATTACATACTGTTGAAATACATTCAATGTATTTTTCTCTTCATATTGTTACACACTATCCACCCTTCCTCACCAGCGTGAATGACACTGGGGCTGTTGCATATTAGGCTGGATGAAATCTAAGACAGTGATGCGGTTTGGATCCCAGACACAGTCCTCTTCTAGACCACTCTTCACCATACCACAGTTAGGAGGAACCCAGGCGGTGTCGTAACCGTTCTCATGCCAGGTTGTCCGCAGAGGATGATTCTGACGGTCAATTCTTTTCACCTTGCCCACATTGACTTTGACTCGGATGACAACCCTCTGATTTTCAGGAAGCTCCAGGGGGTACCTGCTTGCCTTCTGCAGGTCTCGGCTGAGGTACACTCCACGCCCCAACATACCACCAGGAGACGGACAAAAACCAGTGGCCCTAATTTTCCCTGCCGCCTGCTTAGCGGTGCCGTGGTACATGACGTAGGTTTTGCCATCTTCTGGTTCAGATTGGCCCAGTCGCACTACCCCAGAGGGAAGAGGGAAGTCATCTTCTGCCCACATGGTTGTGTAAATGCTGCTGTAAAGAAGACAGGACTGTCAGCGATGTGAGAGAGGTACTACACCCTAATGATATGGCCAGTCAGGCACATGCACAGATAGAGTCTAAGGGGCACTGGAGTACCTGCCCTTTGTTCCTACTATTAAAACAGTGCCCTTTTGATTGGTGGTGTTTCTTAAACTAATTTATTTTCTCTCTTGTTACTTTAAGATTAACGAATTGCCCATCAAACTAGATGTTCTCATGAATCTTGTAAAAAGTCTCCACCCCCGCCCTTTAACCTGCATGGACGAGTGATCTTCAGCGCCGGGTGGTGAGTTTGAAATGATTACTGCCAGTAGTAGGTTACTTTCGGTTACTACCATGTGTCGTCTCAGGATCAGGGACAGGAAAAGGGGCAACTGCAGTTTGACTGTTTGTCAGCAGCAGAACAGATTTAAATCAAGTAAAGACTAATTAGCTTGTTTTGAAAGCATAACTAACTAGCTGATGCATCTACATTTGGGATGATCAACTGATATAGCCCACCACAGTAGTGATTCTAGCAAAGATACTTTCACTTCCTCCCTTTCATCTGTGGTTCTAGCTTGTTTACCCTACAATGTGTGATGAGTAAGTGTGGCTTTGTTTTTACTTTGATCACCTCCCCCGTTAAAGGACTGTTCACGACCCTGTAACTAGTCTACATTATTATGCCGTCTGAGGGACAAGTCGGGTAGTAGTTTAACTGTTCTGGGTGACAGTAACAAATACCCATTCTTTTCACAACATTATAAACAAATTCAATTTGTATATGAAAATGTCATGGTATGCATTCGGTCAATTGCTTAGCTTTTCTGTTGGTGACCTACTCTTTGATCATATGCACATTTTACAGAGAGGATTTAAGAGACTTAAAATAGTCAAGGCAAAGGACATCCTAAACAAACTGCTCATCAACAGATTCCCAAAATAACCAAAAGGCAATGTTGGAATGTCAGAAACAAAATGTAAAACTTAGCAAGTTTGATCAACATTAGATGGATAAAGTACTTACCTAATGACAGAGCTGGATGTCTAGATTATCTTGATCTCAGCGTACAGGTAAGGTAGACTGATTCAACGGATGACTTTATACCAGTTCTAGAGGAAGTCATGACAAGGGCGTGTCGTGCGCTGAATATGCAAACAAATGAGGTTCTAGTTGTACATTTTGTTTCCTATCAAACAGGTTATCACATGACCAAGGTACATATAAGGATGAAAGGGGGCAGATTTACTAATAGTTTACACCCTCCTCTCTCTCTCTCTCAGATGCAGAGATCCTATGTATGTTTCATGACTGAAATCCACTAAAACACAAACAATGGACTCCAAATAGGATTAGGGTATCCTGTGGGCATGTAGGGAGTTTCACTTGGAACGCCAGGATTGTGGATTTTATTCCCGCTAGGGCCACCAACACCAATATTTGCACAGAAAAAAGCATCTGCTAAATGGCAAGAGCCTGTAAAGGTGTATCTCAACCCATTATATTCTGGTGTAGAGAGGAGCACAGCGCTGTCTCTTCAATGCCAGACTGGCAGTTGAGAAATAGTATTTGATATTGGAAAAGCTTCAGGAACCGAGAGAAAAACAGCAGAGTGAAGGCCACAATTGAACTTTATTCTGACCTTACCATACACGCAACACTTGTATATCGTAGGCTAGTGGAGACCAATATCTATATTGTTATTAAGCTGTGTAAAATGACGGTTGATGATGTGTCTGGCTGATTTCAGATACATTTTTGTACATTCGAATGTTACAGAAATAGGACCTAGGCCTAGCGTTTGAGCGAGCAAGAGACAACATTCATTTGATGGCGAACCGTGATCCTATTAACTCGAATGCCCAGCATGGAGAGAAGGAGAACTGCTCTTTTTCAGGGACTCACGGGGCTCATTTGATGCAGCAGGAAAATTCTCAGCAACAAAACAATATCAAGTAAAGATCCGACATCTGTAGTAATAATCCATCAAACACACACACAAACAGAGTTTTGGATTACATGAGCAGTTCTGTTAGTAGACTTTACTGTCTGACGATAATGCAGAGAGATCTATATTCATCAGGACATACAGTGTTAGACCCTTATGAAAAATACATCACTTTGAAATGATCTGAAATACAGCAGAAAATGGCACTACTAAATGTTCTAGAATGTCATCTGAAGCAGTAATCTAAAACTAGTTTGATGGATTCTGTCCTTCTATGTTCCTGAGAAGTGAGTGCTGCTCCTGCATACATCACTACTGTGTTGTATCTCTGAACATCACCACTGTATGGAGGACGACTTTGAATTGCATCAGCCATCTGTGTAAAGTACAGTACTAGACGTGTTCTACAAAGATACAGTGATACCATGTGTTATGCATGTTTCATGTATGTTTCATGACTGAAAAACACTGGATTACTAGAACTGTTCTACAGTAGGGGGATATCCATGTTAAGGTTATAAACCTGGAGAGTACCCAGGTTAGTAATCTACCTTTTGGACATTTTGTTTTGAGGAAGAATAAGAGGACTTTATCTGTTGTTATTTAGTGTGAAAGAATTTACTGCATGAGTCACACGGTGTCTTAACACACACAAGTTAGCAGAGGCATGTTTAGTCTTTGCTGTTCCTTCCTTCCTCCATTTCCTTCGTTCCTCTTTCTATCTATTTTTCTCTTCTTCTTCCAACCTCTTTCAATTGTAATAGTCAACTGTAACAGTAGCATAGAAATACTAGAAACAAAAAAGGAATGAAATATTACATATGTACTGTATGTTAATGACTGTTAAACAGCCATCGCTAGCAAATCAGAGGCGGCTGCCTATAGACATAGATTAGGAATCACTGGCCACTTTAAGGAAATGAAACACTAGCCACTTTAATGTCTCCGTATCTTGCATTACTCATCTCATATGTGTAAACTGTACTCTATACTATTCTACGGCATCTTAGTCACTTTAATTGTTTGTAAATATTGCATCACCCATCTCATATGCATATATTGTATTCTATAATATGTAAACCGTATGTTGATATCTTTATTACCTGGGAGATGAAGCTATTAAATATTATTATAAATGATGAGATTGTGGTGCCGTGATGTTCATGATTTCTAGCCTGTTTTGAAGTGCACGGTTACCCTGCAATAAACTCTCACCAACAAGATACATAATAAACACACTACTTGTCTTCCTATGGAGAGAAAAATCTATTCTGGCTTTTCTGCTGTTTAACATATTTCATTGCTCAAATTAAGCAATAGGTACAAATATTATTTTCACTAAATGTTCATTGTTTTGTTTATTTTGCTGGTTGTTGAAATAAATAGAGTGATTCACCCATAATCATTGTACCTACAGTATATTAATAAATAGATTATCTGCTTTTATCTTGATCTCTTAGACCTCGCCCTGCAGTCAGGAGAAGGTGGCCTACTGTAGTTTTGATTTCTTGTAAATGTTCTCTCTGTCATGACATGGGAAAAGTCATGAGAATGGAATGTTGATCATTGACATAACAAGAAATGACGGTTTATTGTTGTAACAATTTATTGGCCAAAATCAACTGTTGTTTTAGTAAATTAGTCTTTTGAAATACATTCGATGTATTTTTATTTTCATAATTTCACACGTAAACAAACAAACAACCGTATAGTACTGGTGAAACCCAGTATTTGAACATTATAGAGACTTGCTTATCCAAATATAAGATTATTTTTTATTTCATCTAAAAAACAACCTTGTTTTTGTTATGTTATACACAAAATAGTTTGATGGATTCTGCCCTTCTATGTTCCTGAGAAGTGAGTGCTGCTCCTGCATACATCACAGCTCAGCGTTCAACACAATAGTGCCCTCAAAGCTCATCACTAAGCTAAGGACCCTGGGACTAAACTCCGTCGGCAAATGGATCCTGGACTTCCTGACGGGCTGCCCCCAGGTGGTAAGGGTGGGTAACAACACATCCGCCACGCTAATCCTCAACATGGGGTCCCATCAGGGGTGTGTTCTCAGTCCTCTCCTGTACTCCCGGTTCACTCATGACTGCACGGCCAGGCACGACTCCAACACCATCATTAAGTTTGCCGATAAAACAACAGTGGTAGGCCTGATCACCGACAACGACGAGACAGGCTATAGGGAGGTGGTCAGAGACCTGGCCGTGTGGTGCTAAGACAACAGCCTGTCCCTCAACGTGATCAAGACAAAGGAGATGATTGTGGACTACAGGAAAAGGAGGACCGAGCACTCTACTATTCTCATCGACGGGGCTGTAGTGGAGCAGGTTGAGAGCTTCAAGTTTCTTGGTGTCCACATCACCAACAAACTAACATGGTCTAACATGGTTCCATGCACAGTCGTGAAGAGGGCACAACAAAACCTATTCCCCCTCAGGAGACGGAAAAGATTTGGCATGGGTCCTCAGATCTACAGCTGCACCATCAAAAACATTCTGACCTGTTGCATCACTGCCTGGTATGGCAACTGCTCGGCCTCCGACCGCAAGGCACTACAGAGGATAGTGTGTACAGTGGGGCTAAGCTTCCTGCCATCCAGGACCTCTATACCAGGTGGTGTCAGAGGAAGGCCCTAAAAATTCTCAAAGACTCCAGCCACCCTAGTCATAGACTGTTCTCTCTGCTACCGCACGGCAAGCGGTACCGGAGCGCCAAGTCTTGGTCGAAAAGGCATCCTAACAGCTTCTACCGCCAAGCCATAAGAATCCTGAACAGCATACCAAAAGGGCTACCTAGACCCCTCTTTTACACTACTGCTACTCTCTGTTAATTATCTATGCATAGTCACTTCAACTCTACCTACATGTACATATTACCTCAATTATCTCGAATAACCGGTGCCCCCGCACATTGACTCTGTACCGGTACCCCCTGTATATAGCCTCGCTATTTTATTTTACTGCTGCCGTTGAATTATTTTATACTTTTATTTTCTATTTTTTACTTAACAATATTTTTTCTTAACTTCTTAAAGCATTGTTGGTTAAGGGCTTGTAAGTAAGCATTTCACTGTAAGGTCTACACCTGTTGTATTCGGCGCATGTGACAAATACAATTTGATTTGATTTGTACTGTGTTGCATCTCTGAACATCACTACTGTATGGATGAATACTTTGAATTTCATCAGCCATCTGTGTAAAGTACAGTACTAGACGTGTTCTACAAAGATACAGGGATACCATGTGTTATGCATGTTTCATGTGCAGTATGTTTCATGACTGAAATACACTGGATTACTAGAAGTATTGGCAACATTGGCGAGTACACAAAACTATCTGCTTTTATCTTAAACTCTTAGACCTCGCCCTGCAGTCAGGAGAAGGTGAGCTACCATAGTTTCGTTTCTTGTAAATGTTCTCTCTGTCATGACATAGGAAAAGTCATGAGAATGGAATGTTGATCAATGACATAACAAGAGATGACGGTTTATTGTTGTAACAATTTATTGGTCAAAATCAACTGTTTAAGTCAATGAGACTAAATTACATACTGTTGAAATACATTCAATGTCTTTTTCTCTTCATATTGTTACACATTATCCACCCTTCCTCACCAGCGTGAATGGCACTGGGGCTGTTGCATATTAGGCTGGATGAAATCTAAGACAGTGACGCGTTTTGGTTCCGAGACACAGTCCTCTTCTAGACCACTCTTCACCATACCACAGTTAGGAGGAACCCAGGCGGTGTCGTAACCGTTCTCATGCCAGGATGTCCGCAGAGGATGATACTGACCGTCAATTCTTTTCACCTTGCCCACATTGACTTTGACTCGGATGACAACCCTCTGATTTTCAGGAAGCTCCAGGGGGTACCTGCTTGCCTTCTGCAGGTCTCGGCTGAGGTACACTCCACGCCCCAAAATACCATCAGGAGACTGACGAAAACCAGTGTTCAGGATTTGATTTGCGGCCTGCCTAGTGGTGCCGTGGTACATGACGTAGGTATTGTCATCTTGTGGTTCAGATAGGCCCAGTCGCACTACCCCATGAGGAAGAGTGAAGTCATTTTCTGCCCACATGGTTGTGTAAATGCTGCTGTAAAGAAGACAGGACTGTCAGCGATGTGAGAGAGGCACAATACTCTAATGATATGGCCAGTCAGGCACATGCACAGATAGAGTCTAAGGGGCACTGGAGCACCTGCCCTTTGTCCCTACTATTAAAACAGTCCCCTTTAGATTGGTGGTGTTTCTTAAACTAATTTATTTTCTCTCTTGTTACTTTAATTGTAACAAATTGCCCATCAATCTAGATGTTCTCATAAACTCATGAATCTTGAAAAAAGTCCCCTCCCCCGCCCTTCAACCTGCATGGACGAGTGATCTACAGCGCCGGGTGGTGAGTTTGAAATGATAACTGCCAGTAGTAGGTTACTTAGGGTTGCTACCATGTGTCGTCTCAGGATCAGGGAAGAGCGCAGGTACAGTTTGACTGTTTGTCAGTAGCAGAACAAATTTTTCAAGTAAAGACTACTTAGATATGCTTTCAAAACAAGCTAACTACCTGAGTCATCTACATTTGGGATGATCAACTGATATAGACCACCACAGTAGTGATTCTATCAGCGATACTTTCACTTCCTCCCTTTCATCTGTGGTTCTAGCTTGTTTACTCTACAATATGTGACAAGTGAGTGTGCTTTGACAATTAAAGGTCTGTTCACGACCCTGTGGCTAGTCTACATTATTATGCCGGGTAGAAGGTTAACTTTTATGGGTGACAGCAACAAATATCCATTCTTTTCACAACATTAAAAACAAATTCATTTTTACATGAAAATTGTCACGGATCCCTCCGGAACTGTCATTACACACACCTGGCCCCTATTCCCATTGATTAGTAATTGTATAAGTGTGTGTTACGTTCCTGACCTTATTTCCTTTGTTTAGCCTTGTTTAGTTGGTCAGGACGTGAGCTGGGTGGGCATTCTATGTTATGTGTTTCTATGTTGGGTTTATTGCATTAGCCTGATATGGTTCTCAATCAGGGGCAGGTGTTTTACGTTTCCTCTGATTGAGAACCATATTTAGGTAGGCTGTTCTCACTGTTTGTTTGTGGGTGATTGTTGCTGTGTCTGTGTTTGTTCGCCACACGGTACTGTTTCGTTCGTTTCAGTGTACCAGTGTTTAGTGTTCATGTTACAGGACTGTATCGTCTTCGTTCCTTTGTTTGTCGGTTTGTTGTTTTGTAGTTTATCAAGTGTTTTTCGTCTTTGTTTAAATAAAAGTAAAGTATGTATTCAAACAACGCTGCATTTTGGTCCGATCCTTGCTCCTCCTCAGACGAGGAGGAAGACGAGCGTTACAGTGTGCCCTTTATTCACCATTGTCCTGTCGATTATTGTTCCAACGTCCGTTGGTTGTGTGAGTAGCTGTGATGTGTTGTTTTGGCTTTCGTGCCACGTATATTGAGCAGATGATTACGTGTCTCATCCCGTGTGATAATCATTGTGCGACTCTGTATTTATTCAAGGTCCTCCTCGCTCTTTTGTTTGGGTCTCAACCCTGTGTTTGGTTTACGTGTTTGTTTGGTTTTCGTCCCCGTGCCTGTACACGTCACACTGTAATTTGGGTAAATACATTTTTAAAACTATTACGCATTCCTGAGCCTGTCTCCCAACCCTTTATACCAATGTGACAAAAATGTCATGGTATGCATTCGGTCAATTGTTTAGCTTTTTTGTGTGTGACCTACTCTTTGATCATATGCACATTTTACAGAGAGGACTTAAGAGACTTAAAATAGTCAAGGCAAAGGACATCCTAAACAAACTGCTCATCAACAGATTCCCAAAATAACCAAAAGGCAATGTTGGAATGTCAGAAACAAAATGTAAAACTTAGCAAGTTTGATCAACATTAGTTGGATAAAGTACTTACCTAATGACAGAGCTGGATGTCTAGATTATCTTGATCTCAGGGTACAGGTAAGGTAGAGTGATTCAACGGATGACTTTCTACCAGTTCTAGAGGAAGTTCTAATAAAGGCGAGTCGTACAGTCCACATGCAGACAAATGAGGGTCTACTTTTCAGTTTAGTTTTGTTTCCAATGATAGAGGATATCACATGATCAAGGTACATAAGGATGAGAGGAGGCAGATTCTCTCCCTCTCCCTATGTACGTTTCATGACTGAAATTCATTAAGACACAACAAATGGACTCCAAATAGGATCAGGGTGGTCATGTACTGTAGGGCATTGCGCTTGCAACGCCAGGATTCTGGGTTTGATTCCTGCTGGGCCACCAATATTTAGACAGAAAAAAGCATCTGCTAAATGGCAAGAGCCTGTAAAGGTGTATCTCAACCCATTATATTCTGGTGTAGAGAGGAGCACAGCTCTGTCAATTCAATGCCAGACTGGCAGTTGAGAAATAGTATTTGATATTGGAAAAGCTTCAGGAACCGAGAGAAAAACAGCAGAGTGAAGGCCACATTTGAACTTAATTCTGACCTTACCATACACTCAACACTTGTATATCGTAGGCTAGTGGAGACCAATATCTATATTGTTATTAAGCTGTGTAAAATGACGGTTGATGATGTGTCTGGCTGATTTCAGATACATTTTTGTACATTCGAATGTTACAGAAATAGGACCTAGGCCTAGCGTTTGAGCGAGCAAGAGACAACATTCATTTGATGGCGAACCGTGATCCTATTACCTCGAATGCCCAGCATGGAGAGAAGGAGAACTGCTCTTTTTCAGGGACTCACGGGGCTCATTTGATGCAGCAGGAAAATTCTCAGCAACAAAAAAATTATCAAGCAAAGATCTGACATCTGTAGTAATAATCCATCAAACAGACACAAACAGACACAAACACACACACACACACACACACACACACACACACACACACACACACACACACACACACACACACAAACAGAGTTTTGGATTACATGAGCAGTTCTGTTAGTAGACTTTACTGTCTGACGATAATGGAGAGATTTATATTCATCAGGACATACAGTATTAGACCCTTGTGAAAAATACATCACTTTCAAATGATCTGAAATACAGCAGGAAATGGGTGGGTGAAAGCAGGGACACTACTAAATGTTCTAGAAAGTCATCTGAAGCAGCAATCTAAAACTACTTTGATGGATTCTGTCCTTCTATGTTCCTGAGAAGTGAGTGCTGCTCCTGCATACATCACTGTACTGTGTTGTATCTCTGAACATCACTACTGTATGGATGACGACTTTGAATTGCATCAGCCATCTGTGTAAAGTACAGTACTAGATGAGTTCTACAAAGATACAGAGATACCATGTGTTATGCATGTTTCATGTATGTTTCATGACTTAAATACACTGGATTACTAGAAGTGTTCTACAGTAGGGGGATATCCATGTTAAGGTTATAAACCTGGAGAGTACCCAGGTTAGTAATCTACCTTTTTGACATTTTGTTTTGAGGAAGAATAAGAGGATTTTATCTGTTGTTATTTAGTGTGAAAGAATTTACTGCATGAGTCACACGGTGTCTTAACACACACAAGTTAGCAGAGGCATGTTTAGTCTTTGCTGTTCCTTCCTTCCTCCATTTCCTTCGTTCCTCTTTCTATATATTTTTCTCTTCTTCTTCCAACCTCTTTCAATTGTAATAGTCAACTGTAACAGTAGCATAGAAATACTAGAAACAAAAAAGGAATGAAATATTACACATGTACTGTATGTTAATGACTGTTAAACAGCCATCGCTAGCAAATCAGAGGCGGCTGCCTATAGACATAGATTAGGAATCACTGGCCACTTTAAGGAAATGAAACACTAGCTACTTTAATGTCTCCGTATCTTGCATTACTCATCTCATATGTGTAAACTGTACTCTATACTGTTCTACGGTATCTTAGTCACTTTAATTGTTTGTAAATATTGCATCACCCATCTCATATGTATATACTGTATTCTATAATATGTAAACCGTATGTTGATATCTTCATTTATGTAACAGTATAACTTTACGGCATCCACTCGCCCCGGGCGCGAACCAGGGACCCTCTGCACACATCAACAACTGACACCCACGAAGCATCGTTACCCATCGCTCCTCAAAGGCCGCGGCCCTTGCAGAGCAAGGGGAACCACTACTTCTAGGTTTCAGAGCAAGTGACGTAACTGATTGAAACGCTATTAGCGCGTACCCGCTAACTAGCTGGCCATTTCACATCCGTTACACTCATCCCCCTTTCCACCTCCTCCTTTTCCGCAGCAACCAGTGATCCGGGTCAACAGCATCAATGTAACAGCATAATTTTAGACCGTCCCCTCGCACTCGGGCACGAACCAGGGACCCTCTGCACACATCAACAACAGTCACCTACGAAGCATCGTTACCCATCGCTCCACAAAGGCCCCGGCCCTTGCGGAGCAAGGGGAACCACTACTTCTAGGTTTCAGAGCAAGTGACGTAACTGATTGAAACTCTATTAGCGCGTACCCGCTAACTAGCTAGCCATTTCACATCCGTTACATTTACTTGGAGATAAAGCTATTAAATATTATTATAAAATATGAGATTGTGGTCCTGTGATGTTCATGCTTTTTAGCCTGTTTTGAAGTGCACGGTTACCCTGCAATAAACTCTCACCAACAAGATACATAATAAACACACACTTGTCTTCCTATGGAGAGAAAAAATATATTCTGGCTTTTCTGCTATTTAACATATTTCATTGCTCAAATTAAGCAATAGGTACAAATATTATTTTCACTAAATGTTCATTGTTTTGTTTATTTTGCTGGTTGTTGAAATAAATAGAGTGATTCACCCATAATCATTGTACCTACAGTATATTAATAAATAGATTATCTGCTTTTATCTTGATCTCTTAGACCTCGCCCTGCTGTCAGGAGAAGGTGAGCTACCGTAGTTTCGTTTTCTTGTAAATGTTATCTCTGTCATGACATGGGAAAAGTCATGAGAATGGAATGTTGATCGATGTCATAACAAGAGATGACGGTTTATTGTTGTAACAATTTATTGGCCAAAATCAAATGTTTTAGTAAATTAGTCTAAATTACATACTGTTGAAATACATTCAATGTATTTTTATTTTCATAATTTCACACGTAAACAAACAAACAACTGTATAGTACTGGTGAAACCCAGTATTTGAACATTATAGAGACTTGCTTATCCAAATATAAGATTATTTTTTATTTCATCTAAAAAACAACCTTGTTTTTGTTATGTTATACACAAAATAGTTTGATGGATTCTGCCCTTCTATGTTCCTGAGAAGTGAGTGCTGCTCCTGCATACATCACAGCTCAGCGTTCAACACAATAGTGCCCTCAAAGCTCATCACTAAGCTAAGGACCCTGGGACTAAACTCCGTCGGCAAATGGATCCTGGACTTCCTGACGGGCTGCCCCCAGGTGGTAAGGGTGGGTAACAACACATCCGCCACGCTAATCTTCAACACGGGGGCCCGTCAGGGGTGTGTGCTCAGTCCTCTCATGTACTCCCGGTTCACTCATGACTGCACGGCCAGGCACGACTCCAACACCATCATTAAGTTTGCCGATAACACAACAGTGGTAGGCCTGATCACCGACAACGACGAGACAGCCTATAGGGAGGTGGTCAGAGACCTGGCCGTGTGGTGCCAGGACAACAGCCTGTCCCTCAACGTGATCAAGACAAAGGAGATGATTGTGGACTACAGGAAAAGGAGTACCGAGCACGCCCCCATTCTTATCGACGGGGCTGTAGTGGAACAGGTTGAGAGCTTCAAGTTTCTTGGTGTCCACATCACCAACAAACTAACATGGTCTAACATGGTTCCATGCACAGTCGTGAAGAGGGCACAACAAAACCTATTCCCCCTCAGGAGACTGAAAAGATTTGGCATGGGTCCTCAGATCTACAGCTGCACCATCAAAAACATTCTGACCTGTTGCATCACCGCCTGGTATGGCAACTGCTCGGCCTCCGACCGCAAGGCACTACAGAGGATAGTGCGTACAATGTGGGGCTAAGCTTCCTGCCATCCAGGACCTCTATACCAGGTTGTGTCAGAGGAAGGCCCTAAAAATTCTCAAAGACTCCAGCCACCCTAGTCATAGACTGCTACCGCACGGCAAGCGGTACCGGAGCGCCAAGTCTTGGTCGAAAAGGCATCCTAACAGCTTCTACCCCCAAGCCATAAGACTCCTGAACAGCATACCAAAAGGGCTACCTAGACCCCTCTTTTACGCTACTGCTACTCTCTGTTAATTAACTATGCATAGTCACTTCAACTCTACCTACATGTACATATTACCACAATTACCTCGACTAACCGCTGCCCCCGCACATTGACTCTGTACCGGTACCCCCTGTATATAGCCTCGCTATTTTATTTTACTGCTGCCGTTGAATTATTTTATACTTTTATTTTCAATTTTTTATTTAACAATATTTTTTCTTAACTTCTTAAAGCATTGTTGGTTAAGGGCTTGTAAGTAAGCATTTCACTGTAAGGTCTACACCTGTTGTATTCAGCGCATGTGACAAATACAATTTGGTTTGATTTGTACTGTGTTGTATCTCTGAACATCACTACTGTATGGATGAATACTTTGAATTGCATTCAGCCATCTGTGTAAAGTACAGTACTAGATGTGTTCTACAAAGATACAGAGATACCATGTGTTATGCATGTTTCATGTATGTTTCATAACTGAAATACACTGGATTACTAGAAGTATTCACAGTAGGGGCAACACTGGCAAGTACACAGGTACGTAATCTACCTTTTTGACAGTTTGTTTTGAGGAAGAATAGGAGTATTTTATCTGTTGTTATTTAGTGTAAATGAATGTACTGCATGAGTCACACGGTGTCTTAACACACAACTTAGCAGAGGCATGTTTAGTCTTTGCTGTTCTTTACTCTCCTCCCTTTCCTTCCTTCCTCTCTATCTATTTTTCTCTTCTTCTTCTTTCCATTGTAATGGTCAACTGTAACAGTAGCAGAGAAAGACTAGAAACAAACGGGGAATGACATTTGACACATGTACTGTATGTTAACAGTATGTTGAATAATAATAGACATGTAAACCGTATGTTGATGCCTTTATTACCTGGGAGATGAAGCTATTAAATATTATTGTAAAATATGAGATTTTGGTGCCGTAATGTTCATGATTTCTAACTTGTTTTGAAGTGCACGGTTACCCTGCAGTAAAATCTCATCAACAACAAACATAATAAACACACTACTTGTCTTCCTATGGAGAGAAAACATCTATTCTGGCTTTTCTGCTATTTAACATATTTCATTGCTCAAAGTAAGCAATAGGTACAAATATTATTTTCACTAAAAGGACATCCTAAACAAACTGCTCATCAACAGATTCCCAAAATAATCAAAAGGCAATGTTGGAATGTTAGAAACAAAATGTAAAACTTAGCAAGTTTGATCAACATTAGATGGATAAAGTACTTACTTAATGACAGAGCTGGATGTCTAGATTATCTTGATCTCAGCGTACAGGTAAGGTAGAGTGATTCAACGGATGACTTTATACCAGTTCTAGAGGAAGTCATGACAAGGGCGTGTCGTGCGGTGAATATGCAAACAAATGAGGTTCTAGTTGTACATTTTGGATTCTGCAGTCAGGAGAAGGCGAGCTACTGTAGTTTTGTTTTCTTGTAAATGTTCTCTCTGTCATGACATAGGAAAAGTCATGAGAATGGAATGTTGATCAATGACATAACAAGAGATGACGGTTTATTGTTGTAACAATTTATTGGCCAAAATCAACTGTTTTAGTCAATGAGACTAAATGACATACTAAATGACATCTTTTCATATTGTTACACATTATCCACCCTTCATCACTAGCGTGGATTACACTACAACTTTGACACTTGTGGTTGGATGGTACCTAAGACAGTGATGTGTTTTGGGTCCCAGACACAGTCCTCTTCTAGACCACTCTTCACCATACCACAGTTAGGAGGAACCCAGGCGGTGTCGTAACCGTTCTCATGCCAGGTTGTCCGCAGAGGATGATCCTTACGGTCAATTCTTTTCACCTTGCCCACATTGACTTTGACTCGGATGACAACCCTCTGATTTTCAGGAAGCTCCAGGGGGTACCTGCTTGCCTTCTGCAGGTCTCGGCTGAGGTACACTCCACGCCCCAACATACCACCAGAAGACTGACGAAAACCAGCGGCCATAATTTTCTCTGCCTCCTGTTTAGCGGTGCCGTGGTACATGACGTAGGTTTTGCCATCTTCTGGTTCAGATTGGCCCAGTCGCACTACTCCATAGGGAGGAGTGAAGTCATCTTCTGCCCACATGGTTGTGTAAATGCTGCTGTAAAGAAGACAGGACTGTCAGCGATGTGAGAGAGGTACTACACCCTAATGTTATGGCCAGTCAGGCACATGCACAGATAGAGTCTAAGGGGCACTGGAGCACCTGCCCTTTGTGCCTACTATTAAAACAGTCCCCTTTTGATTGGTGGTGTTTTTAAATTAATTAATTTTCTCTCTTGTTACTTTAATTGTAACAAATTGCCCATCAAACTAGATGTTCTCATGAATCTTGTAAAAAGTCCCCTCTGGCGCCCTTCTACCTGCATGGACAAGTGATCTACAGCGCCGGGTGGTGAGTTTGAAATGATAACTGCCAGTAGTAGGTTACTTAGAGTTGCTACCATGTGTCGTCTCAGGGTAAGGGACAGGAAAACGGGCAACTGCAGTTTGACTGTTTGTCAGCAGCAGAACCGATTTAAATCAAGTAAAGACTAGTTAGCTTGTTTTGAAAGCATAACTAACTAGCTGATGCATCTACATTTGGGATGATCAACTGATATAGACCACCACAGTAGTGATTCTAGCAACAATACTTTCACTACCTCCCTTTCATCTGTGGTTCTAGCTTGTTTACCCTACAATATGTGATGAGTGACTGTGGCTTTGTTTTTACTTTGATCACCTCCCCCATTAAAGGTCTGTTCACGACCCTGTGGCTAGTCCACATTATTATGCCGTCTGAGGGACAAGTCGGGTAGTAGTTTAACTGTTCTGGGTGACAGTAACAAATATCCATTATTTTCACAACATTATAAACAAATTCTATTTGTATATGAAAATGTCATGGTATGCATTCGGTCAATGGTTTAGCTTTTTTGTTGGTGACCTACTCTTTGATCATATGCACATTTTACAGAGAGGATTTAAGAGACTTAAAATAGTCAAGGCAAAGGACATCCTAAACAAACTGCTCATCAACTTATTCCCAAAATAACCAAAAGGCAATGTTGGAATGTTAGAAACAAAATGTAAAACTTAGCAAGTTTGATCAACATTAGATGGATAAAGTACTTACCTAATGACAGAGCTGGATGTCTAGATTATGTTGATCTCAGGGTACAGGTAAGGTAGAGTTATTCAACGGATGACTTTATACCAGTTCTAGAGGAAGTCATGACAAGGGCGTGTCGTGCGGTGAATATGTAAACAAATGAGGTTCTAGTTTTCCATTTTGTTTACATCAGACAGGTTATCACATTACCAAGGTATATATAAGGATGAAAGCGGGCAGATGTACTAATAGTTTACACCCTCCTCTCTCTCTCTCAAATGCAGAGATCCTATTTATGTTTCATGACTGAAATCCACTAAGACACAAACAATGGACTCCAAATAGGATTAGGGTATCCTGTGGGCATGTAGGGCGTTTCACTTTGAACGCCAGGATTGTGGATTTTATTCCCGCTAGGGCCACCAATACCAATATTTAGACAGAAAAAAGCATCTGCTAAATGGCAAGAGCCTGTAAAGGTGTATCTCAACCCATTATATTCTGGTGTAGAGAGGAGCACAGCGCTGTCTCTTCAATGCCAGACTGGCAGTTGAGAAATAGTGTTTGATATTGGAAAAGCTTCAGGAACCGAGAGAAAAACAGCAGAGTGGAGGCCACAATTGAACTTAATTCTGACCTTACCATACAATTAACACTTGTATGTCGTAGGCTAGTGGAGACCAATATCTATATTGTTATTAAGCTGTGTAAAATGACGGTTGATGATGTGTCTGGCTGATTTCAGATACATTTTTGTACATTTGAATGTTACAGAAATAGGACCTAGGCCTAGCGTTTGAGCGAGCAAGAGAGAACATTCATTTGATGGCGAACCGTGATCCTATTAACTCGAATGCCCAGCATGGAGAGAAGGAGAACTGCTCTTTTTTAGGGACTCACGGGGCTCATTTGATGCAGCAGGAAAATTCTCAGCAACAAAAAATGATCAAGTAAAGATCCGACATCTGTAGTAATAATCCATCACACACACACAAACACACAAACAGAGTTTTGGATTACATGAGCAGTTCTGTTAGTAGACTTTACTGTCTGACGATAATGCAGAGAGATCTATATTCATCAGGACATACAGTATTAGACCCTTATGAAAAATACATCACTTTGAAATTATTTGAAATACAGCAGGAAATGGGTGGGTGAAAGCAGGGACACTACTAAATGTTCTAGAAAGTCATCTGAAGCAGTAATCTAAAACTACTTTGATGGATTCTGTCCTTCTATGTTCTTGAGAAGTGAGTGCTGCTCCTGCATACATCACTGTACTGTGTTGTATCTCTGAACATCACCACTGTATGGATGACTACTTTGAATTGCATCAGCCATCTGTGTAAAGCACAGTACTGGACATGTTCTACAAAGATACAGTGATACCATGTGTTATGCATGTTTCATAAATGTTTCATGACTGAAATACACTGGATTACTGGAAGTGTTCTACAGTAGGGGGATATCCATGTTAAGTTTATAAACCAGGAGAGTACACAGGTACATATGTAATCTATCTTTTTGACATTTTGTTTTGAGGAAGAATAAGAGGATTTTATCTGTTGTTATTTCGTGTGAATGAATTGACTGTATGAGTCACACGGTGTCTTAACACACAAGTTAGCAGAGGCATGTTTAGTCTTTGCTGTTCCTTCCTTCCTCCATTTCCTTCGTTCCTCTTTCTATCTATTTTTCTCTTCTTCTTCCAACCTCTTTCAATTGTAATAGTCCACTGTAACAGTAGCATAGAAATACTAGAAACAAAAAAGGAATGAAATATTACAAATGTACTGTATGTTAATGACTGTTAAACAGCCATCACTAGCAAATCAGAGGCTGCTGCCTATAGACATTGATTAGGAATCAACGGCCACTTTAAGAAAATGAAACACTAGCTACTTTAATGTCTCCGTATCTTGCATTACTCATCTCATATGTGTAAACTGTACTCTATACTATTCTACGGTATCTTAGTCACTTTAATTGTTTGTAAATATTGCACCACCCATCTCATATGTATATATTGTATTCTATAATATGTAAACCGTATGGTGATACCTTTATTTACTTGGAGAAAAAGCTATTAAATATTATTATAAAAGATGAGATTGTGGTGCCGTAATGTTCATGATTTCTAACTTGTTTTGAAGTGCACGTTTACCCTGCAGTAAACTCTCACTAACAACATACATAATAAACACACACCTACTTGTCTTCCAATGGAGAGAAAAATCTATTCTGGCTTTTCTGCTATTTAACATATTTCATTGCTCAAAGTACGGAATAGGAACAAATATTATTTACACAAATTATTATTATTATTATTGTTTGTTGAAAAGAATAGAGTGATTCACCCATAATCATTGTAGCTGCAGTATATTTATAGATGATCATATTTTTTCTTGATCTCTTAGACCTCACCCTGCAGTCAGGTGAAAAGGCGAGCTACTGTAGTTTTGTTTTCTTGTAAATGTTCTCTCTGTCATGACATAGGAAAAGTCATGAGAATGGAATGTTGATCAATGACATAACAAGTGATGACGGTTTATTGTTGTAACAACTTATTGGTCGAAATCAACTGTTGTCTTAGTCAATTAGTCTAAATTACATACTGTTGAAATGCATTCAATGTATTTTTATTTTCATAATGTCAGACATAAACAAACAACTGTACAGTACTAGTGTAACACAGTATTTTTACATTTTAGGAACTTGCTTATCCAAATATACGATTCATTTTAGTTGATCCAAATCACGACCTTGTTTTTGTTATGTTATACACAATAGTTTGATGGATTCTGCCCTTCTATGTTCCTGAGAAGGGAGTGCTGCTCCTGCATACATCACTGTACTCTCATGCCCTGACCTTAGAGATCCTTTTTATGTCTCTATTTTGGTTTGGTCAGGGCGTGAGATGGGGTGGGCATTCTATGTTTTGTGTTTCTATGATTGTCTATTTCTATGTTTTGGCCGGGTATGGTTCTCAATCAGGGACAGCTGTCTATCGTTGTCTCTGATTGGGAACCATACTTAGGTAGCCTTTTTTTCCACCTGTCTTTGTGGGAAGTTGACTTTGTTTAGGGCACATAGCCTTTGAGCTTCACGTTTTTTTTTGTGTGTTTATTTTTTTGTTCGGCGTCATTTTGAATTAAAAAAGAGTACGCTCATCACGCTGCACCTTGGTCCTCTCCTTTTAAAGGCCGTGACAGAACTTCCCACCACCAAAGGACCAAGCAGCGTGGTAAGGAGGACTGGACATGGGAGGACATTTTAAATGGCAAGGGATCCTGGATGTGGGAGGGGATTCTGGCCGGGAGGGATCGCCTGCCCTGGGAGCAGGTAGAAGCAGAGAGGAAGGCGAAGGCAGCAGCTAAAGCGGAGCGGCAACGTTATGAGGGAACACAGCTGGCAAGGAAGCCCGAGAGGCAGCCCCAAAAATGTTTTGGGGTGGCACACGGGGAGTGTGGCAGAGTCAGGTTGGAGACCTGAGCCAACTCCCCGTGCTTACCGTGGCGGGCGTCGTACTGGTCAGGCACCGTGTTATGCGGTGGAGAGCACGGTGTCTCCAGTACGCGTTCTTAGCCCGGTACGCTACATCCCAGCTCCCCGCATCTGCCGGGCTAGGGTGAGCATCTAGCCAGGACGGATTGTGCCAGCCCTGTTCTTCAAACCTCCAGTGCGTCTCCTTGGGCCAGGATATCCTGCACCGGCTCTGCGCACTGTCTCCAGTGCGTCTGCACAGCCCAGTGCGTACTGTGCCTGCGCCCCACAAGTGCCGGGCCAAAGTCACCATCCAACCAGGACGGGTTGCGCAGGCTCTTAGCTCGAAATCTCCAGTGCGCCTCCACGGCCCAGTGTATCCGGTGCCTTGGCCAAGGACAAGGCCTCCTGTATGTCTCCCCAGCCTGGTGAGTCCTGTGCCTCGGCCAAGAACTAATCCTCCTGTATGTCTCCCCAGCCTGGTGAGTCCTGTGCCTGCTCCCATAGCCAGGCCTCCTGTGTGTCTCTCCACTCCAGTGATGATCCATGGCAAGAAGCCTCCAGTGATGATCCATGGCACGAAGCCTCCAGTGATGATTCATGGCACGAAGCCTCCAGTGATGATCCATGGCACGAAGCCTCCAGTGATGATCCATGGCACGAAACCTCCAGTGATGATCCGTGGCACAAAGCCTCCAGGGGTGAGACATGGCATGAAGCCTCCAGCGACGGCCTCCAGTCCGGAGCCTCCAGCGACGGTCTCCAGTCCGGAGCCCCAAGCGACGGCTTCCAGTCCGGAGCCCCAAGCGACGGCTTCCAGTCCGGAGCCTCCAGCGACGGCCTCCAGTCCGGAGCCCCCAGCGATGGCCTCCAGTCTGGAGCCCCCAGCGACGGCCTCCAGTCCGGGGCCCGCAACGAGGGCGCCCAGTCCGGGGCCCGCAACGAGGGTCCCCTGTCCGGGGTCGACGGCGAGGGTCCCCGCACCAGAGGTGCCACCAAAGTGGGGTGAGCCAGCGGTGGAGCGGGGTCTGCGTCCCGCACCTGAGCCGCCTTTGCGGATAGATAACCTATAGGGGAGGGTCTGGGTGGCTAAGGTTTTGCGGCCGGAGTCCGCACCTTTGGGGGGGGTACTGTCACGCCCTGACCTTAGAGATCCTTTTTATGTCTCTATTTTGGTTTGGTCAGGGCGTGAGCATTCTATGTTTTGTGTTTCTATGATTTTCTATTTCTATGTTTTGGCCGGGTATGGTTCTCAATCAGGGACAGCTGTCTATCGTTGTCTATGATTGGGAACCATACTTAGGTAGCCTTTTTTCCCACCTGTCTTTGTGGGAAGTTGATTTTGTTTAGGGCACATAGCATTTGAGCTTCACGGTTTGTTTTTTGTAGTGTTTATTGTTTTGTTCGGGGTCATTTTGAATTAATAAAGAAAATGTACGCTTACCACCGCTGCACCTTGGTCCTCTCCTTTTAACGGCCGTGACTTGTACTGTGTTGTATCTCTGAACATCACTACTGTATGGATGACTACTTTGAATTGCATCAGCCATCTGTGTAAAGTACAGTTCTAGACGTGTTTTACAAAGATACAGTGATACCATGTGTTATGCAAGTTTCATGTACAGTATGTTTCATGACTGAAATACACTGGATTACTAGAAGTGTTCTACAGTAGGGGGATATCCATGTTAAGGTTATAAACCTGGAGAGTACCCAGGTATGTAATATACCTTTTTGACATTTTGTTTTGAGGAAGAATAAGAGGATTTTATCTGTTGTTATTTAGTGTGAAAGAATTTACTGCATGAGTCACACGGTGTCTTAATTAACACACACAAGTTAGCAGAGGCATGTTTAGTCTTTGCTGTTCCTTCCTTCCTCCATTTCCTTCGTTCCTCTTTCTATCTATTTTTCTCTTCTTCTTCCAACCTCTTTCAATTGTAATAGTCAACTGTAACAGTAGCATAGAAATACTAGAAACAAAAAAGGAATGAAATATTACACATGTACTGTATGTTAATGACTGTTAAACAGACATCGCTAGCAAATCAGAGGCGGCTGCCTATAGACATAGATTAGGAATCACTGGCCACTTTAAGAAAATGAAACACTAGCTACTTTAATGTGTCCGTTTGCATTACTCATCTCATATGTGTAAACTGTACTCTATACTGTTCTACGGTATCGTAGTCACTTTAATTGTTTGTAAATATTGCATCACCCATGTCATATGTATATATTGTATTCTATAATATGTAAACCGTATGTTGATGCTTTTATTTCCTGGGAGATGAAGCTATTAAATATTATTATAAATGATGAGATTGTGGTGCCGTGATGTTCATGACTTCTAGCCTGTTTTGAAGTGCACGGTTACCCTGCAATAAACTCTCACCAACAAGATACATAATAAACACACTACTTGTCTTCCTATGGAGAGAAAAATCTATTCTGGCTATTTAACATATTTCATTGCTCAAAGTAAGCAATAGGTACAAATATTATTTTCATTAAATGTTCTGTCACGTTCCTGACCTGTTGTCTGTTATTTTTGTATGTGTTTAGTTGGTCAGGGCGTGAGTTGGGGTGGGCATTCTATGTTTTGTGTTTCTATGTTTAGGGTTTGTAATTAGCCTTATATGGTTCTCAATCAGAGACAGGTGTTTGACGTTTCCTCTGATTGGGAACCATATAAAGGTAGGGTGTTCACACTGTTTGTTTGTGGGTGGTTGTCTTCCGTGTCTGTATGTATGTGCGTACCACACGGGACTGTAGCGTTTTTGTTTGTAGTCTATACCTGTTCGTGCGTTCTTCGTGTTATTTGTAAGTTCTCTAGTTCAGGTCTGTCTTCGTTCGTTTTGTTATTTTGTATTATTCCAAGTGTTGTTTCGTGTTCGTCTTCGTCGTTTAATAAATTCATTATGTTTTCTAAACCCGCTGCATGTTGGTCTGATCCCTACTCCTCCTCTTCGGACGAAGAGGAGGAGAACAAGCGTTACAGAACCACCCACCAACGAAGGATCAAGCAGCGGGTTAACGGACTGCAGCAGGTGTACAAGGAGGAATGGACATGGGAGGAAATCCTAGACGGAGAAGGACCCTTGGCAGAACCAGAGGAGTGTCGCCGCCCCAAAGCGGAGCTGGAGGCATCGAAAGCGGAGAGGCGGCGATATGAGGAGGCAGCACGGAAACAAGGCTGGAAGCCCGCAAGTCAAACCCAAACATTTCTTGGGGGGTGGCTCTCGGGGAATATAGTTGGGTCAGTCAGGGGACTTGAGCCAACTCCTCCTGCTTTACATAAGGAGCAGGTGAGTGACGCAGAGACAGTAAAGGAGTTAATGGAGAAATTGAAGGAGAAAGATATGAGGGATGTACTGGTTTGGTGCATGAGGCACGGCATCCGTCCGAATGAACGTATTGGTGAGTTAATGTCACTGGGAACAGCTCTCCATACTCGTCCTGAGGTGCGTGCTAGCCGTCTGGTTAAGACAGTGCCTACACCATGCACCAAGCCTCCTGTGCGTCTCCAGAGTCCTGTGCGTCCTGTTACTGCTCCCCTAGCCCTGAGATACGTGTTCCCAGCCTAGTACCACCAGTGTTGGCACCACGCACCAAGCCTCATGTGCGTCTCCAGAGCCCTGTACGCACTGTTCCTTCTCCCCGTACTCGCCATGATGTGCGTGCCCTCAGCCCGGTACCACCAGTGCCGGTATCAGGCACCAGGCCTATAGTACGCCTTGAGAGTCCAGTGTGCCCTGTTGTTGTTCCCCGCACTAGCCTGAAGGTGCGTGTCCTTAGCCCGGTGCCTCCAGTTCCGGCACCACGCACCAGGCCTACAGTGCGTCTCAGCCGGCCAGAGTCTGCCGTCTGCCCAACGGCGCCTGAACTACCCGTCTGCCCAACGGCACCTGAACTGCCAGTCTGTCCAACGGCGCCTGAACTGCCCGTCTGTCCAACGGCGCCTGAACTGCCCGTCTGTCCAACGGTGCTTGAACTGCCCGTCTGTCCAACGGCGCCTGAACTGCCCGTCTGCCCAATGGTGCCTGAACTGCCCTTCTGCCCAACGCCATCTGACCTGTCCGTCTGCAAAGCGCCGCATGAACTGCCCGTCTGTACTGAGCCTTCAAAGCCGCCCGTCTGTACTGAGCCTACAAAGCCGCCCGTCTGCCATGAGCCTTCAGAGCCGTCCGCCAGACAGGAGCCGCTAGAGCCTTCCGCCAGACAGGAGCCGCTAGAGCCTTCCGCCAGACAGGAGCCGCTAGAGCCTTCCGCCAGACAGGATCAGCCAGAGCCTTCCGCCAGACAGGATCAGCCAGAGCCTTCCACCAGACAGGATCAGCCAGAGCCTTCCGCCAGACACTATCAGCCAGAGCCTTCCGCCAGACAGGATCAGCCAGAGCCTTCCGCCAGACAGGATCAGCCAGAGCCTTCCGCCAGACAGGATCAGCCAGAGCCTTCCGCCAGACAGGATCAGCCAGAGCCTTCCGCCAGACAGGATCAGCCAGAGCCTTCCGCCAGACAGGATCAGCCAGAGCCTTCCGCCAGACAGGATCAGCCAGAGCCTTCCGCCAGACAGGATCAGCCAGATCCGTCAGCCAGCCATGAGCAGCCATATCCGTCAGCCAGCCATGAGCAGCCATATCCGCCAGCCAGCCATGAGCAGCCAGATCCGTCAGCCAGCCATGAGCAGCCAGATCCGTCAGCCAGCCATGAGCAGCCAGATCCGTCAGCCAGCCATGAGCAGCCAGATCCGTCAGCCAGCCATGAGCAGCCAGATCCGTCAGCCAGCCATGAGCAGCAAGATCCGTCAGCCAGCCATGAGCAGCAAGATCCGTCAGCCAGCCATGAGCAGCAAGATCCGTCAGCCAGCCATGAGCAGCAAGATCCGTCAGCCAGCCATGAGCAGCCAGAGCCCGCAGGTCAGGATCCGCCAGAGCCCGCCGGTCAGGATCCGCCAGAGCCCGCAGGTCAGGATCCGCCAGAGCCCACCGGCCAGGATCCGCCAGAGCCCGCCGGCCAGGATCCGCCAGAGCCCGCCGGCCAGGATCCGCCAGAGCCCGCCGGCCAGGATCCGCCAGAGTCGCCAGACAGTCATGAGCTGCCCTCCAGTCATGAGCTGCCCTCCAGTCATGAGCTGCCCTCCAGTCATGAGCTGCCCTCCAGTCATGAGCTGCCCTACCGTCATGAGCTGCCCTACCGTCATGAGCTGCCCTACCGTCATGAGCTGCCCTACCGTCATGAGCTGCCCTACCGTCATGAGCTGCCCTACAGTCATGAGCTGCCCTACAGTCATGAGCTGCCCTACAGTCAGGAGCTGCCCTACAGTCAGGAGCTGCCACCCAGTCCGGAGCTGCCACCCAGTCCGGAGCTGCCACCCAGTCCGGAGCTGCCACCCAGTCCGGAGCTGCCACCCAGCCCGGAGCTGCCAGTAGTCCGGAGCTGCCCCTCTGTCCGGAGCTGCCGCTCTGTCCTGAGATATCTCTCTGTCCTGAGATATCTCTCTGTCCTGAGCTATCTCTCTGCCCTGAGCTACCTGTCTGTCCTGAGCTACCTCTCTGTCCTGAGCTATCTAGGGGGGACCGGTGTGAAGGTTCCTAGACCAGGGTTGGGGGCGAGGATCGCCACTCGGAGGACACTAAGGAGGGGGACAAAGACAATGGTGGAGTGGTGTCCTCGTCCTGCGCCGGAGCCGCCACCGCGGACAGATGCCCACCCAGACCCTCCCCTTGAGTTTTAGGGGTGCGCCCGGAGTTCGCACCTTGAGGGGGGGGTTCTGTCACGTTCCTGACCTGTTGTCTGTTATTTTTGTATGTGTTTAGTTGGTCAGGGCGTGAGTTGGGGTGGGCATTCTATGTTTTGTGTTTCTATGTTTAGGGTTTGTAATTAGCCTTATATGGTTCTCAATCAGAGACAGGTGTTTGACGTTTCCTCTGATTGGGAACCATATAAAGGTAGGGTGTTCACACTGTTTGTTTGTGGGTGGTTGTCTTCCGTGTCTGTATGTATGTGCGTACCACACAGGACTGTAGCGTTTTTGTTTGTAGTCTATACCTGTTCGTGCGTTCTTCGTGTTATTTGTAAGTTCTCTAGTTCAGGTCTGTCTTCGTTCGTTTTGTTATTTTGTATTATTCCAAGTGTTGTTTCGTGTTCGTCTTCGTCGTTTAATAAATTCATTATGTTTTCTAAACCCGCTGCATGTTGGTCTGATCCCTACTCCTCCTCTTCGGACGAAGAGGAGGAGAACAAGCGTTACATGTTCATTGTTTTGTTAATTTTGTTGTTTGTTGAAATGAATAGAGTGATTCACCCATAATCATTGTACCTACAGTATATTAATAGATTATCTGCTTTTATCTTGATCTCTTAGACCTCACCCTGCAGTCAGGAGAAGGTGAGCTACCATAGTTTTGTTTTCTTGTAAATGTTCTCTCTGTCATGACATAGGAAAAGTCATGAGAATGGAATGATGATCAATGACATAACAAGAAATTACGGTTTATTGTTGTAACAACTTATTGGTCAAAATCAACTGTTTTAATCAATGAGACTAAATTACATACTGTTGAAATACATTCAATGTCTTTTTCTCTTCATATTGTTACACATTATCCACCCTTCATCACCAGCGTGAATGACCCTGGGGCTGTTACATTAGGCTGGATGAAATCGAAGACAGTGATGCATTTTGGGTCCCAGACACAGTCCTCTTCTAGACCACTCTCCACCATACCACAGTTAGGAGGAACCCAGGCGGTGTCGTAACCGTTCTCATGCCAGGATGTCCGCAGAGGATGATACTGACCGTCAATTCTTTTCACCTTGCCCACATTGACTTTGACTCGGATGACAACCCTCTGATTTTCAGGAAGCAACAGGGGGTACCTGCTTGCCTTCTGCAGGTCTCGGCTGAGGTACACTCCACGCCCCAAAATACCATCAGGAGACTGACGTAAACCAGTGTACAGGATTTGATTTGCGGCCTGCCTAGTGGTGCCGTGGTACATGATGTAGGTCTTGCCATCTTGTGGTTCAGATTGGCCCAGTCGCACTACCCCATGAGGAAGAGTGAAGTCATCTTCTGCCCACATGGTTGTATAAATGCTGCTGTAAAGAAGACAGGACTGTCAGCGATGTGAGAGAGGTACTACACCCTAATGATATGGCTAGTCAGGCACATGCACAGATAGAGTCTAAGGGGCACTGGAGCACCTGCCCTTTGTCCCTACTATTAAAACAGTGCCCTTTTGATTGGTGGTGTCTTAAACTAATTTATTTTCTCTCTTGTTACTTTAAATGTAACAAATTGCCCATCAAACTAGATGTTCTCATAAACTCATTGATATTTTAAAAAGTCCCCTCCCCCGCCCTTGTACCTGCATGGACGAGTGATCTACAGCGCCGGGTGGTGAGTTTGAAATGATTACTGCCAGTAGTAGGTTACTTTGAGTTGCTAGCATGTGTCGTCTCAGGATCAGGGAAGAGGGCAGGTACAGTTTGACTGTTTGTCAGCAGCAGAACAGATTTAAATCAAGTAAAGACTAGTTAGCTTGTTTTGAAAGCATAACTAACTAGCTGATTCATCTACATTTGGGATGATCAACTGATATAGCCCACCACAGTAGTGATTCTAGCAACGATACTTTCACTACCTCCCTTTCATCTGTGGTTCTAGCTTGTTTACCCTACAATGTGTGATGAGTGAGTGTGGCTTTGTTTTTACTTTGATCACCTCCCCCATTAAAGGTCTGTTCACGACCCTGTGGCTAGTCTACATTATTATGCCGTCTGAGGGACAAGTCGGGTAGTAGCTTAAGTTTCACAGGTGACAGTAACAAATATCCATTATTTTCACAACATTATAAACAAATTCTATTTTAAATGAAAATGTCATGGTATGCATTCATTCAATTGTTTAGCTTTTTTGTTGGTGACCTACTCTTTGATCATATGCACATTTTACATAGAGGATTTAAGAGACTTAAAATAGTCAAGGCAAAGGACAACCTAAACAAACTGCTCATCAACAGATTCCAAAAATAACCAAAAGGCAATGTTGGAATGTTAGAAACAAAATGTAAAACTTAGCAAGTTTGATCAACATTAGATGGATAAAGTACTTACCTAATGACAGAGCTGGATGTCTAGATTATGTTGATCTCGGGGTACAGGTAAGGTAGAGTGATTCAACGGATGACTTTATACCAGTTCTAGAGGAAGTCATGACAAGGGCGTGTCGTGCGGTGAATATGTAAACAAATGAGGTTCTAGTTTTACATTTTGTTTACATCAGACAGGTTATCACATTACCAAGGTATATATAAGGATGAAAGCGGGCACTTTCACTTGGAACGCCAGGATTGTGGATTTTATTCCCGCTAGGGCCACCAACACCAATATTTGCACAGAAAAAAGCATCTGCTAAATGGCAAGAGCCTGTAAAGGTGTATCTCAACCCATTATATTCTGGTGTAGAGAGGAGCACAGCGCTGTCTCTTCAATGCCAGACTGGCAGTTGAGAAATAGTGTTGGATATTGGAAAAGCTTCAGGAACCGAGAGAAAAACAGCAGAGTGAAGGCCACAATTGAACTTAATTCTGACCTTACTTAAGTTCCTTACTTACTTACTTGACACTTGAACGTCACAGCATAGTGGAGACAAATATCTATATTGTTATTAAGCTGTGTAAAATGATGGTTGATGATGTGTCTGGCTGCTTTTCAGATACATTTTTGTACATTTGACTGTTACAGAAATAGGACCTAGGCCTAGCGTTTGAGCGAGCAAGAGAGAACATTCATTTGATTGCGAACCGTAATCCTATTAACTCGAATGCCCAGCATGGAGAGAAGGAGAACTGCTCTTTGTCAGGGACTCACGGGTCTCATTTGAATTTCCTGATGCAGCAGGAAAATTCTCAGCCACAACAAAATGATCAAGTAAAGATCCAACATCCGTAGTAATAATCCATCAGAAACACACAAACACACAGAGTTTTGGATTACATGAGCAGTTCTGTTAGACTTACTGTCTGACAATAATGGAGAGAGATCTATATTCATCAGGACATACAGTGTTAGACCCTTATGAAAAATACATCACTTTGAAATGATCTGAAATACAGCAGGAAATGGGTGGGTGAAAGCAGGGACACTACTAAATGTTCTAGAATGTCATCTGAAGCAGTAATCTAAAACTACTTTGATGGATTCTGTCCTTCTATGTTCCTGAGAAGTGAGTGCTGCTCCTGCATACATCACTGTACTGTGTTGTATCTCTGAACATCACCACTGTATGGATGACGACTTTGAATTGCATCAGCCATCTGTGTAAAGTACAGTACTGGACGTGTTCTACAAAGATACAGTGATACCATGTGTTATGCATCTTTCATGTATGTTTCATGACTGAAAAACACTGGATTACTGGAAGTGTTCTACAGTAGGGGGATATCCATGTTACATTTATACACCTGGAGAGTACCCAGGTTAGTAATCTACCTTTTTGACATTTTGAGGAAGAATAGGAGGATGTTATTTGTTATTTAGCGTAAATTAATTTCCAACATGAGTCACACGGTGTCTTAACACACAATTTAACAGAGGCATGTTTATTCTTTGCTGTTCTTTCCTCTCCTCCCTTTCCTTCCTTCCTCTCTATCTATTTTTCTCCTTCATTCCATTGTAATCATCCCTAAAGCCAAAACCTCATTTGGCCGCCTTTCCTTCCAGTTCTCTGCTGCCTCCGACTGGAACGAATTGCAAAAATCTCTGAAGTTGGAGACGTCTATCTCCCTTAACAACTTTAAACATCTGCTATCTGAGCAGCTAACCGATCGCTGCAGCTGTACGTAGTCCATCGGTATATAGCCCACCCAATTTCCCTACCTCACCCCCATACTGTTTTTATTTATTTACTTTTCTGCTCTTTTGCACACCAGTATTTCTACCTGCACATGATCATCTGATGATTTATCACTCCAGTGTTAATCTGCTAAATTGTAATTATTCGCTCCTATGGCCTATTTATTGCCTACCTCCTCATGCCTTTTGCACACACTGTATATAGATTCTCTTTTTTTTCTTTTTTTTCTACTATGTTATTGACTTGTTTATTGTTTACTCCATGTGTAACTCTGTGTTGTTGTCTGTTCACACTGCTATGCTTTATCTTGGCCAGGTCGCAGTTGCAAATGAGAACTTGTTCTCAACTAGCCTACCTGGTTAAATAAAGGTGAAAAAAATAAAAAAAATAAAAGTAATGGTCAACTGTAACAGTAGCAGAGAAGGACTAGAAACAAACAAGGAACAGAATGAAATATTAAATGTGTTAAAAAGTATAAATAAAGGTACGTTGAATAATAATACACATGTATGTGAACTGCCGATGAGTTTATTTCCTGGGAGATGAAGCTATTAAATATTATTATAAAATATGAGATTGTGGCGCCGTGATGTTCATGATTTCTAGCCTGTTTTGAAGTGCACGGTTACCCTGCAATAAACTCTCACTAACAAGACACATAACACACACACACACTACTGGTCTTCCTATGGAGAGAAAACTCTATTCTGGATTTTCTGCTGTTTAACATATTTCATTGCTCAAAGTAAGCAATGGGTACAAATCTTATTTTCACTAAATGTTCATTGTTTTGTTAATTTTGTTGTTTGTTGAAATGAATAGAGTGATTCACCCATAATCATTGTACCTACAGTATATTAATAGATTATCTGCTTTTATCTTGATCTCTTAGACCTCGCCCTGAAGTCAGGAGAAAAGGTGAGCTACCATAGTTTTGTTTTCTTGTAAATGTTCTCTCTGTCATGACATAGGAAAAGTCATGAGAATGGAATGTTGATCAATGACATAACAAGAGATGACGGTTTATTGTTGTAACAATTTATTGGTCAAAATCAACTGTTTTAGTCAATGAGACTAAATTACATACTGTTGAAATACATTCAATGTATTTTTCTCTTCATATTGTTACACACTATCCACCCTTCCTCACCAGCGTGAATGACACTGGGGCTGTTGCATATTAGGCTGGATGAAATCTAAGACAGTGATGCGGTTTGGATCCCAGACACAGTCCTCTTCTAGACCACTCTTCACCATACCACAGTTAGGAGGAACCCAGGCGGTGTCGTAACCGTTCTCATGCCAGGATGTCCGCAGAGGATGATACTGACCGTCAATTCTTTTCACCTTGCCCACATTGACTTTGACTCGGATGACAACCCTCTGATTTTCAGGAAGCAACAGGGGGTACCTGCTTGCCTTCTGCAGGTCTCGGCTGAGGTACACTCCACGCCCCAACATACCACCAGGAGACTGACGAAAACCAGTGTTCAGGATTTGATTTGCGGCCTGCCTAGTGGTGCCGTGGTACATGACGTAGGTATTGCCATCTTGTGGTTCAGATTGGCCCAGTCGCACTACCCCATAGGGAAGAGTGAAGTCATCTTCTGCCCACATGTTTGTGTAAATGCTGCTGTAAAGAAGACAAGACTGTCAGCGATGTGAGAGAGGTACTACACCCTAATGTTATGGCCAGTCAGGCACATGCACAGATAGAGTCTAAGGGGCACTGGAGCACCTGCCCTTTGTCCCTACTATTAAAAAGTGCCCTTTTGATTGGTGGTGTTTTTTAAACGAATTTATTTTCTCTCTTGTTACTTTAAATGTAACAAATTGCCCATCAATCTAGATGTTCTCATAAACTCATGAATCTTGAAAAAAGTCCCCTCCCCCACCCTTTAACCTGCATGGATGAGTGATCTACAGCGCCGGGTGGTGAGTTTGAAATGATTACTGCCAGTAGTATGTTACTTAGGGTTGCTAGCATGTGTCGTCTCAGGATCAGGGACAGGAAAAGGGGCAACTGCAGTTTGACTGTTTGTCAGCAGCAGAACAGATTTAAATCAAGTAAAGACTAGTTAGCTTGTTTTGAAAGCATAACTAACTAGCTGATTCATCTACATTTGGGATGATCAACTGACATAGCCCACCACAGTAGTGATTCTAGCAACGATACTTTCACTACCTCCCTTTCATCTGTGGTTCTAGCTTGTTTACCCTACAATATGAGATGAGTGAGTGTGGCTTTTTTACACTTTGAGCACCTCCCCCATCAAAGGTCTGTTCACACAATATTTCGGCTAACTTTTTGTTGCTGAGAATTTTCCTTCACAGCAGGAAATGTAAACTTGTAGTGTATTTGAGTTTTAAAAAGGCATCTAAAGTTTGTAATTTCCACTTTGACATTTCAGACTTGATTTCCCCAAACAAATAATTTATCGACACCTACAAAATTGTCCAATTACTTTAATCCACATAATAATTCAAATTTCCTGTTGCTGTAGGATTATTTTGCTGCTGTAGCAAACTGGCTCAAATTAAACTCCTACATATGTAGCTTAACTTCCAATGGTGACAGTAACAAATTCCCATTATTTTCACAACATTATAAACAAAAACTGTAAGGTGCAAAATGATTACATGAAAATGTCATGGTATGCATTCATTCAATAGTTTCGCTTTTTTGTTGGTGACCTGCTCTTTGATCATATGCACATTTTACAGAGAGGATTTAAGAGACTTAAAATAGTCAAGGCAAAGGACATCCTAAACAAACTGCTCATCAACAGATTACAAAAATAACCAAAATGCAGAGTCGGAATATTGAAACCAAAATGTAAAACTTATCAAGCATGATCACGATTACTTACCTAATGTTGTCTAGGTGATGTTGATCTCAGGGTACAGATAAGGTAAGAGTGATTCAACAGATTACTTTAGAACAGTTCTAGAGGAAGTTTTGACAATGGTGTGTCGTTTGGGCAATATGCAAACGAATGAGGATCTGCTTTTAAGTTTCATTTCCCGTCATACAGGATATCACATGTTCAAGGTTCATATCAGGATGAGAGGGGAGACTAAACAGTTTCCACCCTCCTCCTCGCTCTCTCTCTCTCTCTCTCTCTCTTGCTCTCTGTCTTTTCTTTTTAAGGGGTGGATCAGCTTTAATATTGCAGATAGATTGATGCTTCCATCAATGTAATTGTCTGCATTATTTCCAATCCCCCATATATTTTTTGGGTAAATATATATATTTATATATATACAGTCGTGGCCAACTTTTGAGAATGACACAAAAATAAATTTTCACAAAGTTTGCTGCTTCAGTGTTTTTAGATATTTTTGTCAGATGTTACTATGGAAAACTGAAGTGTAATTACAAGCATTTCATAAGTGTCAAAGGCTTTTATTGACAATTACATGAAGTTGATGCAAAGAGTCAATATTCGCAGTGTTACCCTTCTTTTTCAAGACCTCTGCAATCCGCCCTGGCATGCTGTCAATTAACTTCTGGGCCACATTCTGACTGATGGCAGCCCATTCTTGCATAATCAATGCTTTGAGTTTGTCAGAGTTTGTGGGTTTTTGTTTGTCCACCCGCCTCTTCAGGATTGACCACAAGTTCTCAATGGGATTAAGGTCTGGGGAGTTTCCTGGCCATGGACCCAAAATATTGATGTTCTGTTCCCCGAGCCACTTAGTTATCACTTTTGCCTTATGGCAAGGTGCTCCATCATGCTGGAAAAGGCATTGTTCGTCACCAAACTGTTCCTGGATGGTTGGGAGAAGTTGCTCTCAGAGGATGTGTTGGTACCATTCTTTATTCATGGCTGTGTTTTTAGGCAAAATTGTGAGTGACACCACTCCCTTGACTGAGAAGCAACTCCACACATGAATAGTCTCAGGATGCTTTACTGTTGGCATGACACAGGACTGATGGTAGCGCTCACCTTGTCTTCTCCGGACAAGCTTTTTTCTGGATGCCCCAAACAATCGGAAAGGGGATTCATCAGAGAAAATGACCCCAGTCCTCAGCAGTCCAATCCCTGGACCTTTTACAGAATATCAGTCTGTCCATAATGTTTTTCCTGGAGAGAAGTGGCTTCTTTGCTGCCCTTCTTGACACCAGGCCATCCTACAAAAGTCTTCGCCTCAGTGTGCATGCAGATGCACTCACACCTGCCTGCTACCATTTCTGAGCAAGCTCTGTACTGGTGGTACCCCGATCCCGCAGCTGAATTAACTTTAGGACACGGTCCTGGCGCTTGCTGGACTTTCTTGGGCCCCCTGAAGCCTTCTTCACAACAATTGAACCGCTCTCCTTGAAGTTCTTGATGATCCGATAAATGGTTGATTTAGGTGCAATCTTACTGGCAGCAATATCCGTGCCTGTGAAGCCCTTTTTGTGCAAAGCAATGATGACGGCACGTGTTTCCTTGCAGGTAACCATGTTTAACAGAGGAAAAACAATGATTCCAAGCACCACCCTCCTTTTGAAGGTTCCAGTCTGTTATTCGAACTCAATCAGCATGACAGAGTGATCTCCAGCCTTGTTCTCGTCAACACTCACACCTGTGTTAACAAGAGAATCACTGACATGATGTCAGCTGGTCCTTTTGTGTGCAAGGCTGAAATGAAGTGGAAATGTTTTGGGGGGGATTCAGTTCATTTGCATGGCAAAGAGGGACTTTGCAATTAATTGCAATTCATCTGATCGCTCTTCATAACATTCTGGAGTACATGAAAATTGCCATTATACAAACTGAGGCAGCAGACTTTGTGAAAATTAATATTTGTGTAATTCTCAAAACTTTTGGCCACGAATGTACATATATTGTCACGACTTCCGCTGAAGTCGGCTCCTCTCCTTGTTCGGGTGGTGTTCGGCGATCGACGTCAACGGCTTTCTAGCCATCGCCTCTCCATTTTTCATATTTCCATTTGTTTTGTCTTGTTCCATACACACCTGCTTTTCATTCCCTAATCACACTGCATGTATTTAGTCCTCTGTTCCCCTCCATGTCTTTGTGTAAAATTGTATTGATGTTATGTGGTATTGTTAAGCGCCATACTTTTTGTTTATGTTCCGTGTTTGGGCACATTTACTTTTGTGCTTTCGTTTGACCGGAAATAAAAAGTGTGCCTGTTCACTACACTCTGCTCTCCTGCACCTGACTTCGCCTCCAGTACACACCCGTAACATAAATACACATACCCACATATACATATATAAACATGCATATATATATACACAAACATATACATACAAATACACATACATATATAAATATACCTATCTTTTAAAAATATATTTTCCTTTATTATTTTCCCCTAACCCTTCCTCTAATCCCCTAATTGGAGTTAAACGAAATGGACAACAACACTGAGGCTTCTTCTTCCAGCTTATACATACTATATACATTTTACAGACACAATGTATTTTACAATAGTTATATTATGTTTGTTTTTCTCCTGGCCTTCCTCTATTTCTGATGTCCATCCAGTTTCATTTGCCATATATTTGTAACTGTGCTATGTCACAAAAGTTCTGAACCTATATACACTTTACAGACCCCGTATGTTTTACATTTGGTATCTTGTTGTTATTAGTCCCACCCTTCAGCTCCATTCAACCCCTTCTCTGTCTTTCCGTTATTACCACAGTCCAAAGGTCTAATATCTCTCTGATAGTGAATGTAAGCCTGCATGTGGAGCAGAATACAGTAGAGCACCCTTACATAGAGAAAGCTCAGTTCTTTTATGATAAGTTACTATAAGTAAAATACAGATACCCCATGTATGTTTCATTTACACTGAGTGTAGTAAACATTAAGAACCCCCCCCTTCAATAGCACTTCAATCTTTTGTCTTGCCCATTCACTCTCAGAATTGCACACATACACAATCCATGTCTCAAGGCTTAAAAATACTTCTTTAACCTGTCTCCTCCCCTTCATCTACACTGATTGAGGTGGATTTAACAAGTGACATCAATAAGGGATCATAACTGTCACCTGGTCAATCCATCATTGGAAAAAAGCAGGTGTTCATAATGTTTTGTACACTCAGTATATGTTTCATGAGTGAAATCCACATCGTATAAGAAGGTATCATTGTGGCTCAGTTAGTAAGGCTTGGAGCTTGAAATGTCAGGATTGTGCGTTTGATTCCCGCTGGGGCCACCAATATATTAAATATGTAAAAAAACATCTCCCATTATATTCTGGTGCAGCTTTGAGAGGAGCACAGCTCTGTCTCTTTACTGCCGGTTAAGGTATAGTGTTTTATATTGGAAAAGCTTCAGAATCAGGGCCACCAGGGTAGACACACACACACACAGAGATAGAGACAGATCCTCACATTCATTTCCTCCTGAGCAATGGTCTGACCACAGCCTGAAATAGCCTGGGACTGGCAGAGACAGAGAGCAATACTGAATTATTGAAGTTTCTCGCTCTCTCTCCATCTCTATCTCTTTTTCTCTCTGACCCATCTCTCTCTCTCTCGCTCGTTCAGATTCCATCCCCCCAGTTATCTGTGCTATAGACCCTCCGGTAGTGTACTCATCTGGCTCTAGCACAGTTAACCATGACTAATTTAATGGGAAATTACATTCAATTAAAAGGGGAGATTGAAACTAATGAGGTGAATAATTGGGGTACAACAGGTATCAATGCAATGGATGAACTGTTCCTACTCAAACCTGTAGTTCAGCTTGTTGGAGTTTAGGGGAGATTGTAAGCGCTGTGCCGTGACACCACCTTCACTAAGACCTGATGTGTCTGTCTGTCACACCAAAAGCAAAGAAGCTTTCTGGTATTTGTATTACTGTCGATGGACTATGTTCAGAAAAGACAGGCAGGATTGGCACCTGCTACCTCTGCTGCCGAGAGGTTCCGACATCAATTCGTAATGACAGAGGTACTGACAGGGCTGTTAAAGGTTATATAGGTGTATAAAAGGGAAGACGGAAAGCAATGAGGTGAATACTTAGGGTACAGCAGGTATCAACGTAAAGGGTGAACGGTTCCTATCCAAACCTCTACTACAGTCTGTTGGACTAGAGAAGGGAGATACAGAGGCTCTCACAGATATACAGCATTCAAATACAGATACACTCACGGGACTTGGACTCTGGTGAGGGAGGGGAGATGTTAGACACAGCCAGATCACTCTTAGACTTCTTGGGTTTCTTAGGATGGATCTGCCAGGGCTTCTCATAACTCCTGAAGTCACGACGTCCTTTACTCTCTGCTGGGAGGAGACGAACAAAGCAAAGTACAGAGAGATCCTTGATTAAAACCTGCTCCAGAGTGCTCAGGACCTCAGACTGGGGTGAAGGTTCACCTTCAAACAGGACAACAACCCTAAGCACACAGACAAGACAACGCAGGAGTGGCTTGAGTGGCCCAGCCAGAGGCCGGACTTAAACCCGATCTAACATTTCTGGAGAGACCTGGAAATAGCTTTGCAGCGACGCTCCCCATCCAACCTGACAGAGCTTGAGAGGATCTGCAGAGAAGAATGTGAGAAACTCCTCAAATACAGGTGTGCCAAGCTTGTAGCATCATACCCAAGAAGACTCGAGGCTGTAATCGCTGCCAAAGGTGCTTCAACAAAGTACTGAGTAAAGGGTCTGAATACTCACAGTACCAGTCAAAGGTTTGGACACATCTACTCATTCAAGGGCTTTTCTTTATTTATCCTATTTTCTACATTGTAGAATAATAGTGAAGACATCAAAACTATGAAATAACACATATGGAATCATGTAGTAACCAAAAAAGTGTTAAATAAATCAAAATATATTTGAGATTTGAGATTCTTCAAAGTAGCCACCCTTTGCCCTGATGACAGCTTTGCACACTCTTGGCATTCTCTCAACCAGCTTCATGAGGTAGTCACCTGAAATGCATTTCAATTAACAGGTGGGCCTTGTTAAAAGTTGATTTGTGGAATTTCTTTCCTTCTTAATGCGTTTGAGCCAATCAGTTGTGTTGTGACAAGGTAGGGGTGGTATACAGAAGATAGCCCTATTTGGTAAAAGACCAAGTCCATATTATGGCAAGAACAGCTCAAATAAGCAAAGAGAAACGACAGTCCATCATTACTTTAAGACATGAAGGTCAGTCAATCCAGAAAAAATGTACAGAACTTTGAACGTTTTTTCCAAGTGCAGTCGCAAAAACCATCAAGCGCTATGGTGGAACTGACTCTCATGAGGACCGCCACAGGAATGAAGACCCAGAGTTACCTCTACTGCAGAGGATAAGTTCACTAGAGTTACCAGCCTCAGAAATTGCAGCCCAAATAAATGCTTCACAGAGTTCAAGTAACAGACACATCTCAACATCAACTGTTCAGAGGAGACTGTGTGAATCAGGCCTTCATGGTCGAATTGCTGCAAAGAAACCACTACTAAAGGGCACCAATAAGAAGAAGATACTTGCTTGGGCAAAGAAACACGAGCAATGGACATTAGACTGGTAGAAATCTGTCCTTTGGTCTGATGAGTTCAAATGTTTGATTTTTGGTTCCAACCGCTGTGTCTTAGTGAGATGCAGTAGGTGAACAGATGATCTCCGCATGTGTGGTTCCCACCGTGAAGCATGGAGGAGGAGGTGTGATGGTGTGGGGGTGCTTTGCTGGTGACACTGTCAGTGATTTATTTAGAATTCAAGGCACACTTAACCAGCATGGCTACCACAGCATTCTGCAGTGATAGACTATCATGTGTTTTCCAACAGGACAATGACTCAACACACCTCCAGGTTGTATACAGGCTATTTGACCAAGAAGGAGACTGATGCATCAGATCAAACTTTTGACTGGTACTGTATGTCAATGTGATATTTCAGTTTTTTTATACATTTGCAAACATTTCTAAAAACGTGTTTTGCTTGTCATTATGGGGTATTGCGTGTAGATTGATGAGGGGAAAAAATGATATAATCCATTTTAGAATAAGGCTGTAACGTAACAAAATGGGGTACAAGTGAAAGGGTCTGAATACTTTCCGAAGGCACTGTATGTTCGGTACATGTGTGCGTGATTGTGTGCATATGCATGTACGTATAATATAGCACATTGTGTGTGTGTGTGTGTGTGTGTTCCTACCTGCAGAGCTCTGGGCCCACAGTGCGGCAGAGCCCGACAGTGTTCTGTGCAGCTTGCCGGGGCTGCCTTGCTTGGTCTGCAGGTGATTGATGAGAAAAGGAATAGGGTGATCTGGGGTCTCGCTTATCAGACTGGTCATCATCTCCTAGCAAGACAGAACAGAGACACGTCAGACAGATGGACAGAGAGACAGGGGAGGAGAGAGAGAAAGAGAGGGGAAATTAAGAGTGGGGGAGAGAGAGAGAGAGACACAAAGAGAAAGAGAGAGCGAGACGGAGACACTAATAGACAGAGAGAGAGAGAAGGAGATGGAGAGAGAGACACAGAGATAGACACACAGAGAGAAAGAGAGAGACACAGAGAGAGACACAGAGAGAGAGAGACAGAGAGACAGAGAGAGAGAGAGACACAGAGAGAGAGAGACAGAGAGACAGAGAGAGACAGAGAGAGACAGAGAAAGACAGCGAGAGACAGAGAGACAGAGAGACAGAGCGAAAGAGACAGAGAGAGACAGAGAGACAGAGCGAGAGAGACAGAGAGAGACAGAGAGAGACAGAGAGAGAAAGAGAGAGACACAGAGAGAGAGAGACAGAGAGAGACAGAGAGAGAGACAGAGAGAGACAGAGAGAGACAGAGAGAGACAGAGAGAGACAGAGAGAGACAGAGCGAGACAGAGCGAGACAGAGCGAGACAGAGAGAGACAGAGCGAGACAGAGAGAGAGAGAGAGAGAGAAAGAGAGAGACACAGAGACAGAGAGAGAGACAGAGAGAGAGACAGAGAGAGAGACAGAGAGAGACAGAGAGAGACAGAGAGAGACAGAGAGAGACAGAGAGAGAAAGAGAGAGACACAGAGACACAGAGAGAGACAGAGAGAGAGAGAGACAGAGAGACAGAGAGAGAGAGAGAGACAGAGAGAGAGAGCGAGAGAGAGAAGGAGATAGATGGGGAGAATAGAATGCAGTTAGACAGACGGAGGAGATGAGAAGGTGAGCGTGGGATGAATTCCGAGGGAGAAAAAAGATAGGGCAGAACAGGTAGCAGTCAGGCAGACTGACAAAATTGGGGAGGAGAGTGGGAGGGAGATAAAGAGGGAGGGAGAGAGAGAGCGATTGAGGAAGGAGGGCAGAACAGAGAGCAGCCAGACAGACGGACGAACAGACTGGGGAGAGGGAGAGAGAGATGGAGAGAAGGAGAGAGAGGAAGCTGTAGGGAGGGAAGGAGAGAAGAGTGAGGTAGAAAAAATCAGACAGGCGGGTGGACAGACAAGGGAGAGAGAGATACAGGAAGAGGAAAGAGATGATAGAGATGACAGAGATGATAGAGATGACTAGAATGGGGAAACAGAGACGTAGGAGGAGTGGAGCGAAAGGAGAACAGGTAAGGGAGAGGTGATGAAGATGAGATGAAGAAGAGAAAGAGATCTGGACAGAAAGCAGAAGGAAAAGGAGAGAATGGAGAAAGGTGGAGAGAACAGAGAAAAGACGACAGAAGTTAGAGGTAGCAGGGGTTGAGGTCACCTGACTTGGCATGCTGCTCTGACAGACTGTCTGATGGGTATTCTCTATCTTATCTGCCAGTCATGACATGCCTAATTAGATACAGAGTCTGCATCCCAAATGGCACCCTATTCCCTAGATAGTGCACTACTGGGAATAGGGTGCCATCAAGCCAAACCATGACAGCCAACATGTTGTTAAAAAAGGGACGATGAACAAGAACATTTGCATTCCCATGAAATATGAGCTGAGAAATACCTGCATTTTAGTAATGACTGCTTCACGCAGAGAAAAAAAGAATGTGGAAATTAACCTGATTAGAATCACTACACAAACCAGCACCACTTACAGCACAGTGAGGATAATTCAGCAGCTACTGATAATAAACTTCTACATTCTTAGAAGGGCTCTGCAAAGTTAGTCTATTTCCGTGTGTGTGTGTGTGTGTGTGTGTGATATCAGGGCTATGGGGATGAACTCTGCTTGAAACTCAGTCAGATTAGCTGAAGCTAACACCAGGAATGCAGTAGAGGGCTGGGCTGGTGGCACCTACCCAGCATGCACCCAGTGCTGGGTCCACTGACTCAGTGCCATCAACCCAGGTCCCATGCGGCTCAGTTGGCATAGCATGGCGCTTGCAACGCCAGGGTTGTGGGTTCCATTCCCACGTGGAACCAGTACAAAAAATGTATGATCTCACTACTGTAAATTGGTCTGGATAAGAGCTTCTATTAAAATGTATGTTTGTGTTTCTGTGTGAGAACGTGTGTAATACCTTAGTCTGCTATGCTAGTCTTGACCGTGCAGAGAGTACAGTAGGTCATTGGTCAGGGGGACATGCCTTCCTGGCCTTTGTGTCTGTGCAGAGCAGCTTAAATGGCAACAGCAGTAGGCTACAGTACATTTTAACCAGCGAGAGAGAGAGAGACCTCACAAATTCCAAAAGACTCACTGACATGGGATGCTCTGCCAAAAAAGGTGATGTCTTAAAAGAAGCAGTGTTGTTGAGGAATCAAAATCCCCTGCAGCTAAAGAGATAATCTCTCCACGTTAAGAGATAATCTCTCCACGTTAAGAGATAATCTCTCCACGTTAAGAGATAATCTCTCCACATGTTAAAGCTGAATGATTTAGCTACTCAGGCTGTTACACTACTGAAACACTGTCAAGTACATAAGTAGAAGTTCACAAATACTGTACCTGCAAGCACATACACACACACACTGACTACTCGTTATTGAAACACAAAGGGGGGGGGGGGGGGGGGTCGTTGTGCTCAGATCAAAAGGCGTTTGCCACTCAAGTACTAAAGTGAATTTCTGCTGTACGCGCAGCACTCAATTATAAACCCACTAACGATGGTGGGATGTAACAGTTGTGTGTGCTCTGACTCTGGGTCTATGCTGAGTTGGTGCCACCAGCCCACCCGTGAGTGTGTGTGTGTGTTTTATATCTGGGCTATGGGGATGAACTTGTGACCTCTGCTTACACCAGAAATGCCACAATGCAGTACAGGTCTGGGTGGCCCCTACCCAGCTTAGAGCAACACGCAAACACACACACACACACACACACACACACGGGTGGGCTGGTGGCACCTACAGTACTCAGCATAGGACCAGTGCCAGAGCTGAGGTGGACAATTATACCATTACCGTGCCTCTGAGTTCAAAAGACAAAAGCCATTTCTTGTTTTTGCATGTGTGTGCGTGCATGTGTGAGCTTGGGTGTGTGTGTGTTCCTATGTGTGTGTGCATGCTTTGTGTTTCAGTGTCTAATTAATACCTTAGTCAGCTACACTGGTCTTGGCTGTGCAGAGAGAAGTCCTCCTGTAATTGGTCAGGGGGATATTCCTGCCTGCCTGGCCTTCTTGTCTTGAAGCATAATGCCACCTAGCAGCAGCAGTAGGCTACAGTATATATCAACCACCGTGTGTGTGTGTGTGTGTGTGTGTGTGTGTGTGTGTGTGTGTGTGTGTGTGTGTGTGTGTGTGTGTGTGTGTGTGTGTGTGTGTGTGTGTGTGTGTGTGTGTGCGAGAGAGAGAGACGGGGGGAAAGGAGATACAGCACATAAATTCAATTCCAAACTCACTGACACGGGATGCTCTGCCTCATACAGGTGATGTCTTAAAAAAGCAGTATTGCTGAGGAATCAAAATCCCCTGATAAGCAGAGGATTAGATTTCCCCTGCAGCTATAGGGATAATCTTACTACATTCTATATGTTAAAGCTGGATGAGTTAGCTACTAAGACACTGACACGCTCATGTAGGTAAGCACACACACACACCCGAACTCACACACATTCATGCACACACACAGACACACACACACTAAGACTGTTTCCTATTGATACACATTGACCGAGAGAGAGAAAGAGAGAGAGAGAGAGTGAGAGAGAGAGCGAGGGCGGGGGTGCTCAGATCAAAAGGCGTGTGCCATACAACGACTAAAGTGATTTATAAACCCACTAGCGGTGGTGAGTGGAACAGTTATAATAAGTGTGTAGTGGCTCTGTGTGTGTGTGTGTGTGTGTGTGTGTGTGTGTGTGTGTGTGTGTGTGTGTGTGTGTGTGTGTGTGTGTGTGTGTGTGTGTGTGTGTGTGTGTGTGTGTGTGTGTGCCTGTTTGTGTGTGTGTGTGTGCGTGCGTGCGTGCGTGCGTGCGTGCGTGTGTGTGTATTTCTCCAGTGGGTAATTAAACTAACCTAGCAACAGGAAGTCTATAAAGCAACGCCTATAATTTATGGTTTTGCTCAGGAAGCCAAACGAGCAGCGTGTTGTTACACACACACACACACACACACACACACATTCAGGAAGCCAATTGAGCAGTGTGTTGTTAAATACCCCGGTGTTCCTGAGGAGGAGTAAACATTTTCTACGGCGAGAAAAAGGATGTAGTGTGTGTGTGTGTGTGTGTGTGTGTGTGTGTGTGTGTGTGTGTGTGTGTGTGTGTGTGTGTGTGTGTGTGTGTGTGTGTGTGTGTGTGTGTGTGTGTGCGTGTTTCAGTTTCTGTGTACTACAGCAGTAATACACAGCGTACTGTGTGTCACAAACATACTATTGCAACAGGCAAAGCAACCGTAACTGACACATTCACTTAGTATGGTAATGAGGTGCTTTAAATAAAGCGTGACGCCTCATCTCATAACCACACGTTGATTGGTAATCACATTTCTCCTGACGGGAGGGAGCCCCACTCTGATGTACTTGATGAATTTGGGTCAACAACTCTGACTCACAGGAGTAGACATTAACACCGTTAGGGTTAGATAGGGATTGATGTGCATCAGCACAATAGCATTCGGGATGGGGGGCTCAGTGTGTGTACGTATGTGTGTGCGTGTGTGTGCGTAGAATAGCATTCAGGATGGGGGGCTCGGTGCGTGTACGTATGTGTGTGTGTGTGTGTGTGTGTGCGTAGAATAGCATTCAGGATGGGGGGGTTCGGTGTGTGTACATATGTCTGTGTGTGTGTGTGCGTAGAATAGCATTCAGGATGGGGGGGTTCGGTGTGTGTACGTATGTCTGTGTGTGTGTGTGTGCGTAGAATAGCATTCAGGATGGGGGGGTTCGGTGTGTGTACGTATGTCTGTGTGTGTGTGTGTGCGTAGAATAGCATTCAGGATGGGGGGCTCGGTGTGTGTGTGTGTGTGTGTGTGTGTGTGTGTGTGTGTGTGTGTGTGTGTGTGTGTGTGTGTGTGTGTGTGTGCGTAGAATAGAATTCGGGATGGGGGGCTCAGGGTGTGTGTGTGTGGGTGGGTGTGTCTGTGTGTGTTAGACAAAGTGACCATGCTGTTGTGTGTGTGACCAATACTTCCTGATAGCTCAGCACTGTCCCTCAGCAGTCTGGTGGCACTAATAGACAAGCTGTCAGCTAGCCAAGAGAGAGGGAGAAAGACAAAGCGAGACCACCTTCCTGTCCTACCCAGCTCTCAAGGACTCCCAAAGGTACACTGCTATATGATGACAGCCACACACACAGCACTTAGATCTCTCTCTGTAAGTCTCTCTCTCTCCCTCCATATTCTGTTCATCTCACTCCCTCTCTTTCTCTGTTCCAGTAACCTGGCGCAGCCCGTGTTGTTGTTGCTGTGTCACTAAAGTAGCTTCATTAATGGAAGAGGGACTGGGAACAGGGGATATGGAGGAAGATAAGAATGAATGAGGGATGCACGGGACTGTGTTGGTGGAGGACGGAGGAGAGGAGCTAGGGATTGGACTCTCTGGAGAAATTCCAGACCTTGAATCAGCAGGCAGACGAGAGAAGGGGAGATCGTGCGGAAGAGAGGAAAACAGGGGGAACGTGGGAGAGAGGGCACAGCCACCAGACTGTCAGTGCCAGGGAACACACTGTGGAGTGGACACACACACACATATACAAGTGAATTTCCTACAATTCTACACATTTTCCCATTGGGGCCCTAAGCAACCGCTCATGCCGGGAACTGGCCCTGCATGGGCACACGCACAAACACACGCACACTCACCCACCCATACACTCCCTCTGTTTCTCTGGTCAGACAAGCATCCATGAGGTGACTGTCATGGGTCTCCATATCAACGGAGTTCATCTTACGGAACCAGAATAAGACCATTCCATCAATCCCAGTATTAGCCAGTAGGGTCCTTTGTTGCAGCATGTTATGTTACAGCATTAGCAGGACCAATCAGCTGGCTACTGCATGGGATGAGTTCCAAATGGCATCCTACTCCTTATATAGGGCACTACTTTTGACCAGAAACCCTATGGGCCCTCGTCAAAAGTAGTGCACTATAAAGAGAATAGGGTGCCATTTGGGACTGCAGGCCAATGATAACGATAGACATCCGTGGTGCACAGCATGACTGCCTTCTCTCTCTCTCTGTCTCTCTCTCTCTCTCGTTATGTTTCTCTTTCTCCCACTTGCTATCTATCCTCTCTCTTCAGTCTTTCTTCCATTTTTGTCTTCTCTTGTCTCTGTCCACTATTTTCTCTGTCCAATCGCCCTCTCTCTCTCCTCTATCGGTCTGTCTCCTCAATCTATCTCCTTTCTCGCTCTGATCTATATCCTTCCTCTATGCTTTTAATTCCCTCTCTCTCTCTCTCTCCCTCTCTCGCCCTGTCTGTCTCTCTCTCTCCTCTATCCTCCCAAGACGGTGGAAGGTAGGCCTAAGGCTGTGTGTTCAGCTCTCCACAGTAATTACACTAATAGTGTCTGGCTGCAGGGGGCCTGTATTAACCCAACACTGTCTTAGACTAGTATTTAAAACTAGCATCCTTAGTTACTACATCCATCTTTGGACTCATAAATGAATGATATATGCCCATTTGATTCTTAAAGAATATAGTTTAGAAATGCCTAATGAGCTTAGTTCAACTGGCGTACACCATCAGAACCAAAAATACAAGCTTGTTTAACTCCAATGTTTGTAAACAATAACTATTGTAAAATATACTGTGTCTGTAAAATGTATATAGTATGTATAAGCTGGAAGTAGAAGCCTAAGTGTTGTTGTCCATTAGTTTACTCTAGTTAAGGGAGGTGTGGTAGGGTTAGGAGAAAATAATATGTATATTTACAAATATCCACAATCTATCTGCAATATTAAAGCTGATCCCCCCCCCCCCCCCCCCCCTAAAAAAACAATGTAAATATAAACAAACACTGTATAGCCTTGAAACATGGGGCTCTATTCAATCTGTGTCGCTGAAGTGTTACAGAAATGTGATAGAAATGTAAAGGTCATTTCCCATTGAGCAGACATATGCAGTGTTTACCGTGAATGCGGTCTCCACAAACGTGGGAACGTTGCCCTTAAATTTCAATCACGCTGAAATGCTGAACGTCCGCAACACGGATGGAATAGAGCCCATGGTGAAAACTATATATTTGATCACGGATGAAATAGAGCCCATGGTGAAAACTATATATTTGATGACACGGATGGAATAGAGCCCATGGTGAAAACTATATATTTGATGACACGGATGGAATAGAGCCCATGGTGAAAACTATATATTTGATGACACGGATGGAATAGAGCCCATGGTGAAAACTATATATTTGATGACACGGATGGAATAGAGCCCATGGTGAAAACTATATATTTGATAACACGGATGGACAGTCCTTGCATCAATAGCTCTTCCCTTCCTCCCTTCCTCCTCAGAGACAAGACCCATAGATTAAATGGGCTACGGTTTCAATTCTGCTGTGGTGTAGTCATTATCAATTACGGCCAGGGAAACACAATCCTTCTTCTAAAAATGGATTTTATTGACATCTCTGTGTGCCTCCGCAGCATTCAATTTGTCACTCAACAGATTCTATTAGAGAGAACTAATAAAGATCACAATTGTCTGCTAGCTACTGAAGTATTGCTTAGTTTGGTCTGACTAAAAATATACCCGCGGTATATGTGGTGGCTGGTGGCACTTTAAATTAGAGAATGGCTCATAGTAATCGCTGAAATGGAAATAATGGAATCGTTCCATTCACTCCAGCCATTATTATGAGCCATCCTCCCCTCTCCAGCCTCATTTGCTCCTGTTTCAGTCTGTCCAAATGAAGGATAGATATATACCAACATAAAGACTGGGGTCACAGGGTTTTTCTGCATAGGAAACTCCCCCCTTCATGCCCCCCCACCTAAGCCCTTTTTTGAGGCAGGAGAAACGCTGGGTCATAAACTATATTACATTACTGCACTGTGACCACTAACTATGCATAGTTCCAAATGGCACCCTATTGCCTATGTAGTGCACTACTTTTGACCAGAGCCCAAGGGTAGTAGTCCACTATAAAGAGAATAAGGTGCCATTTGGGACGTATCCATTGTCTTTACCAAGGTGACTAACGAGTCAAACCAGCTTCTAATTCATTCTACCTCCATATACATGGCATTTCTCTCTCCCTCTCTATTTGGCCTTGCTATCTTTTAGGACATAAGCAATAGGTCACCTTTCCATGTGAAGGTAAATCCATTACTGTCCTGTATAATAAGGAGACTTACAAACCCACACACACAACGTCACTGTCTTGTATAATCAATGGTCAGTGGTCAGCTAAGTGCTGAAGGAGAGCACCTTCTAATGTTCTATTCATTGATGTTGTGTCTGTCCCAAATGGCAATCTATACTCTATATAGTGCACTACTATTGACAAGGGTCCATAGGGCTCCGGACAAAAGTAGGGCACTATGTAGGGAATTGGGTGCCACTCGGGACAAAGCCGTAGACCTTGTATCGAGGTGTAGATTTAAATAGATGGATGAATGAATAAACAAATTGGTTGGGTCTAGGCTAAATGACAAACTACCCTCTTTACTGGAGAGCCTTGGTGGGGTGGGGGGGCTGAAGCACGTTTGGATAGACTTTCACTTCTCAAGGTTGTTCTCTACTCTCTACTATGAGATGCAGCATCCCAACCTTCTCTTCCAAGTGGTTATTGTGAATCTATCTCAATATGATTCCAATAACTCTGGGTCAACGTGTTCATGTTCCTAAATCCCTCAGTGGACCCTGCATCCAACATACAATATTCATTGATCCCTCAGTGGACCCTGTATCCAACATACAATATTCATTGATCCCTCAGTGGACCCTGTATCCAACATACCATGTTCCTAAATCCCTCAGTGGACCCTGTATCCAACATACCATGTTCCTAAATCCCTCAGTGGACCCTGTATCAAACATACCATGTTCCTAAATCCCTCAGTGGACCCTGTATCCAACATACCATGTTCCTAAATCCCTCAGTGGACCCTGTATCCAACATACCATGTTCCTAAATCCCTCAGTGGACCCTGCATCCAACATACAATATTCCTTGATCCCTCAGTGGACCCTGTATCCAACATACCATGTTCCTAAATCCCTCAGTGGACCCTGCATCCAACATACAATATTCCTAAATCCCTGAGTGGACCCTGCATCCAACATACCATGTTCCTAAATCCCTCAGTGGACCCTGCATCCAACATACAATATTCCTAAATCCCTGAGTGGACCCTGCATCCAACATACCATGTTCCTAAATCCCTCAGTGGACCCTGCATCCAACATACAATATTCCTAAATCCCTGAGTGGACCCTGCATCCAACATACCATGTTCCTAAATCCCTCAGTGGACCCTGCATCCAACATACAATATTCCTTGATCCCTCAGTGGACCCTGCATCCAACATACCATGTTCCTAAATCCCTGAGTGGACCCTGCATCAAACAAGGGATAAATTTACACTACATGTTCCAAATTATGAAAATCTTTAAAAATAAAATGACTGTCCAGGATTATGTTATAAAATCAAATCAAATTTTATTTTTCACATGCGGTGAGTGTAGGCTTACTTACAAGCTTACTTTAAGTAAAAAAATATAAAATAAAAAGTTCTGGATGGCCCCAGTGATGTTCTGGGCCGTACGCACTACCCTCTGTAGTGCCTTGCGGTCGAAGGCTGAGCAGTTGCCATACCAGGCAGTGATGCAAGCACTCAGGATGCTCCCGGTGGCGCAGCTGTTAAACCTTTTGAGGATCTGAGGACCCATACCAAATCTTTTATGTCTCCGGAGGGGGAATAGGCTTTGTCGTGCCCTCATCACGATTGGCTTGGTGTGTTTTGGCCATTCTAGCTTGTTGGTGATGTGGACACCAAGGAACTTGAAGCTTTCAACCTGCTCCACTGCAGCCCCGTTGATGAGAATGGGGGAGTGCTCGGTCCTCCTTTTTCTGTAGTCCACAATCATCTCCTTTGTCTTGATCACGTTGAGGGAGAGGTTGTTGTCCTGGCACCACATGGCCAGGTCTCCGACCTCCTCCCTATAGGCTGTCTCGTCTTTGTCGGTGATCAGACCTACCACTGTTGTGTTATCGGCAAACTTGATGATCAAATCATATCAAACTTTATTTGTCACATGCGCCAAATACAACAAGTGTAGACTTTACCATGAAATGCCTACTTACAAGCCCTTAACTCTTCTTGAACTGCATTGTTGATTAAGAAAATATTTACCAAGTAGACTAAAATGAAAAGTAATAATAAAAAGTAAGACAATAAGAATAACGAGGCCATATACAGGAGGCACCAGTACCGAGTCAGAGTGCGGGGGTACAAGTTAGTTGAGGTAATTTGTACATGTAGGTGGGGGGGAAGTGACTATGCATAGATAAGGGGGGGTGAATGTAAATTGTCTGGTGGCAATTGTATTAATTATTCAGCAGTCTTATGGCTTGGGGGTTGAAGCTGTTGAGGAGCCTTTGGTCCCAGACTTGGCGCTCCGGTATCGCTTGCCATGCGATAGCAGAGAAAACAGTCTATAACTTGGGTGACTGTAGTCTCTGACAATTCTATGGGCTTTCCTCTGACACCGCCTAGTATATAGGCCTTACGTTCAGATGCCTAGCAGTCGCCATACCAGGCGGTGATGCAACCGGTCAGGATGTTCTCGATGGTGCAGCTGTAGAACCTTTTAGGTATCTGGGGACCCATGTCAAATCTTTTCAGTCTCCTGAGGGGTAAAAGGTTCTGCCGTACCCTCTTCACAACTGTCTTGGTATGTTTGGACCATGAGAGTTCGTTGGTGATGTGGACACCAGGAAACTTAAAACTCTCGACCCACTCCACTACAGCCCCGCCTTTTCCTGTAGGCCACGATCAGCTCCTTTGTCTTGCTCACATTGAGGGAGAGGTTGTTGTCCTGGTGATGGTGTTGGAGTCGTGCCTGGCCATGCAGTTATGAATTAAATGTTCTATGGCCACTGTCTGATTGTGTGTTATTCATCCAAAAGGTACTGGAACATCTCTCCCACCCCAATCCCAATTTACTGCCAACCTCTTTCCCCGAACACAAACAGTACGGATCAGCAACAAATGTGTGAAGAGAAAGCAGCATAAACAACCTCTATCGGGAGGAGTACCGCATACCCAATCCCGACTCTTGTCCCACTAACTCACACAGTGAGTATGATTCCATGCACACAATAATGTGATTATTGTGGATAGTCTGATGAATTAGTTACATTAAAACGTTCACATACTTTGCAAGACGAACGATGTCCCTAATAATGCTGTTTACATGGACACATCTGAAATCAGGCTACCTGATGGGACTCTGATAAATGCAGGAAATCGGCAATCAAAACAAACGTTCTACTACAGGGATCATGTTATTTTTGGAAGCATATTTGATTCTGAGTTTGAACATATACAGTTTCTATGTGAAAACTACTTCTAAGACGTTCAGTTGTTCCGAACTCACTTCAGTGGCGCTAATGAGAGAGGCTCCCTCGGCTGGTACTGGCACATTCGCAGATCAAATACACCGCTGGAATGCTTACTTCGATTTTGAACTTACGCCGATCAAATCAAATGGCATTGGTCACATACACATGGTTAGCAGATTTGAATGCGAGTGTAGAAAAAATGCTTCTTCTTCTAGTTCTGACAGTGCAGTAATATCTAACAAGTGATCTAACAGTTCCCCAACAACTACCTAATACACACAAATCTAAAGGGGTGAATGAGAACATGTACATATAAGTACATGGATGAGCGATAGGCAAGGTGCAATAGGTGGTATGAAATTCAGTATATACATGTGATATGAGTAATGTAAGATATGTAAACATTTTTAAAGTGCCATTATTTAAAAGTGCCATTGTATAAAGTGACTAGTGATTCATTTATTAAGATAAGCAGAGTAAGGTGTTTACATGACTTTTGCATAATCTGCCTACTGCCATAATCAGATTAATATCAAAGTATTACTGCGTATGTAAATTTACTCAGTGACTGATCAGTCTATGCTATGGATCACTAACAGAGTACACTCTTAGAAAAAAGGGTTCCAAAAGGGTACTCCTATGGGGACAGCCAGAGAACCCTTTTCAGGTTCTAGATATCCCCTTTTTTCCCCGAGTGTAGTGTAGCATAAGCAGCATAAAGTACAACCTGTGGGCTTCGCAGCCAAACCCACTTTCTCACACACACACTCACTCTCTCTGCCTCCTATCAGTTACCCAGAAAAGCAGAAGATCAATAGAGGTCAGAGAGTGATGCTGTTACTCTGAGTGACCTCTTTATAGAGCTGTGTTTGTTGGGACCCTGGAGATGCTGAGCACACACACACACACACACACACACACACACACACACACACACACACACACACACACACACACACACACACACAATGTAGTCCAACTGAACAGGGATGAGGTTAGAGTGGAGATGAGAGTATCGAATCCCTTGAACCCTGTCAGGGATGTGGGTACACTATTTTCTTGGGAACTGCAAACTACTGTAGGATCAAATCCACATACAATACAGTTAATGCTACATGTCGTTTACTCTGTGTGTGTGTGTGTGTGTGTGTGTGTGTGTGTGTGTGTGTGTGTGTGTGTGTGTGTGTGTGTGTGTGTGTGTGTGTGTGTGTGTGTGTGTGTGTGTGTGTGTGTGTGTGTGTGTGTGTGTGTGTGTGTGTGTGTGTGTGTGTGTGTGTGTGTGTGTGGTTCATCCTCATGCTACTCGTGTTCATGGGTTGCTATAATGCTGATGCTGTAGAATCTACTGCAATGCATCACAATTAAATACATTAAATCATCTAAAAGGAAATGAAAAATGGGAAGTCAGGGGAAAGTGTGAACGTTCATTGCGAGTTCAACAATGAACAGAACAAGACTTTAGTTCTCGATAGATAATTAAGTATTTATTTCCAAAAGATTCAAGTTTTCTGTCAGCTACACATTTGCATTGTCCGTGTCCTGAGGCTAGTAAAACTTTCCCTGATAAACACAGTCATTCATTAAGGAGACGCTTCCTCCTGGGGAGAACTGAACAGAACTGTAGGCTGTGTCTCAAATGGCACCCTATTCCCTACGGGTTGTGGTCAAATGTAGTGCACTATGAAGGAATAGTGTGCCATTTGGGACACACACTAAAGCTTACAGCTAATTCCCATCCACTGAAACATGTACAGTTTATCTCATTAAGAAGACTTCACCAGTGAAACAAACTAAGAGGCAAAGCCAACGTTCTCTGGGGAATTGGCAATGTTCAGTGCTTTCTGTTTCCTCTATTGTATCATCTATTTATAACAATCCCTCTATTCAAACATAAAACCCGAGGTGACCTAATTGGATGGATTTGATTGACAGATCATGGTAGGAACCATTATAATTCCAAGTTTCAGACACACAGAACCAAAGCCTAACACCTTTTATCCACCCTCCCATTTCACTACTTACTCTGCCACCTAATTGGCACCCTATTCCCTAACAGTGCACTACGTTTGACCAGGGCCAATAGGGATCTAGTCAAAAGTAGTGCACTATATATGGAATAGGGTGACACTTGGGACTTAACCTTCATATACAGTCAGCCCTTTTCCTTTTCATGCATCAATTAAATTGTACAGTGGAAATAGAAATAACAGTGGGTGTCATATAAGAGCTCTGAGAGAACTTTTAGTGACTGCTAAATAATTGGGAAGAGTAGGTGTTTGATTGGAAGAGACTAGTAGCTCATTCTCCCAAAGGACAGGCGGGAATATGCCATGGCATATAATTAATAGTTGAATTTCCACAATTATTCTGGAGTGGAGCTCCAAGTTTTGGAAGGTATTGTTTAGACAAATACCTTCTCACCTTTTCAATATTTTAGTGTAATATTCAATTATACGGTTGACAGGGTCATTTCAAGTAACAGTTTTATTAGTTGAGAGCAAATACCGATGAGTTGACTCACAAATATTGAAACTGACACACGGGCCTACACAGTTATAGCTCAATGAACGTTGTTCATCTACCCTGCCATTCCTATAGCGCTAGATCTGCCAGATGAGCTCAGTCATTGACAAGTCAGAGTGTTATTTATGTCCATAGTATCACACATATTCCAAACGTTCTTTAATAACCTTGAAGAGACACTTGGGGATGTGTCCCGAATGGTACCTTGATCCATATATAATGCACTCCTTTTGACCAGAGCCCTCTATAAGGAATAGGTGGCCATTTTGGGACACATATTTGAATCATGACGCAGGTGGATTACATAGAGTACATACTGTATCACTAGCTACAGCCATTGATTTTGACAGGGTAGAGATGGATAAATGACCGTTTAAATATCACTGCACTCCTCCAACATCTACTCTGAGAGAGATTGGTGTTACTGTTGTCCCGTTGACAATATTGATTATTGTTATTTTAATTATGTTAATATTGTATATCTCCAAAGTAAGCTTTAGCAATATGTACGTTGTAATGTCATGCCAATAAAGCAAATTGAATTGAAAGGGAGAGAGAAAGAGGGAGGAAGGGGGAGAGAGAGCAAGAGAGAGAAGGGGAAAGATAGCGAGAGGGGGCGGAGAAGAGAGAGAGAGAGAGAGAGAGAGAGAGAGAGAGAAAGAAAGAGAATGAAAGAAAGTGAGAGCGAGGGAGAGAAAGAACGAGAGAGAGGGAGGGAGAAAGAGAACAATGACGGCAGGGACCATCTTTCAGGTGGAGTCTACTGCCTACTGTACATGCATACTGAACACAGGATGACCTCATTGTGGGGTTGACGTGGAGACCAAGGAGGAAGGGGGGTGGGTCATATTCCTACAACACACCTTAGAGAGCCACACACACATGCACACACAAAGACACACACACACACACAACTTAGAGAGACACAAAAGCAACCAGCCCTTATCATGAAATACCCTCCTGCAAGCCACAATCAATACCCTGGATTCCCTGGGCACAGTAAAGTCCAATGTTCTGAGAGAGGGAAACACAGAGAGAGAGAGAGAGAAACAGAGAGAGAAACAGAGAGAGAGGCAGAAACAACACACCTAAAAGAGACATAAAACCAAGTCTTTATATCATGAAATACCCTCCTATAACTGCAAGTCACAATCAATAACTTGTGCAATGTCCTGTAAACAGACATGGTTAAAATGACACTGTTGGCACATGTTACTGTAGCGTTGGAGTGTAGCGAGCCAGGACAGGAGTCTTCCTAAAGAAGATTTATAACAATAAAACAACAGTAGTCAAATAGAGATAGGCTTTCTCATCAAAATGCCAGTCAGATACATTCTGTTCTACGGGACACAGCAAAGGCCCAAGCAGACACACACACGCAGACACACATGTACTCATACACTACATTCACAGAATTCTGTAAGGTGTGTTGACATGACACATGCTTCTTGATCATATCAGAGTCTATGTCCCGAATGGCACTGGTCATGTCCATGTACATTTACCCATGAGCACCAACATGTGAAGTTCATAGGAGTATGTCAAATTGGGTGTCAAAAAAACTAAGAGTCTATATTTTGGGGAAATGAAGGCAAACATTTTTAAACATTGTAATTAATGGCTTTGATTTCTGGTCCAACAGATGGTCTTAGAGAACATCTACCAGAAATACTATTTAAAAGGTATTAGAAATACTTCAACACACAATAATGTTGAAGTAAATACCTTTGTCAACTAATATCAACACGTGTATTTCGTTTTGGAGAAATGATTTGCCTTCTTTAAGTTAAAGGATCATTGCTTCCTGCCTTTTATTTTTGCCACTAAAAACTCACGTAGCTTTAAGATATTTTCTGATGTCTCTACCTCACCAGGAGGGAGGAAAAGGAAAGTTCACAGAAGTGACATGTAAAGGTAGACCTGCCAATTAGTTATAGCGTTTTTACTGATAAAAAATTATTCATAAAACATTTTATAAGTGATTAAAACGATTTAGTAACAGAATTACAAGTTAACAGAGTTACTGAAAAATCTGTAATGAAATTACAGCAATTTAATACGCTACAATGGGAAATCATAATAGTCACAAACCACAGTTGACCACCTGCTACTGTCCTCCCTTCCGCTGGCATACTGTTATGTTCAGCTGATAACTGATTTCTTTCTCTTTCTGTCGTCTGGCGGTCAAAGCGTGCGTGTTTAAACAATCTGGAAAACACCTCCCTCTCTCTGCCTCTATTATCTCTCTCCAGTTATGTTACATCTCCGGACTCTTACTGACACCTACCCATAAGCCCCCTCTCTTTCCATTTACTGTAACCAGCATCCGCACCCACTGAGCACCGACCGACCGACACCGGACGTCCATGGACGTTGAAAAGTAGTTTACATTTTTGTCAGTCAGCCCTGGCCTTGATTTCAACGTCCACTGATGTCGTTTTTTGGGCCGGTCCAGACGGGCCTTGATTTCAACGTCCACAGATGTGGTTTTTTGGGCCGGTCCAGACGGGCCTTGATTTCAACGTCCACAGATGTGTTTGTTTACATTACACTTTTAAAGTGAACAATCGGATTCTCAGCATAATTCCATTATCGTGGAATGGCCACACCCTATTGCCTATATAATAGTGCTACTTTGGGCCAGAGCCCTATGGGCCCGGCAAAGGTAACTGAACTAAATGACTATCACCCCGTAGCAGTAATTTCTGTCATCATGAAGTGCTTTGAGAGGCTAGTTTAAGGATCTTATCACCTCCACCTTACCTGACACCCTAGACCCACTTCAATTTGCATACCACCCCAATAGATCCACAGATGATGCAATCGCAATCAATGTAGATATCCGGGGTGGCCTTTCGATTAATTGTTCAGTAGTCTTATGGCTTGGGGTTAGAAGCTGTTAAGGAGCCTTTTGGACCTAGACTTGACGCTCCGGTACCGCTTGCTGTGCTGTAGCAGAGAGAAAAGTCTAAGACTTGGTTGACTGGAGTCTTTGTACAATTTTTTGGACCTTCCTGACACCACCTAGTATATAGGTCCTGGATGACAGGAAGCTTGGTCCCAGTGATGTTCTGGGCCGTACGCACTAACTTCTGTAGCACCTTACAGTCAAATGCCGAGCAGTTGCTATACCAGGCGGTGATATTACCACTCAGCATGCTCTAAATGGTGCAGCTGTAGAACTTTTTGAGGATCTGTGGACCCATGCCAAATCTTTTCAGTCTCCTGAGGGGGAAAAGGTGTTGTGGTGCACTCTTCATGACTGTCTTGGTGTGTTTGGATCAGGATTGTTTGTTGGTGATGTGGACTCCAAGGAACTTGAAACTCTTGACCCGCTCCACTACAGCCCCATCAACGTTAATGGGGGGGGGGTGTATGTGATGTGGAGTGGATCTAGGGTTTCTGGGATGATGGTGTTGATGTGCGTCATGACCAGCCTTTCAAAGCACTTCATGGCTACCAATGTGAGTGCTACGGGTCATTTAGGCAGTTTCCCTTCGCTTTTTTGGGCACAGGGACTATGGTGGTCTGCTTGAAACATGTAGAGATTGTAGACTCGGGAGAGGTTGAAAATGTCAGTGAAGACACTTGCCAGTTGGTCCGTGCATGCTCTGAGTAAACGTCCTGGTAATCCGTCTGGCCCCGCAGCCTTGTGAATGTTGGCTTGCTTAAAGGTCTTGATCACATCAGCTACGGAGAGCTGATCACACAGTCGTCCGGAACAGCCGGTGATCTCATGCATGCTTCAGTGTTGCTTGCCTCAAAGCGATCATAAAAGGCATTTAGCTGTTCATTGACTATAGCTCAGCCTTCAACATCATAGTACCCTCCAAGCTCATCATTAAGCCCGGGGCCCTGTATCTGAACCCCGCCCTATGGAACTAGGTTCTGGACTTTCTGACGGGCCGCCCCCAGGTGATGAAGGTAAAAAAACAACACCTCCACTACAGTAATCGTCAACAGAGGGGCCCCACAAGGGTACGTAAACAGCCCCCTCCTGTACTCCCTGTTCACCCATGACTGCGTGGCCACACACGCCTCATACTCAATCGTCAAGTTTGCAGATGACACAACAATGGCGAGACAGCCTACAGGGAGTAGGTGAGGGCCCTGGTGGAGTGATGCCAGGAAAATAACCTCTCCCTCAAAGTCAACAAAACAAAGGTGCTGATCATGCACTTCAGGAGACAAGAGAGAGATCACCTCCCTAATCGCATCAATGGGACCGCAGTGGAGCAGGTGAAAAGCTTAAAGTTCCTCGGCGTACACATCACTGACAGTCTGAAATGGTTCACCCACACAGAGCCTCAGGAGGCTGAAGAAATTCGGATTGGCCCCTAAGACTCTCACAAACTTTTACAGATGTACAATTGAGAGCATCCTGTCGGGCTGTATCACCGCCTGGTACGGCAACTGCACCGCCTGCAATCATCAAGGACATCAACCACCCGAGGCACGGCCTGTACACTCCGACATCATCCAGCTTCTATCTCAAGGCCCTCAGAATGTTAAATTGCGATCACTAGTCGGCTACCACCCAGTTACTCAACACTGCACCTTAGAGGCTGCTGCCCTATGTACATAGACATGGAATCACTGGTCACTTTAGTCATGTTTACATACTGTTTTACTAATTTCATATGTATATACTGTATTTTAGTCAATGCCACTAAGACATTGTTAGCCCTAATATTTACGTATTTCTCAATTCCATTCTTTTACTTTTAGATTTGTGTGTATTGTTGTGAATTGTTAGATACTACCGCACTGTTGGAGCTAGGAACACAAGCATTTCCCTACATCCGCAAAAACATCTGCTAAATATGTGTATGTGACCAATAAAATCTGATTTGAATAGGGTGCCATTTTGGTACGCATCCTCAGTCTTCGATGCATTTTACTGAACACTGGGGGGATCCATATGACAAAAGCCTGTTTGGGAAGCAGCTACAAACTCAGCTTTCAAGGGAATCAGCTACAAACACCTTAACCTAACGTAGCAGGCACAAAATAAATGCCTGAGCGGAGTTGGCACATTCGGTTTTCAGGAGAAAAGGAAGCTAAATTGAATTAGCTGTATCCTTGAAAACCGGATACATCCGGTTGTTGGCAACTCCGTTAAGGGTGCAAACACCTAGACACATACCCATCTCTTTAATCATTTCTGATGGGTATGCTGGGTTTCATGTCTTCCTTTCACCACATATGAACTCTATGTTCACTCATCGTGTCACAGAGAGTGAGAGAGAGCAATGAGTGTAGAGAAATAGAGATGGAAAACGAGAGAGGCAAGAAACAGAGATAAAGAGGTAAAGGGAGAGATCAACAGAGCGAAAGATAAAGAAGAAAGAGAAAAAAATGCAAAGAGACCGAGAGAGGGTGACTCTCATAATGACAGCCAGGCAGGTCTGTTTGTCTGAGTCAGAATTGATGTGAGTGTCAGAATGTACAGTTGAAGTCGGAAGTTTACATACACTTAGGTTGGAGTCATTAAAACTCGTTTTTCAACCACTCCACAAATTTCTTGTTAACAAACAATCGTTTTGGCAAGTCAGTTAGGACATCTACTTTGTGCATGACACAAGTAATTTTTTCAACAATTGTTTACAGACAGATTATTCCACTTATAATTCACTGTATCACAATTCCAGTGGGTCAGAAGTTTACTATGCCTTTAAACAGCTTGGCAAATTCCAGAAAATGATGTCATGGCTCTAGAAGCTTCTGATAGGCTAATTGACATCATTTGAGTCAATTGGAGGTGTACCTATGGATGTATTTCAAGGCCTACCTTCAAACTCAGTGCCTCTTTGCTTGACATCATGGGAAAATCAAAAGAAATCAGCCAAGATCTCAGAAAAACATCCTCCACAAGTCTGATTCATCCTTGGGAGAAATATCCAAACGCCTGAAGGTAACACGTTCATCTGTACAAACAATAGTATGCAAGTATAAACACCATAGGACCCCGCAGCCGTCATTCCGCTCAGGAAGGAGACGCGTTCTGTCTCCTAGAGATGAACGTACTTTGGTGCAAAAAGTGCAAATCAATACAAGATCAACACAAAGGACCTTGTGAAGATCCTGGAGGAAACAGGTACAAAAGTATCTATATCCACAGTAAAAAAATCCTATATCGACATAACCTGAAAGGCCGCTCAGCAAGGAAGAAGCCACTACTCCAAAACCGCCATAAAAACTATGGTTTGCAACTGCACATGGGGACAAAGATCGTACTTTTTGGAGAAATGTCCTCTGGTCTGATGAAACAAAAATATAACTGTTTGGCCATAATGAAAATCGTTATGTTTGGAGGAAAAAGGGGGACGCTTGCAAGCTAAAGAACACCATCCCAACCGTGAAGCACGGGGGTGGCAGCATCATGTTGTGGAGGTGCTTTTGCTGCAGGAGGGACTGGTGCACTTCACAAAATAGATGGCATCATGAGGCAGGAAAATTATGTGGATATATTGAAGCAACATCTCAGACATCAGTCAGGAAGTTAAAGCTTGGTCGCAAATGTGTCTTCCAAATGGACAATGACCCCAAGCATACTTCCAAGTTGTGGCAACATGGCTTAAGGACAACAAAGTCAAGGTATTGGAGTGGCCATCACAAAGCCCTGACCTCAATCCCATAGAACATTTGTGAGCAGAACTGAAAAAGTGTGTGGGAGAAAGGAGGCCTACAAACCTGACTCAGTTACACCAGCTCTGTCAGGAGGAATGGGCCAAAATTCAACTTATTGTGGGAAGCTTGTGGAAGGCTACCCGAAACATTTGACCCAAGTTAAACCATTTAAAGGCAATGCTACCAAATACTGATTGAGTGTATGTAAACTTCTGACCCACTGGGAATGTGACGAAAGAAATAAAATCTGAAATATATCATTCTCTCTAGTATTTATTCTAAAATAAAGTGGTGATCCTAACTGACCTAAAACAGGGAATTTTTACTAGGATTAAATGTCAGGAATTGTGAAAAGCTGTATTTGGCTATGGTCTATGTAAACTTCCGACTTCAACTCTATGTCAGTGTACAGAGCTATAGTCACTATACTAGCAGGGAGCAGTGATGTGAGTGTACAGCGCTATAGTCACTACACTAACAGTCAGAATTGTTTTTTAGCGCTACACTAGCAAGGAGCAGTGATGTGAGTGTACATTTCAATAGTCACTACGCTAGCAGTCAGAATTTATCTGAGTGTACAGCGCTATAGTCACTACGTCAACAGGGAGCAGTGTTGTGAGTGTACAGATGTGAGTGTACAGCGCTATACCTGCTACGTCATCAGGGAGCAGTGATGTCAGTGTACAGCGCTATACCTGCTACGTCATCAGGGAGCAGTAGTCAGTGTACAGCACTATAGTCGCGGCACTAACAGAGAGCAGTGATGTCAGTGGACTGCACTATAGTCGCTACATTAGCAATCAGAATTGATGTGAGTCTACAGGTCTATCTATAGTCGCTACACTAGCAGAGAGCAGTGATGTCAATGTACAGTGATATAGTTGCTACGCTAGCACGGAGCAGTGATGTAAGTCTATAGTGCTATAGTCGCTACGCTAGCAGGGAGCAGTTATGCCAGTGCTATAATATCTAGGCTAGCAGTCAGAATTTATGTGAGTGTACAGAGCTATAGTCGCTACGCACGCTAGCAGGGAGCAGGGATGTGAGTCTACAGCGCTATAGTCTCTACGCTAGCAGTTAGAATTGATGTAAGTTGTAGCAGTGATCTGAGTGTACAGGGCTTGAGTCACTACGCTAGCAGTGTACAGGTCAGTGTACAGGTCTATTGTCGCCACACCAGCAGGGAGTAGTGATGTGAGTTTACAGGTCTATTTTCACCACACCAGCAGGGAGCAGTGATGTGAGTTTATAGCTCTATAGCCACTACGCTAGCAGGGAGCAGTGATGTGAGTTTATAGCTGTATAGTCACGCTAGCAGGGAGCAGTGATGTGAGTTTATAGCTGTATAGTCGCGCTAGCAGGGAGCAGTGATGTGAGTTTATAGCTCTATAGCCACTACGCTAGCAGGGAGCAGTGAGATGAGTTTAAAGCTGTATAGTCACGCTAGCAAGGAGCAGTGATGTGAGTTTATAGCTCTATAGCCACTACGCTAGCAGGGAGCAGTGATGTGAGTTTATAGCTCTATAGCCACTACGCTAGCAGGGAGCAGTGATGTGAGTTTATAGCTCTATAGCCACTACGCTAGCAGGGAGCAGTGATGTGAGTTTATAGCTGTATAGTCACGCTAGCAGGGAGCAGTGACGTGAGTTTATAGCTGTATAGTCACGCTAGCAGGGAGCAGTGATGTGAGTTTATAGCTCTATAGCCACTACGCTAGCAGGGAGCAGTGATGTGAGTTTATAGCTGTATAGTCACGCTAGCAGGGAGCAGTGACGTGAGTTTACAGGTCTATTGTCGCCACACCAGCAGGGAACAGTGCTGTGAGTTTATAGCTGTATAGTCACGCTAGCAGGGAGCAGTGATGTAGGTTTAAAGCTCTATAGTCACTCTAGCAGGGAACAGTGATGTGAGTTTATAGCTCTATAGTCACTCTAGCAGGGAGCAGTGATGTGAGTTTATAGCTGTATAGTCACTCTAGCAGGGAGCAGTGATGTGAGTTTATAGCTCTATAGTCACTCTAGCAGGGAACAGTGATGTGAGTTTATAGCTCTATAGTCACTCTAGCAGGGAGCAGTGATGTGAGTTTATAGCTCTATAGTCACTCTAGCAGGGAACAGTGATGTGAGTTTATAGCTCTATAGTCACTCTAGCAGGGAGCAGTGAGATGAGTTTATAGCTGTATAGTCACTACGCTAGCAGGGAGCAGTGATGTGAGTTTATAGCTGTATAGTCACTACGCTAGCAGGGAACAGTGATGTGAGTTTATAGCTGTATAGTCACTACGCTAGCAGGGAGCAGTGATGTGAGTTTATAGCTGTATAGTCACTACGCTAGCAGGGAACAGTGATGTGAGTTTATAGCTGTATAGTCACTACGCTAGCAGGGAACAGTGATGTGAGTTTATAGCTGTATAGTCACGCTAGCAGGGAGCAGTGATGCAAGTTTAAAGCTCTATAGTCACGCTAGCAGGGAGCAGTGATGTGAGTTTATAGCTCTATAGTCACTACGCTAGCAGGAGAGCAGTTATGTGAGTTTACAGCTCTATAGTCACGTTAGCAGGGAGCAGTCATGTGAGTTTATAGCTCTATAGTCACGCTAGCAGGGAGCAGTGATGTGAGTTTATAGCTCTATAAAGGGTGGGGGGGGGGGGGGGGGAGGACGACATGATCAGAATTTTGTGACACACCTGCATGAGGACACACACACACTGTGCATGTACAACCACCACACACAGATATACATACCTGCACACACGCTCAAGCATCGCTCTCTGTCTCTCATTCTGTCTTTCTACGTCTCTCTCTATCTGTATCACTTTCTCTCACTCTCTCTCTTTCTCTCGCTCTCTCTTAACCTCCCACAAAAACATGTCCCGACGCAACACAACACACACTCAGTTTTGTTACCGCAGATGGTGTGTGTGTGTGTGTGTGGAGGAGCCTCGGGAGAAACAGTCTGTGTTTGTGCGGCATCGGTGTCGGTGTCTCCCCAGCATCTGAGGGTTAATCTCCCCAGTTGACCCTCTAATTAGATATGACTCTACCGTCTACACAACCAGCAGGACTGACTCTTCTAGCTGGGATATCATACCAACACAGTCTAGAGAAAGAGCCAATGTGTCCCAAATGGCACCATATCCGCGACATAGGGTTCCATTTGGGATGCAGCAAGCATGACTGACTATTCTAGCGGGGATATCATACCAACATGATGGGGTGTGGTAGGCACAACTGTCGTTATAGTAACTCAGACTGATACATTTAAAGGAGGATTCCACCAGAATAAAACCAGTGATTATGCTGCTACCGACTGGGCACAGACGTCATTTTGATTTAATTTTGGTTGAGTTGTCAACTAACATGAAATCAACAAAACCTTTCACCATGTCATTGGATTTAGTTAAAAAGTTGGGTGAAAATTCATCACATTGAATTGTTTGGTTGAAATGGCATTGAAACAATGTTGATTCAACCAGTTTTGCCCAGTGGGAAGTCTATATGCGCTACTGAAATGTTTTATCTGTAGCTGTATACCTGTGGTAGTCAATACTGTCATCAACTCAGACTGATACACAACATTCAAACAGACACCAATGAAAACCAGAAGACAACAGAACCCCACTGACATGCAAAACTTCACACACACTTAAATCAATACCCCTTCAGGCAGATGCCTTGCAGAAATTATCTCTGTATTCTGCACATCTGCACGTTCCAACTCAGCTAGGCTATCGATAAAGTGTCATCATGGAGGTGAAGCCTATACACTGTACGATAGCACCCACATTAACTCCCTACACAAACAGAAAGGTAGCTAGGTACAGTACAACACTCTCCAGCCAAACAGACATATAGATGCAGTACACTATTTTAATGTGATCGGACTGTAGAACAGGCAATGATCTCAAGTCAAACATTACTGTAGCAGGTGAAATGCAATGACATTTTGTGTTGAATGATTGCAATGATCATTTTGTGATGAATGATTGCAATGATCATTTTGTGATGAATGATTGCAATGATCATTTTGTGATGAAGGATGAGTGAGATGATTTACATCGTTTTACCTAATAATGTATCCTTCCATTCTATTAGACTACGTCTCACTTTTAATAGTGCTTTTGTCTAATAAAACCAAAGCATTATTGCTTCTCTTCAGTGAACATTTGTGCGGCTTGGAACCTCCAAGCACAGTGTCGGTGTGTTACCTCAGTTTACCCCGGCCGCGTTTACCTAGAGCTCCACAGAATGATATTGCCCACTTTGTGCTGCCTGTAAACCCGTCCGGACCTTTCAGAAACATCTCTCTCTTTCTAATCATAGGGGGGCGGATGCATACGACCAGGACATGCATGCTTGGTAGCCAGGGAAAGTATGCGACAAGACAACCACTACTGGCTACCGTATAATGATATTTTCCAATCGCTACATTTACAAAGAGTGGGTTTCGTTCTACAATCTTGCAGGCAGATCGAATCTGTGATGATGATCGTTATCCGGCAGAAAGGGGTGCGCTGTCTGTGCGCTCTCTGTATTTCCCAATTCAATTCAGGGAGAGGTTCTTGTAATTTCCATACATGTATAACCTAGTTTTTTATATTTAATAGTATGCGCTTTCATGTAGGCTATTTGATCAATCTAAGTTTCTGCATTGAAACCAAAGCATAGCCTTATGATGCTGATAAATTGCAGGCTTGCTGCAAAACATGCGTGTCCCATTCAATGCCATGCACAGGTGAAATATGCTAGTTGAAATGATTCATGCACTAACCTCAAACAGCGGTCCAATTTTATTTTTCTCCAGATACGACTGAATTCTTGACTGCTGTTGAGACGCCATGAAGAAACTATACGTCTTGCATTAAACGTTAATGATTTGAAAATAAACGATGGGGCAATCCCATACATTAATTAAAATAGGTAGCCAATACGAGAGTCAAATTCAAACACCTTTAGGAACTACAACTGTAGCCAAGTGCACACAGAGAGAGATTACCGCACGAGATATACTGTAGGGGCGTCAAGAGCGGTGGGTTTGCTTCACCGCACCACGCATAGTGGAAAGTAGCAAGTGGAATGTAGCAGGTACTCTCGCGCTGCGCTTCGCTCTACTTGGTTTACTACACAGTAGCCCCGGACCATGCTCAGCGCGACGCTTGAGTGGCTCCCTAGCGACCGCTTCATGCTCCAAGCCAATGGCAAAGATAGTTACTTGACAGTGATTAAGGATCTTTCGCTCATTGGCTGAGAGTGGTATCAGTGGATGAGAGGGTCCCTCCTCCAGATTGTTAACCCATCTCGCTGTATTTAAAGGTCCGGACGGAAGACAGATGTGAGAAACTGGACAGTGCGGTTTTTCGCACAGCTGCACGGCATGTAGGCTGGGCCTACTCTAGTGTGCTTGTTCGAAGTTTGGCCGGGGCATGATTCGCATAGTTAGTTCGTAAAATGCGCTGATGCGCACTCCTCCTGTCCTGTAACCTACAAATGTTTTGCACATGCTTATGCATACGTGGGTAACAGATGTCACCAGCCTAACTGCTTGCCAATGTCATGCATCTTTATGTGGGTGGACTGAGATCCTTGGAAGATTGTGGAAAGGCACCAGGCTGGCACGTGTGTTGTTTGTGGTGAGACTTTGTGTTTGAAATAATAGGGTGCCATTTGGGACAGCCTCTGCCTGGTCCATGTTGGGCTGGCAATGAGAAAACTGGTGATCTGTGGTCTAGGAAGAAGAATTCATCCTGGGATGTCTGCTGCAGACTGCATTGACAGAGACAGAGAAACAGACAGACAGAGTGTGTTTGTGGGGGAAAGAGAGAGAGCGAGAAACAGAGTGATACCATTACAGAAAAAACACATGAATTTCACATGTGAACACGTGATCTTGTGTGATCTCATGTGAAGTTAATGTGATAACATGTGACAATATGTAAAGCAACATGTGAAAACATAAAACTACGTGACAACATTTTAGCACGTGAGAACACGATCTCGTGAAATGGGATGCAAAATGGCAATATGTGATATCATGACACTACACGTGACATTTGAGCACATGTGAAAACCCAGCTGTCAAATGTAATTTAGAATATTTTACTTTGTAAGGCATAATTGACATTAATTCAATTTACACAGTCATGGTCCCCTGTAGGTTTTGTCTAGTTCCTGTTTTGTTCCAGGGGCGTCCGCAAGGACGTACTTATAATGTTATGTCATGGTTCACTGGAGGCTTTTGTCTAGTTGCGGTGAAAATATGGTAAATCAAAAACTAGTTAATGCATTTTTTACAGCAACATTTTGCTGTTAATGGACAGTCTTGTTGTATTTTGGGAATGAACCGCTCTGGAGATTTGAACTCACAACCTCTTGGTTGCTAGCTACTGGAAGTTCCTGCTGTGCCACCAGGTCTGTGGATATTATGGAGATTGGCAAGAATACATTTTTAATTTTAACTTTATTATTTTACCCCCTTTTCTCCCCAATTTTCTGGTATCCAATTGGTAGTTGCATTCTTGTCCCATCACTGCAACTCCCGTATGGACTCGGGAGAGGCGAAGGTCGAGAGCCATGCATCCTCCGACACACAACCCAGCCAAGCCACACTGCTTCTTAAAACACTGCTCGCTTAACCCAGCCGTACCAACGTGTCAGAGGAAACACCGTACACCTGGCAACCGTGTCAGCGTGCATTTCGCACGGCCCGCCACAGGAGTCGCTAGTGCACGATGGGACAAGAACATCCCTGACGGCTAAACCCTACCCTAACCCGGATGACGCTGCGCCAATTGTGCGCCACCCCATGGGTCTCCCGGTCGTGGCCGGCTGTGACAGAGCCTGGACTCGAACACATAATCTCTAGTAGCACAGCTAGCACTGCGAGGCAGTGACCACTGCGCCACTCGGGAGGCTCAAGAATACATTTCTGCACTTCACCTAAAGTTGCAGTAAAAATAAAGTAAATATACACAACAACTGAAAGGTGTTTTTATTTTTTGACTTTTACCCCTTTTTCGTGACATCCAATCGGTAGTTACAGTCTAGTCCCATCTCTGCAACTCCCGTACGGACTCGGGATAGGCGAAGGTTGAGAGCCATGCGTCCTCCGAAAAACAACCCTGCCAAGCCGCACAGCTTCTTGACACACTGCTCACTTAACCCGGAAGCCAGCCGCAACAATGTGTCGGAGGAAATACCGTACAACTGGCGACAGAAGTCAGCTTGCAGGCTCCCGGCCCGCTACAAGGAGTCGGTAGAGTGCGATGGGACAAGGACATCCCGGCCGGACAAACCCTCCCCTAGCCCGGACGACACTGGGCCAATTGTGTGCCGCCTCATGGGTCTCCCGGTCTGTAGTGACGCCTCAAGCACATTGTAGTGACATTCCTTTATCTGACACCAAATAACCATAAAATAATTCATTCATAGCTAGCAGTGATGGGCATTCAGGCTCTTTTCAGTGAGCCGGCTCGTTCGGTTCAGCTCACCAAAAAGAGACGACTCTTTGGCTACCAAATGACTCTTTAAAAAAAATATGTTTGGTATTTTTTCAAGTCAAACAGTTTGCAATAGTTTGACTATGATTGGTGTTCAAACAATTCTAATTAAATTATTAAATGAAATCATACTCTACCTTAACCACAATGTATTTAAAAATGCATTGGTTTGTTATGAAAAAGAATGCTATGAAACATTTGCATTTAAGTCTAACTTTTTCATGTATATTAACAAAGTGCGTATAAATTATATTCCATTCTGTGGAACTTTCTGTCCATTGATGAACATAGGGTGTCCATCAACTCTGTCACATGTCCTGTGGTTACATTTGCTTCTCTCTGGCGGCTTGCTGTGATTCGCTGCAGACCCTTACACAGGAGTATGATTTTTGATGCTGTCACACAGCTGAAAAGAGACAACATTAACTTATTAGTTCAGGTTCATGTTCATGTTTTGTCTAATGATACTAAATTCAGCATAAAAAGGAACGTCCCTTTTTCAGGACCCTGTCTTTCAAAGATAATTCGTAAAAATCCAAATAACTTCACAGATCTTCATTGTAAAGGGTTTTAACACTGTTTTCCATTGCTTGTTCAATGAACCATAAACAATTAATGAACATGCACCTGTGGAACGGTCGTTAAGACACTAACAGCTTACAGACGGTAGGCCATTAAGTTCACAGTTATGAAAACTTAGGATACTGAAGAGGCCTTTCTACTGACTCTGAAAAACACCAAAAGAAAGATGTCCAGGGTTCCTGCTCATCTGCGTGAACATGCCCTAGGCATGCTGCAAGGAGGCATGAGGACTGCAGATGTGGCCAGGGCAATAAATTGCAATGTCCATACTGTGAGACGCCTAAGACAGCGTTACAGGGAGACAGGGCTGACAGCTGATCGTCCTCGCAGTGGCAGACCAAGTGTAACAACACCTGCACAGGTTCGGTACATCCGAACATCACACCTGCGGAACAGGTACAGGATGGCATCAACAACTGTCCAAGATACACCAGGAACGCACAATCCCTCCATCAGTGCTCAGACTGTCCGCAATAGGCTGAGAGAGGCTGGACTGAGGGCTTGTAGGCCTGTTGTGATGTCTGGTGAGGACCTGCCTTACCGGCAAAAACGTCACCTATGGGCACAAACCCACCGTCGCTGGACCAGACAGGACTGACAAAAAGTGCTCTTCACTGATGAGTCGCGGTCTTGTCTCACCAGGGGTGATGGTCGGATTCACGTTTATCATCAAAGGAATGAGCGTTACACCGAGGCCTGTACTCTGGAGCGGGATCGATTTGGAGGTGAAGGGTCCGTCATGGTCTGGGGCGGTATGTCACAGCATCATCGGACTGAGATTGTTGTCATTGCAGGCAATCTCAACGCTGTGCGTTACAGGGAAGACATCTTCCTCCCTCATGTGGCACCCTTCCTGCAGGCTCATCCTGACATGACCCTTCAGCATGACAATGCCACCAGCCATACTGTTCATTCTGTGTGTGATTTCCTGCAAGACAGGAATGTCAGTGTTCTGCCATGGCCAGCAAAGAGCCCGGATCTCAATCCCATTGAGCACGTCTGGAACCTGTTGGATCGGAGGGTGAGGGCTAAGGCCATTCCCCCCCAGAAATATCTGGGAACTTGCAGGTGCCTTGGCGGAAGAGTGGTGTAACATCTCACAATAAGAACGGGCAAATCTGGTAGAGTCCATGAGGAGGGGATGCACTGCAGTACTTAATGCAGCTGGTGGCCACATCAGATACTGACTGTTACTTTTGATTTTGACCCCCCTTTGTTCAGGGACAGATTATTCAATTTTTGTTAGTCACATTTCTGTGGAACTTGTTCAGTTTATGTCTCAGTTGTTGAATCTTGTTATGTTCATACAAATATTTACACATGTTAAGTTTGCTGAAAATAAACGCAGTTGACAGTGAGAGAACGTTTTTATTTAGCTGAGTTTACATTCTCATCCACTGCTCCTATACATATATAAACTGGATTAAATAATGATCTAGTAATAACTGCTTACTGTACCTCTCTCCACAGTGACCTGCTCAAAGGGTTCCAGGACTCTGCACACCTCCTCCACCACCTCTCATTCCTATTGGGTCAGAGCATCAACAGGTCATTGACAATGGCCAGGGTAGAGATGATGGCATCCTTTGACTCAAGAAACCGCTTCAACATATAAAATGTTGAATTCCACCCTGTAGTGCAGTCTTGTTCAGGCCTCAGCTCAGGCATCCCCATCTGGCATTGTGTAGACTTTAGTTTTTCAGCACCTACTGTGCTCTTGTGGAAGTATTCCACAGCTGCTTTCACTTTGTCCACAGTGGACTTCATCACCTTCAGAGCATCTCTTACAATCAGGTTGATTGTGTAGGCAAGACATGGATGATGGGTCCATTTTAACATTTTCATGGCTTTGTTTATGTTAGCTGCATTGTCGTTAACACAAAATACCACTTTTCCATCTACTTGCCATTCTCTGGCCACTCTCAACAGTTCCCCTGCCAAGTTCTCTGAGGTGTGTCTGTCGCTGAACTCAAAGCAGTCCAGAAGACAGCTAGACATCAAAAAATATTCAATGAAGTGACATGTAACCGACATGTAAGAAGTGGTTACCCTTGATGTCCAGCAGTCAGTGGTAAGGCAAACTGCAGTAGCTTTTTGGACTCTTTCCCTCACTGAAGCCTGTGTGCTCATGTACAGTTGTGGAATAAGTTATTTTGAAAGGGTTTTCCTGCTTGGATTTGTGTACATTGGATTTAGACTATTGCTATAATTTCTAAAACCTCTGTCCTCCACGATCGAAAATGGCTGGAAATCGGTGGCAATCATTTTAGCCAATGCAATATCATTTTGGCCTTGTTTTGCTACAGACATAGACTTTGGCATAAACTGGTCCATAGAAGACTGCGTTGCTGTGGGTCGTGGAGTAGGCCTACTTGACTGAGTGGATGCCTCCTCCACTATCACTAGCAGGCCCGCTAGTTTCTCGAAGCTCTGCTACAGCTAGCTTCACAGTTGGTTGCACAGTTCGCATATGCCGGTGTAGGTTGTGCGTCGAACTGGCTTTATATGAGATTTTGTTTTTGCAAATTCTACACTGTGCTCTAACATTGTCTACATTATTAAAATGCATCCGAATGCTACTGTGCTTCCGACTCATTTTCCAGCTGTTGTCTTCACAGCTGTCCTTCCTCTTTCCCCTCGGCTGCTAAGTGTGTCACTGTGAGTGAGTTGGCTTGGCCCTCCCTCACGCATATTTGGTTCATTGGTTGACACTGCGTGTCTGATTGTCATGAACAACAGGTGAGGCTGTTAGTCTGAGCAGACAGTCAGAACAAATGTGTGCGCTTGAGCATTTAGGCCTATACTTTTTTTTAAATTCTTTAAAATAGTTAATTCTATTCATTTAAATCTTTTGATTATTCATATCTGAATTTTTTGTATTTTTATAAATAGAATTGTCTCACAACATTCACCTACAAGAAAAGGCTCTTAGAGCCGACTCTTTTGCAAACGACCCATCACTAATAGCTAGTAACCATATAACTGTACTACTCCCTTTCCTACCAGACCATCAGGTGTAATTGATTAGCTACAGTAACTCACTGTGAATTTTACAACAATCCACTTGTAACTACTGTATACTGAACAAAAGTATAAACGCAACGTGCAACAATTTCTAAGATTTTACTGAGTTACAGTTCATATATATATAAGGAAATCAGTCAATTGAAATAAATTCGTTCAATAGGCCCTAATCTATGGACTTCACATCACTGGGATTACAGATCCGCATCTGTTGGTCACAGGTAGTTTTAAAAAACGGTAGGGGTGTGGATCCGAAAACCAGTCAGTATCTGGTGTGACCACCATTTGCCTCATGCAGCACAACACATCTCCTTCGCATTCAGTTGATCAGGCTGTTGATTGTGAAATGTTGTCCCACACCTCTTCAGTGGCTGTGCACAGTTGCTGGATATTGGTGGGAACTGGAACACGATGTGGTACACATCGATCCAGAGTATGCCAAACATGCTCAATGGGTGACATGTCTGGTGTGTATGCAGGCCATGGAAGAACTGGGACATTTTCAGCTTCCAGGAATTGTGTACAGTTCCTTGCGACATGGGGCTGTGCATTATCATGCTGAAACATGAGGTGATGGCGACAGATGAATGGCACGACAATGGGATTCAGGGTCTCGTCACGGTATATCTGTGCATTTAAATACCCATCATTAAAATGCAGTTCTATTCGTTGTCCGTAGTTTATCCTTGCCCATACCCTAACCCCACAACCATCATTCAGCCACTCTGTTCACAACATTGACATCAGCAAACCGCTCGCCCACAAGACCCCATACACGCTGTCTGCCATCTGACCGGTACAGTTGAAACGGGATTCATACGTGAAGAGCACACTTCTCCAGCGTGCCAGTAGCCATCGAAGGTGACATTTGCCCACTGAAGTCGGTTACGATACCGAACTGCAGTCAGGTCAAGATACAGGTGAGGATGACGAGCACGCATTTGTTAAAATAGCCAGACTGGCTGGTCTCAGATGATCCTGCAGGTGAAGAAGCTGGATGTGGAGGTCCTGGGCTGACATGGTTGTGAGGCCAGTTGGACGTACTGGCAAATTCTCTGGCAAAAGCTCTGGTGGACATTCCTACAGTCAGCATGCCAATTGCACTCTCCCTCAAAACTTGAGACATCTTTGACATTGTGTTGTGTGACAAAACTGCACGTTTTAGAGAGGCCTTTTATTGTCCCCAGCACAAGGTGAGGCTGTGTAATGATCATGCTGTTTAATCAGCTTCTTGATATGCCACACCTGCCAGGTGGATGGATTATTTTAGCAAAGGATAAATGCTCACTAACAGGGATGTAAACAAATTTGTGCACAACATTAGAGACAATTTTTGGGATCTTTTATTTCATCTCATGGAACATGTTGCATTTGTGTTTTTGTTCAGTATAGTTGACAGTAAATGATTGAAAATTAAACATGAACTTCCTGTGAACCAGCTGCCATTGAGCTACTGAAAAATGTACAGTAACCCCTTAATAGTGCAGCTCTTGATTGTCACAAGTTCTTATTAAAAAACTGCAGTACTGACAATGTCAAAAGTGGTGCTTTACTTTAAACAACATAATGATAAAACCACTTCAACTGCTACAACATTTCTAGTGACGGTTGGCACAAATATATTTTAGACCATGCCCCCAAATATGCTAATGAGCCCCCACCAGCACATTGCCTGCACCTATGTTTCAAAGTGCAGTAACAATTGTACCTAATGCTACATTCGTAACCAAGTGGGAAGTGGGAAAAATCCACTTGAGCGGCCTGGTAATTACTACAGGGAAATTAGTATCATTTTCGAGGTGAAACTGCGTTAGAGCTGTCAAATCCACAACCGTCTCCCGTCATTGTATCTGAAGTGGAAATATCCATTGGCTGCACGGAGCTGCATTAAGAGGAATCCCATGCAGCCTTGTTTACTATTTGGAACATTGGAATGTGATATGTAATCTACACCCCGATAAGGCTGATAGAAATTCTTATTATTTGCTCTAATGATTTTCAATTTGAGTGTCATTATATCTAATAAGCCTACACAGCTTCTAACGAGAGTAGGAGGGCTGTGGCTTTGTGACAATGACCACACGAGCAGCTGCTCACCCATTTGACAGCTCTAACGCAGTTACACCTGCGAAACCACCAAAACACCAGCTATGCAGGTGTCGGCTTTCACGTGTTTATGCTTGATCTGATTTCATCTAGGCCTTAATGTTGTGTCCCTGAGCACTGTTACTTTTTAGTTGGTGTTGTCAGATAGTCACACAATTATTGATTTGATTAGTAAAGTATAGGAATGTATTCTTGCCAATAAATCTGTGACCGATCTCTGTCATGGCCACAGACCTGGTGGCGAAGCAGGAAATTCATGTTGCTGTCATCTAAGAGGTAATTCAACTACCGGGTGTGGTACCGTCCCAAGTGCGCCAACCAATGCTGAGGTCAATTCCATTTAAGTTCCAGTCAATTCAAAAAGTAAACCAAATTATAATTCTTAACTTTCTGCTATTGAAATAATTGAATTAGAATTTCTGTGTACTTCCTGAATATAGTTCATTGTTGTGTATATACTGAGAAAATACAGTGCAGCTGTAGAAATACTTTAACATATGTTTCCACTTTTTCACCGCAACTCAGTAGCCGGTAACTTACCATAAAATGACAGTGATTTTTTAAAACAGTTTGTGCCATAACCACATCTAAAGTATCCTATAGGTTTAAATGTAATTACAAATGAGGCATGCCAAGTTAATTTGCAGGACGTATCAAAAAGTACCCAAATGCATTGAGATTGAAAGTAAATATATAGTAAAACACTAATACAGTAAGTATCCTATTACTGTAGTAATGTACTGTATAACTATCATAAACTATCAGAAATATAATAGTTTTCCTTAAATGTGTATAAATGTGAATGAAGCTGAAATTTCCTTTGAAGTCCAGCGTGTAGGAATACAGGTGAAATCAACTACTGGTGGTGTAGCAGAAAGATCAGAATGCCATGAATCAAGAGGTTGTGAATCCAAATCTTAGATAAGGACATGTTGAATAATGATTCATGTATAAATAAACATACACAATGTAGTCATGTACTGTATGTCAAAGTGTGTTAAATATGCAAGTTAAAAACACTGTTAAAAGCACTGTGTGTATCACAATGACACATTTTTGTTTGCAGGGCATCACCTGTGAACTTTCATGTGACAATTTAAATCCACATGTGAAAGGTCACGTGAAATATCATCACATGTGAAGTGCTCCAAAAACAGCATGTGGTTTTTCCAGAAGGGTAGACAGACAGGGATGTAGAGAGAGCACTTGCTAAGCGAACCACCTGCAAAGACAGAACAGTTATGACAGTGCCGTATTGCAATACCTCTTTACAAGTCTTAAGACGTTCTTATACGTTAGGCTGCATCCTACCTTCGTCTAATTACTTATGTTTGATTAGACTTTTTTATTAGTGATTATTATACTGCAGCGTTGAGGGAGCTAGCCTAGCACGCATGCATTTCACTCCACCTTTCACACATGCTGTAAACTGTGTACGTGACAAGTCAAATTTGATTTGATTTCCACAGCAATCTGCAAGTAGAGACAAAGTGTAAAATACAATCCTTCAGGATGTCTCCTTTAAATGGGTTTAATTGAAATTAATGACTACAGTATAACATTGTATATTTAAAAGAAAAACAGAGAAAATTGGTTTAAAAACAAGAGAAATTACATTGTGTATATGGCAACTATGGCGGGTCAGTCTCATAATATGAAAATAAATTACAGTAATTTTCAGTCAAACAAACAAACATGGCTATTGGTGTTCATCTTTTTTTACAGTTGCATCTTTACATTTCTCTTTCTTCTCATGTGTTTTCTCTTCAACACATTATACGCTGCTATATGGCAAGCAGACACCTTCATTATACAATATTAGAAAAGGTACTTATTTCAAACATGTTTACAGTAAGACATTGAGAGATATATGGGGACAGCTGTCAAACAGAAGGCCGAGTCCCAAATGGCACCCTATTTCATATACAGTGCACTACTTTTGACCAGGCCCCATAGGTCTCTAAATAGGGAATAGGGTGCCATTTGGAATGCATCCAAGCTCATCTATGCAGTTTGATATCCCATGTTTGTATAGTCCAGTAATTAACCAACTCTATAATGTTGTTACCAATATAGCAATGATACTGTAAGTAATACCTAAATACAGAATAATACTTAGCTCCTGAGTACTGGCAATATACAATATTTAAGTATATTTATATATATTTCATAGCTCTACTTACATAAGCTTGGAGTGCTGTTTTAATACTGATGGTTCATGTAGGAACCTCTTCATATCAGGGGGGGTCACTTCATATGTGTATAGATGATCATGTTTATATCTGTAATATACCGTCATTAAGGCACAGAGACTGCAGAATGGAAAACACACGAGCTACACTGCACCGTTTAGTGGTCACTTACTAATCTTTCGGTGCGTCTCAATCCACTTTACTTGTGATCCCTTCCCTCCTCCACTCCACTCGCTCGGGAAAGCTAGATACGTCACTCCAAGTGAAGGGAGGAAGCAAAGGTGCTGATTTAGATTGGAATGCAGCCTTTGACTCTAGAGACGGTATGAAACTAGAGTGTCTACAAGGCTACATGGTAGTGTTCAAGGTGTCATACCTGCATATCTACACGTCATTTTACAGTATCGCTATGATCAATGTTACAACAACATTCACATGGTTATCAACATAGCCATAAATGCATTATCTGGAATGAGCAAGTTGGAGAGAAAGGAAAGGAAAATAAATGACTGCGCAAATGGGGCACAGCAATATTGCCCCACAACTCATATAATCTCATTCAATTTTCACACCATATCCAAACAAATATCAAACAATATCAGTCAGGTCATGGAATGGTCATTTCCTGAACTTTGTGATAACAAAACAGCTCATTTTCATTCCATTATAGTTATTTGCAGAAAGAAAGAACATTGATGGATAGGCTACATTCCATTTCAGTTGGCTGGTTTGACGTCAGCCTCAAGGCACCAATCTCGGGCTCTGTTGTTGTTCCATTATAAACACTGTTAATGTTAAATGAGATGCAATGTAGCTGGACACAAGACACATATATAAATCCATTTTAAAATCAGCTATAAAGTACAGCACAATAGCGGAGAGAAAAATAGAGCATTAAAAATTCACTATTTACAAATTGTGAACCCACTGAGCCCACCGTTGAGTGACTGAGTGTGGGCATTTTGAAAAGGCAAGCTGGGTGTAGATGAGAGAAAATGTTCTGTTTCCAGGTCTATGTCCCATATGGCACCCTATACCCTATATAGTGCACTACTTTGGACCAGAGCCCTATTGGATCCCACGGAACTCACGAGTGTGAGCATTTTGGGCCCTGGTCCAAAGTAGTTCACTAAATAGAGAATAGGGCGCCATTTGGGACACACTCCCAGGTTGATTCTTCAGTGGTAGAAAGAGAGTAGTCTTCTAAGGAATGGAGTCAGGAAGAAGGGTGAGCAGAACTTCGCTGGACTGGACAGCTCCGTACAGGAACTAGGGAATTAGGAATCACCCTCTGGGGGTGGAGGCTGGCACAGCTTATACAGTCTGGTGGAGAAAACACACGTATATTCAATTAGGAAAGGGGCTCACTGTTTGCTACAGTTAGAGATTAAGGTGTACACATAGCATGGCATAGACAGACGCACGCACATACACACCCCCACCCCCACCCCCCAGACCCACACACACACAGCGTTCTTAGTTCTGCACCCATTCAGCCATGAGGCAATGCGAGTGCCTGCCTTCAAAATGCACATTAACACAAATGTCCTGTTTCTTACTGTAAGTTCTCAAACCGTAGAATGCTAAGACAACACAACAAGCTGCCCTAGCCTCACCGCAATTCTCCATCACTAATCAACCTTCTCACAGACCTGTCTCAAAGCAGCACAGACTGCGTCCCAAATGGCGCCCTATTCCCTATTTAGTGCACTACTTTTGACCAGAGCCCTATGTGTATGTAGGGAATAGGGTGCCGTTTGGCAAGCACCCTCAGAGCGTCTAAGGAGCAGTCACTAACGCCGCACCTATTATGACAAACCCAGTGAGAGCGCAGAAATTTCCCCCGCGGCCAGCACGACTCAACACTAATCATAACCTCACTTAATTGCATTTGTCAATCCCACTAAAAGGTTCAAAAGGGCTGCATGTCACAAAAGGATATGTCAAAGCCAATTGACTGTGACAGCCCCTATCTCCTATTCATATCTATCATCGACTCTGCAGGGGGGCTGGGAGGGAGAGGCTGCCGTTTTCTGTTGTTGCTTGTCCTAAGATATGCACACGCTCATAGAAACAATACAACACATGCACATATCAACACACAAACATGCATAAAAGCAATCTAGCACTTGAACAGTAGCACTATACAGTAGCACAGTGCTCACACAGTATTCACACCCCTTGACTTTTTCCACATTTTGTTTTGTTACACCCTGGGTTTAAAATTGATTACATTTTTTTTTTTATTATTGGTCACTGGCCTACACACAAAGTGGAATTATTTTTGGGCGATTTAAAAAAATAAATGAATTAGAAATGAAAAGCTGAAATGTGTTGAGTCAATAAATATTCAACCCCTTTGTTATGGCAAGCCTTAATAAATTGTAAAAATGTGCTTAACAAGTCACATAATACGTTGCATGGACTCGCTCTGTGTGCAATAATAATGTTTAACATGATTTTTGAATGACTACCCCATCTCTGTACCTCACACATACAATTATCTGTAAGGTCCCTCAGTTGAGCAGTGAATTCCAAACACAGATTCAACCACAAAGACCAGGGAGGTTTTCCAATGCCTCACAAAGAAGGGCACCTATTGGTAGATGAGTAAAAAAATATACAAAAATAATTATTATTATTTTGAGCATTGTGAAGTTATTAATTACAGTTAATACACCCAGTCACTACAAGGATACAGGCATCCTTCCTAACTCAGTTGCCAGAGAGGAAGGAAACCACTCAGGGATTTCACCATGAGGCCAATGGTGACTTTCAAACAGTTACAGAGTTTAATGGCTGTGATAGGAGAAAACTGAGGATGGATCAACAACATTGTAGTTACTCCACAATACTAACCTAATTGACAGAGGGAAAAGAAGGAAGCCTGTAAATACTAAAACTATTCCAAAACATGCATCTTGTTTACAAGGCACTCAAGTAATACTGCAAAAAAATGTCCTGAATAAAAAGTGTTATGTTTGGGCCAAATCCAATACAACACATTACCGAGTACCACTCTCCATATATTCAAGCATAGTGGTGGCTGCATCATGTTATGGGTATGCTTGTAATCGTTAAGGACTGGTGAGTTTTTCAGGATAAAAAAAACAGAATAGAGCTAAGCACAGGCAAAATCCAAGAGGAAAACCTGGTTCAGTCTGCTTTCCACCCAACACTGGGAGATGAATACACCTTTCAGCAGGACAACCACCTAAAACACAAGGCCAAATCTACACTTGAGTTGCTTACCAAGAAGACAGTGAATGTTCCTGAGTGGCCGAGTTACACTTTGTCTTAAATCTACTTGAAAATCTATGGCATATCCTGAAAATAGTTGTCTAGCAATGATTCACAACCAATTTGACAGAACTTAAAGAACTTTGGAAAGAATAATGGTCAAATGTTGCACAATCCAGGTGTGGAAAGCTCTTAGAGACTTACTTATGTAAATAAGATATTTCTGTATTTCATTTGAAATAAATTTGCAAACATTTCTAAAAACCTGTTTTCACTTTGTCATTATGGGGTATTGTGTGAAGATGGGTCAGGAAATATATATTTAGTGAATTTTGAATTCAGGCTGTAACAACAAAATGTGGAATATGTCAAGGGGTGTGAACACTTTCTGAAGATACTGTATCATTAAGCTATTCTGTGGTGTTGTGTCTAGTAGCATGTGGATGAGGTGAAGCTCTATAAGCTTCCCTTGGTGCAGATTACTACTCTATGGTGTTGTGTGGATAGGGTAGGGGGGCTTCAGCTTACCTAGGTACAGAGGACGGAGTGCGGTCTCTCACTCCCAGGTTCTTGGCTGAATTCTGAACTCTTGCCCCCTGAAAGACATAACAGAATCATCAATTCCAGCAAGCCATTAGGTAGATATAGATATACTGTATGCTTGCAGGATAGCATGCCCTCTTTGCACAGAGGAAGGCCTAAACACTGTGGGTTTGCTTCTGCAATTGACCATTGTTTTATCATCCAATTATATTTTGGCTTGCAAGATAGCATGCTCCCTATTGAGTGTATTAAAGGGAACTTAAGTCAAGAACTAAGTGCTGTCCTCTTAACCTACAGGGTTGGGGTCAACTCCATTTCAATTCCAGTCAATTCAGAAAGTAAACCAAATTTCAGTTTCACATTTTCCTCATTGAAAATCATAAAAAATAATTGGAATTTCAATGTATTTCCTGAATTGACTGTAATTTTAATTAGGAAGTTAACCACAACCCTGTTAAAGAAATATCACAACACTTGACACTTTAGACAAGGCATAGTTACTAACTAAACTCAGCAAAAAAAGAAACGTCCTCTCGCTGTCAACTGCGTTTATTTTCAGAAAACTGAACATGTGTAAATATTTGTATGAACATAACATAGATTCAATAACTGAGAAGTAAACTGAACAAGTTCCACAGACATGTGACTAACAGAAATTGAATAATGTGTCCCTGAACAAAGGGAGGGGGGGTCAAAATCAAAAGTAACAGTCAGTATCTGGTGTGGCCACCAGCTGCATTAAGTACTGCAGTGCATCTCCTCCTCATGGACTGCACCAGATTTGCCAGTTCTTGCTGTGAGATGTTACCCCACTCTTTCACCAAGGCACCTGCAAGTTCCCGGACATTTCTGAGGGGAATGGCCCTAGCCCTCACCCTCCGATCCAACAGGTCCCAGACGTGCTCATTAGGATTGAGATCCAGGCTCTTCACTGGCCATGGCAGAACACTGACATTCCTGTCTTGCAGGAAATCACACACAGAATGAGCAGTATGGCTGGTGGCATTGTCATGCTGGAGGGTCATGTCAGGAAGAGCACTTTTTGCCAGTCCTGTCTGGTCCAGCAACTGTGAGTTTGTGCCCATAGGCAACGCTGTTTCCGGTGATGTCTGGTGAGAACCTGCCATACAACAGGCATACAAGCCCTCAGTCCAGCCTCTCTCAGCCTATTGCGGACAGTCTGAGCACTGATGGAGGGATTGTGCGTTCCTGGTGTAACTCGGGCAGTTGTTGTTGCCATCCTGTACCTGTCCCGCAGGTGTGATGTTCGGATGTACCGATCCTGTGCAGGTGTTGTTACACGTGGTCTGCCACTGCGAGGATGATCAGCTGTCAGCCCTGTCTCCCTGTAGCGCTGTCTTAGGCTTCTCACAGTACAGACAATTTATTTATTGCCCTGGCCACATCTGCAGTCCTCATGCCTCCTTACAGCATGCCTAAGGCACGTTCACGCAGATGAGCAGGGACCCTGAGCATCTTTCTTTTGGTGTTTTTCAGAGTCAGTTGAAAGGCCTCTTCAGTGTCCTAAGTTTTCATAACTGTGACCTTAATTGCCTTCCGTCTGTAAGCTGTTAGTGTCTTAACAACCGTTCCACAGGTGCATGTTCATTAATTGTTTATGGTTCATTGAACAAGCATGGAAAACAGTGTTAAAACCCTTTACAATTAAGATCTGTTAAGTTATTTGTATTTTTACGAATTATCTTTGAAAGACAGGGTCCTGAAAAAGGGACCTTTCTTTTTTGCTGAGTTTATGTACCAAGCAAGCCTCAAAGCAGAGATGGCCAGTAAATAAATGATATCCTGTTATAAATATTATATGATCTCCTGCTGTTTTCTCAGATCACACTTTGTTCAGCATCACTGAACCATTCTGCTCCACAATGCATAAAGACACTCGGAACATAATTCAAATCGTTGCAGAAACCAGTTGCTGCGTTCTGAATTCTCAACCCTTCTCCCTTCTTCATTCACTCCCCCGAATGCATTTAACAGCATTGGATTGGTGGAAGCATGGCTGCAGGATATGCCCTCCTTATTTAGTTCTCACACCAGTCAATTCCTTTTAAATCCATGAGGGGGTTATTTGAACGCACATGTCAGGAGAAGGGTAGAGAATCGAAATTGAGCAAATCATTGAATTCCAACTGAACTTTAGTGACAGCCTTGGGGCACCAGGTGTGGAAATGCACATCTCTCATCCGACCCAGGAGAACAGCTAAAAGTTATGATAAAAGAGTTCCAACATCCCCATTCTGTATTTTAGACCCTCATGGCCTTGTCAAAGACTGTTGGATCGACTTGTTTGCGGGGCGTACATCCAGACGAGCCTGAGGGGCTAGGCCACATCATTTATATCTGCCTCCCAAATGGCGCCCTATTCCCTACATAGTACACTACCTTTGACCAGAGACGTTTGGGAATAGAGTGCCATTTAGGACAAAGACGACATGTCTCCAATGCCTGAGGGATGAGGGATGCGGGCATGAGTCAGAGATGAGAATCAATCAGATTAATCACGGCTGCCGCTGGTTGTTTAATGTGCAGTTTTCATCCAGAGAGAGAAAGCGAGAGAGGTCAGAAATTGTCTGCATTCCAAATGGTGCCCTATTCCCTATATAGTGCAGTACTGTTTATCAGGGCCCATAGTACACTACATAGGGAATAGGGTGCCATGTGAAACGCAGAGATTGGCCTTTATCTAAATACTGTATCTATCTATCAGGGCCTGGGGTGACTAGTCACCGTACAGGCCACCTGGGTGTAAATCCTGGACATTTCCTCTACATTAACAGCATCTATAAATAAGCTGGGTGGTTAAGGGGGTGTCATACAGTACAGCTCGCTCCCACACTGTGCGAGATACCGCTGTGTACTGTCCATTCAGATCTATAGGAGGGGGCAGGGGGGGTAGAGGGAGCAGAGTGATGGAAAGGGAGATGGAAGGATGGAGGAGAGAGAAATAGGATCACAGACTGGGTTGAGAGAAAGATGTGTGAGGGGATGGGAGAAGAACGTGCACCTGGTGGGTGGAGATGCAAAGGAAATTCAGCCAATCTGGAGGACAGCGGAAGTCGATTAAAACGCTTCTTTACTGTTAAAACCAGCGAGATGCGGTTTGTAGCCTTGGCTGTGAGGAGATGAAATAGAGAGATAGATGGGGGTTAGATGAGGTAGCTGGGGGTGAGCAGGTGCGATTGAAAGAAAGAGAGCGAGAGAGAGAGAGTTGTATCAGCACACGGAGGGGTGTATGATCAGCACTAATGTTGTAACTGTAGTGTTCTGTCCTGAGTCTGCAGATACTAGACTACAGGGGGAAAATAAAGCAACTTTGAGTTAAACCCTGTCAGACACCAGAACACCTGCGTTCACACAGACGCACGCACACAGACACGAGTGTGATCGCATGCACAGTTGCATGGGCAAACACACGCGCAAACACACAGAATGACACTGAAACGCCAGTCTCTCTTACGCCAGCAGCATCACCAATGTCTAACAAGTCTCTCTGTGAGTCCATAACCCGTCTAACCCCTGTCTGTAAGTACACCTTAGTCATTCAGTCAGACAGTCTCCTGTCTGTCCTGTGTGTGTGTGTGTGTGTGTGGATAGCATCAGTAATTACAGCCATGTCTATCACAGTGATCCATCCACATATAACCCTCCAGGTAGAGATCCCCCACTGTCAGGAACGGAGCACTGAAACTGGCCCTCTTCCATCTGCAACGGCTTTAAGTGTTAGAGGACACAGCAGTTGATAAGTTGGTTGAGGACACAATCTCAAACTGCAACGACTTGTGGAAGAGTTGTATTGGAGACGGGTTGAATAAACCAACGGGAGAATGATGTTGAGACTGGTTACGTGACGGTGGGACTATGGTGACCAGTGGGATGTTGGAACCTCTATAGGGTTTAGTCTTTATTCAACTGTGTTAGGTTGATTGAGGACACATTCACATAGAGAAAGAGTTTAGTTGGAGAGAAGAGGGGTTGGATGAGCAAATGAGAGACTGAGATTGGAGATGAGGCTGGTTAGGTAAGCATGGGTTCATTTGTGAAATACTTTCCAGTGGTCCCTAGCCTGTGTCTGGAGTCTCCATTAGCTTCACACTTGAGAATGGATTTCAAAACAGTTACTTAAGAGTTACTTAAACATTATTAGGCAATGAAACACATCTGAGAGACCGAAGCATACTTCAGAGAAGAGGTTTGTCTTAGAAAGACTGCTCTTCAACGCTATGACCCATTTCCCTTGATGAATCGTGAAAGGTTTCAAATTAATAGCTGAAGACTCATTTACACCCATGGGCCAGTCAGTAAAGAGACTTCTTAAACAGTCTGACCTTGCCTTACCCTAACCTGGGAAAGTTTCAAACAGATATGCAATTCAAATCCTTTCCAGATTGAGCGTTGACAAGGGATTCAAGGTACATTATGATGGGTGATTTCTGTTGGAATCATATTCTATGATACAGAAGACTTTGGTTGTTTCCCAAATGGCACCCTATTTCCTATATAGTGCACTACTATTGATCAGAGCTCTAGTCAAAAGTAGTGCACTATATAGGGAATAGGGTACCATTTGGGAAGGAACCTTAGTGAATGACATACAGTATTCATATTCATCTTATTCATCTTATTCATGATGTGGTGTCTGTCTGGTCTAAAAAGGAGAAAACCAAGGACTCCAGGGCTTTGTCCCAAATGGCACCCGATTTCCTATGTAGTGCACTGCTTTCACCAGGGACCATAGAGCTCTGGTCAATAGTAGTGCACTATGTAGGGAATAAGGTGCCATTTGGGATGCACACAGGACTCTTGGGCTGTTTTCCAGACTGTTCTGTTACACTAACTGGCTGCAGCAAGTAGCCTAGCGGTTAGAGCTAACTGGCTGCAGCAGGTAGCCTAGCGGTTAGAGCTAACTGGCTGCAGCAGGTAGCCTAGTGGTTAGAGCTAACTGGCTGCAGCAAGTAGCCTAGCGGTTAGAGCTAACTGGCTGCAGCAGGTAGCCTAGCTGTTAGAGCTAACTGGCTGCAGCAGGTAGCCTAGCTGTTAGAGCTAACTGGCTGCAGCAGGTAGCCTAACGGTTAAAGCTAACTGGCTGCAGCAGGTAGCCTAGCTGTTTGAGCTTTGGGTCAGTAACCAAAAGGTGACTGGTTCAAATACCTGAGCCAGGCAAGGCACTTAATCCTAATTTGCTCCAGGAGAGCCGTATTACTATGGCTGACCCTGTAAAACAACACATTTCACTGCACCTATCTGGTGAATTTAAAAAAAACATCTTTCTCACTTAGTTTGGACTTAACTGTCTGGGGTCATACCGTATATGCACTTTGTGACATCTGCTGACGTAAAACAATATTTATAAATGAATTTGATTTGATTCATAATGGAGTTATACATTTAGAAATGTCCCGGGAATATTTGGAGGTTTTAAATTAGATGAAATGTAATACCACTTTAATGAATGACCTGTGAATGACCTAGAGACATACAGTCAACGTTTTAAAATGTTAAAAGTTGACAAAATAAAAATGCACTGTAAAGAACAAACTAACAAGATAAATCGTTATATCCATACAGCATTAATCTCCATTTTGAAAATACAATACACTGCATGAAATATGGTCTCCTAGCACTGTGCCATTACCTTGCAAAACAGAACTAATGACAAAAGGCTCTTTCACTGTGTCTCTGTAGAGAATCCATTCAAACACGTAGAGTCCCAAATGATCCCCTATTCCTTATTATAGTGCACTACTTTTGACCAGGGCCCATAGGGTGCAATTTGGGATGCACCCTAACACACTTCAGCCTACTCAAATGAACATCATTACGTACTTCAATCACTGTGTGCATTGAAACACTCAATAAGGTGTCCCTAATGGCACCCTATTCCCTACATAGTGCACTACTTTTGACCACATAGGGCTCTGGTGGAAAGTAGTGCACTAAGTAGTAGTGAACTATGTAGGGAATAGGGTGTCATTTTGGATGAACTTTTTGAATAAGTATCAACCATCTACTCCAGCTGATGGTCAAACAGCTAATAGTATAGTGCTCCTGTTGGCCAACTGCCCACTTCTTCTCTGTGAGACCGAAGACAAGCCTAAGTAGCCTCTCTCTACCCTAGGTTTCCATTATCAGACTGCGTCCCTAATGACACCCTATACCCTATATAGGGTACTACTTTTGACCAGAGCCCTGTGGGTGTGTGTGTGTGGGCCCTGGTCCAAAGTAGTGCAGTTTATAGGGTATAGGGTGCCATTAGGGATGCGAACTATGCCTTATCCTGTGGCTGACTGGCTGGCTGACTGGCCACTCACAGTCTTACTAATGAGGTGCGGAGATACAGGCCAAGACAGAACAGTCTCTGAATGACAGTACGACTTTACCTGTGAAAATAAATAAGGAGTGTGTGGAGGGATAGTTTCACGGTAGACGGTTGGACTTAACCAAGGAGCCATGCACAAGCACGAGCGAACATACACACACACATGCCTGCACACACACACCCCTATCCTGTATGCTGGCAAGCAGAGGGGAGTCAATTCTGGCAACAATATAATCAGATAGAGAGAGAAATGGATAGAGGGGGGAGAAATGAGAGAGAAGGGAGGAGAGGAGAAGCTTTTAGAAATAGCCTTACAGAGGTAAAAATGAGAACTAGCTCAAATGCAGCGGTAAGCTTGCTGGTTTGCAGAGACCGAGCTCTCTCTTTAGTTAAATAAATCCAGGAAGGGAACCAACACCACAGAGGTTGCTTCCCAAATGGCACCCTATTCCCTATACAGTGCACTTCTTTTGTCCAGAGCCTTATGTCCCTACTATATAGGGAACAGGGTGCCATTTGTGAAGCAGGCAAACGTTATTTCTGTAAAGGTAACCAATGCTATAACTATTCAGGTCATGGGAAATAAAATAGAGATAGCATAACAAGCTTTGCCTGGCGATTAAAATAAAATTGGTTATTGGCATAATCTCAGTTGGCGATGACTCTTCAAAGACAAATAGAATTAGCGACTACATGAGCGTATCTTTTGGATATTAACTCTCTGGGATGATTCCAAAATGGGACCCTATTCCTTATTTAGTGCACTACCGTTGACCAGAGGTCTATGGGCCCTGGTCAAAAGGAGTGCACTATACGGGGAAAAACTGCTCCATTTGGAACATAGACCTAGCCCACTACAGCAGAACTAAAAAGACGTATTCTGCTTTTTCTACGACGTCTCCTTGGGAGGAGATCAACACTGTCGAATTATTAACAACATATTCTCATTGCCGGAAGCAAACCATTCTTCAAAACACACACACACATCCATTCCTCAGCCAGGTTGGAATAATACATTATCTGCTGTTGTGAAGTAGCGTTAGGAACAAGGCCTGTAGAATGTCAAGGGGAACAACAGAGGGGTTTGAGAGGAGGGGAGTGGTGAACATGGATTCATCTAACCTTTATACAGCCAGGTCCTGTGTGTCATTGAGAACAATAGCAGCCTGTTCTTTGGGTTTGAAAGGTTACAAGCTTAGACGGTGCTTTTAGTGGTAATTCTCTGAGAAAGAGCGGACACAGTATAAAAACATCCTGAAGCGTTACAGTACTTTGCATGGTACAAGAAGAGGCTGTGCTTTTATGCAAGTCTCCAAGAAAAAATGGTTCACAGTATGGCTGAGGTGTGTTTAAAAAACCTAGAAAGAGACTGTGTGTGTGTGTGTGTGTGTGTGTGTGTGTGTGTGTGTGTGTGTGTGTGTGTGTGTGTGTGTGTGTGTGTGTGTGTGTGTGTGTGTGTGTGTGTGTGTGTGTGTGTGTGTGTGTGTGTGTGTGTGTGTACGCTCATATATGAATATATAGTAGTAGGTTAGTGTTACACATCTATCTGCTGTTGTGAAGTAGCGTTAGGAACAAGGCCTGTAGAATGTCAAGGGGAACAACAGAGGGGTTTGAGAGGAGGGGATTGGGTACTAGAGGAGTGATGGATTCATCTAACCTTTATACAGCCAGGTCCTGTATGTCATTGAAAACAACACATTTCCTTTTTGCAATAACAACCAGGTTATTGAGCTGTAAAAGTAGGTGAGTGAGTGAGTGAGAGAGAGAGTGTGTGTGGACGTGTTTAAGAGAGGCTGCCTGGATCTTTAACTTAAAGACCCTCGCTCCCTTCGGTCTCAACGTAGACTTTGATCTGAAGCCATTCTTGTGATTACTGTGACTTTGCCATTGTAATTGTTTGTAAGCTTGTGTAGTCTAAAATGAATATATGATCGTATGCTATCCATTTGTTTTTTGTATGCTGTTCTTTGTATGCCATTTTAATATTTGAGAATTAACCAATGATAGTAGGCCACTCTTGGCCATGATTACAGACACCTGTGTGTCTTTTGACACGATATAAACAAGTCATCCCGCAGTGTTTGAGATTATACCCTGATGAAGACAACTTTGCTGTCATAACGTTGGTTATTACATTTTTGCGTCTGAGCTCCTAGAGTCTCCTTTATTTTCAAGTTTTCTACTCCGCTAGCCAGCACCTCGCCTAAATAGGTGTGCGTTTCTTTTTCTTCTAGATCCCACAAGAATAGTAAACAAACAAAAATTTGACCAAATGGGGAGATCTTGTTAGTCCACACTAGAACAAATGCTATTTCCACAGGGTTTAGGGTTAAGGTTAGTATTAGGTTTAGGAGATAGGGTAGTTTCAGGGTTAGATTTTGGGGTTAAGGTTAGGGGAAGGGTTAGAGTTAGGTTTAGGGGTTAGGGAAAATAGGATTTTGAATGGGATTGAATTTTGCATCCCCACAAGGTTAGTTGTAGAAGACTGTGTGTGTGTGTGTGTGTGTGTGTGTGTGTGTGTGTGTGTGTGTGTGTGTGTGTGTGTGTGTGTGTGTGTGTGTGTGTGTGTGTGTGTGTGTGTGTGTGTGTGTGTGTGTGTGTGTGTGTGCGTGCGTGCGTGCGTGTGTGTGGTGCCGTCACCTCCATACCTGTTTCCTCATGACGTCAGTAGCCTGCATGATGCATCGTGGGGGAAGGCCGTGGTTACGAGCCAATAGGATTGCCTGTTCCAGGGTCACACTCAGGGTACAGCTGTAGAGGGTACAGAGGTCAGAGGTAAGTGCTTTGGACAGAACACGAGGACAAGTACATTAGAGTGTCTAGTTTGAGAAACAAATGCCTCATAAGTCCTCAACTGACTGCTTCATTAAATAGTACCCGCAAAACACCAGTCTCAACATCAACAGTGAAGAGGCGACTCCGGGATGCTGGCCTTCTAGGCAGAGTTCTTCTGTCCAGTGTCTGTGTTCTTTTGCCCATCTTAATCTTTCTTTTCACTGGCCAGTCTGGGATATGGCTTTTTCTTTGTAACCCAGCCTAGAAGGTCAGCATCCCGGAGTCGCCTCTTCACTGTTGACGTTGAGACTGGTGTTTTGAGGATACTATTTCCTGAAGCTGCCAGTTGAGGACTTGTGAGGCATCTGTTTCTCAAACTAGACGCTCTAATGTACTTGTCCTCTTGCACAGTTGTGCACCGGGGCCTCCCACTCCTCTTTCTATTCTGGTTAGGGCCAGTTTGAGCTGTTCTGTGAAAGTAGTAGTACACAGCGTTGTATGAGATCTTCAGCTTCTTGGCATTTTCTCGCATGGAATAGCCTTCATTTCTCAGAACAAGAATATACTGACGAGTTTCAGAAGAAAGTTATTTGTTTCTGGCCATTTTGAGCCTGTTATCGAACCCACAAATGCTGATGCTCCAGATACTCAACTAGTCTAAAGGCCAGTTTTATTCCTTCTTTAATCAGAACAACTGTTTTCAGCTGTGCTAACATAATTGCAAAAGGGTTTCTAATGATCAATTAGCCTTTTCAAATGATAAACTTGGATTAGCTAACACAATGTGCCATTGGAACACAGGAGTGATGGTTGCTGACAATGGGCCTCTGTATGCCTATGTAGATATTCCATAAAAAAAATCAACCGTTTCCAGCTACAATAGTCATTTACAACATTAACAATGTCTACACTGTATTTCTGATCAATTTGATGTTATTTTAATGGACAGAAAATGTGCTTTTCTTTCAAAAACAAGAACATTTCTAAGTGACCCAAAATTTTGGAACGGTAGTGTATATTTTATCAATTTTTGAATAAGGCTGTAAAGTAACAAAATGTGGAAAAAGTTCAGGAGTCTGAATACTTTCCCGAATGCACTGTACATCATTCTCAAACACCCTCCCATCCCACAGCATGTCTTCCATTGGTGGGTAAGGAACGCAGAGTTACCATTATTGACAACAAAGCGGTAAAGTTGTTTTCCCTACAAACACAAGATCCCCCCTATCAATTGCCGGTACAATCTAATTATATGAATCTCGCTTTGCTCTTTTTGACACTCATTATCATCATATTTCTCTGCCTTTGCCTCAGCCTATCAACTCAATATAGTTAAAGCCATTACTGACAACACTGCTGTAAAGTACTTTTCCCCTACCAGTACAAAATAGTGATTCATCTGTTATTGTAGCTGTGTCATCGTCATATTTGTCTGCCTTAGCATATAGGTCTACTGATGTATACATCTAATAGTCATTATAATGTCACTCACAGCTCACTAACAACTAGGATAATAATGAATCCTTTCTTTTGATTTAAAATAACTGTGAGTGAGTGAGTGAGTGAGTGAGTGAGTGAGTGAGTGAGTGAGTGAGTGAGTGAGTGAGTGAGTGAGTGAGTGAGTGAGTGAGTGAGTGAGTGAGTGAGTGAGTGAGTGAGTGAGTGAGTGAGTGAGTGAGTGAGTGAGAGAGAGAGAGAGAGAGATGAGAAGGAAGTAAACCTTCTGTTCAGATTGAAGCTTTCGCACACCTTCATTGAGAGAATTGATACATTCCATCCCTGTGAGGCAGCTAGCTGACTCCAAGCACACAGTAGGGTGTCCCAAATGACCACCCTTTGCCTGTATTGTGTACTCCCTTTGACCAGAGCCCTATGGGCCCTGATCAAAACAAGCAAACTATATAGGGGATATGGTGCCATTTGAGACAAAACCCTAGTGTCCTCAGACACACACTCTCACTGAAGATGAGGTGTGATGTGTGTGAGGTGTATTCTGAGTTTCGGATTGATTCACAAGTTACAGTAAGTAACCCTTTCAAAACACACACCACCCTAGTGTACAGTATACATCCAGCGGCAGATGTCAAGGCCACTAGGGAACCCCTCTACGACAACAAGCAACACAGCCCCGTCGATCCACAACCCTTTTACAGACAATTTAACAGTCTAAACTCTCTCATAGCGCCAGCCTGCCTTCCTGTAAGAATACATTGATGAAAACGATAGATCATTGGAGTTTGATGTTTCTCTACATTTCACTAGTTTTGTCAACGTTACAGTGGGTATGCTGTCAAAGACGCGATGACAAACTGTCAACCAACCTTCTCTCTCTAGTGTTCAATTCTTCTTAATTCAATACAATATTTATCACCATACTTTCCTGGGACATGAGTTGGACATGAGTTTGACCAACTAGGGTTACTACACCATCAGGCGGAGCCAAAAGTCCTGTTGAGCTTCAGTTCCACTAACTGCTTTGGACTGGTGTCAGGTTTCTAGAACATGGCTGAGTAGGTGTGCTGCTGCCAAAGACATGAGGATAAACTATCCTCCCATCTTGTCTCATGTTCGTGTGGTACATTTATCCACCAGCCAGAACGAACACTTCACTTTAACCGCATTTACAGCAGTTAACTATAGAACAACGTGGCGAGGGACTAAGCCAGCGGTCATACCATGACTCCCTACCAACCACCTAAAGCTTGTCTAATTACCTGGTGCCACAACCCACACGGAGTTGTTCAGCCACCATTTTGGTCTTGCCACGACCAGGCTCATGAGGCTGAGGTGTGTGTGTGTGCATGTGTGTGTGTGTGTGCACGCATGCGTGTGCGTGTGTGTGTGTGCACGCATGCGTGTGTGTGTGTGTGTGTGTGTGTGTGTGTGTGTGTGTGTGTGTGTGTGTGTGTGTGTGTGTGTGTGTGTGTGTGTGTGTGTGTGTGTGTGTGTGTGCGCGCATGCGTGTGTGTGTGTGTGTGTGTGTGTGTGTGCGCGCATGCGTGTGTGTGTGTGTGTGTGTGTGTGTGTGTGTGTGTGTGTGTGTGTGTGCGCGCATGTGTGTGTGTGTGTGTGTGTGTGTGATACTGACAGAGTCTCTGTTCATTTGGGCTGGTGTCACTGCAACAGCTGATTTATACCCATCTGCTTTATGCCGTTGCTTTCAACCCACAGCCAATTTACAAGCTCCATTCGCCTAGCCCTGGGCCCATACAGATAAACCAGGGAGAGAGGGGGAGAGAGGGAATGAAAATGCTACCAAGAGACACGGAAATAGAAAGAGAGGGAAATAGACACGGAGAGAGAGTGAGAGAGCGAGAGAGAGAGAAAGAGAGAGAAAAGGAGATGTACTTTGCCATCTCAGCTTTGATGTGTGACATGCGATGATGAAAGTGAATGTAGCAGTGTGTGAGATGTTTACGGTTGCATTTTATTTGCAGAAACTCTGCCTTTTACTCCCGGTAAAGGTTACATGACGGATAAGCAACAACAATGAACAATGGTCATTGGTCATCTCTGAAACATCTTTGAGTGCCCGTCAGTCGACGATAATCCTACTGTAAAGAGATGACTGAAAATCGACTAAATGTGACTAACTTCCTGGCTCCAGCAGTCTAAGGTAGATATGTAAGTTGAACTGTATGGAAACGTCGCTCAGATAAATAGTAGTAATTCCATTCAAAGCATCTGGGAATGAGAATCTGCCTGTCCCCTCTTTTTGTTCTTCCCCCTCTTCTCAATCAGTCCATCGTCATTTTTAAGATACTCTCTTCTTAGTCTTTCTGGAACAGTGTGAGCTCTCACCTCCTGCTCCCCCTATCTAAAGGGTTTTGTGGGGTGACTTGAGAGACAGAAGAGAGAGAGAGAGAGTAAAAGAGAGAGAAAGAGAGGGAGAGAGAAAGAAAGAGAAACAGAGGAGCGGAGGCAGCACATTGTAGAGAAAGAGAGAAACAGAGGAAGCACATTATAGAGAAAGAGAGAAACAGAGGAGCAGAGGCAGCACATTGTAGAGAAAGAAAGAAACAGAGGAGCGGAGGCAGCACATTGTAGAGAAAAACAGAGGAGCGGAGGCAGCACATTGTAGAGAAAGAGAGAAACAGAGGAGCAGAGGCAGCACATTGTATAGAAAGAGAGAAAGAGGAGCAGAGGAAGCACATTGTAGAGAAAGAGAGAAAGAGGAGCAGAGGAAGCACATTGTAGAGAAAAACAGAGGAGCGGAGGCAGCACATTGTAGAGAAAGAGAGAAACAGAGGAGCAGAGGCAGCACATTGTAGAGAAAGAGAGAAACAGAGGAGCAGAGGCAGCACATTGTAGAGAAAGAGAGAAACAGAGGAGCGGAGGCAGCACATTGTAGAGAAAGAGAGAAACAGAGGAGCAGAGGCAGCACATTGTAGAGAAAGAGAGAAACAGAGGAGCATAGGCAGCACATTGTAGAGAAAGAGAGAAACAGAGGAGCAGAGGCAGCACATTGTAGAGAAAGAGAGAAACAGAGGAGCAGAGGCAGCACATTGTAGAGAAAGAGAGAAACAGAGGAGCGGAGGCAGCACATTGTAGAGAAAGAGAGAAACAGAGGAGCGGAGGCAGCACATTGTAGAGGAAGAGAGAAACAGAGGAGCAGAGGCAGCACATTGTAGAGAAAGAGAGAAACAGAGGAGCGGAGGCAGCACATTGTAGAGAAAGAGAGAAACAGAGGAGCAGAGGCAGCACATTGTAGAGAAAGAGAGAAACAGAGGAGCAGAGGCAGCACATTGTAGAGAAAGAGAGAAACAGAGGAGCAGAGGCAGCACATTGTAAACTGCTGAGCCCCTGAATATCACACTGCTGCTGCTTTCACTGTTATTAAACCTCACTGCTACCTCGCCCATCAGGCCAACTAATCACATCAATAGAGCAACCTGTGTGTGTGTGTATGTGTGTGTGTGTGTGTGTGTGTGTGTGTGTGTGTGTGTGTGTGTGTGTGTGTGTGTGTGTGTGTGTGTGTGTGTGTGTGTGTGTGTGTGTGTGTGTGTGTGTGTGTGCGTGCGTGCACGTGCGCACGAGCTGCCTGCCTGCCTCTCTGATAGTGCAGTTTCCATTACATTACTAATCTATTGGCCTGGCTTCATAGTGTTTCATAAATACCATCCTGCTATTTCCTTATTTCTACCCTTCTGGAATCCATTAAGATTTCACACAGTCAGATTCCCAAATGTCACCCTATTCCCTATTTAGAGCACTACTTTGACTAGAGCCCTACAAAAGTCATACACTATATAGGGAATAGGGTGCCATTTGGGATTACTGCGTTCGTCAGATTTGGAATTGTTTCCCGAAAAAAAAGCATGTTATTAAGCTGTATCCTGTACTGCGTCAGAGTTTGATGAATATTTGATTATGGAAGAATTGTTCCATAAACAGTGTTTTGATTAATATGAAGTTAGAGCAGAGTGGTTCTGTACGTAGAAAAACACTCAGATGGTTCTAGAAAAGAACAGGCTGTGGAAGAAAAACATGGTACCGGGAACCAGGAACCCGTTCTATAGAACCCTCTAGATGGAATAGCATTTAGGGCGGGAAAACAGGCCGACAAATAACCCTAGAATTGACCTGCCTTGTCACGCTACACTTAGCCTGCCTGTATGGGTGACTTGTGGACAGATAGTGGTGCTCGAACACACACATCCTCGTGTACGCATCTGAACGCACGGACATGCGCTCGTACGCGCACACACACACACACACACACACGGCTGTGAGTTAATAAAGGAGCAGCAGTCACTAGTCTGACGGGGGCTTTCTATTAGAGCTCAGCCAGCCGGGCAGCTCACTCCACAACACTTTATCACACTGTCATTCACACCACCACACGCAAGTGTGTGTGTGTGTGTGTGTGTGTGTGTGTGTGTGTGTGTGTGTGTGTGTGTGTGTGTGTGTGTGTGTGTGTGTGTGTGTGTGTGTGTGTGTGGAATAGAGACTGACAGGGAGAGAGACTGACAGAGGGAGAGAGAGCGAGAGACGGCAAGAGAGAGGAAGAGGGCGAGAAAGAGATAAAAATATGAAAGAGAGAATGAAGCAGCAGCGGGGATCAGGGGTGACAAACGATCAGGATATTTCCGTCCCCACAGGATGATGAATCGAGACAAGATCTGGCAGGTGAAAGATGGAACCTTATATAGGCAGCGTCCCAAATTACACCCTATTCCTTATTAAAGTGCACTACTTTTTGACCAGGGCCCATAGGGTTCTGGTCAGAAGCAGTGCATAATATAGGGTTGCTATTCGGAACGCATACATGGAATGTAATAAGAATGGAAGTAATTGACCTGTCGTTGACTTCCTGTCTAAAAAGTGCTATATTCACTTAAAAAGGCACTAACCATCTCTTTAAGGAACAATGAAAGCCATTACTAAGAGTATCCGCTTCATAACTAATGCAGAGGAAGGTATATTAATAGTAAGTTCTACACTGTGTTCCAAATGGCAGCCTGTTGTCTGTATAGCACACTACTTTTGACCTGGTTCCATAAGGCTCTGGTCAAAAGCTGTGCACTATATAGAGAATGGGGTGCCATTTGGGATTCAGACCTATTAATGAGTACATTCAATGTGGTAATGGAGATGCCATAGAAATGTAGGGGGGATATAGAAGGCTGGATGGAGACAAATAGAGAGAACATAGTGTGTGTGTGTGTGTGTGTGTGTGTGTGTGTGTGTGTGTGTGTGTGTGTGTGTGTGTGTGTGTGTGTGTGTGTGTGTGTGTGTGTGTGTGTGTGTGTGTGTGTGTGTGTGTGTGTGTGTGTGTGTAAAGCCAAGCCTGCTAAATAACTGTCAGAGATTGACAGAATATGGAGATATAGAGAGGAAGAAATAGGAGAGGGAGGGAGAGAAATGGGGGACAATGTGAGAGGAGCGGTGACAATGGGAGAAGGGACAAGTCACTCTCTCTCTCTCTCTCTAGATGGAAAGTGTTACCACATACATTGCCAAGGCAAACATATAGACAGATATAATTTAAATAATGATGAAGCAGATAGATAACTGGTTGGTCATTCCACTGGCTGTCCCTACGGGTGTGTCAGGAAGTGACATATTTTGCAGCTAATATGCCACAAAGAGGTTTTTCGATATTGGATTTTCTCCTTTTCTGTTTTTGTTTCAAAATCTTTGTATTCGTTTTTAAATTTGGGGGAAGAAAATAGTCTTTATAGTTCTGGCAATGTAGGAGAAAATCCAGCTACGTCTCGACCCCTCTCTGGGCCAGGTTCTATGGCCATGCTGTGCTCACTGAGTATGTACTGTACATAGTCAGTGTTTTTCTCCATTTTCGACCAGTCATAGTGGTCAGATATTTGGCTGTAAGCAGACTAGCATTGAAGTTAACTTTGTCTTTCCAATATGTGATAGATTTTTTTCTTTGCTTTGTGATAATTTGGTTGGTTGTCCTGAGGCTTTGTTGGCTTGGTAGTGGTTAGCGAACTTAGCCTCAGGACCAGCTGGCTGAGGGGACTCTTCTCTATGGTCACATATTGGTATTTAAGGTTACAACCCTGCCCTAACCCGGACCCTAGCGTCGCCCTAACCCGCACTACAGAGGGTAGTGCGTATGGCCCAGTACATCACTGGGGCCAAGGTTCCTGCCATCCAGGACCTCTATACCAGGTGGTGTCAGAGGAAGGCCCTAAAAATTGTCAAAGACTCAGAGTGCATAAGAGGAGATTACCGTGAGTCAACGGTCATGTGGAATTTTACTGCGATCATGACTCACAACTGCTGGTGACGCAGTAATACGGTCACCACAACAGCCCGAAGTGGGGGGGTCACTTGTTTTTAAATTATTCTAACATTATTTAGATATTACTCAGAAGAGGGAATTTGCCTAATTCTGCTCTGCATGCGATGTTTGGGATTTTTCTCTGTAGCCTAAGGATGCTCGTACAGAATTCCGCATTTCCATTGGGGGTTTGTCCCATTTGTCAAATTCTTGCTTTGTAAGCACACCGCACACTTTACTGCCATAAAGTGCAATTGGTTCTAATATTAATTTGAATATTTTCTGCCAGATCCCCTCTCTCTCTCTCTGTCACTCACCGGTGCACGCCGCTGTTGCACATGACGATGTGTGTGGCTCCGAGGCGAGAGCAGAGTTCTGATGCCACGGTAAGCAGGCCGACTCCTGACGCCCCACAGGCTGTATACTGACAAGCTGCCGTGCGACGGGAGGAGATAAAACTCTCCATCAGCCGATACAACTCCTCCAGAGCATTCAGAGGACGCATCAACTGGGGGGAGAGGGAGAGGAGAAGGAGAGGTAGGAGAAAGGGAGGGAGGGTTAATACCGTAGGACTACTGTATCAGGCCCTGCGGTAGACTAGCATCCTGTCCAGGGGGTATACTTGTACATCAAGCTGACTCGCGCTACAGAAACAGGACCATTGTGCCATGGATCATTCCGGCTCGGACAAGGCTACTTGCTATGACTGCATAACGTGAGTATCAGACCAAGACTCCACTGTAACTAACCTACGAGGATGGTGTTTCCGGATCCTCTTACCTTGTCTATGAGGGCAGCTTTAGGTGTGGAGCTGGGGGGAAGGTTGGACTTATCCAGGTAGAAAGCCCTGTAGAGAGGAACACAGGAAGGTTAGACAATGCTGCTCCCTAGCATGACAATGGTTTTAGCTAATGATAAACAATGTTTAACGGACTATTCATGAGGTTAGGGTAAGCCCTCCACACTATGGCACCCATAGTTCAGCAACACAGTAGCCCTACGCGTTATGCCACATCCTTTGCACCAATTTATTTAACCTTTATTTGACCAATAGGTCAGACTCAGTAGCAGCAGATCAGGCCGGCCCAGGCCCTGCTCTGCAAAGCAGGGAAAATAGGGCAGCAGTCCATCAAGTGTTTGTTTTGGAGCTGGGTAGTGTGGTACATCAAATCCTCTGACTAACCCAGTCCAAGCTCCAGATCCAAGCTCAGCAGATACACAAACTAAGTATGTGTCCCGAATGGCACCCTATTCCCTATATAGTGCACTAGTTTTGACCAGGGCTCTATGTAGGGTGCCATTTGTGACGCAGTCTGAGCATCTCATCTGAGCTTTATTCCTTCAATGAGCGGGAGGGTGTAGTTTCATAGTGTGCGGGAGGGTGTAGTTTCATAGTATGGCCACTGGAGACAGTACTAGCCTGGTCTCTCTATTCTATGGAGATGGCTGGCTGGAGAATGGACGATGTGTGTGAGGCTAATGGTGCTGGCTCAGCAGTACGTAAAATCAGTCACAGTCAGTCAACCCCCTCTTATTATACCAAGTGTGTGTGTGTGTGTGTGTGTGTGTGTGTGTGTGTGTGTGTGTGTGTGTGTCTTATTATATCGTTCCAAATATGCCTCAAGCTATGAATCAAGGCAGGAACTACAACTATCTACAACCATCACAGCCTCAAGCATTGGACACACACACACACACACACACACACACACACACACACACACACACACACACACACACACACACACACACACACACACACACACACACACACACACACACACACACACACACCACACACACACACCACACAGAATGATATGCATCTGCCTGTGGCCATTAGCCTCCTATCCTGCATCTAAGAATCTTCAGTTGGCGATATGCGATATCCTCTCTGCTAGCCAAAGTATTGTTATTCATATACTGGATAGAGACATATCCCTGCAGATTCCCATTGACATGTTTCCTAGTGTTTAGGCTTGAGGGTAAACAGAAAAGTGTAATGCCAGGGATATTGTTCATACTGCTGACAATAAAAGCTAATCCATTAATGTTCAGTTTAGTCTGCCCAGTACATGCATGAGTCCCAACTATTCCCTATTTAGTGCACTACTTTAGACCAGGGTCCATTGGGAATAGGGTACCATTTGGGAATGCAGACAGACTGCCTTGACGTTTATTATCACAATGATATTTTTGCCTGACACATTAAAACAGTTATGGTTCAGAATTTAATAATGCTGTAAATCAGTACTGGCAGGGTGGGGAGATCAAGTTTATTCTACAAACACAAACCAGGGTTTCCGTTAGGAAAAGTTGGCGCTGGACAAGTGACCGGGAATATTTTTTATTTATCGGACATTTAAGCTATTTACCAGTCATCGATATGCATTGGATACGTAACCCATTAGGCTGTCTGTCCACCCGAGCAGCCAGCGCCTTCCAAAAACGACGGATATTTGCTAAATGAGCCACATTTACGTGTCCTTAAAAACAGCCTATAACTAATTACAAAAACACTATTTCCATCTGTAGCGTATGCAAAACTTTAGAGCATATTTCTCCCCATGATTTTTACTTTCCTAAAACAAATATTGTCCACCACCCTGTTCAGCTATTAGAGATATGAGCACTAAATGCATCAGGGCACTGCATAGGCCTATTGGCTTAGGCGTCCACTGTATTAGGTATATTCATTTTTGGGGGTCAAAAAATGTAAAAGGAAGAGAAGCTTAGCCCCAGAGAGAGAGATAAGAGATATGCCGGCGGCTTGCTACGACACGACATGCATTTCAGATAGGCTACTGCGTCTGCTTTAGAGATATAGGAGTACAGAAGGAGGCTAATTCGGACATTTTTAATTTGAATCTTTTTTATAAAGATAAGCATTTTATTGTTAGATTATAGGAGTAACTCCAGTAGGCCAAAAACATTCAACTGTTGGAGTCAGTCGGAGCGCCTCTGCGCACTGCCTCGTATCATAGGCCTGCAGTATAATAGGCTAATAGCCAGACCACACCAAACCTTCAAAAAGTTTCTAAACTTTATTAGGGTAATATCGAAAGTAAATCAAGCCATTGTTTATAGAGAAAGTACGAGCAGGATATTATATTCCGGAAAACACAACATTATAGTTGGAACTTAATTTGGCCAAAGAAATGGCTCAACGGAATTAAACAAAACAATGGCAAACTAGTTTAAACCTTCACAGCTTATATTGCAGTAATTACCAAGAAAGGCTAGTGCCTACCGTACCTAACAAATGAATGACTAATTATATTTATTTTACAACAGGCACACAATTAAAAAGACAAATCAAACTTAATTTAGCCAATGAAAATGTCTCAACAGAATAAAAAATAAAAAAAACATTTTTTGTCACGACTTCCGCCGAGGTCGGCCCTTCTCCTTGTTCGGGTGGTGTTCGGCGGTCGACGTCACCGGCTTTCTAGTCACCACCGATCCATTTTTCTGTTTCGTTTTGTTTTGTCTGCATAATTACACACCTGGTTTCAATTCCCCTATTATGTTCCCTATTTAACCCTCTGGCTTTCATTTCTGTTTTGTCCGTGATTGTTGGTTACGTTAGTGGTTGTTGTTATTTCTTATTATTCCCTTTGTGGAATTTTGCTGTGATTTTGAGTAAACGTTTTGTGTTTCGCTCAACACCTGTGTCCTGCATCTGACTCTGCTACTTCGCTGCACACAACCCTGACAATTTTGCATATGTAGCCCTTTCTTGTCATCAAATGTCCTAGTGACCTCAGTGGTGGAATGTTATTCATATTTTAAATATTTTTCTTTTTTTACGCAGAAAATCCAGTGTTTCTATATCAATCGGTTTTGTTATATTTCAGTCTTCTGTGATGTACTGTATATAAAGTGTAATATTGGGATGCAAATACATCATTGAATACATTTCAACGTACATTATATCTGACATGATACAGGTGTCTTATTTTTGTTAAGCCCATAACCATGTATGTGAGGTGTATACTTTTGTTTCAAAGTAGATTTGTTTAAGACTATCAAGAAACACTCTGTGTGACCCTGATTGAGCCCACTGCAGTAACAGGTTTTAAAGAACTGGCTTGGATTAATAAATAGCCCTACAATAATATACACTAATAATAATAATATGTGTAAAACAAATGACTATAAATACAAAAGAAATCTATTAAAGTTTCAAAATTGCATCCTACCTGAACAGCGAGTTGCACATTACTCAATAGAAAAATTGAGTAGGCCTATCATCTTATAAAGTAATTCACAGTGCTTTATAAAAAATTATAAACTTGGCTGAAAGCAGTGGTATATGAGACCGTATACCACGGGTATGACAAAACATTTATTTTTACCGTTCTAATTAGGTTGGTAACCAGTTTATAATAGCAATAAGGCACCTCTGGGGTTTGTGGTATATGGCTAATATACCACGGCTAATGGCTGTATCCAGGCACTCCGCGTTGCATCGTGCTAAAGAACAGCCCTTAGCCATGCTATATTGGCCATATACCACACTCCCTCGAGGCGTATTGCTTAAGTGTAATAGACTACTGAGATGGTATTGAAGAAATAAGTTGTTTCATTTTGTGATTCTAAATATTTGAATATGCAACCTAATTCAGTGATTGTCATGCATTGTGGGTAGACACTCATGCTACAGTGGTTATATTTCACTTTTAAAATAGAGCACCAGAATCTTTTGATATTTTTGTTGTTACATTTAACATTTACATTTAAGTCATTTAGCAGACGCTCTTATCCAGAGCGACTTACAAATTGGTGCATTCACCTTATGATATCCAGTGGAACAACCACTTTACAATAGTGCATCTAACTCTTTTAAGGGGGGGGGGTTAGAAGAATTACTTTATCCTATCCTAGGTATTCCTTAAAGAGGTGGGGTTTCAGGTGTCTCCGGAAGGTGGTGATTGACTCCGCTGACCTGGCGTCGTGAGGGAGTTTGTTCCACCATTGGGGTGCCAGAGCAGCGAACAGTTTTGACTGGGCTGAGCGGGAACTGTACTTCCTCAGAGGTAGGGAGGCGAGCAGGCCAGAGGTGGATGAACGCAGTGCCCTTGTTTGGGTGTAGGGCCTGATCAGTTCAATAGAGATTCATTTTCCTGCATCTTTATATGCTCTAATATCATAGGCTAATTTATTTGGGGCTAATTCACCACATGAGTAAGTGGAAAACAGATCACCATGACTCATAGTAGCCCTGTACTAATCTAAAATGACATTTAATGTCCAATGTTGCAGTTGTAGCCTACCGCCCAATGAGGCCTATACACTCGCAATGGCCAATCTGCATCTCGCAGGCTCCGTATCTCAACGCCATATCAAATATCTTTGTAAAATTGTTGCTACTGAACTCATAATTGAGAGTTGAGAAATAAAAAAGTACTGTATACCTACAGGAAGCCAAGAACATCTTCTCTCCATCTGTGACAACAGGGTAGCTTCTTTGCAATCAGAATACTTATCTTTCTCCCTAGGCCAACGCTCCTCTCTCACTCTCTCCTCAGCAGCAGGGCAGACCTGGATAATTTGGCAGGCTACAACTGTATTTATCGGCCAAAAGCCGTCAATTACCGGCAAACGGAAGCCCTGGCACACAACACAGTTACATCATCGGCACCATAGCATTATCCTTTAACTTGCAGTCTCCCAAAGCTAAATGACTATGAGGGGAGTTTACTATTGGTTCAGGCAGAGTTAACGGTCCATGTAATTGGTTCAACACTGGCTTATCATTCACAAAATGCTTGAGATAGCGCAGGAGTTATGCTGAGCTTTCGGCTAGAAACGTTATTCACTTCAATCCCCCCCATCTCACCCTCCATAAACCCTTTGCAAGCACATATAATGGCTTGGGGTCCATAACGAACATTAATCATTTAAAAGGGTTGCCGGGTGGTTCTCTGCAAATTCCTATTTGCTAAATATGAGTTTTTCTCATCCAGACTCATGCTGTTTGCACTTGGTAACTATAGTGTGTGTGTGTGTGTGTGTGTGTGTGTGTGTGTGTGTGTGTGTGTGTGTGTGTGTGTGTGTGTGTGTGTGTGTGTGTGTGTGTGTGTGAGTGCGTGTGCATGCGCAAAGAGATGTGTGCGGACAAACAAAAAGGCTGGAGTGCATCAAAGCCAGTATCCTCCTTACATTATCCAAGGAGCGATGACAAAAAAACAAAACTTTAATCTTGCTCCATAAATACTTTGACTTCATATTGTATGCATTAAAACTAAGTTTTACTAGCATAAAACAAAATGAAATTCAACAAGACAATAACACTCAAAAGTTACCCCGTAAAAGTTCTAAATATAGGCCCTGCTACAGGCCTGCTATGCATCTTACCATTTAGTCCCTACACCACAACCCATTCACACTCCAATATCTCTCTTTCTGCCCAATAACATTTTATCACACAAAACTGGTCTGCCCAAATGACACCCTATTCCCTGCATAGTGCACTACTTTTGACTATATAGGGAATAGGATGCCATTGTGGACACAGCCCTGCTCTGTCAGATTGGAATCACCTTCAATCTGAATGGCCAACTCTGCCTCTGACAAATCGCACCCTATTCCCTATATGGTGCACTACTTTTGACCAGGAACCCATAGGGAATATGGTGCCATTTGGGATGAACCCTCTGTCTCAACGCTGCTGCTTACACTTTTCTGTTAAAGCAAAAAAAAATAACATCCTTGTAGATGCATTTTGCCAAGCCAAGGTCATATTACCCACTGATTATACCATAGACAAACATACTGCCCACCATGAAGAGGAAGGAGCCTGGAGGTCCTTGTCTGCGTCCCAAATGGCACCCTATTCCCTATGGACTGCACTACTTTTGACCAGGGCCCATAGGGATTATTTTGGGAATAGGGTGCCATTTGGGACCTAATCTTTGATGACTAACTAATAATAAGGGCAAACTTTAGGTCAGGATGATATCCTTTGGGTGTTTTGGTAAGTGAAGCCAATTTAAAGGGACATAATTTGGTCAACGGATGGCAATTGGGTGGTTGGGAAAAACCTTATTTTGGGAATTGGAAATTATAGTCAGCCCACACATGCAGTACTGTAACTATATACACATGTTGGTACAAGGGGATACCCATATAATCACATATCACATTATAGCATCTCCGTGGGGTTACTGGTATGGTTGATGTATATGAGATTGTAAAACACGAGGAGCCCTGACATCACAGTTTCCTTTCCCACTGACGCTGGTGACACCCTCGCAGTTTAATCCACGCTCCTTTGCTCAATTCTGAACCCTTACGCGGAGACTGAATGAGTCTGTGTGTGTGTGAGTGTGATAGTGTACGTGTGTGAGACAGCCCGCCTCCTTGCAGTCTGGGCAACAGCTTAACCTCCCAGAACACTACGGAACCCTCTAGAGGAATTCTAGAATGACAAAAGACTCGTAAGTTTCCCACAAGGAATTCCATCCACATTCTAACCAGTTCCAACGTTCAGAGGGGGAAGCATTGGGATTAACAATGCCCTGTGTTCACTCTTGGGCCCTTCCCATTCCACCAGGTGGAAACAAAAGGAAAAGCCTTAGTAGCCATCTGTGTGTGAACTGTACAGGAGTTCTATGGGTCTACTTCATCTTGTTTGGTGATTTCCCAGGGTTGCTTCTCGGTCTACATCCCAAATGACACCCTATTCCCAACATAGTGTACTACTTTTGACCATAGCACATAGGGAATAGGAGGCCATTTTGTGTGTGTATAAGAGGCTATTGGAGTCCTAGGGGAACTGTAGTGGGGCAGCAGTCTCAGTGTTAAAGCCTCCTCTGTAATAACTAATGGGGTACTTTTCCCACCACATACATTTTTACACAGGGCCTTAATAGAGGATTTGGACGGCAGCCAAGGATGCCCTATGGCTTCCAGCCCAGCTCATTTGACTGAGACCTTCCTCCAAGGAGACTTAACTCTGTGTGCATCCCATATAGCATCCTATTCCCCATGTAGTGCACTATATAGGGCAGTGCTTGTCCAGGGCTACAATAAAAATGCCTACTGTTGGGGGTACTTGAGGACTGGAGTTGGGAAATACTGATACAGGGAATAGGGTGCCATTTGGGACACAGCCACTTTGTTTCATCTTCTCCTAACAAAAGGAAAATACTCCGGGCTCTTTCCCAGGCAGGCCACGCTCATTACAATCAGTAGGAACGGACTGTGTGTGTGTGTGTGTGTTTGAGGGGTTCTAAGGCACATATGTTTTCTGCGTTTCAGACAAAGCTAGCGTGGGAATCTGAATAGTGGCGTGCAGTCTACTGAGGCACATCAATGAAACAAACAGAGCTGAAACAGTGAGTCCAGAAACCCTGAGAGTAACATTACCATGCTTAAAGTAACTGCCCAGGGAAAATATCCCCTTTAAAAGCTCATAATCTTTTAACTCATACCCAAATAATGTAAACGCTTCCTATACTTGTATTTGTGGCCAAAGCATATATGTGAGAAAAATACACTTCAAAAAGCCCAAGTGAAATGTGCATTTCAACAGACCGTTTCAAAAATGCTTATTACTTTCTCAGAGGATGACGTCATGTTTGTGGCCGAGTTTTCTCATTGAATGAGCTGGCCAATCAGCTGTTGACTTTTCATTAATATTTTTATTGACCAGTATACGCCCACATCATTCTGTTATTGGGGTACGCCCACACCATACAAACACAGAAACGCTTTAGGTTATGACCGTAACCCCGGTTCTCTGATCGTACGAGTGAGGTATTTCCCTCTTACTCTATAAAATGGTCTACTAAAATGGACACTATCACACAAAATGGGCCCTGCCCCTCAGAAGATCCTACACCTAATACAGTATGCATCAGAGTTGGTGCAGTGATATCCAGTCTACTGTATAAAAAACTTTGCCAATGTATGAAGCCCATACAAATATCTTGGCTAGATAGGCCCTTAAATAAAGGCCAGGGCGTAGCCATGCCTCTAGTGGAATGAGCCCACAGACCAGCAGGAGACCGGAGTCCCTTACTTGTATAGGCCAAAGTGATAGCCCCCACTATTATCCAGTGAGAAAGGAGTTGTTTAGTGAGCACTTTACCCGCGTGAGGTTTGGGCCCAGGAAACAAACAGCTGATCACGTTTTCGAAACCCCTTAGTTCTGTCCATGTACACTGCATTCAGAAAGTATTCAGACCCCTCGACTATTTGGACATTTTATTACGTTACAGCCTTATTCAAATGTTTTATTGTTTTATTTTAAATCATTATCAATCTACACACAAAACCCTCAATCTACACACAATACCCCATGATGACAAAGCAAAACAGGTAATTTTTTGGTTAAAAAAAACAAAAAAAACTGCAATATCACATTTACATAAGTTTTCAGACCCTTTACTCAGTACTTTGTTGAAGCACCTTAGGCAACGATTACAGCCTAGTCTCTTCTTGGGTATGACGCGACAAGCTTGGCACACCTGTATTTGCGGAGTTTCTCCCATTCTTCTCTGCAGATCCTCTCAAGCTCTGTCAGGTTGGATGTGGAGCGTCGCTGCACAACTATTTTCAGGTCTCGCTAGAGATGTTAGATCGGGTTCCAGTCCGGGCTCTGGCTGGGCCACTCAAACCACTCCTGCGTTGTCTTGTCTGTGTGCTTAGGGTCGATGTCCTATTGGAAGGTGAACCATCGCCCCAGTCTGAGGTCCTGAGTGCTTTGGAGTAGGTTTTCATCAAGGATCTCTCTGTACTTTGCTCCGTTCATCTTTCCCCCGATCCTGACTAGTCTCCCAGTCCATGCAGCTGAAAAACCTCCCCCCAGCATGATACTGCCACCACCATGCTTCACCGTAGGGATGGTGCCAGGTTTCCTCCAGACGTGACACTTGGCATTCAGGCTAAAGAGTTCAATCTCGGTTTCATCAGACCAGAGAATCTTGTTTCTCATGGTCAGAGTACTTTAGGTGCCCTTTGGCAAACTCCAAGCGGGCTGTCATGTGCCTTTTACTGAGGAGTGGCTTACCTCTGGCCACTCTACCATAAAGGCCTGATTAGTGAAGTGCTGCAGAAATGGTTGTTCTTCTGGAAGGATCTCCCATCTCCACAGACGAACTCTGGAGCTCTGTCAGAGTGACCTTTGGTTTCTTGGTCACCTCCCTGACCCAGCCCCTTCTACCCCGATTGCTCAGTTTGGCCGGGGGGCCAGCTCTAGAAAGAGTCTTGGTGCTTCCTAACTTCTTGCATTTAATAATGATGGTGGCCACTGTGTTCTTGGAGACCTTCAATGCTGCAGAATTGTTTTGATACCCTCCCCCAGACCTGTGCCTCAACACAATCCTGTCTCAGAGCTCTACAGACAAGTTGCTCTGACATGCACTGTCAACCGTGGGAGCTTATGTAGACAGGTGTGTGCCTTTCCAAATCATGTCCAATCAATTGAATTGACCACAGGTGGACTCCAATCAAGATGTAGAAACATCAAGGATGATCATGGTAAGCAGGATGCACCTGAGCTCAATTTCAAGTCTCATAGCAAAGTGTCTGAAAACGTACGTAAGTAAGTTATTTCTGCTCTTAGTTTTTGTTATAAATGTGCAAATCATTTTGGGGTATTGTGTGTAGATTGATGAGGGGAAAATACTATTTAATCCATTTTAGAATAAGACTGTAATGTAACAAAATGTGGAAAAGGTCAAGGGGTCTGAATACTTTCCGAATGCACTGTATTTGGCCTGGCGAAGGAGTTTTATGTGCTGACTAAATGGAAACTGATAATTCTGAGTTTGTTACTCCACTGGTCTCAGAAAGAAATTACGAGTCCTTACTGTCCAAGACGAGTCAAGACCGAATACAAAAGTATTCAACACCAAGACACTCAATATGGGGCCTCGAGACCAGACTCGAGACAGAGACCAGTCCCGAGTACTGCAACACTGCCAGCTAGTGCTAACCGTTGCTGCATGAATCCCCGTGGGGATATCCATTGCCTCTAATGACCCATCGGGAACATCAGCCCCCATGTTAGAGTTTGTCGACTCAGGTTAGGTTGGCATGCTAGCCTGCAACGGAGACAGGAGGGGGAGGCTAAAGCTTCCTCTGCATGTTGCACCCCAATGCAAGCAGAACAAGGAGTGGTGTCATTGGCGGAAATCTTGTTTCCACAGGAGCAGAGTCGTGCCGGGAGCTTCTCCTCGTTTGGAGTGGGAGATGCTTTTGTCGTCATAGCTGGGATGTTATGTTTTAAGTCATCAGAAAAACTATCGTGGTAGGCTAGTCAGGTAGCTAGCGGTTAGTGGGTTATTTCTGACGTTGGCAGTCTGTGTAATGGCCGGATACCGTTTCCGAAAAAGACAGATAGAAAAGATAGATTGGTGTAGCTAGTAAAAAAGCTGGAAGAAGTAAACCCACAACATTTTGAAGCTAGCTCACGTGGTGGCTAGCTTGCTAATGACTAGCCACTGTTTGGATACAGCTAACTCAATCATGGCTGGCTTAGTGTAATAAAGGCTTCTGACAATAATGGCTTCTGAGGTAAATGAAATACTCAAATTAATACTTGAAAGATAACTGCTTTTTAACATACTAAATAAAACAAACATTTAATTCATATTGTAATTCATTATAGATCATATTTCTTAGAAATCTGGAAACCCTGGACACCACTGCAAAACATATTGAGACAGTCTGTCACGCCCTGACCGTAGAGATCCTTTTATGTCTCTATTTTGGTTGTTCAGGGTGTGAGTTTGGGTGGGCATTCTATGTCTGGTGTTCTATGTTGTCCTTGTTTTGTATTTCTATGTGTTTGGCCTGGTATGGTTCCCAATCAGAGGCAGCTGTCTATCGTTGTCTCTGATTGAGAACCATACTTAGGTAGCCTGTTCCCACCTGTGTTGGTGGGTAGTTATTTTCTGTTTAGTGTGTGTTGTCACCTTACAGAACTGTTCGTTTGTCTTTTTTGTTGTTTTGTTCAGTGTTCAGTTGATTGATTAAAATATGAACACTTACCACGCTGCACTTTGGTCCTCTTCTCCTTCTCCCGACGACGTTCCTTACACAGTCAATGTATTAATTATGGGCCGTCCTGGCTCGGACAAGGCTTATATTGAATTGATTTGAGAGGACAAGCTAATGTACAGTGCCCACTGACTTGCTTGTATATCCCTTGTTTAAAGATGCATACCTAAATTACAGTACTACACACAGGCACAAGGAATGTAGCACCAGCTGCAATTCTCAATGACTTATTTCTGTATTCCTATAAAGGCCTCATAGCTAAATAACACTATTTGACAACACAGGGAGGGAGGGAAGAAATACAGTACAGTCGGGGAAAACGGTCCGACATACAAGTAACGATTTATGTGGCTCCCCATATTAACGCAGAGAGAACTGGATTTATGTGGCTCCCCATATTAACCCAGAGAGAACTGGATTTATGTGGCTCCCCATATTAACCCAGAGAGAACTGAATGCCGGTCCGTGTCTAAATCATTGACACATCGATGATGAAGGACTTTCACTGGATATTAAATTCACCCACAAACCCCCTGCTGTAGCAGAGTGGAACCAGGCTCGCCATTGGCTAATGAAGGACTTTTTGGCGGAGGGAGGCAGAGGGGGATGGAAGGAGAGAAGGGAGAGAGGGAGAAAGGCGTAGGGAGGGAGTCCTCATGACGTGCCTTTGGATGTGTCCCAAATGGCACCTAGTCCCTATGTAGTGCACTACATTTGACCAGGGCCAGTAGTGCACTATATAGGGTACCACTTGAGATGCAGGCTCTCTCAGTGATATTTGTGCTGAGTCGCCGACTGCTGGGTCTCAGGGTGCTGCATGCTGAATGTATATTCAGGAAGATAATTTCCTCATCCCACAACCACCCCCATAGCAGCTGTCTGTTTACCTTGTCACAATTTATTAGATGGGGGATTAAGGGGTAGTGATGGGTTAAGGGGGGGGGGTGATTTTTCCACATACAGTAAGCAGTAGCCTAAAAGCAATGCCCACGAAATGAACACTTTTTCACGTCTTATAGTGTATAGTAGAGTTTACAACTGATTGAAAAACGTATTTGATTAACATTCAATCATATCCTGCTTACTCATCTGACAATGAGGTAAAGAGCCATGGCCTATAGCATGCTAGTTATTATATACTCCAATGCACACACGCCTCCGAACCACATGCCAGTCAACAGATGATGCAAGGTCACTGTCATTGTCAAAGCTTGTGTCCCAAATGGCACCTTATCCCCTATACAGTGCACTACTTTTGACCAGGGCCCATAGGGGGGGGGGGGGGGGGGGGGGGGTCAGTGCACTATATAGGGAATCGTGTGCCATTTTTGGCTCACACCTAGTCATTGTCACTGCTGTCAATCTGAGGAGCAGGAAGCCCAATCTGAGGAGCAGGAAGCCTGTGTCATGTGGTGTCCTTGAGGCCTCCCAGTAGATCAGGGTTTATGGTTTATGAGAGTCACGTCCTGGTGATGTCACACCCTGCTTAACACATCTGTCCACTAAATCAGCCAACCAGGAAACAGGAGCCAATAAGGACCAACCAGGAAACAGCAGCTATTAAGACTGCAGATGACAAGGACGAGCTAAAAGACAGGAAGCAAATCTGGGGTTCCAGAGCCTTGAAGGTTCTATAAAAGGTTTCAGAATCGTACATTTAAACTGTCAGATTCACATCCTGAATAAACAAATCAATGAGTTGATGGGTGTTTGGTTGGTTAAATCAGGCGTTTTAGTGCTAAACTAGAATAAAAGCCTGTAACTCCAGGTTGAAGACTATTGCTCTAATAGTCCCATAAAGCCAACGTGTTAGATATAGTAGAGCACTCATCCCTTTCACCTGGAAACCCATTGGAAACAGTCCCCATGGAGACCCTCGAAACCTCTTTCTAAGTCTCCCAATGGGAACCTAGGAGCATACAGCTCAACCCTGGATATGAAATACACATGGCCAACCTGTCAGCACCTTTCAGCTCCTTTGCAGCCAAGAGAATAGCACTGAACAGCAGGAGAAGGAGAAAAGCGCATGGCTTAACGCACAGCACACAGTAAGCACTGCTCTACAGGCTGATAAGATGCTTTCCTGAGATTTCGGAATTCAAGGAGAACGGTCTGTGGTTTCCAAGGCATCCTACTTAAAAAGGGAAAGAGTGAGATTGACAGAGCTAGACAGAAATAGAAAAAAGAGAGAGAGAGAGAGCGCAAGATCGACAGATAGACAGACAGAGGCAGAATCAGCCCTGGTTCCAGACAGACAGACAGAGACAGAAGTAGAATCCTCCCAGGTTTTTCCAGTGGTTGCCTACTTGTACCCCAGTTTGACAGGTTCCTGAGGGAGCAGACTGCACACTCAGCACAGCTTGATGCAGCTGCTCCCAGCTGTTACTGAAGCTGCATAGTGGTGTGTGTGTGTGTGTGTGTGTGTGTGTGTGTGTGTGTGTGTGTGTGTGTGTGTGTGTGTGTGTGTGTGTGTGTGTGTGTGTGTGTGTGTGTGTGTGTGTGTGTGTGTGTGTGTGTGTATGTGTGTATGTGTGTGTGTGTGTGTGTGTGTGTGTACACAAGCACAACCGAGTTTGCAATTACTGTACTGCTCCACCTCCCTGTGCTTAGCCAGTCCCAACGAATTACACAGGACACCAGGTCACCACTCAATCAGTGACATGCACTAGTATCTCAAGGTACAATTCAGCCCTACAATCACTCGAGGAATCTTTATGACCAGGATCAAATTTACCAATAAGTATCTTGCTTGGCAGCGGTCCCTCAAACAAAGTTTGAATGACACGCAATACGTCAAGTTTGGATTCAGCCCCAAGCTAGGATTCAGCCTAGCTCACTGGAGGGATCTTCTGTACGACCTGGCTACACTACACATAAATATCAGATGGTGTCCAGCTTGACAAGGGCCCCTGAGGCCGTGAAGAAGTGCTGATCCACCGAGAGAAGAGATGAGCTATCGATATCTCAGATGGCTTTACTGGCAGAAACCCTGCCCGGTGATTCCACTGCCTTGTGTATGAGTGCCAAGCAGGCTCTATCGTCATCTCTACTTCGCGTAGCAGCAGTTGACGCCTACAGTCGGTCTGCCAAGGCAAGGGATGCTCTGTAGGATCCCCCATGTCTAATGTTAGTGTGTGCGTGGTGGTTGCCTAAAGCTAACTGCTTCATCTAACAGTAGATAAGAAGTCACTGAACTGCTAAACTCAAAAACCTGCAGTAATGTTACTTTTGCATTATATATATATATATTTCAATGTTCCTTCCATCTGGTATAATTGATCCTCTCTAGTCTCTCTGCCCACATCTCTCTACTCCCTTCTCACCTCTCTACCTTTCTCTCTCTCTATGCCTGCTCTCTCTTTCTCTCTACTTCCATCCCATCTCACCAATTCCCTCCTCTTCTTTCCCTCCCTTGCTCTTCCTCCTTCCCTCCCTTCCCCTCTCCCGAGGTCCTGCTGTTCTCTACACAGGTTCTGTTCTTCTCCTCTTTGTTCTATGGTCCCTGGCTGGGTCACTGTAGGGGCTTAAGGCTTCCGCACGCTTCGGTTCGGCTGAACCGAACGAGTGTGCTCGCATACTCCCTTAAAAGAATGTAGCTTGAAAAACAAGAACAAATATGTTTGTCCATCTTGAAACCTCGTAGCCAGTATACACTTCCTCAAAATAGTCTGAATTAATTTTAAGATAACTCAAGAAATCGTTTATTCATTTTGAAGTTTTTGCTGAGGAGATCTTAGTCGCGGAATTTTACATCTAACTAAGATGTTTGATGCAGTAATTCTCAAGCGAAAAAAATGTGCATGAAAATGAGTCGTCTATCGTTGAATGACAACAAACACTTCATTGAAGAATCCCTACTGTTGACCAATGACCGACGAAGGGGCGAAGACTTCGGGTTCCAAAATTAGTCTCGACACAATAAAAAATATGTAATGTAGACGAAGAGCTGAAAAAACCCTTGCCGAAGACCAAAACTAACAAAAACGGCACAAAATGTCGTCATAATATATGCACAAACTGTTTCAGATGGGAAGCATGCGGAAGCTTTTAGGCTGAAGAACACTGTACAAACATTCAGAGCATTCTGCATTCTATTCCTCGCCAACATTCTCTCTGACAGAGACCTAACTGTAAGGCTTCCCCTCTGTTCTACCCATCAGACACTGTGCTGCGTGTTGCTTTCAAAGTTTTACAAAGTGAACAAGAGGAAACTGTCTTAGCGCTACCTGGATGAGCTTCACAAAAGCCTATGGAATGGGAAAAAATACATACAAATAATCAAACTACCATAACATTTTACGGTCGTCTGTTTAAAGTCAGTGTTACTGTAGGTTTTCTGCATCATTGGCTTTCAACTATTACTAAATACATGTGAGAAGATATCATTTCTAAAACATTGTGTGTCTGGATGCACGTGCTCTCTTTGCATAGTGTTCATCAGATCCCATGGGACCTGACATCTGTTAGTGATTTGGCCTGTTCCTTTATGTTTTCGGATGACTTGAATGACTTCACCACCAGGTGCGATGGCTTTCCGCCGAGCGTATATCTCTGTACTGCATGTGGTGTAGGCGGTGTGTGTGTGTGTGCGTGCGTGACAATGGGCTGCTGGGATATTTCAAAGCCACCCCCGCGCAGCACTTGTGTCGTACGTGACTGAGTTTACAGCTCGGAAAGAGGATCAATCCCACAATGCATCTTGGCAGAGACTTCAATAGATGAGCGTATAGTGAGATCGACAGAGAGAGGATTTCAAAAAAACACATGACCAAATACTGCCTTTACAAACACACACATGCATAGTGTAACTGCAATTACTCTATCCACTTATCCTCTGTATGTTGTTTGGTGGACAAATATCATTTTGTTAAATCAATCACTAGCATTTCTCTCTGTCTCTCCGTAACGCAGAGTAATATGGAGTGTGTGCATTGTGTGAGTTTGGTCCTGTCAGGGTTGTTGGCGGCCCGCCAAGCTATCTATGGGTTCAACCTCAGCTCCCCTGGCCAAGCTCCAAGGATAACAAGCTGCCTGAGGTTGACTCATCCCAAATGGCACCCTATGGACCCTGGTCAAACGTAGTGCACTTACAGGGTGCCATTTGGGACGCAGCCTGGAGAGGAGAGTGACTTTACAGCTAACTCCGCCTGTGGTCAGTACAGAGACATGAGACAGATCGTTGTAGTGAGCATTCGTATTATACTGTTGTGTGTAGGAACATGACAGGAACATGGAACATTTGAGTTGTATAGATTTTGAAGGTCAGGTGAATATTGGACAACTGCTTTTTTGGCTGATGAAATGGTGTCATATTTGGGGTCAAATATCTGTTTGGTTTCAATGAAACCAGTAGCTATGTTTGTCATTCCATATCATCCTCACACGGTACATGCATCATTTAACAAGACGTTTGGGTGTACGAACTTCTCACAGGAACTAGTATGTTCTGGAACATTTGAACAACTGAACACTGACAGAGAGAGAGTGAGAAATGAATAGATACCTGCCGTAGGAGACAACTAGGATTAGAAGCCTTGGTCTGAACCCTAGTTCTGGACTAAAACAGTAACTCTTTGCTGAAAGGTTCAGTTCGTTTTGGCTGCTTTGGGCCTGGATGGCCAGCACAACTCAGAAATCTGATTCTCTCTGCACTGTAGATGAGTCCTGAAGCTGTCCCCCAACGCAAAACCTACCTCCAACACCCAATCCAACCCAGCCTTCCCACCACCCCACCCCCCATCCTCTCCCCGTCTGTGGCCTCGCCAGCCTGTGCTTACAGAGCACATCTGCTCCCTGTTACTCCTGGAGTCTTCGCTGTCAATTCAATTAGTACGCGTCGGCTCAGGTCGTACACACACACACAAGTACAAACACCCACACACATCCATGCCAAGTTCTCCTTTTCAGATGAGTCAGCTAAATTGCACACACAGCATATGTTCTGTCCTGTGCCTTTCAAGCATAAAGGGAATATTAACATCGGGGGCTATAAATGCGAAGGTGCTAGAGTGAAATCTAGGAGCTAAATAAGAACACAAAATGCACTATATATACACAACTATATGGACACCCCTTAAAATGATTGGATTCGGCTATTGCAGACAAACCCGTTGCTGACGGGTATATACAATCGAGCACACAGCCATGTCAAACTCCGTAGACAAACATTGGTTGTAGAATGGCTTTACTGAAGAGCTCAGTGACTTTCAACGTGGCACCGTCATAGGATGCCACCTTTCCAACAAGTCATCTTCATCAACTTTCTGCCCTGCTAGAGCTGCCCCGGTCAACTGTAAGTGCTGTTATTGTGAAGTGGAAACGTCTAGGAGCAACAACGGCTCAGCCGCAAAGTGGTAGGCAACACAAGCTAAAGAACGGGACCACCGAGTGTTGAAGCGCCTAGTGTATAAAAATCATCTGTCTACGGTTGCAATACTGACTACAGAGTTCTAAACTTCCTCAGGAAGCAACGTCAGCACAAGAACTGTTCGTCGGGAGCTTCATGAAATGAGTTTCCATGGCCGAGCAGCCGCACACAAGCCTAAGATCACCATGCACAATGCCAAGCGTCGGCTGGAGTGGTGTAAAGCTGGCTGCCATTTGACTCTGGAGCAGTGAAAACGTGTTCTCTGGAATGATGAATCATGCTTCACCATGTGGCAGTCCGACGGACGAATCTGTGTTTGGCGGTTGCCAGGAGAACACTACCTGCCCAAATGCATAGTGACAACTAAAGTTTGGTGGAAGAGGAATAATGGTCTGGGGTTGTTTTTCATGGTTCGGGCTAAGCCCCTTAGTTCCGGTGAAGGGAAATGTTAACGCTACAGCTTACAATGACATTCTATACAATTCTGTGCTTCCAAATTTATGACAACAGTTTGCGGAAGGACCTAATTCCTCTGTGCACAAAGCGAGGTCCATACAGAAAGGGTTTGTCGAGATCGGTGTGGAATAACTTGACTGGCCTGCACAGAGACCTGACCTCAACCCCATCGAACAACTTTGCGATGAATTGGAATGCCGACTGCGAGCCAGGCCTAATCGCCCAACATCAGTGCCCGACCTCACTAATGCTTTTGTGGCTGAATGGAAGCAAATCCCTGCAGCAATGTTCCAACATCTAGTGGAAAGCCTTCCCAGAAGAGTAAAGGCTGTTATAGCAGCAAAGGGGGGACCAACTCCATATTAATGCCCCTGAATTTTGGAATGTTCGATGAGCAGGTGTCAACATACTTTTGGTCATGTAGTGTACTTTTGGTTATGAGAGTACAGAGAACTGACAGGAAACTGGCATGTAATAAAGAAGGCTAGCAGATGGTTACACACACACACACACACACACACAGTATCAGTCTCCATAGTCTGGTGATATTTCCAGGGCTGAACATGAAGCTCCTTACCCCTCTAGAGTATGCTAACACACAGTCAATAAAACAAAGCACACAGACAGACACCTCTAAAATGCCAATACTCTCATTCACTACAAAAGAGGACAATAGCCCCAGAAAAACCCAGTGGATAATGTTATTACACACAGAGAGAGAGAGAGAGAGAGAGAGAGAGAGAGAGAGAGATAAAGAGAGATAAAGAGAGATAAAGAGAGAGAGAAAAATAAAGAGAGAGAGAAAGAGAAAGAGAGAGAAAGAGAAAGAGAGAGAGAGAGAAAGAGAGAGAGAGAGAGAAAGAGAGAGAAAGAGAAAGAGACATTTGAAAAGGTCAAACTATCAGAGAATGATGGAAAATGACTCAGGTCGACTGAGTTTCTGTAGCTATAGTAAAAACCAACGATGTTTATCTAAAATATGAGGCAATAGATCATGGAAAGACCTATTGTTGCGCTCCCACCATCACGCTGCAACTAAAATGAAAAAACGGAACGCTGACTGCCCTCCTGAGACATGAGAGGTATTAGGGGATGATGTGGCACACATGGCAGACACACAGACACACACAAACACACACGCACAAATGGCTGATGCCGGTTTCTAAATCAAGCGTAGCCAAGGCAGATTCTCTCTTCATACCACAATATATGCGTCCCAAATGGCACCCTATTCCCTACATAGTGTATATGACCAGGTCAAAAGTAATGCACTAGATAGGGAATAGGGTGCCATTTGGGACGCTGTCAATGAGTTTGATCTTGGGCCCTACGTTGTTCTGTGACTAATTAACTGCAGTATCAAGAACAGATGTTTACTTCATGCCTGATATGAACACGTACGTAGCTGAACAGACGGGCTCTCAGGTATTGGGGAACGGAATGGGAATGCACTTTGTAAGACGCACAAAAGAGTTTTGGAAGACGTTGTAACCCATTATTCCATTAACTGAGATCTAAAATCAGGCTACGCTCTATGATATTCATGATCTGATCTGACTACATTATCTGATCGGACTACATTATCTAATCGGACTACATTGTCTGATCGGACTACATTGTCTGATCGGACTACATTGTCTGATCGGACTACATTGTCTGATCAGACTACATTGTCTGATCGGACTACATTATCGGATCGGACTACATTATCGGATCTGACTACACTATCTAATCTGACTACACTATCTAATCTGACTACACTATCTAATCTGACTACATTATCTAATCTGACTACATTATCTAATCTGACTACATTATCTAATCTGACTACATTATCTAATCGGACTACATTATCTAATCTGACTACATTGTCTGATCTGACTACATTGTCTGATCGGACTTCATTATCGGATCTGACTACATTATCTAATCTGACTACATTATCTGATCAGACTACACTATCTAATCTGACTACATTATCTAATCTGACTACATTATCTGATTGGAGTATATTATCGGATTTTAATATCATCTAATGTTTATCATGACTGCAACCCTCTAAAGGTGGTGAGGATCTCTCAGATGGTAACTATATGTGTTTCATTTGGGGGAGGGATTTTTTTTGGCATCTAACCCCTGATTCAGTGTCAGCTATTTTTTGCCCCCCCCCCCCCCCCCCCCCCCCCCCTAATGGTTAAAGGGATCCTTCAGGATTTTGGCTATGAGGCCCTTTATATACTACCTCAGAGTCCGAACTCGTGGACACCATTTTTATGTCTCCTCGTGCAGTTTGAAGGAAGTTGCTAGCTAGCATTAGCGCAATTGCTAAATAGCGTTAGTGCAATGACTTGGAGTCTACGGTAACTGCTAGCCTGACTTCCAGTCATTTCGCTAACGCTAGTTAGCATTGGCTCGCCTAACTTCCATCATACTGGATGCAGAGACATAAAAATGGTATCCATGCGTTCATCTGACTCGGGGGAAGTAGATCAATGGCTTCATTGCCAAAATCTGGAAGGATCACTTTAATGTAAGGAGTAGATCAATCCGGTCCTTGATAGTTTTTGGGGTATTTATTTAACTAGGCAAGTCAGTTAAGAACAAATTCTTATTCACAATGATGGCCTTGGAACAGTGGGTTAACTGCCTTGTTGGGGTGCAGAACGACAGATTTTTACCTTGTCAGCTCAGGGATTTGATCTAGCAACCTTTTGGTTACTGGGCCAACGCTCTAACCACTGGGCTACCTGCCGCCTCAAGCCTCAACCTCCACCTCCACCTCAAGCTTTTATTGGCAGTCTCTACTGCTAGCACCGAGAGTAGCCAAGTGTCCAAATAGCTTAGTTCCCTATCACACTTATGGTGCAATTCCATATAGGATTTACGCTAACGTTTTACCCAAAAGGTTCAGACTTTTCTGTTTCCATTTACGCTGGCCAGCAACTGTCTCTCACTTGGGGTCAAAGCCAGGTCACTGGTACTTTTCAGCTGGCATTTACATAACAATGGTTAACTGTGAACTTTAACAGTTTCTCACAAAGCAACTGTCTCGATTATGCTGAGATTGTTGATTCTGCTCTTCACAAGTCCTCACACCCAGCCCTAGCTATGGAAACACACTTCCCCTAGTATAGCATAAGGGTGCATACACTAGTGTAACACTGGTGTTACAGTCCAAAAGCAGCGTTAGCATTCCCTCGGTTTTCACTGCTTTGTGCAGCCACGTCTCCTATACGCTAAGCAACGGTGGAGCCAGCTTCCCCCTGAAGCTAGGACAGCAGAGTCCCTTTCCAATCTTCCGAAAACACCTGAAAACCTGCCTCTTCAAAGAGTATCTTAAATGATCCCACAACACCCCCCGGTAAAAAAAAAAAAAAGAAGCCTTTTGTGAACTAACTTTCTAGCACAGACTTCGCTGATAGCTACTTTATTGAGGAAAGATGTTCTTACTATGACAGCTATGTGGTTGTGCCACCTAGCTATCTTAAGATGAATGCACTGACTGGAAGTCACTCTGGACGAACAGAACCTGATAGGAGACCATTTGCCAAAGCTGCTTTTCTCTCCTTAATTAAAAATAATGGAATTGATTCCAGCACTGGTCCTGTCAATATCCCCACCGTGCCTGTCTGACGGTGCCCTCAGGGCTAATCTGATCACCCCCCCCCTGTCATCAAAGACAATAAGACAAAGAGCCTTGGCAAGACACAGTTCGCTTACCCCCCCCCCTTAACAGACAGACACACATTGAAGAACGAAAAAGTTTGGTTTTCACCCCGCATCTCCTGAAATCTCAGTTGTTTTGCTTTAATATAAAAACCCATTGATATTTAGCCCTCATATCACAGAGATATGACAGTACTTAACGGGTCACCCAGATGGAAGGAGGGGGAAAGATGTATTAAAACACTCTATGGCTGCTTTACAAATTGCGTCCAATTCCCTTTATAATGCTCTACTTTTGACCAGGGCACCTAAGGCTCTGGTCAGAAGCACTGCACTATATAGGCACAAACCCAGATTTCCAATTCTCACAGATGTTCTGAATCTTATAGAAACCCTGTATATCATTTCCATGTCATTATTCGATGGGGGTGGGTAGCCAATCAGGGGAGGGCCCCATGTGTGTGTGTGCCAATGAGGCGTGAGGAAACCGGGTCCCACCCGGCTCTGCAGTGGTACTCCATCACCATCATTGTGCCGACACGCTGGGTGCTTTCAGCCAATCAAGGTGCTGGCCTGCTGTGCTGTTCTCGACCAATCACAGCACAGTCCCGCTGTGCCTATTCAGCAAATCACTTTGCTGGCCCGCTGTGTGTTCTGGGTGGCAGCCAGGCGCCAGAATGTGTGTGTGTGTGTGCGCGTGAGTATGGGTGTGCATGAGCATATGTGTGTGTGTGCTGGAATGGAATGTTGTGTCAAAGTATATTAGACAACCTGCAGAGAGAAGCTCTAATGTCTCTGCTGTTTCTCCTTCAGGACAGGAACAGAACACTGGGCAGACAGGAAGGACGTAAAACTATAGAAGTCATAGCAATCCTATCAAACTGTCAACGGGAGACGTCGGGAGAAGTCTTTCGCAAAGGGTGGAGACCAGAGAACGTGTGTGTGTGTGTGTGTGTGTGTGCGCGCGCGCGTGCGTGCGTGTGTGTGTGTGTGTGTGTGTGCGTGTGTGTGTGTGTGTACTAGCAGCCCATACCTCAGTCTCTTGTAGTACTGTTTGACTTTGTCCAGCGAGGCAGAGTTAATCTGAGCCTGGTATTCCTCTACAGACACACTATCCCTGTAGTAATACCCTTCCATACTCTCTAGAGCTACACACACACAATGACAGAGGGAGAGAGAGAGAGAGTGAGAGAGAGCGAGAGACAGAGGAGAGAGGGGGAGAGGAGAGAGAGAGAGAGGGGGAGAGGAGAGAGAGAGGAGAGGAGAGAAGGGGAGAGGAGAGAGAGAGAGAGGGGGAGAGAGAGAGAGAGGGGGAAAAGCAAGCGAGAGGAGAGACAGAGAGAGGAGGAGAAAGATAGAGGGGAGAGAGAGAGAGAGGGGGGGAGAGGAGAGAGAGAGGAGAGGAGAGAGAGAGGAGAGAGAGAGAGGAGGAGAAAGAGAGAGGGGAGAGACAGAGAGAGGAGGAGAAAGAGAGAGGGGAGAGAGACACATTACAACATGTTACTGCAGAGATACAGCACTCTAGTTTTACTGTCACATGCACAGGACCCAGCAGGTGTAAAACAGTACAGTGAAATGCCTTGCACGCTCTTTCCCAACCATGCATAATAGAGGTAGTAATATAGATATGAAATAAAACACGTGAAATGCCAGAGAAGAAAAAAAAGACAAACAATTACGAGAATCCACTTATATACAGAAATCCATCAATATCCTGACCCGTATTCATAAAGCATCACAGAGTAGGAGTGCTGATCTTAGGATCAGTTCCTCCCCTTCCATGGAACCGTCTTCATCATGATCTAAAAGGCAAAACTGACCCTAGATCAAGGTTCCTTCTCGGAGCGTCGTTATGACAACGGACCCTGTTGGCCAAGCGGGGTCTTACCCTGGGTGAATAGGACAGGGTAGATCTTGAAGCCTCCTCCGTTCCGGAGGCGCTGGGGTAGCTGGGAGAAGTAGAATGTCTCCACGTAGAAACAGACCTTCAGGGCCTGGCGTGTCCCCTCCACCGCATACGACATGGGCATGTCTGGGAGAGAGAGACAGCAAGGGTCAAGGGCCAAACGTAGGTTGCGTCATCAATGCAGCCCTATTCCCTCCATAGTGCACTACTTTTGACCAGAGCCCTACGGGCAGCAGGTTCCATTTGGCGCGTAGTTATACAGATGGGGAACATAACAGGTTTAATAAACGACATGTTATATACAGCAGGGAACACAACAAGCCAAATGGGATTGAATGAAGCTGAGCTGAATGTAATTGAAATGAGTTGAATTACATTCACAGTAAGATAATGTTATCTAAATGAATGGAGTAGGGACAGGGGGTGATCTCCTATAGATATACAATATGTCGTACAGGATCATGTCTCTCCATACATACTTGCAACCAGTGGTTCTCCTTCAAACTGTCTGAAGTAGAAGGTGACTTTCTCCAAGTCAATCAGAGCTACCTGAGTATCCTCCAACATGGCCTGCTCGTCAGTCTGTAGAGAGAAACACAATCAGTCACTCCTCCAACATGGCCTGCTCCTCTGCCTGCACAGAGAGATACACAATCAGTCACTCCTCCAACATGGCCTGCTCCCCTGCCTGCACAGAGAGAAACACAATCAGTCACTCCTCCAACATGGCCTGCTCCTCTGCCTGCACAGAGAGATACACAATCAGTCACTCCTCCAACATGGCCTGCTCCTCTGCCTGCACAGAGAGATACACAATCAGTCACTCCTCCAACATGGCCTGCTCCTCTGCCTGCACAGAGAGATACACAACCAGTCACTCCTCCAACATGGCCTGCTCATCAGTCTGTAGAGAGAAACACAATCAGTCACTCCTCCAACATGGCCTGCTCCTCTGCCTGCACAGAGAGATACACAATCAGTCACTCCTCCAACATGGCCTGCTCCTCTGCCTGCACAGAGAGAAACACAATCAGTCACTCCTCCAACATGGCCTGCTCCTCTGCCTGCACAGAGAGATACACAACCAGTCACTCCTCCAACATGGCCTGCTCATCAGTCTGTAGAGAGAAACACAATCAGTCACTCCTCCAACATGGCCTGCTCCTCTGCCTGCACAGAGAGATACACAATCAGTCACTCCTCCAACATGGCCTGCTCCTCTGCCTGCACAGAGAGATACACAATCAGTCACTCCTCCAACATGGCCTGCTCCTCTGCCTGCACAGAGAGATACACAATCAGTCACTCCTCCAACATGGCCTGCTCCTCTGCCTGCACAGAGAGATACACAATCAGTCACTCCTCCAACATGGCCTGCTCATCAGTTTGAATTTGTTTTAAATGAAACTAGGCAAGTCAGTTAAGAACACATTCTTATTTACAATGACGGCCTACCAAAAGGCAAAAGGCCTCCTGCGGGGACGGGGGCTGGGATTAAAAATAAAAATATAGGACAAAACACACATCACGACAAGAGAGACACCACAACACTACATAAAGAGACACCTAAGACAACAACATAGCATGGCAGCAACACATGACAACACAGCGTGGCAGCAACACAACATAACAACAACATGGTAGCAACACAACATAACAACAACATGGTAGCAACACAACATGGCAGCAACACAACATAACAACAACATGGTAGCAACACAACATAACAACAACATGGTAGCAACACAACATGGCAGCAGCACAACATAACAACAACATGGTAGCAACACAACATAACAACAACATGGTAGCAACACAACATAACAACAACATGGTAGCAACACAACATAACAACAACATGGTAGCAACACAACATGGCAGCAGCACAACATAACAACAACATGGTAGCAACACAACATAACAACAACATGGTAGCAACACAACATAGCAGCAGCACAACATAACAACAACATGGTAGCAACACAACATAACAACAACATGGTAGCAACACAACATGGCAGCAGCACAACATGGCGGCAGGACAAAACATGGCACACACATTATTGGGCACAGACAACAGCACAAAGGGCAAGAAGGTAGAGACAACAATCCATCTCGTGAAGCAGCCACAACTGTCAGTCTGCACAGAGAAGCACACAACAATGTGTGTGAGAGAATGTGTGTTTGAGGCAGAGAAACACACCAGTGGGTCAGTGTGAGAGAGAATGTGTGTTTGAGGCAGAGAAACACACCAGTAGGTCAGTGTGAGAGAGAATGTGTGTTTGAGGCAGAGAAACACACCAGTGGGTCAGTGTGAGAGAGAATGTGTGTTTGAGGCAGAGAAACACAACAGTGGGTCAGTGTGTGAGAGAATGTGTGTTTGAGGCAGAGAAACACACCAGTGGGTCAGTGTGTGTGAGAATGTGTGTGTCGCTTCCTTTCCATTCTCCATGCAGCATGTTTACATGTTGGTGCGTGCGGGTTAAAGTGAGTGTACAGTGCCTGGTGTGTGTGTCTGCTTCCTTTCCCAACATCCGTCACAACATCCTCTCACACAAACAACTAACACATCTGCTCCCAGGCCAGACACAGAGGAGAAGGAAACGCTTTGGCTAGTGCCTAGCTGCTCCTCTGTCACACTCCTCCTCTCTCCCTCCTTTCCCATCTCTCCCTCTCTAATAAACGGTGCAGCAGAAGCATTATGTACCTACTGTGTGGTTGAAGTGTTACCGGAGAGACATTAGGGATGCCCTGTCTGACTGTCGTGTGAGAACAGAAAGTACGGTCGTCACTTACCAGGAGCCAACCACTACCTCACAATGGTGTGTGGGAAGGTTTGCCGATAGCGGGTTTAACACGCACACGGTTCGGCATGCACACACACACCACTGCCTTTGATTTTTGCTTGCACCTGCAGGTACAGTGTCTCTGCTTAGAGTTAAGATGTATATACACTGCTCAAAAAAATAAAGGGAACACTTAAACAACACAATGTAACTCCAAGTCAATCACACTTCTGTGAAATCAAACTGTCCACTTAGAAAGCAACACTGATTGACAATAAATTTCACATGCTGTTGTGCAAATGGAATAGACAAAAGGTAGAAATTATAGGCAATTAGTAAGACACCCCCAAAAAAGGAATGGTTCTGCAGGTGGTGACCACAGACAACTTCTCAGTTCCTATGCTTCCTGGCTGATGTTTTGGTCACTTTTGAATGCTGGCGGTGCTTTCACTCTAGTGGTAGCATGAGACGGAGTCTACAACCCACACAAGTGGCTCAGGTAGTGCAGCTCATCCAGGATGGCACATCAATGCGAGCTGTGGCAAAAAGGTTTGCTGTGTCTGTCAGCGTAGTGTCCAGAGCATGGAGGCGCTACCAGGAGACAGGCCAGTACATCAGGAGATGTGGAGGAGGCCGTAGGAGGGCAACAACCCAGCAGCAGGACCGCTACCTCCGCCTTTGTGCAAGGAGGTGCACTGCCAGGGCCCTGCAAAATGACCTCCAGCAGGCCACAAATGTGCATGTGTCTGCTCAAACGGTCAGAAACAGACTCCATGAGGGTGGTATGAGGGCTCGACGTCCACAGGTGGGGGTTGTGCTTACAGCCCAACACCGTGCAGGACGTTTGGCATTTGCCAGAGAACACCAAGATTGGCAAATTCGCCACTGGCGCCCTGTGCTCTTCACAGATGAAAGCAGGTTCACACTGAGCACATGAGCACATGTGACAGAGTCTGGAGACGCCGTGGAGAACGTTCTGCTGCCTGCAACATCCTCCAGCATGACCGGTTTGGCGGTGGGTCAGTCATGGTGTGGGGTGGCATTTCTTTGTGGGGCCGCACAGCCCTCCATGTGCTCACCAGAGGTAGCCTGACTGCCATTAGGTACCGAGATGAGATCCTCAGACCCCTTGTGAGACCATATGCTGACACATGCACATTTGTGGCCTGCTGGAGGTCATTTTGCAGGGCTCTGGCCGTGCACCTCCTTCCACAAAGGCGGAGGTAGCAATCCTGCTGCTGGGTTGTTGCCCTCCTACGGCCTCCTCCACGTCTCCTGATGTACTGGCCTGTCTCCTGGTAGCGCCTCCATGCTCTGGACACTACGCTGACAGACACAACAAACCTTTTTGCCACAGCTCGCATTGATGTGCCATCCTGGATGAACTGCACTACCTGAGCCACTTGTGTGGGTTGTAGACTCCGTCTCATGCTACCACTAGAGTGAAAGCACCGCCAGCATTCAAAAGTGACCAAAACATCAGCCAGGAAGCATAGGAACTGAGAAGTGGTCTGTGGTCACCACCTGCAGAACCATTCCTTTTTTGGGGCTGTCTTACTAATTGCCTATAATTTCCACCTTTTGTCTATTCCATTTGCACAACAGCATGTGAAATGTATTGTCAATCAGTGTTGCTTCCTAAGTGGACAGTTTGATTTCACAGAAGTGTGATTGACTTGGAGTTACATTGTGTTGTTTAAGTGTTCCCTTTATTATTTTGAGCAGTGTATATATGGAGTTCAGAGAGAGAGAGAGAGAGAGAGTGCCTCTTAACCTCCACACTCATGCAAAACATACTTAATCCTGTCTCAAATGAAATGGAGTTCAACTTCTGAAAACCAGAAAATACCACTTCTTTTCACTTTAAATTACATTTGGGCTATCTCAACCATTCAGTCAGTGTATAAATAATGATTAGAAAATATCACTGGGAACAATAATTGCTTTCTGAGTGATATTCTCCCCCTCATCCCCAGCAGACCAGGGGGCAAAACTCTTCCTCCTCCTCTGTTCTCTAAGTGGGTGAAGTTAGACTTTACAATGGAGATTTTCTCTCTAACACAATGACAAACTGTAGTGCTCCAGTGCACTTAAACAAAGTGCACTTATCCGGAATTGACTACAACTACGAATTCTGCAACTATCCTAATGTAGACGTATGTGTGTGGGGACTGACAGAGGTCAAATCTGGTCTGTTATCGGTTATCCTGTACTGAACTGTACCAAAACAGCAGTGCTAAGCTGGGCTACAGAGCTACATAGTGTCCAGTTGTTGAACCATGGAGAGGCAGTATTGGGTGTACTGTAGGACGCTAGGAGAGCCAAGTCCCCTCATTAAACAAGAGGACAAAGCTCCTCTGAGGACAGTCGCAGTACAATGACACGGCTGTTCACAACCACAATCAACCTAACGTCACCGTCCTACTCCTCTCCAGGCGGCCCGGTACACACGCAGGAACGTACGTACAAACTCATACTCGCGCATGCACACACACACGCACGCACGCACAATCAATTCAACTCCACTGCGGGCGGTCACATACACACAGGAGCACTAAGTTTGTTTGTGTCTTTGTTTTGGAGCTGATTTGGTGTGGAGGTGAGGTGAGGTGAGGCCACCAAGCATCTCCTCTGGTAAAGAAATAACATGGCTTACAATATATTCCGCAGTATTCTAATCTAGTTTTGAATCAGGTGCCTTGCAGAGTATTCGAAATAATGTGGAATATTTGGGGGCAACATCTTAGCATTTTTTTGTGTTGCAAATCAATCCTATTTAGCCTCAATATACAATGAGTGTCCAGGGGTGGTTGGTAGCTGCCTGTCTGCCAGTCACTCACCAGGTTGGGAGAGAGGAGGGACTGGAAGTGGAGAAGTAGCCCAGCGGAGGCTATCTGTTCCAGCCACCGTCGGCTTGCCTCCTGGGCCTCCTGAGGGTCCTGGGGGTCCGGTGCCTCTGGGTCTGACTCCCTGCCTGATCCCTGGGTCTGGAGGGGGAGGGGTGGTTAAAATGTTAAGCTAGCTGTAGGGTTACAAAATTCCAGTAACTTTCCCCAATTCCCGGAGGATTCCGGACTTCCTGGTCATTGCCTCCTGATTCTGGGAATCTTCCAACTGGGATTTCTGGGAAATCTGGGCATTTGGGGAAAGTTACAGAAATGTTGAAACACACACACACACGTGCGCGCACACACACGCACACACACACGCGCACACACACTCTGTTACCTGGTTGAGAACAGCCAGTAGGTGTTGGGAGAAGGCACAAACAGCTGCTACCAGAGACTGACAGAACACCATATCTCTTCTCAACTGGATCTCTGAGTCTAGAGAGAGAGAGAGGGATGGAGGGAGGTAGAGAGAGGGAGGGAGGGAGTGGGGTAGAGAGAGGGAGAGATGGAGGGAGGTAGAGAGAGGGAGGGAGGGAGGGATGGAGGGAGGTAGAGAGAGGGAGGGAGGGAGGTAGAGAGAGGGAGAGATGGAGGTAGAGAGAGGGAGAGATGGGGGGGAGGGAGGTAGAGAGAGGGAGGGATGGAGGGAGGTAGAGAGAGGTAGAGATGGGGGAGGGAGGTAGAGAGAGGGAGAGATGGAGGGGGTAGAGAGAGGGAGGGATGGAGGGAGGTAGAGAGAGGGAGGGGTGGAGGGGGGTAGAGAGAGGGAGGGATGGAGGGGGGTAGAGAGAGGTAGAGAGAAGGAGAGATGGGGGGAGGGAGGTAGAGAGAGGGAGAGATGGAGGGGGTAGAGAGAGGGAGGGATGGAGGGGGGTAGAGAGAGGGAGGGATGGAGGGAGGTAGAGAGAGGGAGGGATGGAGGTAGAGAGAGGGAGAGATGGAGGGGGGTATGGGGGGGAGGGAGGTATGGGGGGAGGGAGGGAGAGAGAGTGAGAGGAAGAGACAGAGATAGGGGAGGTGTGTGAGAGAAAATGAACTTGTTATCGATGCCGAACACAAATTACATTAACTCCCTGGGTCGGGTCAAAAGTTTTTCAAAGTTCAATGTTCAGTTGTGGTCAACGTTCAAGTCAGTTGGGTATAAGACATGAATTTGAAATACATGGAGTCAAAAGACAGGTGGTCTCTAGCGGAAAATAAATTGCCTGGCGCCATAATTTCCTGAAAAATAGCCTGCAAGGAGAAGTTAAGCAATCCACTCATTTTAAAATGGGTTCAGGAACCTCCAGTAGAATTCATAATGTGTTTCCTCCGTGCCACATTATTATCTTTAATTAAATTATTTGTTATTATTTAACTAGGCAAGTCAATTAAGAACAAATTCTTATTTTACAATGACAGCCTACCCCTCCCCTAACCCGGACGGCGCTGGGCCAATTGTGCGCCGCCATATGGGACTCCCGATCATGGCCGGTTGTGATACAGCCCGGGATCAACCCAGGGTCTGTAGTGACGCCTGTAGCACTGAGATGCAGTGCTGTAGACCGCTGCGCCACTCGGGAGAATCTGTTCACTCTATAACCTTGAGAAATAGGGAGATATCATGTGTTCTTAAGGGTGCTGTAATGGGATCATGAGGGACGTTGTCATGACAAAAATGTTCCTGTAGGTGTTTTAGGAGGACTTAGCTAGTGTCTCAATTACTGTGTGGAGAGAATTATGTAGATGTTCTGCAGTTTAGTCCCTAGAATTCAATTTCACTCCTCTGTTTCATTCCAGATGTGTGTATTGAGGTCACTGTGGTGTGTGTGTGTATTGAGGTCACTGTGGTGTGTGTGTGTATTGAGGTCACTGTGGTGTGTGTGTGTATTGAGGACACTGTGGTGTGTGTGTGTATTGAGGTCACTGTGGTGTGTGTGTGTATTGAGGTCACTGTGGTGTGTGTGTGTATTGAGGTCACTGTGGTGTGTGTGTGTATTGAGGTCACTGTGGTGTGTGTGTGTATTGAGGTCACTGTGGTGTGTGTGTGTATTGAGGTCACTGTGGTGTGTGTGTGTATTGAGGTCACTGTGGTGTGTGTGTGTATTGAGGTCACTGTGGTGTGTGTGTGTATTGAGGTCACTGTGGTGTGTGTGTGTATTGAGGTCACTGTGGTGTGTGTGTGTATTGAGGACACTGTGGTGTGTGTGTGTATTGAGGTCACTGTGGTGTGTGTGTGTATTGAGGTCACTGTGGTGTGTGTGTGTATTGAGGTCACTGTGGTGTGTGTGTGTGTATTGAGGTCACTGTGGTGTGTGTGTGTATTGAGGTCACTGTGGTGTGTGTGTGTGTGTTGAGGTCACTGTGGTGTGTGTGTGTGTATTGAGGTCACTGTGGTGTGTGTGTGTGTCTTGAGGACACTGTGGTGTGTGTGTGTGTGTATTGAGGTCACTGTGGTGTGTGTGTGTATTGAGGTCACTGTGGTGTGTGTGTGTATTGAGGTCACTGGGGTGTGTGTGTGTATTGAGGTCACTGTGGTGTGTGTGTGTATGTCCCTATCAACTGTACACTGTTTTTACATCCAAGGCATTTCAGAGGAGAGGAAAACCAACCTGTGTACTGTAGTAGGACCAAGAGCAGTCGTGTCTTCACCTCTGGAATAGTGAAGGACAAACCAAGGTTAGACTCTCAGAGACTTTAGGATACTTTGGTGTTTCTGACCCATAAAACCTGATAGGATGTCTCTCACCAACTGCCCCGTTAGGTCTAGATAGGTCTCTACACATATGAAGACTGACTAACGTCATAACGGAAGCACACAGATAATATGAATCTGTGTGTGTTTAGTCATATCAAAGCCACAGTGGTGTTAGTGGAACAGTAAAAATCTTGGCAGCATAGAGGCTGGGTGAGAAAGTCATCTTGAGAGGTTCCGCTATTGTAAACAAGCAAAGCTGTAGTGTGCTGTTACACTGCTTACATTGCTTATTTCACACACAACGTCACACACACACACAAAGTCACACACACAAAGTCACACACACAAAGTCACACACAAAGTCACACACACAAAGTCAAACACACACACAAAGTCACACACACACACAAAGTCACACACACACACACAAAGTCACAAACACACACACAAAGTCACAAACACACACAGAAAGTCACAAACACACACAGAAAGTCACAAACACACACACACACGCAAAGTCACAAACACAAACACAAAGTCAAACACACACACAAACAAAGTCAAACACAAAGTCACACACACACACACTTTCACAAAAGTGTGATCTGATCAGGGGTTTAGGCACACATACACACTTAATTCACACACAAACACACGCTCCAACAGAAATAAATAGTGCCAGGATGTTGGATTAATATACAGCGCCTTCAGAAAGAGTTCACACCGCTTGACATTTTCCATATTTTGTTGTGTTACAGCCCGATAAAAAAAAACATAAACTACATAACTGAAATCACTGAGTATCTTACAGAGTAATCACTGACAGAGTCCATTAACATCACTGATCTATCTAAAAAGAGAGAGAAGAGGTGGCGTCATGTCAATGTGGAATTCTGACATTTTTACAAATTAGTTCAAAATGAAAGCTGAAATATCTTGAGTGAACATGTATTCAACCCCTTTGTTATGGCAGGCCTAAATAAGTTCAGGAGTAAAAATGTGCTTATCAAGTTACATAATAAGTTGCATGGACTCACTCTGTGTGCAATAATAGTGTTTAACATTATTTTTGAATGACTACCGCATATCTGTACCCCACACATACAATTATCAGTAAGTCGAGCAGTGATTTTCAAACACAGATTCAACCAGAAAGACCAGGGAGGCTTTCCAATGCCTCACAAATAATAACACCTATTTGTAGATGGGTACAAAAACAAAAAAACAGACATTAAATATCCCTTTGAGCATGGTGAAGTTATTGATTACACTTTGGATGGTGTATCAATACACCCAGTCACTACAAAGACACAGGCATCCTTCCTAACTCAGTTGCCGGAGAGGAAGGAAACCACTCAGGGATTTCAACATGAGGCCAATGGTGTCTTTAAAACAGTTACAAAGTTTAATGTCTGTGATAGGAGAAAAGTGAGGATGGATCAACAACATTGTAGTTACTCCACAATACTAAACCTAATTGACAGAGTGAAAAAAAATGTACAGAATAAAAATATTCTCAAACATGCATCCTGTTTGCATTAAGACAGTAAAGTAATACTGCAAAAAATGTGGCAAAGCAATTCACTTTCTTTTATTTTTATTATTTAAAAAAAATATATATTAAATCCCCTCTTTTCTCCCCAATTTTCGTGGTATCCAATCACTAGTAATTACTATCTTGTCTCATCGCTACAACTCCCGTACGGGCTCGGGAGAGACGAAGGTCGAAAGTCATGCGTCCTCCGAAGCAACCCAACCAAGCCGCACTGCTTCTTAACACAGCGCGCCTCCAACCCGGAAGCCAGCCGCACCAATGTGTCGGAGGATACACCGTGCACCCGCCCCCCTTGGTTAGTGCGCACTGCGCCCGGCCCGCCACAGGAGTCGCCACAGGAGTCGCTGGAGCGCGATGAGACAAGGATATCCCTACCGGCCAAACCCTGCCAAAAGTGATTCTAACATGTATTGACTCAGGGGTGTGAATACTTTTGTAAATTAGATATTTTTGTATTTCATTTTCAATAAATTTACTAAAATTTCTAAAAACATGTTTTCAAGTCGTCATTTTGGGGTATTGTGTGTGGGTGAGAAAGAAAACTATATTTAATCCATTTTGAAATCAGGCTGTAACACAGGGGTGGGGGTCATCCGGCCCCCAGGCCGTATACGGCCTACGAGACCGTTTGATCAGGCCTCCGAGCCAATTCATAAATAAAAAATACAAAAAATCTCTAGACAATTCCCCCCCCCCCTCCCCAAAAAAAAATACAAAATTGGAGCATCATTACAGCTCAAAACATGCTAAACTGAATGAGTTGCAAGGACAACTTCGTGTGGAGAAAGTCCTTGCTCTTCAGCGGGGTTTGGGTGTCCAACAAGCCGCCTTTACGAAACCTCGTTTAGATGGGGGAAATATTATGCAAGCAAGTTCTGTGGTGAGCGAGCTTATCGCAAAGAAACTGAAGCCTCATTCGGAAGGAGAATTTGTACAAGAGTGTCTCCTTGCCACTGCAGAGTTGCTAGCACCAGACAAAGTTAAATTGCTCCAAAGTGTCAGTTTGTCTTGAAGAATCGTCACAGAGCGGATAACTGACATGGCACAAGATATTGAAAACACATTGAAGGATTCTGCAAAAAAAACTTTCTCTTTGGCATGTGATGAAATGACTGACGTAACAAATACTGCCCAATTTGCCATTTTTGTGCATGGGATTACTGCTGAGTTTGACACAAGGCAGGAATTGCTGTCTTTGGAAGCCATGGCACCACCAGAGGTGAGGACTTGTTTGAGAGACTTGTCTCGGCTATGAGCAAATTTGAGCTACAGTTAAAAAAATGAAGTGGCTCGAAAAAGGGGTTAACAACATTAGTGAAAAAAGAAATGAGTCTCAGTCTTGATCCAACTGATTTAATATGCAACTGCAGCATATATCAAGAAAGTCTGTGTGCACCGTCCCCGAAGCCGAACAACATCATGGCAACTGTACTGTCGACCATCAATTTCATCAAAAGCAAAGGGCTGAATAACCGCAAGTTTAAGGAGCTACTGAGTGATCTTGAATCGGAGTATGGTGATCTGGTTTACCACTGTGAGGTGCGATGGTTGAGCCAGGAAAACATGCTCGTGCGGTTTTACGGACTGAAGGATGAAGTAAAACAATTAATGGAGATGAGAGAAACATGTCGCGGAACTGAGTGATGACAAGTGGATGTGTGATTTGGCCTTCATGGTGGACATAACCAAGTGTCTGTCTGACTTGAACGTCAAGCTCCAAGGGCCGAACCAGCTTCTCGGCGATCTGCTGTCAAACGTGAAATCGTTTGAAGCGAAATTAAAGCGATGGAAAGTCCAACTAAAAAGGGGTAACAGTGCATTTTCCTACTCTGCAAGGACAAGCTTTCCACACAAGTGGGAGTGTGGAAAGCTCACGAAGGCAATTTGTGAGTGGTTTAAGGATGTGAAAAGTAAATAACTGGAGTTGAAGATATTTGCAACCCCGTTTAACGTTGAACCAGCGGATGTGCCGGATGGCCTACAACACGAAGTCATTGAGCTGCAAAGCAATGACGAGCTCAAAGCCAGGTACAACAACCTCGCTCTCCTTGAGTTCTACAAAATGGACGTTAGTGCTGAGCATTTTCCTGTTCTGAGGAGACGTGCACTTAAATTTGCGTCTGGTGTGGTGTTCCCGAGTTTTGTTGTATCTGGTGTGATGTTCCCAAGTTTTGTTGCATCTGGTGTGGTGTTCCCGAGTTTTGTTGTATCTGGTGTGGTGTTCCCGAGTTTTGTTGTATCTGGTGTGGTGTTCCCGAGTTTTGTTGTATCTGGTGTGATGTTCCCAAGTTTTGTTGCATCTGGTGTGGTGTTCCCGAGTTTTGTTGTATCTGGTGTGATGTTCCCAAGTTTTGTTGTATCTGGTGTGATGTTCCCAAGTTTTGTTGTATCTGGTGTGATGTTCCCAAGTTTTGTTGCATCTGGTGTGGTGTTCCCGAGTTTTGTTGTATCTGGTGTGATGTTCCCAAGTTTTGTTGTATCTGGTGTGATGTTCCCAAGTTTTGTTGTATCTGGTGTGGTGTTCCCGAATTTTGTTGCATCTGGTGTGGTGTTCCTGAGTTTTGTTGCATCTGGTGTGGTGTTCCCAAGTTTTGTTGTAAGTGGTGTGCATGCACCATATTCAGCACTAACCTTAAAACTTGGGCTAATGTGTGGATGAAGGCCTTTGTGTCCAATGTTCTGTGTGTACTGTATGGTGCACTGCCTCAAGTTTGTACCTCTGTGGACTTTTACTGCAGATGGAGACAAACTCATTACAGAGGCTTTTTCAAGGTCTCAGCGTGTGCATCTTACCTTCTACAAACTTGGCGATGGTGTGTGTGAGGGCCTGTACGCTGCTGGGGAGGTTCCATGGGTCCTGCTTGATGTGGACACGGAGCTTCTTGGTACAGTTAACCCGAGGATCCATCTCCTGCTGGAACTCTGACAGACACAACAACATGTTATAAACAGAGAACGAAAGCGTACCCAAACATGCTTCAGTCCAGCTTGATCCAATAGGGAATCAGGTTCTTGACTGAGGGACTTGATCATCCAAAAAAACATTCCTTAACCCAGGACGCTTCCAACATGTGACTATCCAAGAAAATTAAATCAAAATGAAAGGAGCATAGATTTGGTGTCTGCATAGATATGAGCTTATTTTCGGGACAAAACGACAGGCTTATGTTTCGGCGTAGGACACCTTTATTCAGAGCCTTGTTGAAGTGTCCTTAAGAAAGGAAATCTTATTTGGATGATGTTCTGGTTATAATGCAGATCTCCAGGACATAGAGAGGAGTAGCCAAACAGCTAAATCAGTATCCTGAATCATTTAGAAGAAAGACGTGTGGGATCGAGGAATGACAGGAGAGGAGAGATGTTTTTTAGACAAGTTACTTTGCTGTCCAAAATCATAGCCTGTTGCCTCGAGGGCATCGGTTTGTTGCCACAAAACTGAAGGCCTTCTTGTGATCCACCTACTAAACAAAAATCAGGTATATTCTTAACCAGCTTCAGGCCACCACACAGAAGTAACTAGTCAAGTTATTATTTGGCACACACTGCCCACATCCCCCTTTCATCCCTCGTGTGACTAAGGTAGACACAACATGAGGGGCTTTATCGTCCTTCAAAGCCTGGGACACACAGGGAGATGGAGAGGAATGGAGGATACAGAGCCGGTCATCTCCTGCATTATTCATCGGAGAGAAGAGAGGGGTGAAGGGATGAGAGTGGCGGAGGAGAGGAAAGAATTCCAGACATACCTCATCATTTTACTCCTCTATCTGAAGGTGAGAACCAAAGCCCACACACACACTCCCAAATGTCCCTCACATTCGCCCTCTCACCCCCAATACCTCTCTCTCCCCTCTGTCTCGCCCTCTCACCCCCAATACCTCTCTCTCCCCTCTGTCTCGCCCTCTCACCCCCAATACCTCTCTCTCCCTTCCGTCTCCATTCCTTCAGCCCAGACACTGTGGACGTATGTCTGAGTGCCAGACAGATATGATTGGATGTCTGCTAATGAATGTCTCATTAAGACTGCTGTCTTTGTTTGGTCCTATCCGTGCCTCACACACAGACAGTCTTTATTAGGATAGGGAGGGAGAGAGAGAGAGCGGGAGAGCGAGAGAGGGGGAGCAGCAGATCAATCTAGGATGTAAACACTGAGAGACACACACACACAGAGGGGTTAGATATAGTGTAGATTTTGGAGAGAGATGGTAGGTTGAATCTGTGATAACAGGATGGTGGTGAACTAGAGGCTTGTAGGGCATTTAGGGATTTGGTCTACCTTGTGTGTGTAGTGTGTGGGGCTGTGGGTGTGTTTGGTGTGTGCGTATGTGTTTGTTTTCTCAAGGAAGGAGGAATGCTCTGCCATCTACTTTATTATCAACACACACACTACGCCAGCGATACGCTTCATCGGATCAACATAACGCACGCACACACACACTCCTCCTAGATCAAATGCATCTGTGCTCACAAGGGGTGAGAGACACAGATCAGAGGAGAGAAATGAAACATGTAAAATGTGCAAAGTGTTTGGAGGGTTCTGATATTTAAAACACACATAGGGGACCTAACACCCCCCACCCCCCCCACCCCCACACCACACACACACACACACACACACACACACACACCCCGAGTCTAATAAAATATCCTCAAAGACACACAAAGACAACCAACTTTTTAGGAGAGCGTAGTAGAGGGGTATAAGCTACAGATCAGGGCCAGATGTATCCAGCGTCTCAGAGAAGGAGTGCTGATTTAGGATTGGTTATGCCTTTTCGATCACAATGAATAACATTATATGTAAGGGGGGGACTTGATCCTAGATCAGCAATCCTACTGTGCAATGCTTTATACATACAGTTGAAGTCGGAAGATTACATACACTTAGGTTGGAGTCATTAAAACTCATTTTTAAACCACTCCAGACATTTCTTGTTAACAAACTATAGTTTTGGCAATTCGGTTAGGACATCCACTCTGTGCATGACATGTATTTTTCCAACATTTGTTTACAGGCAGATTATTTCCCTTATAATTCACTGTATCACAATTCCAGTGGGTCAGAAGTTTACATACACTAAGTGTATAAGGTAGTTGTTGTGGAATTGTTAGGTTAGATTACTCATTGGTTATTACTGCATTGTCGGAACTAGAAGCACAAGCATTTCGCTACACTCGCATTCACATCTGCTAACCATGTGTAAGTGACAAATAAAATTCGATTTGATTTGACTGTGCATTTAAAACGGCTTGGAAAATTCCAGAAAATGTCATGGTTTTAGAAGCTTCTGACAGGCTAACTGACATCATTTGAGTCAATTGGAGGTGTACCTGGGGATGTACTTCAAGGCCTACCTTCAAACTCAGTGCCTCTTTGCTTGACATCATGGGAAAATCAAAAGAAATCAGCCAAGACCTCAGAAAAACATCCTCCACAAGTCTGGTTCATCCTTGGGAGAAATATCCAAACGCCTGAAGGTACCACGTTCATCTGTACAAACAATAGTACGCAAGTATAAACACCATAGGACCCCGCAGCCGTCATTCCGCTCAGGAAGGAGATGCATTCTGTCTCCTAGAGATGACCGTACTTTGGTGCGAAAAGTGTGAAACAATCCCAGAACAACAGCAAAGGACATTGTGAAGATGCTGGAGGAAACAGGTACAAAAGTATCTATATCCACAGTAAAACAAGTCCTATATAGACATAACCTGAAAGGCCGCTCAGCAAGGAAGAAGCCACTGCTCCAAAACCGCCATAAAAAAGCCAGACTACGGTTTGCAACTGCACATGGGGACAAAGATCGTACTTTTTGGAGAAATGTCCTCTGGTCTGATGAAACAAAAATAGAAATGTTTGGCCATAATGACCATCGTTATGTTTGGATGAAAAAGGGGGACGCTTGCAAGCCGAAGAACACCATCCCAACCATGAAGCATGGGGGTAGAAGCATCATGTTGTGGGGGTGTTTTGCTGCAGGAGGGACTGGTGCACTTCACAAAATAGATGGCATCATGAGGCAGGAAAATTATGTGGATATATTGAAGCAACATCTCAAGACATCAGTCACGAAGTTAAAGCTTGGTCGCAAATGTGTCTTCCAAATGGACAATGACCCCAAGCATACTTCCAAGTTGTGGCAACATGGCTTAAGGACAACAAAGTCAAGGTATTGGAGTGGCCATCACAAAGCCCTGACCTCAATCCCATAGAACATGTGTGTGCAGAACTGAAAAACCGTGTGTGAGCAAGGAGGCCTACAAACCTGGCTCAGTTACACCAGCTCTGTCAGGAGGAATGGGCCAAAATTCACCCAACTTATTGTGGGAAGCTTGTGGAAGGCTACCCGAAACGTTTGTCCCAAGTTAAACAATTTAAAGGCAATGCTACAAAATACTAATTGAGTGTATGTAAACTTCTGACCCACTTGGAATGTGACGAAAGAAATAAAACCTGAAATAAATCATTCTCTACTATTTCACATTCTTAAAATAAAGTGGTGATCATAACTGACCTAAGACAGGGAATTTCTACTAGGATTTAATGTCAGGAATTGTGAAAAATTGAGTTTAAATGTATTTGGCTAAGGTGTATGTAAACTTCTGACTTCAACTGTATAGCCCCAGGCCACCACACAGGTTGGGGCTATGCCAGACTGATTCAATTCAGTTCATTATTCACTACAGTCATTATCTGTGTCCCACATGGCATCCAAATTCCCTTTACGAATGCGCTACTCTGATTACATTTCTAGTCAAAAGTAGTGCACTACATAGGGAATAGCCTGCCATTTGGGACGTAGCCTTTGAAACCCACAAAACCTAACCTTTAGAAACCTTGGCCATGACATTTATACAGAAACAAGAGATTTTCCTCCTTTTCATGAAAACAACTGTACACCATCTGATCTCCAGAATGTCCCGACTCAGCAATGGAGATTCATGATTTATAGCCAGAACATGGAAACGATAATGGTTTATTGTCACTCCAGGAAACCGATAGGGTTAAATATAGCAACTTTTCTTCCAGCTGCATTTCCTGTCCAGATTAAATTTGTATCTGAGAGTAAAGTTCTTCGGCTAGAACAGAAAACCTTCCTACACAATGAGATAAAACAAAACAATTGATAGAAGCTGAGGCCAAGAAAAGAAAAGTTCTGCCTCCCAAATGGCACCTGATTCCCTATATAGAGCCCTGTTCAGAAGTAGTTCATTATATAGGGAATAGGGTGCCATTTGGGACCCACACACACAAGGTAAAGCCAAAACAAGCAGAAACTGAGCCCCAAAAACTTTAGTTAACAGTATATTGTTATGATGCGATCTGACAACTGTGGCTATTATATACGTACAGTAGGTCTGTATGGTGTCATCTTCACTGTTGGGTGATATGCAGTACTGTACTAAATATGGGGCGGAATTGCAATAAACAGCAGTCCAGTGGCACAGTTCCAGATATAAGGTGTTGCTCAGAGAGAAGGGAAGGGTACAGAGGGATATGAGAGGAACAGAGAGAAGGGAAGGATGGAGGGAGGGAGAGAGAGTGCGAAAGAGGAGGGCACAGAGGGCTTGGAATAGGAGAGATGAACAGAGGGGTGGAGGGGATGCATGCAAGCCTGGCACGCACGCACGCACGCACATGCACACACACACACACACACACAGGAAGTAGCAGCCCTGTGAGGGAGGCTGCAGTGTTTTCTGAGCAGGTCCTGTTTCCTCTCAAACTCTTTCTTTCTTTAGAGAGAAGGAGGGAGGGAGGGATGGATGCTGGGTCTGGAGTCTCTCCAATGTTATCTTACTTCTCCAAGCTCTACTGTGCACCCGAGCAAGCCCTAATAAGCACAGCTACACCCCGGCTAAAAACACTACAAAAACACTCCAATACCATACAAAAACAGCCCTTACAGGAAAAGGGAGGAGAAAAAAATCTATATACCACCATGCCAGAGAAAGGGATGCATGTGGAGAGGGAGGGGATGGAAAGGAGGTAGGGAATGGAGGGAGGAGAAGAAAGGATGGAGTTTTTCCTCCCATTGAAAGGCAAACATCCCCAGAGTGTTCTTTTTTGCTTCTGGATTTCTTCCGTCAACCAAACCCATCTTGTTACAGTAGGCTAAAGTTGGTCCTGTTTGGTTCTAGGCTAAGTGTTGACAGTATAACCCATCTGTATCTAAGAGACAACTCTCAGTCTTTACCGGGCAGTCCTCGTCAAAAGTAGTGCACTACAAAGTTAATAAGGTGCACACTGAAAGACAACCCCTTCGTCTTTACCTTGTAGTCCTCGTCCAGGTGTGAAACACTTGGTCTGTTCAAAGGCCTTGGCCACCACCGCTCCCTTCAGCAGACTGGTGATGGACTCCACCTGAAGAGAAACAGAGAGACAGACGAAGAGAGAGAGACAGAGACACAGAGACACAGTGAGACAGAGAGACAGACGAAGAGAGAGAGACAGAGACACAGAGACACAGTGAGACAGAGAGACAGACGAAGAGAGAGAGACAGAGACACAGTGAGACAGAGACAGAAACATACACTACTGATGAGATGTGTTCTGTTAGCAGGGGGTTAGGGGTGTGTGCGTAATGGTGCTGTTCCAGTTCTTTCTTCATGATTTTTGGCAGTTCAATTCATGGAATCAAATGTAATTACAGTACCAGTGAAAAGTTTGAACACACATACTCATTCAAGGGTTTTTCAGATTTTTTTTTTCTTTCTACATTGTAGAATAAGAGTGAAGACATCAAAACTAGGAAATAACATATTTGGAATCATGTAGTAAGCAAAAAAGTGTTAAACAAATCCAAATTTATTTTAGATTTTAGATTATTCAAAGTAGGCACCCTTTGCCTTTCCTTCTTAACACGTTTAAGCCTATCAGTTGTGTTGTTTCAAGGTAGGGGTGGTATACAGAAGTTGGCCCTATTTTGGTTACTACATACGTTTTATTTCATAGTTTTGATGTCTTCACTAGTATTCGACAATGTAGAAAATAGTAAAAATAAAGAAAAACCCTGGTGTCCAAACTTTGGACTTGTAATGTATGTACGTCGAAGTTAGAAATGTTGTGTTCACTGAATGGCGTGCCAGAACTGTCAAGAATGTATGGTATTATTGTGTGGGTCCAGTCGGTCTGAGGTTGTTGTGCTTGTTTAATCTGTGGTTTTCATGTACCTGACAATAGAAGTACCATAGCGGCAGGTAGCCTAGTGGTTAGAGCGTTGGGCCAGTAACCGAAAGGTTGCTAGATCGAATCCCCGAGCTGACAAGGTAAAAACTTGTTGTCCAGCCCCTGAACAAGGCAGTTAACCCACTGTTCCTAGGCCGTCATTGTAAATAAGAATTTGTTCTTAAATGACTTGCCAAGTTAAATAAAAATAAAAATAATTAATATATCAAAGGGAAACACTATCCGGACTGGTTTAGCACAACAGGAAGGAGAGGCATGTTATCATTTAATTTTACTGAAGTGAAAAGACATCATCCGACCCGGAGGCACACAACAACACTGTCTCCTCAGGGTCTCTTATTAATTAGAGAACAGAAGAGTCAACACCAGAACACACAGGTGAGGAGACAAAGATTTACCTAGAGTCTCCATGGTTGGAGATTGGTATCAAAAAGGATTGGTGTCACCTGCATGAAAACCTGCTTGACAACTTTAGACCCTTTCCAGCTATTTTTTACTTTCTCCATTGAAAAACGATATCCCAAGTATAACTCCAGTAACGTACACACTTAACCCTAAAAGCGCCAATAAGGAATACATTCTGTAACTTTTTTTTAATCCTTCCGAAATTTCAGGACTTTTTCAAGGAAGTAGGTACCAACAAAAAACTTTTTTTTAATTTTTTTTTAAATACATGATTTCTGTGTTAATATGGAGGAATAAAAAATTATTTTGTTGTCTACTAAACTTAAAATGTGGAGTCAAAAGTTAACTTTGCGGGCCTCCCGGGTGGCGCAGTGGTCTAGGGCACTGCATCGCAGTGCTAACTGCGCCACCAGAGTCTCTGGGTTCGCGCCCAGGCTCTGTCGCAGCCGGCCGCGACCGGGAGGTCCGTGGGGCGACGCACAATTGGGCTAGCGTCGTCCGGGTTAGGGTGGGTTTGGCCGGTAGGGATATCCTTGTCTCATCACGCTCCAGCGACTCCTGTGGCGGGCCGGGCGCAGTGCGCGCTAACCAGGGGGGCCAGGTGCACGGTGTTTCCTCCGACACATTGGTGCGGCTGGCTTCCGGGTTGGAGGCGCGCTGTGTTAAAGAAGCAGTGCGGCTAGGTTGGGTTGTGCTTCGGAGGACGCATGGCTTTTGACCTTCGTCTCTCCCGAGCCCGTACGGGAGTTGTAGCGATGAGACAAGATAGTAATTACTAGCGATTGGATACCACGAAAATTAGGGAGAAAGGGGGATAAAATTTATTTAAAAAATATATATAAAAAAATAAATAAAAGTTAACTTTGCGATAGTCTACCAAATTTGGCACAGAGATAGATGCATGTACACTGAAAATATATAGATATGGAGCCACTCCAGATTTGACCCATGGAGGGCGTGGCAGCCACTAGAACAAAGAAATCAAAAATGTAAATATATATTTAACTTCCAGTCAATGTCTCTTTACCAAGTTGAGAGTCTCATCTTTCAGGTGCAAATGGCACCGAGTTGATAGCTCATAGAATTAAACATTTAGAGCTAAAAGTCTGATGGCACCAGCGCCCATATTGCCTACAGATTATCGCCCATATTAGTGGCCATTTTAGGCCGTACAGGTATGACAGATGAGCACAATCGCCAATTTCTCAGTATCACAAAAACATAACTCTTTGAATGAATAACAGACGAATGTTACTAACTCGTGACTACGGATAAAATGTATTTTAAAAAATCTGTTCAAAATGTGAAAGACATACAAAAACATTTTGAAACATCAAATTTAAGGATAAATGTGTGATAAAAAAAATAAAATGCATATTTTGGGGAATTTAAACCATTTACTTACAAAAGGTTAATAAAATTAACATGTGTTACTGCTTGACAGTGTCTTTTTGCAATCAATACCAATTTGTGATAAAAAATGACCACCGTTGGTGCTTTTATGCCAAAAATATGTTGTCGCTTTTAGGGTTAAAGCAACAACAAACTTTTTTTTTTTTGTGTAATCACAGCCTCCCCCCCAAACTTGTGCCACATAATCAGGACACCTGCACCACCTATTGAAATGTGCCTTCTGTTAGGTAAATCACATGATAAATGAGGTGCTTTAGGAAGCTTGTGGGGGTCTTTAAAGCTGAATCTGTCAATTCATAAAGTTTTATTGACATTCGGCTAATGTTTCATGGTCTCCGTCTAGATATGGCCACCTGCAGCAGTCTCCTGTCAGAAGAGCAGTTTGTGTGCTCTATATGTCTGGATGTGGTCACAAATCCTGTCTCTATTACATGTGGACACAACTTCTACAAGGCTTGCATCAGTGGATACTGCGATAGCACTGGACTGTGCCATTGTCCAATCCGTAAAACAGATTTTGGTCGGAGACCAGATCTCTTGGTCAATACTTTCATTTCTGAGATGACTGCTCAGTTCAGGCAGGCAGTTCAAGTAAAAGCTGCTGAGCCAGGAGAAGTGCCCTGTGACGTCTGCACTGGGACGAAGCTCAAGGTCCTGAAATCGTGTGTCTGACCTCTTACCGCGAAACACACCTGCAGCCTCATCAGATAGCCGCAGCCTTAAAGAGACACAACCTGATCGACCCCCGTGCAGAACCTGGAAGACAGGATGTGCAAGAAGCACGACAGACTCCTGGAGCTGTTCTGTAGGACTGACCAGATGTGTGTGGGCCAGTTTTACACCGAGGCAGACCACAAGAGTCACCACATTGTCCCTCTAGAAGAAGAGTATGGGTAGAGGAAGCAGGAAGACGGAGGCACAGGTGCAGCAGATGATCCAGGAGCGACAACAGAAGGTTCAGGAGATTAACGAGTCCGTAGAGCTCAGCAAGAGAGACTCGGCGCGAGAGAGATAGGAGACAGCGTGCAGATGCAGGTCTTCACTGATCTAATGGATCTCATTAAGGGAAGTCAGGCCCAGCTCATTGAGGTGATTGAGGGGAAGCAGACTGCAGCAGAGAGGCAGGGTAAAGGGTTCATTAAAGAGCTGGAGCAGAAAATCCCTGTGCTACTGACGGGAAGCACTGAGCTGAAGCAGCTGCCGTGCACCGAGGACCACCTCCACTTCCTCCAGAGCTTCCATTCCCTACGCAGCCTTCTGCCCACCAAGGACTGGTCTAAGATCAGTGTCTATAGCCAGGTGTGTGAGGGAGAGATTAAGAGAGCTGTGTCTCAGAGAGAGCTGATGGAGAAGACTGTGTCCCAGCTGCAGGAGAAACTGATGAGCGAACTGAAAACGTTGCGTGATGCTGAGCTGAAGAGTATGTAGCAGTATGAAGTGGACGTGACCCTAGACCCTAAAACAGCACATCCCAATCTTACCATCTCTAAGGATGGTCAACTATAGAAGCAAAAAAATGTTTATGACTACCCAGGGAGGTTTGGTAATGCTACTTGTGTCCTTGGCAAAGAGGGCTTCTCCTCAGGGAGATTCTATTATGAGGTGCTAGTCAGGAATAAGACAAAGTGGCAGTTAGGAGTGGCCAGAGAGTCCCTCGACAGGGTGGGTAAAGCTCCATTTAGCTGGGAAAATGGAGTCTGGACTGTGGGGCTGAGGTCTAGAAATGAGTACCAGGCTATCTCAAGCTCAATTGTCCGCCTCTCTCTAAGTAAGAAGCCCCAGAAGGTGGGGGTGTTCGTGGATTATGAGGGGGGGTCAGGTCTCCTTTTATGATGCGGGGGGACAGGTCTCCTGGCTTACAAGTGAGGACATATCTCCTTGTCATATGTAAACTTCACTGGCTGCACCTTCACTGAGAAACTCTACCCATACTTCTGTCCCTGTTATAAAAAGGCTGAAAACGCAGACCCGCTGGTCATTTCTCCTGTCACAGTCTGGGACAAAGACTCAGAACCAGACTCTGTCTGTTTGTCAGACACAGACTGAACTTTAACCTCCCAGTCAGACGATCGTTGTTCGATGATCATGGAGATTCCAGATTGAAATGAAAGGTCATGAAATTGTTTTCTTTCTTTGTGCAAGAGGAAACACTGCATTGAAACACTGCACTGAAACACTGTACTGCACTTCCAGACACTGCACTTCCAGACACTGCATTTCCAGACACTGCACTCCCAGACACTGCACTCCCAGACACTGCACTTCCAGACACTGCACTTGGAGCAATGTGTGGAGCTACGGCACAAGGTCTGGGAAGAATTTTGGATTCTCTCAGACATTTCAAAAGGGGGAGAAAAAAATTCACGGGGAGGGTCAGACAACCTCTTTGGACAGACAACTGTCCCTACAAATCACAAGTTTGGGTAGGCGGGGCTTAAAATGCGGGCAGGAATTTTGCTCATGTTTTATCTCGGGCAACAAGTGGATACAGCAGTGATGTGTCCGGTGACGCGCTTCCCATTTTCGACTCGTCCGCTCTAACCCAACTGACGCCGGAACTTCTACAGAGATGTTAAGCCAGAAACACTGGAACTTCGTGGGAGGCAACAAGTCTGTCTAGAGAGACTACACTCTCTTGTCCTGTACTGGACATGGGAGGAGAAAATACTATTTGGGGTGGGGGAAGGGGGTCTTTTGATGTATCTGATATGTCTGATGATCTCTGTAATATATTCAATATGCTGGATCTCTCAGTGTCACTCTTATGAGGAATATAAAAATACAACAACTAGAAATATCTCAAAGATGAAAACTACGGTCTTCTTTTCTACGGTGTGCACTTAAGTGATAAGGGAAGTGTGTGTGTGTGTGTGTGTGTGTGTGTGTGTGTGTGTGTGTGTGTGTGTGTGTGTGTGTGTGTGTGTGTGTGTGTGTGTGTGTGTGTGTGTGTGTGTGTGTGTGTGTGTGTGTGTGTGTGTGTGTGTGTGTGTGTGTGTGTGTGTGTGTGTGTGTGTGTGTGTGTGTTTGGGTAATCACTGTGTCCATAATTAAATTCCATTGCATGAATTTAACTGCTGTCAAATCATGAAGAACTGGAACAGCTCTGCCGCTCATGCACAAACACGCACCCCTAACCCCTGCTAAGAGATCACATCTCATCTGTCGTGTATAAACAAAGCCCGGGAAGCTCGCCTACAATAAAACAAACGAACGGCAGGAAAGGAGCGGAGCGGAAAGTGCCGAGGCAGCAGCGGACCCCATTCTGTACTTTTACTGCCCATGGATGGAGACAGATACGTTGAACAGGCTTTTTCAACACAGTGGAAATGTCTCCCAGGAGTGTTTGTGCGTGGTGGGGAGAGTGTGCACGTGTATGTGTGTGTCAAAGGGGCCATGCTATCATACTCGTTACACTCCCGTTTCCCAGAGTGTGAGAGAGGTTAGGGGTCAAGGTTAGGCTACCCTGATGTTTGTAGACCAGTGGTTGGGTGGGCCGGCCCATCAGACATGTGATAGTAAATCAACAGAGGTCATAGGTCAGAAGGAAAAAACCTAAATATCCCAGGAAACCACAAAGATGAAATCTAAGAAACCAAAACAACATCTCATACCCATATGGATTTCTAGGAAGTCAGGGAAGGAGGGCGTAGCCTTCACAACGGCAGGTTCATTTGATTTACGAAATCTAATTCCAGTAGGCAACGAGTGGGGTTGATGTCAAACAGTACAATTAACCTGCGTCCCAAAAGGAAACACATTCCCTCTATAGCGTACTACTATGACCATGGTCCATAGGGAATAGGGTGCAATAGGGTGCAATTTGGGACAATTTGTATTGTACTATACAACATTGTCCAATGTCCACTGATTTTATTTACTTCACAATTTGAAATGTTATACCTCTACCTTGTGTCCATAATCTGTAGTAGTAATGAGTCTGTTAACAGTACCACCGCCATGGGACGATGCACACTAGGATTTGTTATAGAGCTCAGTACCCACCTGGCTGAAGAGATGCTCCAGGAAGCTGTGTAGTTTCTTCTGCTTGTCATGAGATATCCATACACTGGCAGGCATCTCGTCTCCTATAGGACAACATTCATAATCATCAGTCAGCATTAGACGCAGACACACACACACACAGACACACACACACAGACGCAGACACACACACACACACACGCAGACACACACACACACACAGACGCAGACACACACACGCAGACACACACACGCAGACACACACACTCAGCCCTGTGGCCAGTCCAATCGCCTGTCTGTGTCCATCTGTCTGTCAGATCTCGGTCACAGCTGTAAAGATCCTGCCAAAACCACCTCCATGCTAAATTCATAGCCATTATATGCTAATTGCTAAGTGAGGGCCTGTAAACCACAATGACAGTGTGTGTGTGTGTGTGTGTCAGTTAGCGCGCGTGTGATAGCTCTCTGGCAGACAGCAGACAGATACAGGGATCGGTATTTGACTTTTTTCCCTTATAGAACAAACAAATGATTTCACATGTGGAAAATCACATGAATTCACACACAATTTCACATGTGAAATCATGTAAAAACATGTGTTTTTGGAACACTTCATGTGTTTTTTTTGTAAGGGTTGACACAGCTGTGGGTTGACAGAGCCAAACGCCTGCCATACCCAATCATACTAAACCACAGGCTTTCCGTTCACATGGGGATGCATCCCAAATGGCACCCTATTCCCTATATAGTGCACGACTTTCGATCAGGGGCCATGCGGCTCTGGTCAAAAGTAGTGCACTGTGTAGGGAATAAGGTGCCATTTGGGACACACAATAGATTCAACGCTATAATCATGTAACCAGGTCATAATCAAGTCCTGTCAGTCAGATGTGTGTTATTATACCTTGTGGTTGAATAGGGAAAATGGAACAAGTATTGTGCGGTCTAAAGTAGGCCTTGAACTTGTGTGCTGGTTAGTAAATAGTACGTATCATGTGTGGCGTTATTGTATCGGACTATTGTGGACAGAGAGAAGAAAGGGACGTTCTGTTCTGTTCATTGAGCTGGGTTCAAACTTGGTTGAAGTTCATTTCAAGCCTGTTCTTTTGTTGACATGATTATGGAAGATAAAGTTGTGTGCGAATACCCAAAAGGGCCACTAGATAAATAACATTAATGCTTGAAAGTTAACAAAATTCTGGTAGTTTACTGGTAAACTTTGAAAGTTTCCAGTAATATACCCTCGATTTGCAACCCTAATTGTGAATGGTGTTACTACTGTGGACAGGTGAGGCATTTGCAGTATAACATTTATAACATTACAACTACTTCCACGGTAAATCATTCACGTGTGTTATGTCATTTATGTATGTGGTGTGTTTGTGTGTGTGTGTGTTGTATGTGTTGTGTGCTGTGGTGTGGTTGACATGGATTACAGGGTTCTGCTTACTGGAGTCTGTGTGTGTGTGACTGCATGTACTAGTTACCTGAGTCCATCTCATCAAAGTGTGTGTGTGTGTGTGTGTGTGTGTGTGTGTGTGTGTGTGCGTGCGTGCGTGCGTGCGTGCGTGCGTGCGTGCGTGTAGTGGTTACCTGAGTCCATCTCATCACTGTGAACATAGGAGCTGCAGTGGCTGCTACAGATACTGGTGAAGGAAGCTATGGAGTTCCTGTTGCTGTTACAGTCACTGAAGAGAGACACGGGAAAAAACATTTACCAGCAGCTAGTAGAAAGACCTTTACTGCCCTTTAATACTAATAACTGGTTACTGTCAATATTTCTGGCTCTGTCCCAAATGGCACCCTATACCCTATGGACCCTGGTTAAAAGTAGATAATAGTTTGTGTTACGATATGGGGGGTGGGGGGGGGGGGGGGGGGGGGGTTAGTGTTAGTGTAACCGATGTGAAATGGCTAGCTAGTTAGCGGTGGTGCGCGCTAATAGCCTTTCAAACGGTGACGTCACTCGCTTTGAGACCTTGAAGTAGGGCCGCGGCTTTGTGGAGCGATGGGTAACGATGCTTCGTGGATGACTGTTGTTGATGTGTGCAGAGGGTGCCTGGTTCGCGCCCGGGTCGGGGCGAGGGGACGGACTAAAGTTAAACTGTTACATTAGGACATAGACAAACACACTATGCCGGTGACACCAAACCCACCAGCAGCACTCCACTCCATTCCCCCAGGGGGCAGCAGCAACCTTGTCCAGGTGCTGAGCCTGCTTGATAAGCACGACGGGTGCTGCCCATTAAGGTGATCAGTCAGAGTGCCAGTTTGGAGAGCCGAGAGGCTACTGGTGGGTTTGGAGGCCATGAGGTCTTTCCTTAGTTTGGGCACGCCTGTTTGTAGTTGCCTTTTGATACATTTATTTTGACCATCTGAACGGAGAGGTCAAGACGAAGAGGTCAGGAAGGAGCTAGACCTTCATAACAGGTGCCATTTGGGACGCAGACTTTATGTTTGCTGTTAGTCACAAGAAAAACAGAGGGAGAAATATTATTCACCAACAAGCTAATTGGCTACCAACTATACTCTCTCTCGCTCCATCCCTCCCTCTCTTGGTCATTACCTGTAGGAGTCTCTGTTGCTGATGGTGTCGTGTCCTGAGTCCTCCTGTTCGTCTCCGGCGACGTTAAAACACACCTTCTTTCCGTTCTTCTCTCCTCCTCGCTCTCCTTCGCTTTCCGCTGAGATGTAACTCTCTGGGGTCTTCATGTCTGAGGCAGGTGGGAGGGTGATGGAGGAGAGGAGGCTGGGAGAGAGAGGAGAGGCGGAGAGAGAGAGACCCGAGAGAGAAAATGCTGGTTATTGAAAGTAGCCACATTCTAGAGCCTTCCTGTAGCAGTCAGAAATAACCATCAGCAGCTAACTAGGCAGGAGAGCATGACGACAAACATGGCTTCACTCCTCCAACCTTATCCTCCTCTCAAAAGTGCAATGTCAAGTTGACTTTACACGGAAAACATGCCTCGTGGTGAAAGTACACAGTGTCTAATGTCATCAAGATGTGTGTGCACGCGCGCACGTCACCAAAAAAGTGTGTGTGAAGCGCGTCAACTGTGTTTGTGTGAGTATGTGTGATTGTGCATGTTAAGACCTGTGAGCGAGTGAATGTGTCCGCGCTTGCTTGTGTGTGTGTGGAGACCTATCATCGAATGTGTGTGCGCACGCACACATCACTCACACACCCACTGACAGTGAGAGCCAAACAAAGCTCCAACCTGTTTGTGCTAGTCTTCCTCACAACAACTCCAGCAGGCCAGAGGTCCTCCAAATATTAATAACTTCAAACATGCACAGCCAGCTGTGTCAACAGCCTAAACTCAACACACACCAGCCCCTCAACTCAGTCTCTCGCTCTGCATGCCTGGGTTCTATCAGGGGCTTTGTGGAGGAAGAGGATCAGAGCTTGATGATGCGTCCCAAATGGCACCCTGTTCCCTATATAGTACACTATCGGGAATATTGTGCCATTTAGCATGCAGACCAGGATATTTTCACAGAACTGCAGCAACACATGGAGTCATTTAGAGCCATATTTCCAATAAATGCCAGTCTTGGACTTCCTGACTGGCCTATACAGGCAGGGAGGGAGAAAAACACTAACACGCCATGTCTGTTTGCATTTCAGACTAATTCCATTCATGTCCGTCACTGCGTATATTTTCCGTTGTGTCACGTTTCAGGCTTTACTTGAGACTGTTTCATTTTGGGGGAGTTAACAGACTACCCTCATGTCCTCTCACACCTCACATCACATCACATGATAGATTATACAGGCTCTATCATTTCAAAAGTCCTGTCGTTTTCCCCTTTATCCCTACATCCATCCCTCCATCTATCCATTCAGAGAAGAAGCAACGGAGACCTGCATTCATTAAATCCCACTCCAGATCCCACAACAATGCCCCTCTAGAATGCAGCGGCATTCCATTGCCATGGAGAAGGTTCCAGGCCCTGTGATTGGCTGGTCGTAAATAAGGAAGTGTAAGCAGCTTAGGGCTTGTGTGTAGGGCATCAGAGGGAGCAGGGAGAAATACAGTGCACTCGGAAAGTATTCAGACCCCTTCACGTTTTCCACATTTTTGTTACAGCCTTACTCTAAAATTGATACTTTTTTTTCTACTACACATAATAATTCATAATGACAAAGCAACCTTTTTTTTTTGCACATTTATGAAAGAAATTAAAACAGAAATACCTTATTTACATAAGTATTCAGAAGCTTTGCCAAAAGTCTCGAAAATGAAATCAGGTGCATCCTGTTTCCATTGACCATCCTTGAGGTGTTTCTACAACTTGATTGGCGTCCACCTGTGGTTAATTCAATTGATTGGACATGATTTGGAAAGGTACACACCTGTCTATATAAGGTCCCACAGTAGACAGTGCAGGTCAGAGCAAAAACCAAGCCTTGTCCGTAGAGCTCCGAGACAGAATTGTGTTGAGGCACAGATATGGGGAATGTTATCAAAACAATTCTGCAGCATTGGAGATTCCCAAGAACACAGTGGCCTCCATCATTCTCAGCTGGAAGAAGTTAGGGACCACCAACTCTTCCTAGAGCTGGCCACCCAGCCAAACTGAGCAATCGGGGGAGAAGGGCCTTGGTCAGGGAGTTGACCAAGAACCCGAGCTCCAGAGTTCCTCTGTGGAGATGGGAAAAGCTTCCAGAAGGACCACCATCTCTGCAGCACTCCACCAATCAGGCCTTTATGGTAGAGTGACCAGACGGAAGCCACTCCTCAGTAAAAGGCACATGATAGCCCACTTGGAGTTTGCCAAAAGGCACCTAAAGGACTCTCAGATCATGAGAAACAAGATTATGTGGTCTGATGAAACCAAGATTGAACTCTTTGGCCTGAATGCCAAGTGTCACGTCCGGAAGAAACCAGGCGCCACTCATCACCTGGCCAATACCATCCTGACAGTGAAGCATCATTCTGTGGGGATGTTTTTCAGCGGCAGGGACTCGGAGAACAGTGAGGATCGAGGGAAAGATGAACAGAGCAAATAACAGAGAGATCCTTGATGAAAACCTGCTCAAGAGCTCAGACTAGTGTGAAGGTTCACCTTCCAACAGGACAACGACCCTAAGAACACAGCCAAGACAACACAGGAGTGGCTTTTGGGAATGTCCTTGAGTGGCCCAGCCAGAGGCCGGACTTGATCAAACATCTCTGGAAAGACCTGAAAAATCACTGTGTAGCAACGTTCTCCATCAAACCTTAGAGCTTGAGAGGATCTGCCGAGAAGAATAGGAGAAACTCCCCGAATACAGGTGTGCTAAGCTTGTAGCGCCATACCCAGAAGACGAGGCTGTAATCACTGCCAAAGGTGCTTCAACAAAGTACTGAGTAAAGGGTCTGAATACTTATGGAAATGTGATATTTCAGTTCTAAATATTTTATACATTTGCAAACATTTCTAAAAACCTGTTTTGGCTTTGTCATTATGGGCTGTTGTGTATAGATTGATGAGGGGGGAAAACAATTTAATCCATTTGGGAATAAGGCTGTAATGTAACAAAACGTGGAAAAAGTGAAGGGGTCTGAATACTTTCCGAATGCACTGTATACAGTAGCTGCAAGCAGCCATGGCGGGGTTCACACTATGGCTCCACAGCGAAACCATCAGGACAAATTGGACACATTGCTCTTGGATGAGCTACTGTACTTCTGTACTCCTTACCACGCTTGCTAAATATCAAAACTCAAAATCAAACAGATTAACCTTTTGATGTGTTTTGGACCATTTTTAATGATGTTGACTACTTTAAAGGTCGGCACCAAATTTGGTATGTAGCATCTACGGACGCGTGTCTTCAAACACAATATTTAGCTCAAACAATATGGCTGCTATAAGCCAATGAGCTTGCATTAATGATTTGTCCTGTCCAACAGCACCCCCATGTGGCCAAACAAAACCATACTCAACAGGTTACCTAGACTTATATCCCTGAGCATGTGTGCCAAATTCCATGACTCTGGGTCAAACAGATAAAGTTATATAAATATGTGCCCATAATAGAGCAACCGTGTGGTCGATCTGAATGAACTTGCATATGTTGAGGCTTGACAGTGATTGGAACATTTGTATCACATTTTGTTACGATGTGAATATCCGTCTGTGATTTCTAAGTATTTATGTGCCAGATCAAGCCCATGTGAATGTTTATTGGTCAGTAGTGGCCATGTTGTTTGAAATGCTAGCCTGGAAAAAAATCCATTGCGAGACATTGGTCCATAGATGCTATATACACTACATGACCAAAAGTATGTGAACACCTGCTTGTCGAAAATCTCATTCCAAAATCCTGGGCATTAATATGGAGTTGGTTTCCCCTTTGCTGCTATAACAGCCTCCAATCTTCTGGGAAGGCTTTCCACTAGATGTTGGAACATTGCTGCAGGGACTTGCTTCCATTCAGCCACGAGAGCATTAGTGAGGTCGGACACTGATGTTGGGGCGATTAGGCCTGGCTCGTAGTCGACGTTCAAATTAATCCCAAAGGTGTTCGATGGGGTTGAGGTCAGGGCTTTGTGCAGGCCAGTCAAGTTCTTCCAGACCAATCTCGACAAACCATTTCTGGTTGGACCTCGCTTTGTGCAAGGGTGCATTGTCATGCTGAAAAAGGAAAAGGTCTTCCCCAAACTGTTGCCACAATGTTGGAAGCACAGAAATGTCTAGAATGTCATTGTAAGCTGTAGCGTTAACATTTCCCTTCACCGGAAATAAGGGAACTAGCCCGAACAATGAAAAACTGCCCAGACCATTATTCCTCTTCCACCAAACATTACAGTTGGCACTATGCCTTCGAGCAGGTAGCGTTCTCCTGGCATCCACGAAACCCTGATTTGTTCATTGGACTGCCAGATAGTGACGCATGATTAATCACCCCCAGAGAAAGCGTTTCAAGTGCTCAAATCAAGTAAAATGTTATTGGCCACATACACATGTTTAGCAGATGTTATTGCGGGTGTAGCGAAATGCTTGTGTTTCTAGTGCCAACCGTGCAGTAATATCAAACAAGTAATATCTTTCACAACATACCCAAATCTAAGTAAAGGAAAGGAATTAAATATATAAATATTTGGACGAGCAATGTCAGAGCGGCAAGACACGGTAGAAAAGAATAGAATACAGTATATACACACATGAGGTGAGTAATGGAAAATATGTAAACATTATTAAAGTGACTAGTGTTTGATTTATTAAAGTGGCCAGTGATTTCAAGTCTATGTATATAGGCAGCAGCCTCTAATGTGCCAGTGATGCAAATTGTATTAATATAATATAATATAATTCTATTTAACAGTCTGATGGCCTTGAGATAGAAGCTGTTTTTCGGTTTCTCGGTCCCAGCTAGTTTGCCCCCAGTGATGCGTTGGGAAGGAGGCACCACCCAATGGAGAGCCCTACGATTGCGGGCGGTGCAGTTGCCGTACCAGGCAGTAATACAGCCCGACAGAATGCTCTCAATTGTGCATCTGTAAAGGTTTGTGAGGCTTTTAGGTACCAAGACAAATTTCTTCAGCCTCCTGAGGTTGAATAGGCACTGTTGCGCCTTCTTCACCACACATTGTCTGTGTGGGTGGACCATTTCAGTTTGTCAGTGATGTGTATGCCGAGGACCTTGAAACATTCCACCTCCTCCACTGCGTTCCAGTCGATGTGGATAGGGTGTTGCTCCCTCTGCAGTTTCCTGAAGTCCACGATCATCTCCTTTGTTTTGTTGATGTCGAGTAAGAGGTTATTTTCCTGGCACCACACTCTCAGAGCCCTCACCTCCTCCCTGTAGGCTGTCTCGTCATTGTTGGCAAACTTGATGATTGAGTTTGAGGCGTGCGTGGCCACGCAGTCAAGGGTGAACAGGGAGTACAGGAGGGGGCTGAGCACGGACCCTTGTGGGGTCCCAGTGTTGAGGATCAGCGAAGCGGAGGTGTTGTTTCCTACCTTCACCACCTGGGGGCGGCCTGTCAGGGAGTCCAGGACCCAGTTGCACACGGCAGGGTTCAGACCCAGGGCCTCGAGCTTAATGATGAGCTTGGAGGGTACTATGGTGATGAATGCTGAGCTGTAGTCAATGAACAGCATTCTTACATAGGTATTCCTCTTGTACAGATAGGATAGGGCTGTGTGCAGTGCGATGATGATTGCATCATCTGTGGATCTATTGGGGCGTTAAGCAAATTGAAGTGGGTCTAGGGTGTCAGGTAAGGTAGAGGTGATATGATCCTTGACTAGTCTCTCAAAGCACTTCATGATGACAGAAGTGAGTGCTACGGGGCAATAGTCATTTAGTTCAGTTACCTTTGCTTTCTTGGGTACAGGAACAAGGGTGGACATCTTGAAGCATGTGGGGACAGCAGACTTTGATAGCGAGAGATTGAATATGTCCGTAAACACACTAGCCAGCTGGCCTGCGCATGCTCTGAGGACGCGACTAGGGATGCCATCTGGGCCGACAGCCTTTCAAAGGTTAACACTCTTAAATGTCTTACTCACATCGGCCACGAAGAAGAAGAGCCCACAATCCTTGGTAGCGAGCCACGTCGGTGGCACCTTGTTATCCTCAAAGCTGTCGAAGACAGTGTTTAGCTTGTTTGAAAGCAAGACGTTGGTGTCCGTGACGTGGCTGGTTTTCCTTTTAAAGTCTGTGATTGTCTGTAGACCGTGCCACATACGTCTAGTGTCTGAGCCATTGAATTGCAACTCCACTTTGTCTCTATACTGACGTTTTGCCTGTTTGATTGCCTTACAAAGGGGAATAACTTCACTGTTAATATTCTGCCATATTCCCAGTCACCTTGCCATGGTTAAATGCAGTGGTTCGCTCTCTCAGTTTTGCACGAATGCTGCCATCTATCCACTGTTGCTGGTTAGGGTAGGTTTTAATAGTACAGTGGGTACAACATCTCCTACACACTTCCTGATAAACTCAGTCACCGTATCAGTATATTCGTCAATGCTATTCTTAGAGGCTACCCGGTCATATCCCAGTCCGTGTGATCAAAACAGTCTTGAAGTGTGGATTCCGATTGGTCAGATAAGCATTGAATAGTCCTTAGCACAGGTATTTCCTGTGAGTTTCTGCCTATAGGAAGGGAGGAGCAAAATGGAGTCATGATCAGATTTGCCGAAGGGAGGGCCTTGTAGGCATCCCAGAAGTTGGAGTAGCAGTGGTCAAGTGTTTTAGCAGCGCGCATACTACAGTCAATGTCCTGATAGAACTTCGGCAGCCTTTTTCTACAATTTGCTTTGTAAAAATCCCCAGATACAATAAATGAGTCCTGTGGTTTCTAGTTTGCATAAAGACTAGTGAAGTTCTTTGAGGGCTGTGACTATAACCGATTTTCTTTTTTTCTTGGAGATGATACAGCCAGCATTTAATTGTGTGGTATTCTAGGTCGGGTGAACAAAAGGACTTGAGATCCTGCATGTTATCCCAATCGCACCATGAGTCATTAATCATGAAACATGCTCCCCTGCCCTTCTTATCGGAGAGATATTTATTCATGTATGCGCGATGAACGAAGAACCCAACTGTCTGGACGGACTCTGACAGTATATCCTGTAAGAGCCATGTTTCCGGGAAACAGAGTATGTTACAATCCCTGATGTCTCTCTGGAAAAAAATCCTCGCCCTAAGCTCGTCAACTTTATTATCCATAGACAGGACATTAGCGAGTAATATACTTGGAAGTGGTGGGTGGTGTGCGCGCCTCCTAAGTCGAACTAGAAGACCACTCCGAGTACCTCTCCTCCGCCGGCAGTGTTTTGGGTCGGCCTCTGGATTCAGTTCAATTGCCCTGGAGGTGCACACCAGGGCAACAAAGGTTCCGATTCGGGAAAGCCGTATTTCTGGTCGTAATGCTGGTAGTGCTGGTGAGTTACTGCCGCTCTGATATCCAATAGTCCTTTTCAGCTGGGCTACTAAAAAAATTCTGGGCTAATAATTTAAGAAATAATACATAAAAAAACGAAATACTGGAAAGTTTCCTAAGAACTAGAAGCACGGCAGCCCTCTCTGTCGGCGTCATTTTCAATTTTTTTGCTCCAGACGCTTTGCATTAAGCATGGTGATCTTAGGATTGTGTGCGGCTGCTCTGCAACGGAAACCCATTTCATGAAGCTCCTGACGAACAGTTCTTGTGCTGACGTTGCTTCCAGAGGCAGTTTGGAACTCGGTAGTGAGTGTTGCAACCAAGGACAGACGATTTTTAAGCGCTACGCGCTTCAGCACTCGCCGGTTCCATTCTGTGAGCTAGTGTGGCCTACCACTTAGCGGCTGAGCCGTTGTTGCTCCTAGACGTTTCCAATTCACAATAACAGCACTTACAGATGACTGAGGCAGCTCTAGCAGGGCAGAAAGTTGACGAACGGACTTGTTGGAAAGGTGGCATGTTTAAAGTCAATGAATTCTTCAGTAAGGCCATTGTACTGTCAATGTTTGTCTATGGAGATTGCATGGCGGTGTGCTCAATTTTATACACCTGTCAACAACGGGTGTGGCTGAAATAACTGAATCCACTCATTTGAAGGGGTGTCCACATACACTATGTATACAAAAGTATAAAGTTTCATGCAGATCGGTCATTTGCTGCTTAAACCACTAATAACAATGACAGGACCACAACACTGGGTCAGGGACGGGATCGAGAGAGAGAGAGAGAGAGAGAGAGAAAGAGAAGAGAGGAAAGCAAGTGAGAGAAAAGAGAGCGAAGAGAGAGAGAAAGGAGAGAAAGAAGAGCGAGAAAGGAAAGAAACAGAGAAAGAGAGCGATAGAGAAACAGAAGGGAGAGAAGGAAAGATGCAAAAAGAGAGCGAGAGCGACCAACTCTCAGAGCTCTCCCCTAAGTGTGTCCTGAATAGCTTTATATACATAAACCTTTAATCAAGCCTCTTGACAAGCTCTATAGGCTCAATAGACATCAATCACCCTCACAAGATCGATAAGAGCATCTGCATTACAAAGCCTTTACCTCAGTCAGGTTCTTAATAGTGCATCAGCATGGTTTAATCAGAGAGGAAGTGAACATGTTAGAGTAGACAGATGTAAAGTACTGGAGCTGACTGGACCGGAGAGGTTGGACTCTATTCAATATACAGTACCAGTCAAAAGTTTGGACACACCTACTCATTCAAGGGTTTTTCTTTATTTATACTATTTTCTACATTGTAGAATACTAGTCAAGGTTATCTGATGCAGCACTCCATCACTCCCCTTCTTGGTCAAATAGCCCTTACACAGCCTGGAAGTGTGTTTGGTCATTGTCCTGTTGAAAAACAAATTATAGTCCACTAAGTGCAAACCAGATGGGATGGCGTATCGTTGCAGAATGCTGTGGTCGCCATGCTGATTAAGTGTGCCTTGAATTCTAAATAAATCACTGACTGTGTCACGAGCCAAGCACCCCCACACAATAACACCTCCTCCTCCATGCTTCACGGTGGGAACCACACATGCGGAGATCATCTGTTCACCTACTCTGCATATCACAAAGACCCGGCTGTTGGAACCAAAAATCTCAAATTTGGACTCAGACTTAAGGACAGATTTCCACAGGTCTAATGTCCATTGCTCGTGTTTCTTATCCCAAATAAGTGTCTTCTTATTGGTGTCCTTTAGTAGTGGTTTCTTTGAAGGAATTCGACCATGAAGGCCTGATTCACGCAGTCTCCTCTGAACAGTTGATGTTGAGATGTGTCTGTTACTTGAACTCTGTGGAGCAATTATTTGGGGTGCAATCTGAGGTGCAGTTATTTTTAATGAACTTATCCTCTGCAGCAGAGTTAACTTTGGGTTTTCCATTCCTGTGGCGGTCCTCATGAGAGTCAAGTTCATCATAGCGCTTGATGGTGTGTGCGACGGCACTTGAAGAAACTTTCAAAGTTCTTGAAATGTTCCGGATTGACTGACCTTCATGTCTTAAAGTAATGATGGACTGTCGTTTCTCTTTGCTTATCTGAGCTGTTCTTGCCATAATAAAGACTTGGTATTTTACCAAATAGGGCAATCTTTTGTATACAACCCTTACCTTGTCACAACACCTGTGAATGGCTCAAACGCATTAAGGAAAGAATTTCCACAAATTAACAAGGCACACCTGTTAATTGAAATGCATTCCAGGTGACTACCTCATTAAGCTTTGGGCCTTCTTTTTGCTTGGATGACTGTAGTCAACCTCATGAAGCTGGTTGAGAGAATGCCAAGAGTGTGAAAAAGCTGACATCAAGGCAAAGGGTGGCTACTTTGAAGAATCTCAAATATAAACATATTTGGATTTGTTTAAAACTTTTCTGGCTACTACATGACTCCATGTGTGTTATTTCATAGATTTGATGTCTTCACTATTATTCTACAATGTAGAAAATAGTAAAAATAAAAACCCTTGAATGTCCAAACTTTTGACTGGTACTGTATAGAGCACTACTTTTGACCCAGCCCTATTGGTTGACCCAGCCCAATTGGCCCTGGTCCAAATCAGTGTACTGTATAAGGAACAGGGTGTCATTTGAGACAGACTTTGTTAGTGTTCTAATCTCTTGGATGAGAAATGGATGGACATTCTGTTCTTGACCTAGTAGACGCAGGCGGGAGAGGAGGAGAGGCGGGGGGATAGGGGGACATAAGTTAGGAGGAGAAAAGGTTGGAAGAGAGAACTGGGGCAGAAGAGAAAATAAACTAATGTGAAAATGACCAGGAGAGGAGGACTTGACGTGATACAGGATGTGAGGAGAAGAGAGGAGAAGCGGTAGAGATTAGAGGTCGACCGATTATGATTTGTCAAAGCCGATACCGATTATGATTTGTCAAAGCCGATACCGATTATGATTTGTCAAAGCCGATACCGATTATGATTTGTCAAAGCCGATACCGATTATGATTTGTCAAAGCCGATACCAATTATGATTTGTCAAAGCCGATACCGATTATGATTTGTCAAAGCCGATACCGATTATTGGAGGCCAGAAAAAAAGCCGATACTGATTAATCGGCCGATTTTACCTTAATATAATACATCAATAAAATCAATTTAGCCTCAAATAAATAATGAAACATGTGCAATTTGGTTTAAATAATGCAAAAACAAAGTGGTGGAGAAGAAAGTAAAAGTGCAATATGTGCCATGTAAGAAAGCTAATGTTTAAGTTCCTTGTTCAGAACATGAGAACATATGAAAGCTGGTGGTTCCTTTTAACATGAGTCTTCAATATTCCCAAGTAAGAAGTTTTAGGTTGGAGTTATTATAGGAATTATAGGACTATTTCTCTCTATACGATTTGTATTTCATATACCTTAGGCACTTTAGTATTGCCAGTGTAACAGTTTAGCTTCCGTCCCTCTCCTCGCTCCTACCTGGGCTTGAACCAGGAACACATCGACAACAGCCACCCTCGAACCAGCGTTACCCATGCAGAGCAAGGGGAACAACTACTCCAAGTCTCAGAGCGAGTGACGTTTGAAACGCTATTAGCGCGCACCCCGCTAACTAGCTAGCCATTTCACTTCGGTGACACCAGCCTAATCTCGGGAGTTGATAGGCTTGAAGTCATAAACAGCACAATGCTTGTAGCATTGCGAAGAGCTGCTGGCAAAACGCACGAAAGTGCTGTTTGAATGAATGCTTACGAGCCTGCTGGTGCCTACCATTGCTCAGTCAGACTGCTCTATCAAATCATAGACTTAATTATAACATAATAACACACAGAAATACGAGCCTTAGGTCATTAATATAGTCGAATCCGGAAACTATCATCTCGAAAACAAAACGTTTATTCTTTCAGTGAAATACGGAACCATTCTGTATTTTATCTAACGGGTGGCATCCATAAGTCTAAATATTCCTGTTACATTGCACAACCTTCAATGTTATGTCATAATTACGTAAAATTCTGGCAAATTAGTTCGCAACGAGCCAGGCGGCCCAAACTGTTGCATATACCCTGACTCTGCGTGCAATGAACGCAAGAGAAGTGACACAATTTCACCTGGTTAATATTGCCTGCTAACCTGGATTTCTTTTTGTTAAATATGCAGGTTTAAAAATATATACTTCTGTGTATTGATTTTAAGAAAGGCATTGATATTTATGGTTAGGTACAGTCGAGCAACGATTGTGCTTTTTTTCGCAAATGCGCTTTTGTTAAATCATCCCCCGTTTGGCGAAGTTGGCTGTCTTTGTTAGGAAGAAATAGTCTTCACACAGTTCGCAACGAGCCAGGCGGCCCATACTGCTGCATATACCCTGACTCTGTTGCAAGAGAAGTGACACATTTTCCCTAGTTAAAAGAAATTCATGTTAGCAGGCAATATTAACTAAATATGCAGGTTTAAAAATATATACTTGTATATTGATTTTAAGAAAGGCATTGATGTTTATGGTTAGGTACACGTTGGAGCAACGACAGTCCTTTTTTGCGAATGCGCACCGCATCGATTATATGCAACGCCGTACACGCTAGATAAACTAGTAATATCAAAAGCCATGTGTAGTTAACTAGTGATTATGATTGATTGATTGATTGTTTTTTTATAAGATAAGTTTAATGCTAGCTCACAACTTACTTTGGCTTCTTACTGCATTCGCGTAACAAGCAGGCTCCTCGTGGAGTGCAATGTAAGGCAGGTGGGTTAGAACGTTGGACTACTTAACCGTAAGGTTGCAAGATTGAATCCCCGAGCTGACAAGGTAAAAATCTGTCATTCTGCCCCTGAACAAGGCAGTTAACCCACCATTCCTAGCCCGTCATTGAAAATAAGAATGTATTCTTAACTGACTTGCCTAGTTAAACAAAGGTGTAAAAAATAAAATAAATAAATCTGCCAAATCGGTGTCCAAAAATACAGATTTTCGATTGTTATGAAAACTTGAAATCGGCCCTAATTAAATCGGCCATTCCGATTAATCGGTCGACCTCTAGTAGAGATATAAACCATGTCACCAGGCACGTCCTCGGACAGCTGTGTGACTCCATGTTTGGGGTCCTGATGCAAAAGGTCAAAGGTTGTGGTGCTTCTAAACGGTCAACGCCAAGGAACCACCGCCAAGAAGTTGTGCAACTAATAATCATTCCATGTCCGCTCTCTCTTTTCCCATTACTGAAACATCCCCATTCCCTCCAGTGAGGTTGGAAGTTGGAAATCCGTCTCTACTTTGGAGGGGGAAGGAAGGAAATGCTGATTGTGAAATAAAAGTATCCTTTGTTCCAAATGTGAAAGCTTCAATTCATCAATACATCGTTACAGCACAAAAGACAGGAGACAAGGTCAGTCACACCCCACACAGCCACTTACACACACAGAGACAGAGACACAGACAGAGACACAGACAGAGACACAGACAGACAGAGCGAGAGAGACAGAGCGAGAGAGACAGAGCGAGAGAGACAGAGCGAGAGAGACAGAGCGAGAAAGACAGAGCGAGAGAGACAGAGCGAGAGAGACAGAGCGAGAGAGACAGAGCGAGAGAGACAGAGCGAGAGAGACAGAGCGAGAGAGACAGAGCGAGAGAGACAGAGAGAGAGAGACAGAGCGAGAGAGACAGAGCGAGAGAGCGAGAGTGTGCGAGAGAGCGAGAGAGAAACACACACACACATTTCCCTCAGATTACACAGACCCACAAAGAATTCCAAAACAAATCCAATTTCGATAAACTCACAGATCTATTGGGCGAAATACCACAGTGTGCAATTCAGCAGCAAGATTTGTGATCTGATTTGTGATCTGAAGAACAAACACCATTCTAAATACAACCTATATTTATGTTGATTTATTTTCCCTTTTGTACCTTAACTATTTGCATATTGTTACAACACTGTATATATAGACATAATTATGACATTTGAAATGTCTTTATTCTTTTGGAACTTTTGTGATTATTTTTTTTTACAGTAAACATTACAAACATATGTTTCCCATGCCAATAAAGCCCCTTAAATTTCAATTGAGGGAGCGAGAGAAAAAAACAGAGGGAGAGGGGTGAAAGAGGGACAGTGGGTTAATCAAGAGAAAGATATTTGGAGAGAATGGACGAGGGACAGATAGAAGGAGAGGGTTAGAACGAAAGAAAGCGCAAGAGAGAACTTTTAAATCAGGGCCCTTAAAAATGGACCCTCCCTCTCTGCCTGCTTTAAGAGGGCCCCGGAGGTCATTTTGCTCTGCTGTTCCTGAGTGGCCCTATCAGAGATCAGAGGACCGATCAATAGTCTCTGTAATCCACTGGCTAACACTGACACACCCACACCCATAGAGGTCACAGCAGATTAGCTACGCCACGAATAGCTGCCCATTACAGGTTATATTAGTACTTCTGCTCGCGGTCTGACAATGCTGTAGCCTGTTACAGATCACCTTTAATGAGCTATTTTACATAACTGGGAGGAAGGTATGTGCTTGTATGGGGGTGGTTGTGGGAGTGTGTGTGTGGGGAGTGTGTGTGTGTGACTACCTTTAAGGAATGTCTCAGTGCATCACAATGTGTGCATACACTAATTAGCATTGACAGAAGCATGTCATTAACATCCGTGCTGAGAAGCGTGTGTGTGTGTGTGTGTGTGTGTGTGTGTGTGTGTGTGGTTCCTGTCAGATGACATTGTTTCACATTTCCTCCCTGTGACTCTGAACCTCCAAACAATGAAACCATCAACAGCACTGGAACCAGCATGGCCAGCAAGGAAACACACACACGCGCGTGTGCACACACGCACTAGAGTAACAATGTGAGAGAGAATGACGAAGTCTCCTCTCACTCACTAGAGACCACTCACTCAATAGAGACCACTATATCACACACAATGGCTTTCTAAAACTACGGCTCACTTTATGAGGCTCACATGTATCCGGAGGACCAGTTTATACTTGTGTGTGTGTGTGTACATGTGCTCGTGTGTGTTTATAATAGGGGAAACGGCATCAGCGGAAGCAGTCGCCGGTCTTTACATATCACACAATTTCCTCTGCTTATTACAAAATCTATTTTCTCCTCAGCCGGTTTCACCGTCCATGCAGTGCATATTAAAATGGAAATCAAACCAATAGTCTCAGACAAATAAACAAATTCTTCCACTCCTGAAGTGACAAACAAAATACTTCTGAGTAAGGGTGTGTGTGCCTCCACCATGAGTGCGTACGTGCATGGCAGGCGTGCGCACGTCTGTGTGTGTGCCTGCACATATCTGTGTACGTGTGTGCACGTGCATGTGTGTTGCCAGACTCACTCGTGTATCTGTGAGGCGTGGCCCTCCATCTCTTTCACCAGCGTGGTCAGCTTGCCCAGTAGTTTCTGGTAGGAGTCCAAGATCAGCAGGTCATCCTCCCGGAGCAGGAAGCGGAGGCCGTGACCCTCCGTACGACCCAGACTGTGACCTGACGGAGCTGCCATACTGGTGATGGTGTGTTGTACGTACACCATGGGGTTCAGCTTACCTGGGAGACGGACAGAATTAAACACAGCACTACAATGGACATTGGCATCCTAGCAAGATGACCACAAATTCCGTTGCTGGCTCCTTCTCTAACCCTGCTAGGCTATCTGCCGCCCCCCCCCCCCCCCCTCCAGGGTTAGGGTCAGAGGTCAGGGCTTAGTGCTATTCTCTCACCTTGTTCGGCGTTGCGACCTCCTCTCTCCAGGGTGGAGCTCTTCCTGTTGTCCAGCTGCACTCCGAAGGCGCTGCCCAGAGAGGTGGTGGTTTTGGGGTAGGACACCTCCATCACGTTCACATGGCAGTTGGTGGGGCAGAAGTCGCTGCTGTGGAGCGGGGACACCTTGGTTTTAGCCTGCTTAAAGGTGGGCCACGCCCTGTTCTTCAACACCCGCGAGAACTGGAGGGAGGAGAGAGAGAGATGGTGGGAGTTAGCATTTAATAATGCTTTGGCGATGCTCTCTTTAGGATTGCAAAATTACACCAAGTTTATCAAAATTCCCAAGTTTCCAGAAATCCCTGTTGGGGGATTCCATTATTTCCTGCTTATTCCCTCCTGATTCCAGGAATCTTACAACCAGGATTTCTGTAAAACCTTAGAATTTGGGGAAAGCTACTTGAATCCTAGCTCTTTCGGTCTCTGGATGCAGGCTTTTGCCAAGCAGTAATAAGCTGGTCAGAATACCCCTGTCAGAATCATTTACATTCCCCTCTGCAATCCTTTGATTTATTTTAAATATTTGAGCCATTAGCCATTCATCAACATTTGGACACAGGAAACAGAATGTGCGTAACAAACAACCAGAGTCTGTGTTTATGTGGAGTATTTACAAATCTGAGCAACTCTGAACCCTGAAACACATCACCTATCAACACACTCATTCAGAAGTATAACCATGTTTAAGGCTGGGTTGGGTGATTTAACTGAAACCAGAGAATTATTGCACACAGTCTGACGTGCAATATCAGTCTTCACTGATACGTTCTATGAAGACGTATCACTTCAAGAAGCTCGACCTTCTTCCTCGGTATGATTTCATCTCAGTTGCATGCCTGTGCATGTGTTTCAGAGGGGGGTTTTCCATTCACATACGTCCATGCAGAACTAACAAACACCGGACAAATAGAGAGATCCATCATAGTGTATTGTGGTTTGGCAGTTTCCATTGAAACCAGAAGAAGAAATGTCTTCTGTCAGATACATTACCCTGGACAATATAAATACTATATTGTTTAAATGAATATATACTTCCCCTGGGCTGCACGGTAAATCACATACACAACCATGGAAAACAAGAACATAAATCTGCACGCCACCAAACTCTCTACTGTAAGCCATGCTCCCCTGGTCTGGGTACTAACTAAGTGACTGATAGCATCTCTGTGTGTTAATATGCTAGGTGCCTGCGGGGTATGTTCAGCATCCTAAAAACATTTTTTGGTGAACCCTCTGTCATAGACCCTACATAACATTCACACACATCGCAAACGATTGATGGCCTACTGGGCAAATCTCCCTTGAGGCAGTCAAGCCATTGCATTCCTTTCACAATTGTAGTCCGGTTGCGGTAGCTGAACCTCGTTTCAAATAAATCATTATATTTGTACGCCTAGCAATCACAAAATGATGTTACTGTCTCAAATTAACGAAAGGAGTCGAAAGAGTCGTTCTTTTGACCGAACGGGTCAAAAAGGTCAGAGTCAGTAAAGAGCCGAACTTCCCATCACTAGTAGCCGGCCGACCCACCAGGAAATCTACATAACGGTCACCCTCTCTCCCTCACCCTCCCTCCCCTGGAATGGCACATGTACAGGAGGGAGTTATTACACAACTTTAGGCCAGGATGTAGAGATCTTTAGTCTATCCAGCTATGGTTAATCCAAGGCTCCATCAAAGGTATTGCCAGAGTTTAGAAGTCATTATCCCCCCCCCCCCCCTCTCTCTCACACATATAAACACGTGCTCACATATACAAACCACACACACGCTTACCTAAATATTATCCAGACCTCTCTCAAGGGTCAAGAAGAGCTGATTACATTTCTGCAGGCCAGTGTTCTACCTTGTTGACGTAAGAGCGCATCTTGTTTATAACCTCTCACTTCTCATGTAAATCTGACAGGCCGGCGTCAACATCCCTGGTAAATAACTGTCTCGGTCTGTCTCAGCGAATACAGGGGGTGACACTCGTTCATTATTTTCCGTTGATCTTTCATTCGGCATATAAACAGACACATTCAAATTCCACAGCAAAACATTGGGCAAAAAAAATGGTGCCCTATTCCGTACATAGTGCACTTCTTTTGACCAGAGCCCTACGGGCTATGTAGTGCTCTAGGGAATAGGGTGCTATTTGGGATGCAGACATTCAGTGGAAATGTAACGATGGTCTGATAACAGAAGTGTCAGCAGTGAAGTGGTCATGGCATCCTGTCTAGAGTAGTAGAATGAATGGTGCTTTATATTATCATATACTTTTTAGTAAAATTATTCATGTGTTGACAGAGGAAAATGTGTCTTCGCAATGGGAGATGATGTAAATCCTTGCTTTACTTTGTTCACAACCACCTGAGAGACACACACACACACACACGTTTGGGCACGCACGCACGCAAGCGCCACACACCCATCCCCCACCACCACACACCGTACCTTTCTGTAGTTGGTGATACGTCTGTTGATGTGTTCCATCCGCTCTCCACACATGGCGCTGAAGCGGACCTGCAGGTTCTCGGGGATGACGTCACAGCTGGAGCTCAGTCTACTGCACATCTGAACCAGTGTGTCATCACTATGCGCCAGCGCCTCCAGGATCTGACAGGGTTGAAGGACAAATGTTAGAGAGAAGGAGGCTGACTTTATTACATGTAACTTATAAGGGTAAAAGGCCCTATCCAATCCTTAAAAAGGTGCAATATGCAGAAATCGCTCCACTATTTCCTGGTTGCAAAAATTCAAATAGTTCACCTAATGTAAGTTTATGTGATCAAAACAAGCTATGCATAGTGTAGATTCAAAGTACCATCTAAACCGCTGTGAAATATATTTTCCATAACCAAAAATATGGTATTTTCAGCTTTTTTTTGTACTAAACTGAAAGTAATAGGCAAAAACTAAACTTAAGAACAGGAATCATAGAAATAGCAAACACAGAACAGATCTACAGCTCATTAGACTTGCTTTTAATTAGACTGACAGATCTAGAACTCACATTTCTGTATGAATTTGGTCATGTCGCCAAAAAACGTACATAGTGCAGCTTTAAATCACAGACAGAAAACAGAAAGTCCAAAGAAGCAGAGTTGCAGAAAAGGCAAGTGAGTGACGGAGGAAAAAAACACTTTTTCTGTTGTTTTTTAACTGGACGCCCACCAGAAGAGAAGAAGAACGACAGGGGAAATGTAACAGCGGGAGGAGGAGAGGAGTGGAGGAGAGATGAAGTGCCCAGCAGCGTTTGTGATATTAAAATTCAACATCACACTGAGCTCTCTCTTTCTCTCTCTCTCTCTTCCCCCTCAGTTTCCCTCGTACCCTCTCTATCTTTCTCTCTCTCTCTCTCTCTCTTCCCCCTCTGTTTCCCTCATACCCTCTCTATCTTTCTCTCTCTCTCTCTCTCTCTCTTCCCCCTCTGTTTCCCTCATACCCTCTCTATCTTTCACTCTCTCTCTCTCTCAACCCAGGACTAGTGGGGCAGATGTTTGTAATAACACTAAAATGTATTTTAGTTTCTGGGGGACGAGACACAGACAGACTTTTAATATCCAGAACAAGTCATAGATTTGGCCTGGGTTCAAGTGTCTGACAACTCTTACTGTTGTCGTAAATCCATGCTGGTTTGCGGTCTGGTGTGCGTCTGTGTGCGTGCACACACGTGTGCTTGTGTGTGTGCGTGACCCAGACAAATGGGGACCAATCTGATAAAGCTATTTCAGGTATGAGAACAGAACTAAAACAGTCCTAACGCACAACAAAGATCAGATCGGGTTGGGGAGAACCGGGACAGAAGTAACACTTTTTGTTTTGATCCAAAACTCAGAGATCGATAAGCTAGTCACTATATTTTATGACAAACAATTTATATACAGTATGTCCTCCACCATTAGAAACTGTCATTTCATTTCGAGGGTAAATGAGTTGAAATGATATAGACAGACCTACTCTAGACAGATATTATGCACTTCTCACCGGCCGTTACTTTCGTCCCACGCCTATGTTACTTCGGCCCCGCCAGCAAGAACAGAAGTTGCTGGCGGGGCCGAAGTAACATAGGCGTGGGACGAAAGTAGCGGCCAGTGAGAAGTGCACAATATCTGTCTTATTTCCACGCTTGTTACTTTCAACAAATGTACCATCGGCCATCATTTCATATCTGTGTCAATTCATTAAACAAGGCTATTGGTTTGTAATTTTCGAAAATGAACCATGCGTCAACATCGCAACCACAATATTTAAAGCCTTACAATATTAAAATCAGACTAAAATGGATCACATAATAGATATAGCTATATTAACCATCCTTTCCTCATCTCACTTTAATAAGAATGTAGATGGTTTCTCACAGTTTTCAATGATTATTCCTGCTTAGCCCTACCAATAATACTTCCGCCGCATCCCCATGGCTAGCATCCAAGACTAGCTAGCATGAAACTTAAAACCTACACTGTCACTATTTACTAGATGGGTTAAGAAAATAACATATGTTTGGTACTCTGCAACTGAAAAACACTTCCAGATCGTTCCTCGCTCAAAACAACTTTTGTTGATAACTCGTTGAAGTGTTATTTTGCAGGGAGGTCGTCTTCCAAATTAGGAAAGTGTCTTTATGTTAGGGCTGGGTGAAATATTGTATTTTACGCATTTATTTGACCTTTATTTAATTAGGCAAGTCAGTTAAGAACAAATTCTTATTTTCAATGACGGCCTAGGAACAGTGGGTTAACTGCCTTGTTCAGGGGCAGAACGACAGATTTTTACCTTGTTAGCTCGGGGATTCGATCTTGCAACCTTTTGGTTACTAGTCCAACGCTCTAACCACTAGGCTACCTGCCGCCCCAAATACCGGTTTGGGTTGTTACTTTACCTTCTATAACGGTATTTGAATGTTTGGTTTGTTAAATGTAATATGCCGTGTGTAACGTCCATTTTTATAGTTTACACTGCAACTTGAGTCATCCCTTTCCGCCTAAATCAGCATGTCGTCTGTGCAACAGTATCTTCTAAATCAAAGAGGAATAGGGGAATATGAATATGTTGGCTACATGAAGAAACATTTCATGTAGCCAAAAATGATAGGGTCCCATAGGAAACACTGACCAACACATTGGTTCCTACCCTGGCACAATAACTTTGTTTGACCTGCTGGCCGCAATGAATTCTACAGCGGGATTAGTACACGCTCAACCAGTGACTTCGGAGATGTCCTCCGACCAACAACCGTCTATCAGGTGTGCGCAGGCAAAATAGATCATGCTGCAGGCAGCATAGAGGACAAAAAGATATGTGTAGAACTGATAATTGATCACATGGTGCAAGAATGACTGCAATCAATTGAATGTTATGTTGGACACAGCTTTGTAGAAGCAAAACATACACAGCCTCTGCTCAACAAACACGAACCATAGACCAAATCGTTTGGGGTGCTGCAGTTCCCGAACGATATTGGGCTCATCACCCTCACGGCAGGCAAGCAATGCATTCCGCCAAGAGTCGTTCACAATGTAGTCCGGTTGCGGCCTCAACTAGACCTTGTTTCAAATGTACCAAGAGCTTGTCTTATTTGTACGTCGAGCAATTAACAAATGTACACTTTTTAAAGCATGCTTTTACAAGTCTCAGTCACAAATGACAGCTCCAATAAGCCCCTAATGGTAAACGATATGTGAACGAGAGGCTTGTAGAATGTTTTCTGTTCATCGTTCAACGGCAGGGGGTCCTGCGTGCTCTGGGCATTACTGGTTCAAATGAACGAAATGAGTCGGACGAGTCGTTCTTTTGACTGAAAGAGTCGGAAAAATCAGAGTCAGTGAAAAGAGCCGAACTTCCCATCACTAGTGTCTGCTAGCACCCCGCACCTCAGTCTTCACAAAACGCAAGCCGTCTCAGAACTGGCTCTCTCTCTGGCAGGCTTCATAACACTTGACTAGCATCGATCTCAGCTTAAGATGATTCAACAGAGAACGGCTGCTTTGCTGCTGAAAATCACGGGGGGGGAAATACAGTCAAACGCACGTTACTGTATGTTGCTATGAATGTTCTAGTCAGACAGCCAGGTATCGACTGTGCATGTGCCGCATTAAGGAAGCTTGTTTCTTTGAAGGAGAGACGAATCAATGCACCTATATATCAAATGAAAAGAATATGAAAAGCAATGGGAAGCAGCATTACATTTCACACAAACAACTCAATCTGTTTTCTGTACGTCCTCATTATGTAGTACCGGTCTCATAACGCACCATGTACTGTACACACACACACACACACACACACACACACACACACACACACACACACACACACACACACACACACACACACATTTATCTCTTCATTATATAGTAGCTCTGCTAGCATCATAACAACACACAGGGTTCTGAGGTGATCTACACCACTATGTATCATCTAGCAGGTAATTCAATTCAATCCTCTCCTCTTTTTTCTCCTCTCCTCCCTTTTCCTCTGCAGAAATGTCTCCGTACAGCACAGGGTGGGTGTCTCCAGTGTGATTGCTTAAAGCTTCAATCGGCAACTTTTTGGGCCACCCGACCAATTTCACATAGAACTGTGAGTTATAGATCTGTCACTCTCATTGCTAGCAAGTCTAAGAGGCGGTAGATCTGTTCTATGTACGCTCTTTCTATGGTTCCTGTTCTTAAGTTTCGTTTTTGCGGCTTTTACTTTCGGTTTTGTACACCGGCTTCAAATAGCTGAGAATACAATATTTGGGGTTATGGAACGAATGTTACACAGCGGTTTAGATGGTACAATGATTCTCTAAACTATACTTGCTTGTTTTGTCACAAACAAAAATTAGGCGAACTATTTCACTTTTAGCAACCAGGAAATGGCAGAGTGATTTCTGCCTAGTACACCTTGAATGAAACACACACTCCACATTAACTGTTGTGTCAAACCTGGAGTTCAGAAGACAAGCTTCTGGTCCAACTCCACACCTGGTTTAACTGCATCATTGTGTATGTGCTGGGTTAAAATGAAAGCCTGGACTCTCAAAGTTGCCGACATCTAATAAACAGTCCTGTACATTATTTGTTGGTCTCAGTGGGCCCTGTCCTACCTTGGCTGTGAGGCTGAAGAATCCTTTTGGCTCCACCATCTTCTCCAGGACTCTACACTTGATCCCGGCGGTGCTGTCGTAGTCGTACACCACTCCATACTCCAGATGGACGTTGTCTACGGTCAGACTCACGTGGTCCTTCTTACCATCAATGATAGCGATGGTGTTAAACTTATCCATCACCTCTGAGAGGGGGAATACACACAACGGGTGAGAGAGGAGCACACACACACACACACACACACACACACACACACACACACACACACACACACACACACACACACACACACACACACACACACACACACACACACACATACATACATACATACATACATACATACATACATACATACATACATACATACATACATACATACACTTGAGGTGAGATACACACACATACTGGGCCTGTACTACATGGCACAGGTGAGACGTACAAACAGCAGGGGTGGAACACACACAATTTGTACACAACATTGTAAGGCACACAAATACACACCAGGGATGAAACACTAATGATGTCTAATGTTCCGTGATAAGGGGAGAAAGAGGCTCCTTATCTCAGCAGCACATAGTCTGGCTGATAGTCTGGCTGATAGTCGGGCTGATAGTCGGGCTGATAGTCGGGCTGATAGTCGGGCTGATAGTCGGGCTGTTCTGAACTAACTAATAAGAAGAGGAGAGAAACTCTTCCGGTTCCCTCCAAAAATAGCAAACTATCTAGAGGTCATTTAGTGGGAAGACCATTTCCCTATGGCTCCCACCTCTCTTCTACCTTCCTCCACCTCTCCTGCTCTCCACCCCTCCCTCCCTCCAGACTCACCCCTCCATCTCTCTCTCTCTCCCTCCCTCCACCTCTCCCACCCTCCACCTCTCCCTCCCTCCCTCCCTCCATCCATCCCCCTTCACCTCTCCCTCCCTCCCTCCATCCATCCCCCTTCACCTCTCCCTCCCTCCCTCCCTCCCTCCCTCCCTCCCTCCCTCCCTCCACCTCTCTCTCCCTCCATCCCCTTCACCTGTCCCTCCTTCCACCTCTCTCTCTCCCTACATCTCTAAATGATGAGCAATACCGCCCCTGCACTAATGCGATGACCCAATATGCCAATAGAACCTGATCTGCACTCGTTCAGGAAGGAGGGAATTCTGTCTTCAGAGTCTGGAACTCGGGGGGGGGGGGGGGGGCTGCACGTGCCTGGCTGCACGTGTCTGTGCCTGCATGTGTGTCCCTGTGTGTGTGTGTGTGTGTGTGTGTGTGTGTGTGTGTGTGTGTGTGTGTGTGTGTGTGTGTGTGTGTGTGTGTGTGTGTGTGTGTGTGTGTGTGTGTGTGTGTGTGTGTGTGTGTGTGTGTGTGTGTGTGTGTGTGTGTGTGTGTGTGTGTGTGTGTTTATCTTACCCTCTACTTTACACTGGAAGCCGTCCCCGTTCTCCTCAGCAGTTTGTTTCTGGTTCTTCCCCTGGTCCTCCTGGGAACTCTCACTGTTGTTATACACCCACTGTATACTGTCCTGCTGTATGGAGAACACCACAAAACACCTGTCACCTGTCACCCAAAGTGGACCTGCCTTTTCAATGTACACCTTAAAAACCAGCCAGTTGGTGCAGTGGTCCTGCTGTGTGGTTGGGACCAGTTAAAGAGGGGTTAACATTGCATGTGAAATAGCTGCAACAGCTCTGGTCTATGATGTCAGGGTTGGCCTGTCAGAGCAAACTGACAAGGCTTCACAAACACACTGCAGCACAAACACAACCCCATGCCAATCTCATCAAACCACTGTTCCGTGCCACAGGCAGACAAAAAGGCGTGTGTGTGTGTCCCCTCCACAACCCAACCCACGGCCAGCTCCCTGCCAGGACAACATGCTGTGATCGCCCACTGCGCTGTGGTCTGCTAGGGTACAACCCCCCCTCCCCGTTGGGGCGTTTCCCTGTGCTCTGGTCTGATGTAAACCAGAATGTCAGTAGTGTTGGAACCATGTAGCTCTTCATTAAACCACCAATTCCAAGGCTGGCTCATCTCCCCCCTCTGTTCTTCTCCTCCCCCTATGTTCTTCTCCTCCATCTCTCCCCTCTGTTCTTCTCCTCCCCCTCTGTTCTTCTCCTCCATCTCTCCCCTCTGTTCTCCTCCCCCACTGTTCTTCTCCTCCATCTCCCCGCTCTGTTCTTCTGCTCCATCTCTCCCTAAACATTCGCCTACAGAGGAGACTAGTGTAGGCTGGCTCCTTCCCAACACTCTCCAAGCTCTCTCCCCCAGCCACCCCAGCCTCTCTCCCCCATCCAACCTGACTCTCTACTCCCCCTCCCCTCCTCGGCCCCAGCCACACCAGCCTCTCTCCCCCATCCAGCCTGGCTCTCTACTCCCCTCCCCTCCTTGGCCCCAGCTACCCCAGCCTCTCTCCCCCATCCAGCCTGGCTTTCTACTCCCCTCCCCTCCTCGGCCCCAGCCACCCCAGCCTCTCTCCCCCATCCAGCCTGGCTCTCTACTCCCCTCCCCGGCCTCCCCTTCTCCCTCTGTGTGTGTGTGGGGAGAGAGACTGGGAGAGCTGGGTCATTAAGCAGGAATAATACTAGTATTGGCTCCTGTAGAAGAGAGCAGGGCTGACCCCTGGCTCACTGCTCACTGTGGGGCTCAGGCTGTTGTGGGAGAGACTGGGTTGGGTTAAGACACTGGGGGGGGGCTGGAGTTGGAGTTCTAGTACTTCTCCCCTCTCCTCTCCTCTCCTCTCAGTATTACCTGTGTGGGTCTTCTGTATTTCCTACAGGCAGTAACGTGTGCGATGACGCTGGCGTGGCTCTCCTTACTGACGTTGATGTTGTTCACCTTGATGATGCACTGGCCGGGGTGGAGCCCTGCGATGGCTGCCACCGTACCTACACAAAGGAGAGAAGAGAAGGAGCAAAGGTTAAAGTACCCACACATAGATGAGGTCGTCACAAGTTACCACAACCACAAAGTCATAAATCCAGCTTATTTCTACAATTTCTCTTCTTAAAATCAGATTTTAAACCCAGACTTCCAGTCATTGTGCTAACGCTAGTTAGCAACTCCCTTTAAACTACACATAGAGACATAAAAATGATATCCACAAGTTAATGACTCCGGGTAAGTATCCCAAAGTATCCCTTTAACCCTAACCACATTGCTAACCTTATGCCTAATCCTAATCTTAATTTATAACCAAAAAGCTAATTTGTGTTTTCATGACTTTTCCGATTTAGCCAATTTTGACTTTGTGGCTGTTCTAACTAGTGACAACCAAGGAAAGGGGAGGAAAAAACAAGACCACTTCCTAGATGATAGAGGGGCCAGAGAGGAGGGGGTTGAGGGCCGTTAACGGATATAGGTGGGATGGAACGAGAGTAGCTGAGGGGTGGGTTTACGGAGATAGGTGGGATGGCCTGAGAGTAGCTGGGGGGTGGGTTTACAGAGATAGGTGGGATGGACTGAGAGTAGCTGAGGGGTGGGTTTACGGAGATAGGTGGGATGGACTGAGAGTAGCTGAGGGGTGGGTTTACGGAGATAGGTGGGATGGCCTGAGAGTAGCTGAGGGGTGGGTTTACGGAGATAGGTGGGATGGCCTGAGAGTAGCTGAGGGGTGGGTTTACGGAGATAGGTGGGAAGGAAAGTGCCATGTATGTAACATGTACATGTAACAAGAAAAGAAAAAGCTGTAAAAATAGATTTTTTGGGATGCCCCCCCACAAAAAAGAGAGAGAGACACAGAGAGAGAGAGAGACACAGAGAGAGAGAGAGCGAGACACACACAGAGAGAGCGAGACTCACATAGAGAGAGACACAGAGAGAGAGAGAGAGAGAGAGAGAGAGAGAGAGAGAGAGAGAGAGAGAGAGAGAGAGAGAGACAGACAGAGAGAGACACAGAGAGAGAGAGAGAGAGAGAGAGAGAGAGAGAGAGAGAGAGAGAGAGAGAGAGAGAGAGAGACAGAGAGAGACAGAGAGATACACAGAGAGAGAGAGATACACAGAGAGAGAGAGAGAGAGATACACAGAGAGAGAGAGAGAGAGAGATACACAGAGAGAGAGAGAGACACACAGAGAGCGAGAGAAACACAGAGAGAGAGAAACAGAGACACAGAGCGACAGACAGACAGACCGACGACACAGACAGACAGACAGACAGACAGACAGACAGACAGACAGACAGATACAGACAGACAGAGGAGAGAGAGAGACAGCCAGACAGCCAGCCAGCCAGACAGCCAGACAGACAGACAGACAGACAGAGACAGACAGACAGACAGAGAGGACAGAGACAGACAGACAGACAGACAGACAGACAGACAGACAGACAGACAGACAGACAGAGGGAGAGAGACAGCCAGACAGCCAGCCAGACAGACAGACAGCCAGCCAGACAGACAGACAGCCAGCCAGCCAGCCAGCCAGACAGACAGACAGACAGACAGACAGACAGACAGACAGACAGACAGACAGACAGACAGAGAGGACAGAGACAGACAGAGGAGAGAGAGAGAGAGACAGCCAGACAACCAGCCAGCCAGCCAGCCAGCCAGACAGACAGACAGACAGACAGAGAGGACAGAGACAGACAGACAGACAGACAGACAGACAGACAGACAGACAGACAGACACAGAGAGACAGACAGACAGAGTAGAGAGACAGACAGACAGAGTAGAGAGACAGACAGACAGAGAGACAGAGTGGACAGAGAGACAGACAGACAGACAGACAGACAGACAGACAGACAGACAGACAGACAGAGAAACAGACAGAGAGACAGACAGAGAGACAGACAGAGGAGAGAGAGCGTGAGAGAGATGTGTGTGTGAGACATGGCCTGCAGAAACAGGGCATTAAAACAACAGACAGACTGGGTCCCACTACTAGCACATGTTGATGAGATGGTCTGCAGCGCAAACAGTCCATCAGTGGCAGCAAACACTCTGCAGACAACATTAACACTGCTTACAGGCCTGGTCTGTCGAACCCAGGTGGCACTAGACACAGTCAGACAGACAGCAGAGCCCAGTCTCCCCAGTACACAGCACTATTAGGATAAAAAGCTACTTTAAGTTGCTATAAAAGTTGTTTTGCCAGCTCTAACAGAAAGGGAAAAGAGAGAGAGAGAGAGGGAGAAAGAGAAAGAGAGAGAGAAACTGTATATATACACACAATATGACATTTGTAATGTCTTTATTCTGTTGGAACTTCTGTGAGTGTAATGTTTACTGTTCATTTTTACTGTTTATTTCACTTTTGTTTATTATCTACTTCACTTGCTTTGGCAATGTTAACATATGCTTCCCATGCCAATAAAGCTCCTTGAATTGAAATTGAATTGAGAGAGAGAACAGGAAGATTGTTTATCTGAGGTAGAGTGTGGGCCGCTCCCTCTATTTCTGTCGTCTCCGAGATGTGATTCGGACTTCAAGGTTTACAGCTATCAGGGAGGAAGTGCGTGGCAGACAAAATATTCCCTGTTTGTTTTTAGAATCTCTCAAGCACACACAACACACCACCGAGTCTTAATATCTTTTTACAGGAATTGGGTTTCTGAAGACAGGAGTGAAGAAGTGCTTGGTCTGTACTTTTGCTGTAAACTTTTCTGACTCTTGAAGTCCTCTAAAGCAATATAGACTCCAGCCGAAAGAGAATTATCAGTGGCGTAAAGTACTTAAGTCAAGTACTACTCAAGTAGTTTTTGGGGGGTATCTTTACTTTACTATTACTACACTCCTAAAGTATGTACTTTTTACTCCATACATTTTCCCTGACACCTAAACGTACTTGTTACATTTTGACAGGAAATTGGTCCAATTCACACACTTATCAAGAGAACATCTCTGGTCATCCCTACTGCCTCTGATCTGGCAGACTCACTAAACACAAATGTTAAGTTTGTAAATTATGTCTGTGTGTTGGAGTGTGCCCCTGGCTACATGTCAATAAAATAAAAAATTAAATTGTGCTTAATATGGCTTGCTTTATAGAAATAATTTGAAATGATTTACAGTATACTATTACTTTTCATACTGAAGTACATTTTACCAATTCCTTTTACTTTTGATACTTAAGTATTTTTAAAACCAAATGCTTTTAGACTTTTACTCAAGTCATATTTTACTGGGTGACTTTCACTTTGTTCTTGAGTCATTTTCTCGGTAGCTTTACTTTTACTCAATTATGACAATTGAGTACTAGTTCCACCACTGAGAATTCTACGTTACCAAGGCAGATATATACCCTGCCAGAGGAAACGGTACACTTAGATACCTCCGCAGTCTAAAGCAGACAGCAACAAAAGAGTGTGAGTGTGAGTGTGTGTGTGTGTGTGTGTGTGTGTGTGTGTGTGGGGAGAAGCCGGTGTAGTACATCCCTTACAGAGCATCATACCACGGATCTCTTCGGGATGATAACTGTCACACAGCTCAGACTGTTTGGTAGAGTGATGGTCTCGCGCTCAGGTGCGAGTGCAATTTCTTTCAGAATGCATTGTTTTGTAAGATAGTGGCCCAACCGAAACTTGCCCGGGCGGGTGGTGAATGCTTTGGCTGCTTTGACACCCGTTCCAGCCTTCATTTCTCTAAGGTTTGAACAGACTTCAACAGGCTGGGCCAGTGACAATTACAAAACAAAACATGTCCAACAACTGTCAGAGGAAAAGGAGAAGGGGGCTATGCCCTGACAACATACAACACACACACACACACACACACACACACACACACACACACACACACACACACACACACACACACACACACACACACACACACACACACACACACACACACACACACACACACACACACCGACCGCAGGGAGAGTGGCTATGCCCTGACAAAAATAACTCCACAATAACACAGCATGTTTTCAAAGAGCCTTCAGACTAGCTGGTTTAGATTGGACAATAGTTTGGCTGTAGGACGAAAACAAGCATCGATTCCCCTGAGAACGGCGAGACAGGACAGGATTGTTTTTCGATTGGCCTCCTATCTCCCGCCGGCACTGATAGCACCGCTTTTAAGAGGCTTGGCGAGGAGGAGAGCCGGGGTGGGGGGTGGGGGGGGGGGGGCTGGGAGGACCTGATGGGTTCCCAAACACACAAAGGAAAAACACAGAAAGTGTTGAATAGCGTTGAATAGGATCTGGTTCAGATATCAGAAACGTTCAAGAGCAACACATATTGTATTTGACTTGTATTGTATGTAAATTGATCCGACGACCTTGAAGAGTAGAGGGAACAGCAACGACTTTGTGACTAACACACACACACAGCGAGTCAGGCAGACCAGGGCTGAACCCTGCAGCCAGCTGCCTCCCAGCTGTGCCACGCTCAGCAGAGGAAACAGGGTGAGCGATGCCATTTTCTGGTGTCACAGATGGGCGGCGAGGGGATACAGTGTGTGTCTTACCTCTGCCAACAGCGTGCACCACAGAAGGGCCAAAGCCCCTGATCTGGAACCCCAGTCCGTCTGCTGAGTCTGGGATCTTCACTGTCCTGAGGAAGGAGGAAGCATGGCTTTAGGTGTGTCACACACACACATACACACACACACACACACACACACCACTTACTCTCTAGGCTTGGTGCTAACCAGCACTCTGAGAGGTCCCTTGCTGGTGAAGCAGTGTTTGAGGAAAGCCTCCATCTCAGGGAACGGCCTCAGGAACACCAGATCTCCATTTATAGAAAACACCTTCCTCCCCACCTCTAGACCTGCCATCTACACAGAGAGAAGAAACAAGGCTTATGACACAACCACTACTACGGGGGGGGGAGACATTATCCTTGTGATTTCACTGAACATTTGTTCACTATCGACAGACATAAAACACACAGTTAAGGGAATCAAGCGTGCCAGCCAGGCCCCCGTCCACTGACCTACCACCTTCCAAGGCTGGTGGAAATTAGGGCTGAGACTGGGATCGATCCCTTGAGTTTCCCCTGAAACCTAGTCCCAGCCTTGTCCTCTAGACGATCAAAGACGCTGAACACAAAAGGAGACCTCAAATATGTGCTGACGTGTTGCCGTGGTCTATTTCAGCGCCAGACCGCAGCGTCAATTACCACAGAGCAGGTTCAAACTCAGAGCAAACCGTCACATCCAGAGGTTTCTACCCTTCAGAATAATGATCAGAGGAGTGTGTGTGTGTGTGTGTGTGTGTGTGTGTGTGTGTGTGTGTGTGTGTGTGTGTGTGTGTGTGTGTGTGTGTGTGTGTGTGTTTCAGACAAATGATCAAACGCCTTAATCAGACTGCTGAGGCCCACAGACTAACTAGAGCTGAACAGCTGAACGATAGCATTACGTATCAAATTTACCACCGTGGAAACAGACATTCAAAAGTTACACTTTGTGTTATGTTGCCTGCTCAGCATGGCCAGATCAGAGAGACCCTAGGTGCTGAAAAATGCATGTACTTACTACTTGAAGTCACTCTGGATAAGAGCGTCTGCTAAATGACTAAAATGGCATTGTAAAAATATGTGTGTGTGTCAGAGGTAGAGGTTAACCATCAGGGCATGTAAACAGGCAAGTAAACCACAGGGGGAGTGTTGACAACAGTCACGTGGGCGGAGAGAGAGATAGGGATTAGCTTTGCATGTGAGGTGGGAGTGTGTGTGTGTGTGTGTGTGTGTGTGTGTGTGTGTGTGTGTGTGTGTGTGTGTGTGTGTGTGTGTGTGTGTGTGTGTGTGTGTGTGTGTGTGTGTGTGTGTGTGTGTGTGTGTGTGTGTGTGTGTGTGTGTGTGTGTGTGTGTGTGTTTGACCCTCACCTCTGCATGCGAGCCCTTCTCCACTGACTTGATGATGGGTACTCTGTTTCTGTCCTCCAGGCTGAAACCATAACCTCCTTCACTGGGTCTTATCTGAAACAACACATTCCCTGTGAGTGGGTGAAACGCAAACACACACTCCACATGATGGGGCACACAAATTATCCAAGTGTGGCAGTCTTAGAAAACACGTAGACAGAACACACACACACACACACGCAGGATTATGCACGCACATAAACACACAGTCTTACAGAACACACACACACACACGCGCGCGCGCGCGCGCGCACAGGATTATGCACGCACATATACACACGGTCTTACAGAACTGCACGCACACTTCCACATCCACACACACAGATACTGTGACCCACAGATAGTCACTCAGGTATTTAATCAGCCCTCCAGAAGGACTTGCTTACTGGGGTGTTAAATCACGTTTTGCAGCAAATGTGGTCCGTAACCTTCTGTTTTCTGCTGAGTCGAGATGACTTGTTATGTTCTCTTTTTATGGTTTGCTCATAGATTTTCTCTGTGTGTGTGTGTGTGTGTGTGTGTGCTTGCGTGCGTGCGTGCGTGCGTGTTAGAGGCGTAGTGTATCTCCATTGACCAACAACATGACATTAGTTAGGAGAGAGGGAGAGTCCATTCAGAATCAGAATCTGAAAATGTCTTGGCATAGAGAAGAGTCCAATATGTCCTGTCAATTAACTGTATGGCTGAATGAGGACCATATTTAAATCATTACTGGAGAACCATAAGTGTGGGAGTTTTCAGCTGTGGGTAATAAGATTGTGTGTGTGTGTGTGTGTGTGTGTGTGTGTGTGTGTGTGTGTGTGTGTGTGTGTGTGTGTGTGTGTGTGTGTGTGTGTGTGTGTGTGTGTGTGTGTGTGTGTGTGTGTGTGTGTGCACACATCTTTTTCCTGTGTGTACGTGTAGAGCAAGAGGCATCGCTCACCAACAGTGACTTGGCGATGACATTCTCAGCTATCTTCAGGTCGTGCTTCATGGCTTGCTTGTGTTTGGTGTTTGATCCCTCCATCTCCTCATCCGCAAAGAAACGGAACAACAGAGGCTCGTCTTTGAACTCACTCTTTTCCAACACTGGAGAAAGGAAGAAAAAGAACGATAGAATGAAAAGGTTAGACACAATTACTCCCTGCCTGTACCCAAAAATAGAGCGAGCTTACCAAGGCTTCTCTCTCTGCCTCCAAAATGGCAACCTAATCCCTATGTCGGGCCCATAGGCCTCTGGTCAAAAGTAGTGCACTGTATAGGGAAGCAGATGCAATTTAAGATGCACCCCCCCTGTACGAAATGAACCTTGCGGTTGAATTACTTCTACCTATCTCTTCTGTGATAATTGATGGCATAAACCCATTGTCTGCTTTGATCCCCTTTAGGTGATTCTGAACACTGGGGTCCAAATGGCACCCTACCCCCTATATTGTGCACTACTATTGACAGGGTAGCATTGGTAATGAATCTTTTGTTTGGGGATCAAAGATGAACGTGTCAACGAGGCTGGGAGGAAGATTCTGTCGTTTCTGTTACACACACAGATGCACGCTCGCACACACGCACACACAAAGAAAAACGCTGTTGGTTCTGTTCCTCTCACTTTGTAAAAGTAGTTATATTTATTTACTTACAATGAAACACTACAAAAACAAGGCTTTCATTACTCAGCTGTTCCTATTAGTGTGTGTGTGTGTGCGTGTGTGTGTGTGTGTGTTTTAGCGTGGCTGTGTTGAGAATGTTTGTTGGTCTGGGTGTGAACGACTGGTCGTCATAGTTACCGGTTGTTTATGGCAGCCAGGCTGCTTTTTCAAGAGCAGTGTTCCCTTGTGCCAAAGAATTCACACACACACACACACACACACACACACACACACACACACACACACACACACACACACACACACACACACACACACACACACACACACACACACAGTTGAAGTTTACATACACTTAGGTTGGAGTCATTAAAACTTGTTTTTCAACCACTCCATAAATGTCTTGTTAACAAATTATAGTTTTGGCAAGTCGGTTAGGACATCTACTTTGTGCATGACACAAGTAATTTTTCTAACAACTGTTTACAGACAGATTATTTCATTGTGTATCACAATTCCAGTGGGTCAGAAGTTTCCATAAACCAACAGCTTGGATAATTCCAGAAAATGATGTCATGGCTCTAGAAGCTTCTGTTAGGCTAATTGACATAATTTGAGTCCATTGGAGGTGTACCTGTGGATGTATTTCAAGACCTACCTTCAATCTCAGTGCCTCTTTGCTTGACATTATGGGAAAATTAAAAAAAATCAGTCAAGACCTCAGAAAAACATTGTAGACCTCCACAAGTCTGGTTCATAATAGGGAGCAATTTCCTAACGCCTGAAGGTACCACGTTCATCTGTACAAACAATAGTACGCAAGTATAAACACCATGGACCACGCAGCCATCATACCGCTCGCACTTTGGTGCGAAAAGTGTGAAACAATCCCAGAACAACAGCAAAGGACCTTGTGAAGATGCTGGAGGAAACAGGTACAAAAGTATCTATATCCACAGTAAAACAAGTCCTATATCGACATAACCTGAAAGGCAGCCCAGCAAGTAAGAAGCCACTGCACCAAAACAGCCATAAAAAAGCCAGACTACGGTTTGCAACTGCACATGGGGACAAAGATCGTACTTTTTGGAGAAATGTCCTCTGGTCTGATGAAACAAAAATACAACTGTTTGGCCATAATGACCATCGTTATGTTTGGAGGAAAGAGGGGAAGCCTTAAAAGCCGAAGAATACCATCCCAACCGTGAAGCACGGGGGTGGCAGCATCATGTTGTGAGGGTGCTTTGCTGCAGGAGGGACTGGTGCACTTCACAAATTAGATGGCATCATGAGGCAGGAAAATTATGTGGATATATTGAAGCAACATCTCAAGACATCAGTCAAGAAGTTAAAGCTTGGTTGCAAATGGGTCTTCCAAATGGACAGTGACCCCAAGCATACTTCCAAAGTTGTGGCATAATGCCTTAAGGACAACAAAGTCAAGGTATTGGAGTGGCCATCACAAAGCCCTGACCACAATCCCATAGAAAATTTGTGGGCAGAACTGAAAAAGCATGTTCGAGCAAGGAGGCCTACAAACCTGAATCAGTTACCCCAGCTCTGTCAGGAGGAATGGGCCAAAATTCACCCAACTTATTGTGGGAAGCTTGTGGAAGGCTACCTGAAACGTTTGACCCAAGTTAAACAATTTATAGGCAATGCTACCAAATACTAATTGAGTGTATGTAAACTTCTGACCCACTTGGAATGTGACGAAAGAAATAAAAGCTGAAATAAATCATTCTCTCTACTATTATTCTGACATTTAACATTCTTAAAATAAAGTGGTGATCCTAACTGACCTAAGACAAGGGAATTTTTACTAGGATTAAATGTCAGGGATTGTGAAAAATTGAGTTTAAATGTATTTGGCTAAGGTATATGTAAACTTCCGACTTCAACTGTACACACACACACACACACACCTTTTTGTTTCTTCATTACCCTCATGCTGTAACCAGCTGCTTCAAACTACAATTCAGTTGAGCTTCATATTGAGCCAAACTGTATGTAACAGTCATAAGAACTAAAACCATCAAACTTGACTTTCTTTAATTTCCCCTCCCTCCCTCCCTCCCTCCCTCCCTCCCTCCCTCCCTCCCTCCCTCGTTCCGTCTTTGTGTAATTTCACCATTCGTGCCGATAAGTTATTTGGCCTGTTAAGTGACCATTATAATGATTGACATTATATCTGATCCCGCCAGAGACAGGGGGAAATGTTGAGGAAACTCTGTTTTTTTTTCTTTCTTTCTGTCTCTCGGGGGATATTCAGTATTTCAAGGTTGAGGGTCTGGGTTTAGAACTTGTGTTGCCATGGAGACCAGTTGACCCAAGTCCTTTCTGAGCTCCATCTTACTCTGCAAGCTGGCTCCCTCACTCTCTAAATTTAAGAGTGTGTGTGTGTGTGTGTGTGTGTGTGTGTGTGTGTGTGTGTGTGTGTGTGTGTGTGTGTGTGTGTGTGTGTGTGTGTGTGTGTGTGTGTGTGTGTGTATGCGCGTGTGTGTGTGTATGCGCGTGTGTGCGTGTGTCCAGGACCAAGGTTCAGAGTCCTTGTTCTAAACATTGTTTAGCCCATCTGCCCATCTGTCTGTCTGTCTTTCGTACCGTGGTGCATGAAGCCATTGTCACACAGCTCCTTCCCCAAGATCAACGACTCCTCCCTCGTCCTGCAGTCCCCCTAGAAAGAGAGAGAGCGAGAGAGAATGGGGGAGATAGTGAGTGTAGAGAGAGAGAGCGAGAGAGAATGGGGGGGATAGTGAGTGGAGAGAGAGAGAGCGAGAGAGAGAGAGAATGGGAGGATAGTGAGTGGAGAGAGAGAGAGAGAATGGGGGATAGTGAGTAGAGAGAGAGAGAGAGAGAGAGAGAGAATGGGGGGATAGTGAGTGGAGAGAGAGAGAGAATGGGGGGGATAGTGAGTGGAGAGAGAGAGAGAATGGGGGTATAGTGAGTGGAGAGAGAGAGAGAATGGGGGGATAGTAAGTGGAGAGCGAGAGAGAATGGGGGGATAGTGAGTAGAGAGAGAGGGGGGGATAGTGAGTAGAGAGAGAGAATGGGGGGGATAGTGAGTAGAGAGAGAGGGGGGGGTAGCATGTTTAGAAAACGGACAAAGTCTCACACTCACACCGTCCCTTTGTTCTTCTGTCCAACAGGACTGCAGACAGGCCAAGCCACAACACACTAATTTCTCCAAATACACACACACACACACACACACACACACACACACACACACACACACACACACACACACACACACACACACACACACACACACACACACACACACACACACACACACACACACACACATAGGATAGTTCCAGTCTTGAGTTGGTTCCATTGTAAAGCATTTCATTTACCCGTCAGTCAGTATCCTGTATGAGACTATCAATCTGTGGAGCTCAAAGCTCCATGTCAGGACCAATAGAGATCAGTCATGTAGTCACAATGATGTTCCCTCTCCGTCTGGCTTCCCCTAGTTCCTCTGTGGAACGGCAACCCACACACACACACACACTAGAAGACTCCGAGGTCTGTTTTGTGGTTTGTTGTCTCAGTCTGCGACCTCTGACCGGCCTGTTGACAAAACACACACTTCCCTGTTCCCTTCCCTAATCAGTTTCTTTCTTCCTTCCTCTCTTTCATCTTTCAATGTTGTGCAGAGGGGGGGAAATGTGTTTCAAATATACATACATGTACATGCCAATAGAGACCATTCAGAATAGCATGTGAAGGAGGGTTGGGGTTGGGGTTAGGGAGAGAAAGGAGGAAAGACGTAGGGTCAGGGGTCAGGAAAAGAAAGGAGGTGAGATGCAGGTTTTACCTGTGCTATGAGCCAGTCTATCAACTTGTTGGCCATCACCACCGACTTGTACGTTCTCAGGTGGTAGTCCTTGTCCCTGGGTGGACAGAGAAACAGAGACCAGTTAGAACACGACACAGGCTAGACATAGAACAGTTATAATCAGACTTAGGACAGGCTAAAGAACAGTTATAACAATCCACATAACCGAATCCCCTTCAACTTGACATTTGAACAGTGAAAGTAACATGGGCCAAGAACAAATGATCGTACGCCCCTGAGTTCTGTCAACTCTGAGCATCAAATGTAGATGTATTACTGCCCAAACTGGATACGACTGTGGGAGACCCCAGAGCATGTATGTTATCCATTCATTCAGTATCGGTCAAGTACTTTGGTCAAGTACTTCATACGATCCATCAAAAGTAATGTCCGTCAGCAGAAACCAGAACAGGCTGTGGGTCTACAGGAGAGGGGAGACCCTTTGTGTACTGTGGCCGAGTCCCAAATGGTGCCCTATTCCCTATATAGTGCACTACCTTTGACTACATAGGGAACAGGGTGATATTTGGGACCGTGTGTTATGACAGTGTTACCACTATGACTGACTCAGTCAGCTGACCCCTCCTCTGCCTGCCAGACCAGGGAATGTCACTGTGACACACACCCATACTGTACGCACGTGTACACACACACACGCGCGCGCACACACACGCGCACACACAGACCAGGAAATGTGACTGAACCGCAGCGGTGGGTGATTTTCCCATGAACACAGGGATCTCCCTACGGACACACAGAGGCTTTGGTCAGGCCTGGAAAGTCCAGGACCACCACAAACCCCCCCCTCATAACTGTGTTAGACACCGGGTCTGGACACTGATGAGGGCGGGGCTGGAAAGTCCAGGACCACCACAACCCCCCCCGCATAACTGTGTTAGACACCGGGTCTGGACACTGATGAGGGCGGGGCTGGAAAGTACAGAACCACCACAAACCCCCCAGCATAACTGTGTTAGACACCGGGTCTGGACACTGATGAGGGCGGGGCTGGAAAGTACAGAACCACCACAAACCCCCCCGCATAACTGTGTTAGACACCGGGTCTGGACACTGATGAGGGCGGGGCTGGAAAGTCCAGGACCACCACAAACCCCCAGCATAACTGTGTTAGACACCGGGTCTGGACACTGATGAGGGCGGGGCTGGTGTGATGTATGGTATTTGTTAGTTAGGCATGTTGCTCTGCCAGGCCCAGACCTCCAGGAAAAGAGCCAGGGAGGCTGGCTGTTTTCCCCCTCAGAATTAGCGAGCGGGCCTGGGGGTACGGACGGGGGGTTAAGAGCAGGCTGTCAGAGTGAAAAACGAGGGGTAAAGACTGGGCCAGCGGGAAGCCATATGCCTGGCATAAGGAGGCAGAGCTGAACTGAAAAGCTAGTGGCTAAAAAGTGGTTAAGGTCAGAGAGGAGTTTCAGCTTGCCTGCCGCCCTCTGGATTACATTCCCTCTAGCTGGGAGGCAGCATGGTAGCCTCTTAGGGTTAAGACACAATTCTCCATCCTTTTCTCCAAATAACAATCAATGCTGAAAAGCTGCTGTGTGTCAGTGGTGTAAGAAAACCCACTGAATGAGTAGGTATTCTAACACTTCACTCCGGTAATGTATGTATATATTTACAACAACAGATATATATATGGGGGATTGGAAATGACGCAGACAATTACATTGATGGAAGCTCCAATCTATCTGAAGTATTAACGCTGATCTACCCCCCTAAAATATATCAACATCATCATCATCATCATCAGGCCCAGTCCAGCAGGGCGAGACTGGCAGGCATACTGGCATACTTTTCATTATTTTACAATCCATAGGAATTGAGCGGTTCATACCACATCATTGTGTGTCCTGTCATTAGATCCGGTAGAAGTGTAGGGCTCCGTCCCAAATGGCCCAAGTCAAAAGTAGTGCATTAGGTTGCCATTTGGAGCACAGACACTGACTGCGGGGGCTGCATGTATCCCTACAGGAGAGAAGTGTAACACTAAAACGGCCCGAGGGACCCCGTTGTGGGGGCGGATTCACTGCTTTCTTGTGGGGAAAGCGGGGGCGTCACACACACACACACACACACACACACACACACACACAGTCTTGCATTTCTAACCAATTTAGGACTCACACACACACACACACACACACACACACACACACACACACACACACACTCGCTTCGTCAGCCAGGAAATTCCACCTAATTAGGTAGGGGCTGAACGCTCCAATTAGAGGCCTGGCATTCCAAGGGCCAGAGACCCATTGTGAAAGATACATACACGGCAGAGGCACTCATCACACACAGAGCCAGGAATGCATTGTGAGGGATACTCTCTATCTCTCACACACAATCTTTCTCTCTCCCTCTCCTTCTGTCTCTCCCTCACAAAACCGTAGGCGTGTTTCTACCCTGTGCCAACAAACTCGATTGACAGGGTCATCCACCACTCTAGCTAGCTTAAGTTAATGTACAGTACACTTTTCTGTGTACAACCTATTTAATGGCAGACACAGCTGAGCCTACCAGCAGGACTTTCTGTAGACTTCAACTCTACTCCTCCTCTACCCCCACCATGGTCTCCTCCTCTTCCCCCCACCATGGTCTCCTCCTCTTCCCCCCACCATGGTCTCCTCCTCTCTCCTCCTCTACCCCAACCATGGTCTCCTCCTCTACCCCAACCATGGTCTCCTCCTCTTCCCCCCACCATGGTCTCCTCTTCTTCCCCCCACCATGGTCTCCTCCTCTCTCCTCCTCTACCCCCACCATGGTCTCCTCCTCTCTCCTCCTCTACCCCAACCATGGTCTCCTTCTCTACCCCAACCATGGTCTCCTCCTCTTCCCCCCACCATGGTCTCCTCCTCTACCCCAACCATGGTCTCCTCCTCTCTCCTCCTCTACCCCCACCATGGTCTCCTCCTCTTCCCCCCACCATGGTCTCCTCCTCTACCCCAACCATGGTCTCCTCCTCTACCCCCACCATAGTCTCCTCCTCTACCCCCACCATGGTCTCCTCCTCTACCCCCCACCATGGTCTCCTCCTCTACCCCCACCATAGTCTCCTCCTCTACCCCCACCATGGTCTCCTCCTCTACCCCCCACCATGGTATCCTCCTCTCTCCTCCTCTATCCCCCACCATGGTCTCCTCCTCTTCCCCCCACCATGGTCTCCTCCTCTACCCCAACCATGGTCTCCTCCTCTACCCCCACCATAGTCTCCTCCTCTACCCCCACCATGGTCTCCTCCTCTACCCCCCACCATGGTCTCCTCCTCTACCCCCACCATGGTCTCCTCCTCTACCCCCACCATGGTCTCCTCCTCTACCCCCACCATGGTCTCCTCCTCTTCCCCCCACCATGGGCTCCTCCTCTTCCCCCCACCATGGGCTCCTCCTCTCTCCTCCTCTATCCCCCACCATGGTCTCCTCCTCTCTCCTCCTCTACCCCAACCATGGTCTCCTCCTCTTCCCCCCACCATGGGCTCCTCCTCTCTCCTCCTCTATCCCCCACCATGGTCTCCTCCTCTACCCCAACCATGGTCTCCTCCTCTACCCCAACCATGGTCTCCTCCTCTTCCCCCCACCATGGGCTCCTCCTCTCTCCTCCTCTACCCCCCACCATTGTCTCCTCCTCTCTCCTCCTCTACCCCAACCATGGTCTACTCCTCTACCCCAACCATGGTCTCCTCCTCTACCCCAACCATGGTCTCCTCCTCTATCCCCCACCATGGTCTCCTCCTCTATCCCCCACCATGGTCTCCTCCTCTCTCCTCCTCTACCCCAACCATGGTCTACTCCTCTACCCCAACCATGGTCTACTCCTCTACCCCAACCATGGTCTCCTCCTCTACCCCAACCATGGTCTCCTCCTCTACCCCAACCATGGTCTCCTCCTCTACCCCCACCATGGTCTCCTCCTCTCTCCCCACCATGGTCTCCTCCTCTCTCCTCCTCTACCCCAACCATGGTCTCCTCCTCTACCCCCACCATGGTCTCCTCCTCTACCCCCACCATGGTCTCCTCCTCTCTCCCCACCATGGTCTCCTCCTCTCTCCTCCTCTACCCCAACCATGGTCTCCTCCTCTACCCCCACCATGGTCTCCTCCTCTACCCCCACCATGGTCTCCTCCTCTCTCCTCCTCTACCCCCTCTCCTCATCTATCTCCTCTCCTCCTCCACCTCCTCTCTTCCTCTACCCCCTCTCCTCTACCCCCACCATGGTGTGGTTCCTGGCAGTTGGTCATGGTGTAACATTCATTCAGCAGAGCTACAAAGACGGACACCCTGTCTGTATGGGCCATGGGGTGTGGGCATTGAAATGGAATGTATAGAAGTGACACAGTCCCTTATGTGTGACCGATGCAACGTGTCTGTCTATATTGACCCTATGGTCTTTAGTGGGTCTGTAGCGTTTGGGGCTGTGACCTACAGAAACACAGAGAGGTGCTGTGGTAAGCAGACATCGATTTGAACGCTTTTAACATCCGATCTGAAACTGACCGTTCGACTCTCAAGCAGTCGATCGCCATGTTTAATAAATGAAGCTGTTTTTAGGAGGTCGATATTGCTTCTATACGTGTCTGTGTGCCTATTCCCTTTATAGTGCACTACTTTTCACCAGGGTCCTTCGAGCTCTGGTCAAAAGTAGTGCACTATGTTGGGAATAGGGTTCTATTTGGAATGCGGACAGTGTATGTTTGCAACAGTGTTAGTGCTCAGGATATTAAAATATATGGTGTCAAAGCCCATATCAGTCGACACGTCTCTTATCCTCTGTAGGCGAGCTGGGAGACACATGTATCCCGGGTGTAACGCATCCAGCTACGGAAATATTCATGCAACACGCCTTCTGAACAGCCTAAATGTAAAACAGGTGCGATCTGGGTAATTCTGGCACGTCCGCTTCCTTCGCCACAGTACACGAAGCGGTCGGTTGCTCAACGGAACAGAGTGTCGATGGAGAGTTGGGAGGAAGAGCGCGTTAACTGACGGCACGTCCGCTTCCTTAGTGTTGTTTGTGTAACAATATAAGAGAACATTAGGGGACATTACTCTTTCATCCGGCCAGTATTGATGAAGTCATCAATCCCTGTAGCTACAGTCTAACACCATGGAATCATCCCACATGGCAACCTATTCCCTTTATAGTGCACTACTTTTGACCAGAGCCCTATTGACTAGGTTGCCATTGGGGATGATTGCATGGTGTTCTGGCTAATGTGTTACACCACAGAGGCAGTGTTTCTGTTATTGGATGTCTGTGTTGGACATGAAAAGGCCTGAGGCGATGCTTTGATTGAACTCTAATGAGACTGTAGCTACAGGGGCTGATGACTCCATCAATACTGGATGGAAGAAACATTTCTCTTATAGGGCACTGTGTTAATGCCTAAGTACTGTCAGCCCAATTAGAAGTGTGTGTAAAGTACTGTCCTGTAAGCACTACCCCCTCTCCTCTCCTCCTTTTTCTCCTCTACCCCGACTCCTCTCCTCCTCTACCCCCTCTCCTCTCCTCCTCTACCCTCTCTCCTCTCCTCCGACTCCTCTCCTCCTCTACCCCGACTCCTCTCCTCCTCTACCCCGACTCCTCTCCTCCTCTACCCCGACTCCTCTCCTCCTCTACCCCGACTCCTCTCCTCCTCTACCCCGACTCCTCTCCTCCTCTACCCCGACTCCTCCCCTCCTCTACCCCGACTCCTCTCCTCCTCTACCCCGACTCCTCTCCTCCTCTACCCTCTCTCCTCTCCTCCTCTACCCCCTCTCCTCTCCTCCTCTACCCCCTCTCCTCTCCTCCTCTACCCCCTCTCCTCTCCTCCTCTACCCCCTCTCCTCTCCTCCTCTACCCCGACTCCTCTCCTCCTCTACCCTCTCTCCTCTCCTCCTCTACCCCCTCTCCTCTCCTCCTCTACCCCCTCTCCTCTCCTCCTCTACCCCGACTCCTCTCCTCGACTCCTCTCCTCCTCTACCCCGACTCCTCTCCTCCTCTACCCCCTCTCCTCTCCTCCTTTTTCTCCTCTACCCCGACTCCTCTCCTCCTTTTTCTCCTCTACCCCGACTCCTCTCCTCCTCTACCCCCTCTCCTCTCCTCCTCTACCCCGACTCCTCTCCTCCTCTACCCCGACTCCTCTCCTCCTCTACCCCGACTCCTCTCCTCCTCTACCCCGACTCCTCTCCTCCTCTACCCCGACTCCTCTCCTCCTCTACCCCGACTCCTCTCCTCCTCTACCCCCTCTCCTCTCCTCCTCTACCCCCTCTCCTCTCCTCCTCTACCCCCTCTCCTCCTCTACCCCGACTCCTCTCCTCCTCTACCCCCTCTCCTCTCCTCCTCTACCCCCTCTCCTCTCCTCCTCTACCCCCTCTCCTCTCCTCCTCTACCCCCTCTCCTCTCCTCCTCTACCCCGACTCCTCTCCTCCTCTACCCCCTCTCCTCTCCTCCTCTACCCCGACTCCTCTCCTCCTCTACCCCGACTCCTCTCCTCCTCTACCCCCTCTCCTCTCCTCCTCTACCCCCTCTCCTCTCCTCCTCTACCCCGACTCCTCTCCTCCTCTACCCCGACTCCTCTCCTCCTCTACCCCGACTCCTCTCCTCCTCTACCCCGACTCCTCTCCTCCTCTACCCCCGACTCCTCTCCTCCTCTACCCCCTCTCCTCTCCTCCTCTACCCCCTCTCCTCTCCTCCTCTACACCCCACTCCTCCCCTCCTCTACCCCCCATTCCTCTCCTCTACCCCCATTCCTCTCCTCCTCTACCCCCTCTCCTCTCCTCCTATACCTCCTCTACCCCCTCTCCTCTCCTCCTCTACCCCCTCCTCTCCTCCTCTACCCCCCTCCTCTCCTCCTCTACCCCCTCTCCTCTCCTCCTATACCTCCTCTACCCCCTCTCCTCTCCTCCTCTACCCCGACTCCTCTCCTCCTCTACCCCCTCTCCTCTCCTCCTATACCCCCTCTCCTCTCCTCCTCTACACCCCACTCCTCTCCTCCTCTACCCCCCATTCCTCTCCTCTACCCCCCCATTCCTTACCTCTACCCCCCATTCCTCTACTCCTCTACCCCCTCTCCTCTCCTCCTCTACCCCCTCTCCTCCTCTCCTCTCCTCCTCTACCCCCTCTCCTCTCCTCCTCTACCCCCTCTCCTCTCCTCCTCTACCCCCTCTCCTCTCCTCCTCTACCCCCTCTCCTCTCCTCCTCTACCCCCTCTCCTCTCCTCCTCTACCCCCTCTCCTCTCCTCCTCTACCCCCTCTCCTCTCCTCCTGTGAGACTGTAGCTACAGGGGTGGATGGCTCCATCAGTATTGTATGGAGTCAGTAGTAGACCTAGTGCTAGGACTATCCCTAGTACTGCCACACTCCATAACCCTCCACACAAACTCCTTCCATCTCCCCTGCTCTCCTCTCTCTCAAACCTTGGCTCTCCCCTGCTCTCCTCTGCTCTCAAACCTTGGCTTTCCCCTGCTCTCAAACCTTGGCTCTCCCCTGCTCTCCTCTCTCTCAAACCTTGACTCTCCCCTGCTCTCAAACCTTGGCTCTCCCCTGCTCTCCCCTGCTCTCAAACCTTGGCTCTCCCCTGCTCTCCCCTGCTCTCAAACCTTGGCTTTCCCCTGCTCTCAAACCTTGGCTCTCCCCTGCTCTCCTCTCTCTCAAACCTTGGCTCTCCCCTGCTCTCCTCTCTCTCATACCTTGGCTCTCCCCTGCTCTCCTCTCTCTCAAATGTTGGCTCTCCCCTGCTCTCAAACCTTGGCTTTCCCCTGCTCTCCTCTCTCTCAAACCTTGGCTCTCCCCTGCTCTCCTCTCTCTCATACCTTGGCTCTCCCCTGCTCTCCTCTCTCTCAAATGTTGGCTCTCCCCTGCTCTCAAACCTTGGCTCTCCCCTGCTCTCCTCTCTCTCAAACCTTGGCTCTCCCCTGCTCTCCCCTGCTCTCAAACCTTGGCTCTCCCCTGCTCTCCTCTCTCTCAAACCTTGGCTCTCCCCTGCTCTCCTCTCTCTCATACCTTGGCTCTCCCCTGCTCTCCTCTCTCTCAAATGTTGGCTCTCCCCTGCTCTCAAACCTTGGCTTTCCCCTGCTCTCCTCTCTCTCAAACCTTGTCTCTCCCCTGCTCTCCTCTCTCTCAAGCCTTGGCTCTCCCCTGCTCTCAAACTGCTCTCAAGTCTCCTCTCTCTCAAACCTTGTCTTTCCAAACAATGACTTCATACTTTAGTTCATCATGTTATTTTTCCCTCTCATTTCTCCTTCTCTGTGGTGCTGGTGCTATTTAAAGTTCTGAGAACTGGGCGCTACGGTAACACTGGGCCGGCCCACCTGCCAGAGACGGGGAGAGACACGCGTATTGGACTGGAAGACACAGTGGCCACCTGGCGTGGCCTAGTCTGCGTCTCCCAAATGGCACCCTATTCCCTACATAGTGCACGACTTCAGACCTTAGCCCTATGGGCCTTGGTCGAAGGTATTACACTATATAGGGAAACGGCTGTCACTTGAGACACATCCCTACCGTACTGTACCTGATGACCGGAGTGAAGAGACTATGGAGCCTGCAGAAGAGTCTGACACCCTGTACAGAGGGAGACAGAGAGAGATATTTCATCTGAAATATTATAACAGCTGAATGTTAGTACAAGTTGTCTATTCATTCGGACTCCCCAGAAGAGGAGAACATTTATAACTAGTAGGATGTTGGTTACCTTGGAGATGACGTCCTGCATGTCACTCCTGGGGTGGTAGGTCCCGTCGTCATAGCGGAAACGGTACAGCACCGGCTCTGGCTTGAACTGGTGTTTGTCTGTGACTGGAGACACAATTCGCAAGGTTAAATACATACGAAGCATGCTATCACTGTTGGTTGGAGCATTTCAGTTCATCTTTTAAAAACGTTCAACTGCTTATGCATGGGTCCAACATACAAATCATAGTCACGTTTTTTTTTTTTGGGGGGGGGGGGGGGGGTGCTTTGGTAAATATAATAGGTTTAACACATTCAAACCATGCCTGAACCGGTTCACTTGTTCTGCAATTCAAATTGTAAAGCAGAGGGGTTACAGTTAACAGCTGCTGTGTTAAAAAGCATCTCCCTTTCACTATACTTTGGGGGGGGGGGGGGGGGGGCTTTTCCAAGACCCTCCGAAAAGAAATCAGTTGGATAACCATCTTGCACTGGTACTGTAGCATTGCATGTTCCATTAAAGTTATTATGAGAACTAATCCTGGATACTTATTCCCCCTGTGGGTTCTACCTCATTAGTGTGTGTGAGTGTGTGTGTGTGTGTGTGTGTGTGTGTGTGTGTGTGTGTGTGTGTGTGTGTGTGTGTGTGTGTGTGTGTGTGTGTGTGTGTGTGTGTGTGTGCCCACGCCTGTGTGTGTGTGTGTGTGTGTGTGTGTGTGTGTGTGTGTGTGTGTGTGTGTGTGTGTGTGTGTGTGTGTGTGTGTGTGTGTGTGTGTGTTAGAGAGAGAGCTATCAGGGGCTGGGAGTTAAGGGGGCTAGCCTCACCACCAGGGAGTAGAACTAACTAAAGTCTAAACCCCTGGACTCACTCGGCGCTAGGAAGCAATAAAGCAATGGGAGTGATTTAGGACCCCGCTTGGCCACAGGCCCAATTCTTTTGAGGAAAAAATAAAACACGTACAGAGCTGTAGGGAAAGGTCCCGTCTGTCTGTGTCTGTGTGTGTGTGTCTGTGTGTGTGTGTGTGTGTGTCTGTGTGTGTGAAGTGCAGTGTGAATGATGTAAGCAGGTCCCCGGCCACAGCTCCACACACTAAATGCATCACACAGTCCTAATCCGCAGCCACAGAGCAGCCATTTTAAAATATATTAAATAAACTGCATGGTGAGAAGAGATGGTTATACGTAAGCTGTTATCTAAACAGTCTGGTAGGAGAGAGAGAGGAGTTTTGAATAAGACATCTGCTCTACGCTGGTTTATGTCAATAAAAAACATACGGGTGAAATGACTTGTCTGAAAGGCTTCACTTGTTGAGCCCAAAGCTATTTATCACACACACACACACACACACACACACACACACACACACACACACACACACACACACACACACAGAGAGAGACAGAGAGACAGAGAGAGAGAGAGACAGAGAGACAGAGAGAGAGAGAGAGAGAGAGAGAGAGAGAGAGAGAGAGAGAGAGAGAGAGAGAGAGAGAGACAGAGAGAGAGAGAGACACAGAGAGAGAGAGAGAGAGAGAGAGAGAGAGACACAGAGAGAGAGAGAGAGAGAGAGAGAGAGAGAGAGAGAGAGAGAGAGAGAGAGAGAGAGAGAGATATTTGGAACCAGAAGCTCATAACCCACATACAGTGGGGCAAAAAAGTATTTAGTCAGCCACCAATTGTGCAAGTTCTCCCACTTAAAAAGATGAAAGAGGCCTGTAATTTTCATCATAGGTACACTTCAACTATGACAGACAAAATGAGAAAAAAAAATCCAGAAAATCACATTGTAGGATTTTTTATGAATTTATTTGCAAATTATGGTGGAAAATAAGTATTTGGTCAATAACAAAAGTTTATCTCAATACTTTGTTATATACTCTTTGTTGGCAATGACAGAGGAGAGACAGTCAGACAGATGGAGAGACAGTCAGACAGATGGAGACACAGACAGACAGATGGAGACACAGACAGACAGATGGAGACACAGACAGACAGATGGAGACACAGACAGACAGATGGAGACACAGACAGACAGCAGAGACACACAGACAGACAGGAGAGACACACAGACAGACGGAGAGACACACAAACAGACGGAGAGACACACAAACAGACGGAGAGACACACAAACAGACAGACAGAGAGAGAGGTGGGCTGTGAAATGCTTAAAACACAGTACTGGAGGATGCCTTATTAAAACTATTCAACCTGGTTTTGGAGAGTGGCTGCTTCCCTGATATTTAGAACCAGGGGCTCATAACCCAAAATTTATATATATATATATTTATAAAATGTGACAAATTAGACCCTAATAACTATAGGGGAATATGTGTCACCAGTAACATGGGAAACTGCTCTGCCGTATGCTCAATGACCAAATAGAGACCTTTTCACACAAACAAATTGGCTTTTTACCCAAACACAGAACAACAGACCACATTACACACCCTAATAAACCAGCATGTTCAACAGAAAAGCAAAGGGAAAGTGTTTGAATGTTTTCTTGATTTAAGAATGCTTTTGATTCCTTATGGCATGATGGATTATACTACAAAACCCTCTAAAGTGGCATTGGGGGTAAAGTATACGACATCATAAAATCGATTTACTCAAACACCACATGTAGTATTAAACTGAAAAATAACAGTTTTTTTGCACAAGGGCAATGGTTGAGACAAGGGTGCAGTTCACAACGTAAAACACCAAATAATGCATGCAGAGCCGAATTTGGCCGATACCTGCTAATTATCCAAATCTAGAAAAGAGCCATTAAAAACAAACCCAATTGGGTGAAGTACCACAGTGTACCATCACAGCAACAAGATGTGTGACCTGTTGCCACAAGAAAAGGGCAACCAGTGAAGAACAATCACCCTTGTAAATACAACCCATATTTATGTTTACTTATTTTCACTTTTGTACTTTAACCATTTGTACATCGTTACAACATGACATAATGACATATTGACATTTGAAAAGTCTTTTTTTTATTGTTTATTACCTATTTCACTTGCTTTGGCAAAGTAAACATATGTTTCCCATGCCAATAAAGCCCATTGAATTGAGAGAGAGAGAAAGAAAGAGAGAAAAAGGGAGACAGAGAGAGAAAGAGGGTGGAAGAGAGCAAGAGAGAGAAAATGAGGAGGAGAGGTACAGTATTCAGAGCAAGCTTTCAGCTGTATGTACTGTATACTGTATAGAAAAATACACTGTAGGTATACTGTATAGATAAATACACTGTAGGTATACTGTATAGATAAATACACTGTATGTATACTGTATACTGTATAGAAAAATACACTGTAGGTATACTGTATAGATAAATACACTGTAGGTATACTGTATAGATAAATACACTGTATGTATACTGTATACTGTATAGAAAAATACACTGTAGGTATACTGTATAGATAAATACACTGTAGGTATACTGTATACTGTACAGATAAATACACTGTTGGTATACTGTATACTGTATAGAAAAATACACTGTAGGTATACTGTATACTGTACAGATAAATACACTATAGGTACACTGTATACTGTATATAAAAATACACTGTAGGTATACTGTATACTGTACAGATAAATACACTGTAAGTATACTGTATAGATAAATACATGGTAGGTATACTGTATAGAAAATACACTGTATGTATACTGTATACTGTATAGATAAATACACTGTAGGTATACTGTATACTGTATAGGTAAATACACTGTAGGTATACGGTATACTGTATAGATAAATACACTGTAGGTATACTGTATACTGTATAGATAAATACACTGTAGGTATACTGTATAGATAAATACACTGTAGGTATACTGTATTCTGTATAGATAAATACACTGTAGGTATACTGTATAGATAAATACACTGTAGGTATACTGTATAGATAAATACACTGTAGGTATACTGTATAGATAAATACACTGTAGGTATACTGTATAGATAAATACACTGTATGTATACTGCATAGATAAATACACTGTATGTATACTACATAGATAAATACACTGTAGGTATACTGCATAGATAAATACACTGTAGGTATACTGTATAGATAAATACACTGTAGGTATACTGTATAGATAAATACACTGTAGGTATACCGTATAGATAAATACACTGTATGTATACTGCATAGATAAATACACTGTATGTATACTACATAGATAAATACACTGTAGGTATACTGCATAGATAAATACACTGTAGGTACACTGCATAGATAAATACACTGTAGGTATACTGCATCGATAAATACACTGTAGGTATACTGTATAGATAAATACACTGTAGGTATACCGTATAGATAAATACACTGTAGGTATACTGTATAGATAAATACACTGTAGGTATACCGTATAGATAAATACACTGTAGGTATACTGTATACTGCATAGATAAATACACTGTAGGTATACTGTATAGATAAATACACTGTAGGTATACCGTATAGATAAATACACTGTAGGTATACTGTATAGATAAATACACTGTAGGTATACTGTATACTGTATAGATAAATACACTGTAGGTATACTGTATAGATAAATACACTGTAGGTATACTGTATAGATAAATACACTGTAGGTATACTGTATACTGTATAGATAAATACACTGTAGGTATACTGTATACTGTATAGATAAATACACTGTAGGTATACTGTATACTGTATAGATAAATACACTGTAGGTATACTGTATACTGTATAGATAAATACACTGTAGGTATACTGTATAGATAAATACACTGTAGGTATACTGTATAGATAAATACACTGTAGGTATACTGTATAGATAAATACACTGTAGGTATACTGTATAGATAAATACACTGTAGGTATACTGTATACTGTATAGATAAATACACTGTAGGTATACTGTATACTGTATAGATAAATACACTGTAGGTATACTGTATACTGTATAGATAAATACACTGTAGGTATACTGTATACTGTATAGATAAATACACTGTAGGTATACTGTATAGATAAATACACTGTAGGTATACTGTATAGATAAATACACTGTAGGTATACTGTATAGATAAATACACTGTAGGTATACCGTATAGATAAATACACTGTAGGTATACTGTATAGATAAATACACTGTAGGTATACTGTATAGATAAATACACTGTAGGTATACTGTATACTGTATAGATAAATACGCTGTAGGTATACTGTATAGATAAATACACTGTAGGTATACTGTATACTGTATAGATAAATACACTGTAGGTATACTGTATACTGTATAGATAAATACACTGTAGGTATACTGTATACTGTATAGATAAATACACTGTAGGTATACTGTATACTGTATAGATAAATACGCTGTAGGTATACCGTATAGATAAATACACTGTAGGTATACTGTATAGATAAATACAACGTAGGTATACTGTATAGATAAATACACTGTAGGTATACTGCATAGATAAATACACTGTAGGTATACTGTATAGATAAATACACTGTAGGTATACTGTATAGATAAATACACTGTAGGTATACTGCATAGATAAATACACTGTAGGTATACTGTATACTGTATAGATAAATACACTGTATACTGTATAGATAAATACACTGTAGGTATACTGTATAGTTAAATACACTGTAGGTATACTGCATAGATAAATACACTGTAGGTATACTGTATACTGTATAGATAAATACACTGTAGGTATACTGTATACTGTATAGATAAATACACTGTAGGTATACTGTATACTGTATAGATAAATACACTGTAGGTATACTGTATACTGTATAGATAAATACACTGTAGGTATACTGTATACTGTATAGATAAATACACTGTAGGTATACTGTATACTGTATAGATAAATACACTGTAGGTATACGGTATACTGTATAGATAAATACACTGTAGGTATACTGTATACTGTATAGATAAATACACTGTAGGTATACTGTATACTGTATAGATAAATACACTGTAGGTATACTGTATGTTCTTGTTTCTGGGGATGATGAGAAACAGAACATTTAGGAAGGACTAGGGATAACAAGGTGAGAAAGACATAAGTGTGATTGTTAGGCGTATGGGGAACATCGAGGTGAAGGAAGAGGAGGAAGAGGAAGATGTTTCAGGTTTAGATGTAGGTGGAAGAAACTTGGGAAAATTCGACCCAGTTGGAGAACCCTGGACTAGATGATGAACGTACAGTATAGTGAATCACTTACCATGGTGTATGATGCCGTTCTCCAGTAGAGCCTGTCCCAGATGAACCCCCTCCTCTGGGTTATCAGTCTCCCCAATGTCCACCAGCCAGCTCACAAACTCACTGGGGGGGACAGGAAATAACACATTGTCTATCATAAACTCACCAGGGACACACAAAAACAATTCAAAACCGTCAAACAATGGTCACTGTGGAGACTTAAAACATACAACACCAAAACACTAATTAGGAAGACGTAAATCTAAAACACTGCTCATCAGCCGACCCAGGACACAAACTCACTGGGGACACACAAAACGACCATCATTCCATAGAAATGACAGGGACATGTTGGAAGATGAACGGTTAGGAAAGCACCAGTCCAGCGAATGTAGCTTAATTGAGGGAGTAGCCAATGGTCCAATGGACGTCCCCACGGCAGTGAACGTGGAGAAGGAGCAGAATGCCTCAGATAAGTAACAGGGTCCCAGAGAGTGATTTCAACACCAAAACAAACACCTTCTCAAAAGATAACGTTTCTCCAAATGTTCCCCTAAATAGACGGGACTATGGTAACGTCCCTAAGTACACCCTTTTCCCTAAATAGTAGTGATGGGGGGGAGGGGGGGGGGTGGATAGTTACATATCGCAATATTATTTTGGGATGATATTATATTGATATTTGAATACTAGTATCGATTTGTAGAAAAAAATATTATACTAATGTACAGTAGTTAGCATTAGCTAGCGCTCACTAGCATAGGGCTCTGGTCAAAAGTAGTGCACTATATAGGGAATCGCATGCCATTTGGGCCACAGTCTTACTGCTGACTAGATTCTTATTTATTTTGTGGGGTCTTTTCTGTTTGTTAAATCTCCCGGGGAGGGTTTAGTTCATCTCTTTGTCTTGTCCAACTGTGCTGTTATTTGTTTTTGACAAACACATGACACCCATCAAATCTGTGAGTGTCTGGTGGTAGTTGGTAAAAACAGAGATCATTTTGATGTTGATCATTTCAGACAAGGGAGGAAACAAACAGCAAGAGTAGAAATAAACACCGTACCAATCGAATTCTTTGTGGCCTAAACAAGCTAAATAGGATACTTCTGTATAATTCTGTAATCATGCGGGAGAGACAGAGAGAAGGAGAGTAGAGAGAAAAAGAAAAAGATGGACAGAGAGAAAGAGGGAGACGGAGAGAAAGATAGATTAATCCTCAGCATTCCCTCCCTCCACAGAACCCCAACAAACATGCCCAGCTTCACCAGCGGAATTCTGTGGTCTTCCTAAACTGTTGCCGCGTTCGAAACAACTGGGAACTGGGAAAAATACGAGGTCAAATCATGACGCCGGTGATCTTCAGGTCGGAGCTCTAGACAGCAGGTGTGTGTGTGTGTGTGTGTGTGTGTGTGTGTGTGTGTGTGTGTGTGTGTGTGTGTGTGTGTGTGTGTGTGTGTGTGTGTGTGTGTGTGTGTGTGTGTGTGTGTGTGTGTGTGTGTGTGTGTGTGTGTGTGTGTGTGTGTGTGTGCGTGTACGGATGGTAGGAGTGAAGGACAGGGCAGGGCTGTCGGGGGTTGGACTGATCTCAGAGAGAAACAAATCTCCTGGTTTCTCTACTCTCCTCACGGCACACCTAGCTTCCTCCCTTTCCTTCTCTCCCCCTTTCCTCCACCTCTTACCCACATTCTCTCTTTCCCCTCGCCCTCCCTCTCCCCTTTTCCTCCCTCTCATTCCGTCTCCTATCTCCACTACCAGAGTGGACAGAGCCAGATGAGAAAACCCCCAGAATGGAGGATAGATTAGTCAAACCGTCAACCCCCTGTCACCCTGCCACAGAGAGAAAAACCCCCGGGAGTAATACAGGTCACTTACGCAATGAATGGAAGCCTGGAACAGTTTCAATCTGCTCCCTGTCTGCATCCCAAATGGCATACTATTCCCCATGGGCCCTGGGCAAAAGTAGTGTGCACTATAAAGGGAATAGGGTGCTATTTGGGACGTGAACCACAGTCCACACTAGTTGACACTGAGTGTACAAAACAACGTGCTCTTTCCGTGACATAGTCTGAGCGCAAGAAGAATCCAGGTGAAGGCTATGATCCCTTATTCATGTTGAATGGTGTATGGTAGTAGGTGCCAGGCGCACCGGTTTGAATGTGTTTAAGAACTGCAACAATACCGGGTTTTTCACGCTCAACAGTTTCCCGTGTGTATCAAGAATGGTCGACCACACAGAGGACATCCAGCCAACTTGACACAACTGTGGGAGGCATTGGAGTCAACATGGGCCAGCATCCCTGTGGAACGCTTTCGACACCTTGTGGAAAGGAAAGGGCACGGGGATAGCTTGTCACTTACAAAACTGAACGCATTCAACCGAAATGTCTCTTCCACATTTAACCCAACCCCTCTGAAACAGAGTCCATGCCCAACTAATTGAAGCTGTTCAGAGGGCAAAAGGGAGTGCAGCTCACTATTAGGAAGGTGTTCCTAATGTTTTGTACACTCCGTGTATATGTAGGCTTGATTTCAATGCATACCTACTTGTCTCAAGGCGTATAGTACTATTGGTAAGCGGCACTAAGCAGGTTTATATTCAATACAGGAAGCAATAAACCTCAAGCTAAATATTTGTACTGAGCTTGTTTGTATTCTGTAAGTCTTGGCATGTTTACAAAAGACACAAAATAAACAATAACCTTACTGTAACAATACATTAGCAACACATTGCTCCAAAAACGTAAACCTGATATCACAAAAGAGGATTGGTTTACTAGTGAGCCCCATCTCTGTCTGTGCGTGTGTGTTCATGCGTGTGTGTGTGTTACACATCTACAATGGCATGACAGCTGCCTGAAGATGACCACCACAAGTGGTTTCTGTTGGATATTATCTGATCCCAGACCACAATTAAACCCCAGCAATTAGAGAGGAGTTCACAACTTGTAAATAAACTGACACGCCTCAGCGAGACAGAGAGACTGAGAAAGAAAGAGACTCAGAACATCCGGGGGGGGTTCTCTCTCACATACCTCCACACACACACAGAGCTGGGACAATAAACAGGGGACGATAAACAGAAAACGATCGACACTGACCAAACAGATTAGTAATTGTGGACATTTAGCTGATATTGTTCATTAAGATAAATAACCTATAGGACCCTATACGATAAACAACCTATAGGGCCCTACTAGGGAGATGTGAAGTTGGAAATTAAATCAGTTTGCTAATATGGGTGATTGCTAATCGGACAATTGATCGCTACAACATTCAAAGTCGAAATAGTCATTTTTAAAGGCTAAGGCCGGACAAAGTTGAATTACTGTTTAACGGATGTCCCGCCTTACTTTTCTCCACACCCCGGAAGAAAGAAAAGGGTGTTATCTTTGGGGCAATATAGGCAGCACTTCGTTCATAATGCACTGTCTGCAAGTTTATGCGCAAGAGAGCAAACGGCCTCAGATCAGGCGTTCAGATCATGTTCGAGCCTCGGATTGGACAGTGAAACACACGCTGGCGCAAATTCTTACTATTTATGTGTCCAGGTTCAACCTGGGACGTCCAACATTATAAACAAACAGTTGGTTAAATTCATGGTTAATGCATCATTTTCAGATCTATTAGAATAATAGATAGACATAATAATAGATAATTAATAGACGAAACCACAATGTCATTGAACCAATTGACTGGCCTGAGATCAGGGCATTAATCAGCAAAGACGCAGTGCAAGCTGATAGTATTTTGGACAACCAAATTGAAGTCAAAATGATTGACGAAGTGTGTCAGCTATATGGCGATTTGCGATTCATAACTCTCATTTTACCGTCATAGTAAATACGAATTTGTTCTTAACTGACATGCCTAGTTAAATAAAGGTTCAATATATATATTTTTTTAGTAGTAGGCCAACCAATAACACCAAGACTGAATGCGTTTGAAGTGATGATGCACCGCAGAGAACAGCTAGCATGTCCAGAAAGTATTTTGCCAGTGGCACACACTCCGTGCAGATCAGCAGCTCCACAGCGATGTTAGCGACATCTCCAAGGTGGGGGCTTTTCGTGGCTGCCAGACGAGACAAACGAAGGAAGATGCGGTGAGCAAGTTACTGGGCTGGAATTCAGTCAAGCTTGCTCTATATAGACTGACGCTTCTAATTGTGCGTGTTATAAACCATTTTTTTTGTATTTTGATGATGAAAGGCTATACTCTATGACTGGATGTATGTATTAATTTGGCAGACCTAACTTTGATTGACACTCTTTCTACAAGTCCTCTAATCTATGAGAGGCCTAATCATATTTGTATGAATATTTTGTTAACGCCTATAGGCTACAGAGACGCATTCAGGTAATGAACTCGTTTCTATACATCAACATCTTAATTTGATTACAATTATTTATTGTCAATCATTCTTGAATTAGATAAAAACTTTAATTAGTCCATTACGTCACAATAAATTACGAGATTGGATTGCACTTTTTTTTTATCAGGAATACAGAAACGGTGACAAGTTAATCCTCCCATTGTGTTTCATTTCTAATGGTTGTAACATTGTAGCATGTGCATTCTTTTTAAGCAAAATTGTGTCAATTTTCCTTATAGAACTCTTGAAACTCACATTAGGCCTAGAACCTGCACAAGCACCTAGGACAATTCCTTATCCAATTCACACATTTATTTTCTAATTATTTTTTGCTCGCTCGCCTCACTTTCCGTTATACAGTGAATCAATTTTGTCTGGCCTAAGACAAAAAAAATAACTGTTAGTGCACGTTCATATTTTAAAACACATTTAAATATGTCCACAGAGGTGTTCAACAAGACAAGTAGGGGCAAGTATACAGTGGGATACAGTGGGACCAAAAAAGTATTTAGTCAGCCACCAATTTTGCAAGTTCTCCCACTTAAAAAGATGAGAGAGGCCTGTAATTTTCATCATAGGTACACTTCAACTATGACAGACAAAATGAGGGAAAAAATATCCAGAAAATCACATTGTAGGATTTTTAATGAATTTATTTGCAAATTATGGTGGAAAATAAGTATTTGGTCAATATCAAAAGTTTATCTCTTTGTTGGCAATGACAGAGGTCAAACGTTTTCTGTAAGTCTTCACAAGGTTTTCACACACACTGTTGCTGGTATTTTGGCCCATTCCTCCATGCAGATCTCCTCTAGAGCAGTGATGTTTTGGGGCTGTTGCTGGGCAACACAGACTTTCAACTCCCTCCAAAGATTTTCTATGGGGTTGAGATCTGGAGACTGGCTAGGCCACTCCAGGACCTTGAAATGCTTCTTACGAAGCCACTCCTTCGTTGCCCGGGCGGTGTGTTTGGGATCATTGTCATGCTGAAAGACCCAGCCACGTTTCATCTACAATGCCCTTGCTGATGGAAGGCGGTTTTCACTCAAAATCTCACGATACATGGCCCCATTCATTCTTTCCTTTAAACGGATCAGTCGTCCTGGTCCCTTTGCAGAAAAACAGCCCCAAAGCATGATGTTTTCACCCCCATTCTTCACAGTAGGTATGGTGTTCTTTGGATGCAACTCAGCATTCTTTGTCCTCCAAACACGACAAGTTGAGTTTTTACCAAAAAGTTATATTTTGGTTTCATCTGACCATATGACATTCTCCCAATCTTGTTCTGGATCATCCAAATGCTCTCTAGCAAACTTCAGACGGGCCTGGACATGTACTGGCTTAAGCAGGGGGACGCGTCTGGCACTGCAGGATTTGGCGGCGTAGTGTGTTACTGATGGTAGGCTTTGTTACTTTGGTCCCAGCTCTCTGCAGGTCATTCACTAGGTCCCCCCGTGTGGTTCTGGGATTTTTGCTCACCGTTCTTGTGATCATTTTGACCCCACGGGGTGAGATCTTGCGTGGTGCCCCAGATCAAGGGAGATTATCAATGGTCTTGTATGTCTTCCATTTCCTAATAATTGCTACCACAGTTTATTTCTTCAAACCAAGCTGCTTACCTATTGCAGATTCAGTCTTCCCAGGCTGGTGCAGGTCTACAATTTAGTTTCTGATGTCCTTTGACAGCTCTTTGGTCTTGGCCATAGTGGAGTTTGGATTGTGACTGTTTGAGGTTGTGGACAGGTGTCTTTTATACTGATAACAAGTTCAAACAGGTGCCATTAATACAGGTAACGAGTGGAGGACAGAGGAGCCTCTTAAATAAGAAGTTACAGGTCTGTGAGAGCCAGAAATCTTGCTTGTTTGTAGGTGACCAAATACTTATTTCCACCATAATTTGCAAATTAATTATTTAAAAATCCTACAATGTGATTTTCTGGATTTTTTTTCTAATTTTGTCTGTCATAGTTGAAGTGTACCTATGATGAAAATTACAGGCCTCTCTCATCTTTTTAAGTGGGAGAACTTGCACAATTGGTGGCTGACTAAATACTTTTTTGCCCCACTGTATGTTTTCATAGGCTTAATGAGCTTTCATGGGCTTACACACAGAAGCTTGTAGCTAATTCAGTACTCAAACCATATGGGCTTTTGAATGTCAGAGTAATCACCAATATACAGTGCATTCGCAAAGTATTCAGACCCCTTGACTTTGTCCACTTTGTTACGTTACTGCCTTATTCTAAAATGTATTAAATCGTTGTTTTTTTCTCATCAATCTAGACTCAATAACCAACTACATGGCAAAAACAGGTTTTTAGAAATATTTGCAAATGTTTAAAAAAAAAACGGAAATTTCACATTTACATAAATATTCAGACTCTTTATTCAGTACTTTGTTGAAGCTCCTTTGGCAGTGATTACAACCTCGAGTCTTCTTGGGTATGACGCTACAAGCTTGGCACACCTGTATTTGGGGAGTTTCTCCCATTCTTCTCCGCAGATCCTCTCAAGCTCTGTCAGGTTGTATGAGGAGAGTCGCTGCACAGCTATTTTCAGGTCTCTCCAGATATGTTCGATCGGGTTCAAGTCCGGGCTCTGGCTGGACCACACAAGGACATTGAGACATTGAGACCGAAACCACTCCTGCTTTGTCTTGGCTATGTGCTTAGGGTCATTGTCCTGTTGGAAGGTGAACCTTCGCCCCAGTTTGAGGTCCTAAGCGCTCTGGAGCAGGTTTTCTTCAAGGTTCTCTCTGTTCTTTGCTCTGTTCATCTTTCCCTCAATCCTGACTAGTCTCCCAGTCCCTGCCGCTGAAAAACATCCCCACAGCATGATGCTGCCACCACCATGCTTTATCTTAAGGATGGTGCCAGGTTTCCTCCAGAGGTGGCACTTAGTATTCAGGACAAATAGTTCAATCTTGGTTTCATCAGACCAGAGAATCTTGTTTCCCGTGGTCTGAGAGTCCATTAGGTGTCAATTGGCAAACTCCAAGCGGGCTGTCATGTGCCTTTTACCGAGGAGTGGCTTCTGTCTGGCCACTCTACCGTAGAGGCCTGATTGGTGGAGTGCTGCAGAGATGGTTGTCCTTCTGGAAGGTTCTCCCATCTCCACAGGTTTCTTGTTCACCTCCCTAAACAAAGCCCTTCTCCCCCGATTGCTCAGTTTGGCTGGGCGGCCAGCTCTAGGAAGAGTCTTGATGGTTCCAAAATTCTTCCATTTAAGAATGATGGAGGCCACTGTGTTCTTGGGGACCTTCAATGCTGCAGAAATGTTTTGGTACCCTTCCCAAGATCTGTGACACGACACATTCCTGTCTCGGAACTCTATGGACAATTCCTTTGCCCTCATGGCTTGGTTTTTGCTCTGACATGCACTGTCAACTGTGGGACCTTAAATAGACAGGTGTGTGCCTTTCCAAATCATGTCCAATCAATTGAATTTACCACAGATGGAGACCAATCTAGTTGTAGAAACATCTCAAGGATGATCAATGGAAACAGGATGCACCTGAGCTCAGTTTTGATTTTCATAGCAAAGAGGCTGAATACTTATGTAAAAAACTGTTTTTGCTTTGTCATTATGGGGTATTGTGTGTAGATTGATGAGGAAAAAAATAATTTAATACATTTTAGAATAAGGCTGTAAAGTAAAAACATTTTGAAAAGGGGAAAGGGTCAGGATACTTTCTTTCTAGCTCACAGAACCTTTTCCAGACCACTATAGAGACACTGAAGAGAATCTCTGTAGAACCGGTATTATTTACTGTATGCAGATCATAAGGCTCTGATTAAAAGTAGTGCCCTATACAGGGAATATGGTGCTATTTGGGACACAGAGTGCACTATACAGGAAATATGGTGCTATTTGGGACACAGACGGTATGTCTACACACAAACCAAAGGAGAGAGAACCGGTTGTTGTTCCACACCCAAAACCCTCTGGATTATAGTTAGACAGCACTTTACACCCCATCTCAGACTACTCTGTGAGGCACTCTACTACAGAGAGAGAGACAGAGCGGGAGGGAGGGAGAGCAAGAGACAGAAAGAGGGAGAGCGCGAGAGAGAGAGGGGGGAGCTTAGCTGCGCTCCAGACCACACCACTCCATATCCACCATATGCTCCTAACCTGCACTAAGATCTAAGGCCCAGCATTTGATTATCTTATTAAAGTCCACTTAACCCAGCCTGGTTGCTCCAGTATGGGCCTGTAGGGTCTATGCCAAGCATTGAGAGTGTGAATGTGACACCATCATTTGGAGCATGGCTGGATTGATTCTGTTCAGGCTTTAACCAGATGGAGCAAGCTGTTACTTACGGCTGTCTGATTGAAGCTCGGAGCTCAGAGTCCAAAATGGCACCCTATTCCCTATATAGTGCACTTCTTTTGACCAGCTCCGTGGACCCTGGTCAAATGTAGAGCACTATATAGGGAATATGATATTTTAGACTCATTCGATGTCTGTTTTTCGTGCAGCATGTGACAGCAGATTGTGTTTTGTAATGTCTAGGATTGCAGTATATCACCAGAACAGGTCTATTGAATGTCTAGAAAAGGTTGAGGAAGCACAGAGCTTTGACAAAGACAGTGTTGTGGTTTATAAAGCCCTTATTAACGGTTACTTTGTATGTAGTCGTGCTACTCTATGTTCAGTCCACTCACAAACTATCTGGTCGATCAATAACCTAGTCTAGAGTCACTAAATAATGTCAATGTGTGTCTCCTAATGGTCTGGCTAACCATAATCAAAGTTGGAAATATCCTGTCTGAACAGCCTCAGCTCCAAGCACCGTTTTCCATTATATGTTTGTAATCAATGAAATGAGACTAGATTGAACTGTTTTAGGGCATCACTTTAGTAAGGATTAAAGAGACATTGTTGACAATGTTACGGTAGAGCATCTGTGCTATAGGTGATTAAAGCTACATTGGTGAATCCTGTCTGGAAAAGGAATGGAATGAAAAAGATTGGGGGGAGAGGGCCTTTGGCTCCATCACAAATAGCATCCTATTCCCTATATAGTGCACTACTTTTGACCAGGGCCTATAGGGTTCCACTTGGGACAGCCTTTATAAAGTTATTTCCTATCAACAGAAAGTGGATAACACAGAAATGTTTAGACTGTAACTCTAACACAACATGGCCGGTGTTATGAGTGTAACCATTTGATATGAGACCACTAACACACTGTCTGGTCACACACACACACACACACACACATATTTCTCAGCGGAGACTTTAACAGTAATCCTGCTAGGCTCTGATCCTTCGTCCCAAATGGCACCCTATTCCCTACATAGTGCACTACTTTTGACCAGAGACCTATGGTCACTGGTCAAAAGTACCGCACTACATACGGAATAGGGTGCCATTTGGGACGCACTGAGAGAGAGGTCAGCGGAACCACAGAGGGATATCACCCTGCGATTTATCATGGCCAAGCAATGGCAATCCGGCACACACACACACACACACACACGGACAAACACACACATGCACAAACACACACATGCTTTCTAGGGCATCACTTTAGTAAAGATTAAAAGAGAGACATGCTTGACAATGTTACGGTAGAGAACACGGACACAAACACATGCACCACAGTCCACACACACATGCACAGACGAATGCACGCACGCACTCACACACACACACACACACACACACACACACACACACACACACACACACTCCACCGCCCGCACATAGCCAACCAATAATCCACAAACAAGAATCATAGTGAAAACCTGCTGGATTTCATTTCCTCGTGACTGAACGGCCGGGGAACTGATCTCTGTTCAGCTAAAACACTGATGTTCTGCCAGTCTTTCGTCCTTTACAAGTCTGGACAGATTTCAGATTGAGAGGAGGGATGGAGAGACTGATCCAGATTTAGGAGAGAAGGTATAGTAATGGTCATCTGTATAGAAATAGCATCTGCCTGTCTGTCTGCCTGCCTGCCTGCCTCTGTCTGTGTAACTGGATAATCCAGCAACCAGAAGGGGTTATGTATTTTTCTAGGATTGTTCAGATCAGAAATCATGACAATAGTACAGCTCAGCTCAAGTACATAGGTAGTATATCTTGTAGATAGTGTAGATAGTGTAGCTAGTGTAGATCCAATCCAGTCTGTGAAATTCACTACAGTGTCATCTCCCACTGTGTCATCTCCCTCTGCCAGACTGTGAAAACGAGGGGACTTCCCACTCAGAGGGGAAGCCCATGTGAAGGTTTTTAGAACGTCAGAAACTGCAAACGTGGTGTGAAAACCCCTCACTGCAGTCTACAGGAAACGATGTCGGCTATAGTGAGTGGCTGCCACAACTTTGGGACGTCCGACTCGGAAGCTCATGTGAACATTTTGGGAATGACGGCCACGCTTATTTTCGTGACATAAAACGCACCATCAACAAAACACTCACCAGACCAAACCTCAATTATCATTGGTCAGGATAACATAGAGTTATAGGGTGGGAGGTCTTCAGGATGGGAGGTCTTCCTTCCCAGGAAACACACACACAGACAGACAGACAGACAGACAGACAGACAGACAGACAGACAGGCAGACAGGCAGACAGGCAGACAGGCAGACAGAGCGATGGATAGAGACACACATACACACACACCACACACACACACACACACAGAAAAAAACTAATGCAGACACCCACCTGCATGAGAGAGAGAGCTAGACAGATCAGCCTACCTTCCCAGGAAGCACTTGGGGAATGTGGTGAGCTTGCGTTTCCTGTCCTTGATGAGGTGTCCCTGCTTAGTCATCAGGTGATAGAGCTTCTCTCCTTTCTCTGACACCATCACCCACGTGTCCTGCTCCATCCCCAGCCTCAACGCTAGAGGGAAGGAAAGAGAGAAAGAGATAGGAGGCGACAGTCAACATTCAAACCAAAGGAGTACCGTTTCCCATTGGTACAGATGAGGTCAAATATACTGTCTCCCTTTCATGATTCACTATTTCTTCTAAAATAAGTTGAAATTGAATAACAACTTTTTTGTTTGACTTATAACTGCACAGGACAAAAAATGTAAAATATCTCAACGGAAATTTAGATTTTTCACTTCAAAGTCAAAAATGCCCTGGACTAAATAATTCAACAATCTAATGAATTTGGTTTGTTTACGTGTAATTTATCACACCTGCTGTAAGTAGCAGGTGCCTACAGGGTAAAAACAGCCGTTCAACCAGTTGGAAAACAGAAAACAGAACGTTCTGCTCCATTGCACTATAAAGTGCCAGGGCGCCAATATATTGGAGCACATGTGTATATGTATCCTGACATAGAAAGAGCATACTGTCTACCAATCCATCTCATTTCTCTTCTCACATTGAAGTAGCATATCACACCCTGGTGCTGAAACACCACAGGAGGAGAGGCAGGAGGAGGAAGAGCAGCAGAAAGATGAGCAGGACGAGGAGCAGGTGGAAAAGCAGGAAGAGAGAGGGAAGGGGGAGGAGCACGAGCAAGAGGATAGAAATAGACTTAACAGAAGACATCTTGTGTTAGAAAAATAGTTCCGTTTTATTCATTCTACCTGCAAGTCTAGTTCTTGCACCCTAGTATCTTAGATAGGAGGAAATACTGACATCCACAAAGGTTTCAGAAATGGCACACTATTACCTGGAGTGCACTATTTAGGATATATTATGGTACACACACACACGACTCTACGCCAACAGTATCAGATACTATATGACTACTAACTTTTCCTCCTCTCCCTCTCTTTGAGTATAGCCTCCAGCCACTCCTGTTTCTCCTCTGGGGTCTTGGCCATGCACACAAACCACTTGTTCTTGGCTGTGTTGTGGATCTTCCAGCCGTTGTTCACTATGTTCCCGCTGCTGTGGTAATCCGCTGCAAACCAAGAGACACACAAACACAACACACTTAGCACGCGTCTCAAATATGCACTATTATTATTCCCACGTAGTGCACTATTCTTGACCAGGACTGGCACCCTATTCCCTCATATTGTGCACTTCTATGGGCCCTGGTTGAAGTAGTGAGCTACATAGGGAATAGGGTGTCATCAGGGACGAAGCCTCAGAGACACGAACACAGTCCTTGACTCCTTTTATACCAAGACCCCTCAACTTATGGGTCCTAAGGGTTGGAGCAACGGCTTCACTTCTGTTGTGGCCCTCTGGTGTCTTATACGAGTTCTGGGATTTCTTCTAGCCTGTTTGTTTGAAATAGAGGACTATCCATCTCTCAGCAACTGCATCCATGACAGAATGGGTGTACTTTAGGTGTAAACAGAGCAGAGCGGACCCCTGGTAGGCTGGTAGAGAGCAGCTGGGGTCCAGAGCTAAATGAGATGGACCACATGAAACCGAGCCAATCGATCATCCAATGAAACGCTCCAGAGCAGAGGGGCCTCCATGATTAGACTGATTACAGGGCGATGGTGGGTTCCACTCGGAACAAGGAATCTGGATTATGGAACCTTGATTATGGAATCTGGAATCCAGAATGTAGAAAAGGAATCTGTCATCTCCATTGCCATAGTTTCATGCCCAGGCTAAAAGCACAGGGGTAGCAGCTAGCTCATTACTAGTCCATTATCAATCCCACAGTAGGTTCAGGATCCTTTCCCAGAACCGACAAGAATAACTCGGGTCATTTCACATTAGCTCAATACCAGAGTACTTCCCTTCTGGAATGTCAATAAAACCTGCTTCCTTTGTTCCTGTTGACTACTTGAAGGATTTATGACGATTTTCTTTGCACAGTTTGGCAGTACTTTATGCCTATTGACTGCTAGACCTTTTAGCAGGAATGAGCTAACGTCACATCATTCATCCAGAAACAGAGGGAAGGAGAGATTAAATGGAATTTACAAATCCTATCCCGCTCTCCTCCTAGATCCTCTGGAGCACATGTGTGTGACAGAGGCAGAATCCTCTGCTTGTCCGTGTGTGTGTTTGAATCATATTACTGGTAGCCTTGGCAGGCGTATAGTGGCAAAGACGCACAGCCGCGAATGAGACATAGTTATAGCCCCCCCCCCCCCCCCCCGCCCCCTTGTGTGTGTTTAAGTATTTATTTTTTACATCAAATGCACTATGCATTATGTGGGTTGAATGCTGTAACAACACAGAGTAAAACTATTAATACAAGTCCCATGATGGTAGTGACTGCCCACTGCTGCATATTTATTAACCATCATTTATTCACATTACTTTAATAAAATATTTCAGTTTTATATAACAGTTGCTCTCTATATCACCTCACAATCAAGCATTCGTCTGTCTCTTCCGCAGCAGGCGTAAAAGAAACAGGCCGGAGAAGTAGATTATGGTCATTGTAGTTAATTACCATGTTTTATGTGGAAAACTACGTAGAATATTGGCCTGTTGGAAACTACAACTCCCTACTACATTGCACAGTTCAAGCTGGATCTGGTTTATCTCTAGAGAAACTGTGCAATGTGCGCATTGAGCTCACAGAAAAAAAGAACAAAATGGAATTCAAATCATTGAACCGACGTCGGTCAATTAGTTGTTTAAACACTGAAAAATAACCAAAATGTGAGTTAATCGCTCAGCACTATTGTCTGCTATAATTCCGCTTACAGGACCTTTAGTTCCTTTATCTCAACATTTTGAACCAACACTACACTCTTAGATAAAAGGGTTCCAAAAGGGTTCTTCAGCTGTCCCAATAGGAGTACCCTTTTTGGTTCCAGGTAGAACCATTTTGGGTTCCAGGTAGAGCCCTCGGTGGAAAGGGTTCTACACTGAACCCAAAACAGTTCTACTTGGAACCAAAAAAGTTTCTAGTGGAACCAAAAAGGGTTCTGCAAAGGGTTCTCCTATGGGGACAGCCGAAGAACCCTTTTAGGTTCTAGAAAGCACCTTTTTGTCTAAGAGTGTAGACTGTGTTATGGCTTTGTGTGCAGTAGACTATAACATCTAAGTAGGCTGTAAATTAAAACACTCCTCATCCATCACTGATTGACATTTCATACAGTTGGCTGGGAGGGTATCTAACCCGATCGACTGGTTCGCCATCTGAATTGATTAACTAGAGATCTGAGATCTCAGTGCTTCTGGAAACCCCCCCCCCCCCCCCCCCCCCCCCCCAAAAAAAGAATACATGCTTTACTGTCACATACACCAGATAGTTGGGGCCAGCCATAGTAGTATGGCGCGCCCCTGGAGCAAATTAGGGTTAAGTGCCTTGCTCAAGCGCACAACGACAGAATATTCCCCTTGTCGGCTCAGGTATTCAACACAGCAACCTTCTGGTTATTGGCCCAACGCTCTAACCGCCAGGCTACCTGCCGCAGAATAACAAACAAAACCCAAATGGGTTCTGAATTCCAAATGGCACCCTATTCTCTTTACAGTGCACTACCTTTGACCCGAGCCCTATGTACCCTTCTCAAAATGATTTCACTATGTAGAGAATAGGGTACCATTTAGGACGCACAAAGTAAGAAGCAAGAATAATACAAATGTGTTCTGATCCGTGGAGAATAAATGAAGTCACCCACATAGCAAATTGGGAACAATGAGTTGCCGCACCAAAAAGTGAATTGATTGTCTTCATGAAGAAATACAGATTGTCTGCTGTACATGGAGATAACGAATCCACTTTTGAGAGTAGAAATACTGCAATAAAGGTGACTTGTTGTTAGCGCAGAGTTTCCTCCCGAGCATTGGATGGTAGTTGGGTTGCGAAATAGGATACGGTTTGCATCTCAAATAGCTCTGTTTAAATGTATGACACTATCTAGGGAATAGGGTGCCGTTTGAGACACACGCTGACCTGTTAGCGGTAGAACTCACCTGTTCCGTCATCTACGTTCTCCACCTCCATCACCTCGGTGTTGATTCTTCCTCTGAACAGGTAACGAGGTCCCTCTGTAGCCGCCTTGCTGTTTTTTAAACGCCTGGGGACAACATCGAAGCCAACTTAACATTGTCTCGTCACACAAGGCACGGCAACACATAGAAACAAGTAGATACCTGGGCTAGCGAACTATACAGGGCCCTTCTGGCTAATGAAACGACACACAGTGGGGGGACAGATAGAAAGTAGCTGGTGCTGCTTGAAGTGTCTCGACAAGCCTACGGTGAGGGGAAACCAAGTTGTCAGAGAGAGAGAGAGAAGTGTGGCAGTCCGGTCCCACCTGTTTTTCTTCTTGCAGTAGACCAGCAGGTTGTCGAAGAGGAAGAAGATGCGTTCCTGGACGTTACCAGCTGAGATCTTCAGCAGCACTCCATGCATCAACATCTCTGTACACGTGTCTGTTATATTGGAACCCTGGGAAGAGACACACAGTGGTGTCAATACTGTGTAGACTTGGCTACTAGAGCAGGCCCGGGGGATCCGCCCGTTCCGTTGGTCCTTGTCGGTGTTCTGCTGTAATAGTGCGGCGATTGGTGAAATATGTAACCCGCCACATATTATGCAGTGAATGGTTGATTGTGTGTTAATTGTGCGCTGGACTACGTGATCGCAGGATTGTGTTAGTCTGGAGGGTTTGCTGCGTAGCCGCCATGACATTGGACACTACTATACACTATGCATACAGTACACAGTCGCTCCTTGGGTAGTGAGTTCAATTCACTATGCCTGGTCTTTCTCTGAATGTCTTTCCTGGTTTCTCTCTTAAGGGGTCTGTAAAAACACAACACACTTCCTCAGCCTTAGATTGACTGGGGACTTTAAAGAATAGAGCCGTTACTACTATATAATAACATCCTATCAAGTCCCACCATGTGGATCTGTGGCTACGTCCCAAATGGCACCCTATTCTCTATACAGTGCACTACTTTTGACCAGAGCCTATAGCAGTAGTCGTGCACGATGTAGGGAATAGGGTGTGATAAATTCCACAGCCCTTCTCCTTACCTTGTCAACTATGTTGGGAATGATCGACCCTGCCTGTCAGATCTAAATATAACTCCCGGAACAAGCAGAGCCAGAAAATATGCTAAACATTTCCTCCTGCTGAGGAATATTTTCTCTCTCTCTCTCTCTCTCGCTCCTTCTCACTCTCACCTCTGCACTCTCTCCTCTCCTCTTGCTCCTCTTCTCATCCTCTCTCTCTCCTCTCCTCTCTCTCCATCCTCTCCTCCTCTCTCTCTCTCACCTCTCTCTCCTCTCGTCTCATTCTCTCTCTCCTCTCTCTCCCTCCTCTCTCCTCTCTCTCTCTCCTCGTCTCTCTCCTCCTCCTCTCTCTCTCTCTCAATCTCTCCTCTCTCCTCTCTCTCCTCTCTCTCCTCTCTCACTCTCTCTCTCTCTCTCTCTCTCTCTCTTCTCTCTCTCTCTCTCTCTCTCTCTCTCTCTCTCTCTCTCTCTCTCTCTCTCTCTCTCTCTCTTCTCCTCTCTCCTCTCTCTCCTCCCTTTATTGCTCCCTTTCCCTCTTTTCTTTCTGACAACTCGCTGCTCCACTACCTCTCTCCTCCTTTCCGTTCCGCTCCCTCCTCCATCTTTCTCAGAGTACTTCTTCCTTGCCCAAGGCCAGATGAGGTGTTGATTTCTAGCAGTGGAGGCCAGACCAGCTGAATGCCACTGCCACCGGTCCAGACTACACACTAATCCTCAACTTCCTGTCCACTGGAACAGACACCTCCTGTGAGAGAACACTTCAGGTCTGCTTTCAAAATGGCTCCCAATTTAGTGCACTACTTCTGTAGTTGTCTAACTTGCTGTGTTCTACCCTCTGTGTCTATCTCTCTCTTTCGTCTCACTATACACCTCTCTCCCTTTTCCTGTCCTCTCTCTCCAGCCCACAGCTGTTCCATAGAGAGGCTATTGAGTGAGTAGTGGGGCCTGAAGCCTAAACAACACTTCACAGTCTACGGTCTGTTTCATCTAACTCTCATCCCCCTCTTTTAACTGTCAGAGGAGTGCCAGACATAATAAAAGAAGAGAAACAGAGCGAGTGAAAGAGAGAGAGAGAGAGAGAGAGAGAAACAGCATACAGTGCACCTTCAGAAAGTATTCATACCCTTTGACTTAATCCACATTTTGTGTTACAGCCTGAATTCAAAACGGAATATATAAAAATACTTTTCCCCTCAGCTTTCTACACACAAAACCCAATACTGACAAAGTGAAAACATGTTTTCAGAAACTCTAGCAAATTTACTGACAACGGAATACAGAAATATCTCATTTACAATAGTATTCACACTCCTGAGTCAATACTATGTAGAAGCACCTTTGGCAGCGATTACAGCTGTGAGTCTTTCTGGGTAAGCCTTTAAGAGCTTTCCACACATGGATTGTGCTACCATATTTGCCCATTATTCTTTTCAAAATTCTTCAAGCTCTGTCAAATTGATTGTTGATCATTGCTAGACAAACATTTCTAGGTCTTGATATAGATTTTCAAGTAGATTTACACTACCGTTCAAAAGTTTGTGATCACTTAGAAATGTCCTTGTTTTTGAAAGAAAAGCAATTTTTGGTCCATTAAAATAACATCAAATTGATAAAAAATACAGTGTAGACATTGTTAATGTTGTAAATGACTATTGTAGCTGGAAACGGTTGATTTTTAATGGAATATCTACATTGGTGTACAGAGGCCCATTATCAGCAACCATCACTCCTGTGTTCCAATGGCACGTTGTGATAGCTAATCCAAGTTTATAATTTCAAAAGGCTAATTGATCATTAGAAAACCCTTTTGCACAGCTGAAAACTGGCCTTCTTTAGACTAGTTGAGTATCTGGAGCATCAGCATTTGTGGGTTCAATTACAGGCTCAAAATGGCCAGAAACAAATAACTTTCTTCTGAAACTCGTCAGTCTATTCTTGTTCTGAGAAATTAACGCTATTCCATGCGAGAAATTGCCAAGAAACTGAAGATCTCGTATAACGTTGTGTACTACTCCCTTCACAGAGCAGCAATAAAAATAAAAGATGAAGATTGGAAAAAGAACACAGACACTGGACAGAGGAAGATTGGAAAAAAGTGTTAAGGACAGACTAATCCAAGTTTGAGGTGTTCGGATCACAAAGAAGAACATTCGTGAGACGCAGAAAAAAATGAAAAGATGCTGGAGGAGTGCTTGACGCCATCTGTCAAGCATGGTGGAGGCAATGTGATGGTCTGGGGGGTGCTTTGGTGTTGGTAAAGTGGGATATTTGTACAGGCTAAAAGGCATCTTGAAGTAGGAAGGCTATCACTCCACACTGTGGATGGCGCTTAATTGGAGACAATTTCCTCCTACAACAGGACAATGACCCGAAGTACAGCTCCAAACTATGCTTGAACTATTTAGGGAAGAAGCAGTTAGCTGGTATTCTGTCAATAATGGAGTGGTCAGCACAGTCACTTGATCTCAACCCTATTGAGGTGTTGTGGGAGCAGCTTGACCGTATGGTACGTAAGAAGTGCCCATCAAGCCAATCCAACTTGTGGGAGGTGCTTCAGGAAGCATGGGGTGAAATCTCTTCAGATTACCTCAACAAATTGACAACTAGAATGCCAAAGGTCTGCAAGGCTGTAATTGCGGCAAATGGAGGATTCTTTGATGAAATCAAAGTTTGAAGGACACAATTATTATTTCAATTAAAAATCATTATTTATAACCTTGTCTTGACTATACTTTCTATTCATTTTGCAACTCATTTCATGTACAGTGGCAAGACAAATTATGTGAACCCTTTGAAATTACCTGGATTTCTGCATAAATTAGTCATAAAATTTGTTCTGATCTTCATCTTCACAATAGACAAACACAGTGTGTTTAAACTAATAACACACAAATGATTGTATTTGTATTGCCTATATTGAATATATAATTTAAATGTTCACAGTGTAGGTTGGAAAAAGTATGTGAAACCATGACTTTTCCAAAAGTTAATTGGAGTCAAGAGTCAGCTGACCTGGAGACCAATCAAGGAGATGAGATTGGAGATGCTGGTTAAAGCTGCCCTGCCCTAAAAAAACTCACAAAATTTGAGTTTACTATTCACAAGAAGCATTGCCTGATGTGAACCATGCCTCGAACAAAAGAGCTCCCAGAAGACCTAAGATTAAAAATGGTTGACTTGCATGAAGCTGGAAAGGGTTACAAAAGTATCTCAAAAAGCCTTGATGTTCATCAGTCCACGTTAAGACAAATTGTCTATAAACGGAGAAAGTTCAGCACTGTTGCCACTCTCCCTAGGACTGGCCATCCTGCAAAGATGACTGCAAGAGCACAGTGCAGAATGCTCAATGAGGTTAAGAAGAATCCTAGAGTGTCAGCTAAAGACTTACAGAACTCTCTGGAACATGCTAACATCTCTGTTGACAAGTCTACGATACGTAAAACACTAAACAAGAATGGTGTTCATGGGAGGACACAACGAAAGAAGCCACTGCTGTCGGAAAAAAACATTGCTGCACGTCTTAAGTTCGCAAAAGAGCACCTGGATGTTCCACAGCGCTTCTGACAAAATATTCTGTGGACAGATGAAACTAAAGTTGAGTTGTTTGGAAGGAACACAACACTATGTGTGGAGAAAAAAAAGGCACAGCACACAGACATCAAAACCTCATCCCAACTGTAAAGTATTGTGGAGGGAGCATCATGGTTTGGGGCTGCTTAGCTGCCTCAGGCCCTGGACAGCTTGCTATCATCGATGGAAAAATGAATTCCCAAGTTTATCAAGACATTTTGCAGGAGAATGTTAGGCTGTCTGTCTGCCAATTGAAGCTCAACATAAGTTGGGTAATGCAACAGGACAATGACCCAAAACACAGAAGTAAATCAACAACAGAATGGCTTCAACAGAAGACAATATGCACCTTCTGGAGTGGCCCAGTCAGAGTCCTGACCTCAACCCGATTGAAAATGCTGTGGCATGACCTCGAGAGCGGTTCACACCAGACATCCTAAGAATATTGCTGAACTGAAACAGTTTTATAAAGATGAATGGTCCAAAATTCCTCCTGCCCATTGTGCAGGTCTGATCTGCAACTACAGAAAACGTTTGGTTGAGGTTATTGCTGCCAAAGGAGGGTCAACCAGTTATTAAATCCAAGGGTTCACATACTTTTTCCACCCTACACTGTAAATGTTTACACGGTGTGTTCAATAACGACATAATGAAAACATATAATTGTTTGTGTGGTATAGTTTAACCAGACTGTGTTTGTCAATTGTTTTGACTTAGATGGAGATCAGATACATTTTATGACCCATTTATGCAGCAATCCAGGTAATTTCAAAGGGTTCAAATACTTTTTCTTGCCACTGTATGTTTTCATCAAAAACAAGGACATTTCTAAGTGACCCCAAACTTTTGAACGGTAGTGTAAGTCAAAACTAACTCGGCTCTCGGAAACATTCACTATTTTCTTGGTTAGCAACTCCAGTGTAGATTTGGCCATGTGTTGTAGGTTACTCTCCTGCTGAAAGGTGAATTCATCTCCCAGTGTCTGGTATAAAGCAGACTGAACCAAGTTTCCTCTAGGATGTTGCCTGTGCACAGATCCATTTAATTTATTTTTTATCCTGAAAAACTCCCCAGTCCTGAACTATTAAAAGCATACCCATAACATGATCCAGCCACCACCATGCTTGAAAATATGGAGAGTGGTACTGAGCGATGTCTTGTATTGGATTTGCCCCAAACATAACACTTTGTATTCAAGACCAAGTGAATTGCTTTGTCACATGTTTTTCAGTATTACTTCAGTGCCTTGTTGCAAACAGGATGCATATTTTGAAATGTTTTTATTCTACACAGCCTTCCTTCTTTTCACTCTGTCAATTAGGTTAGTATTGTGGAGTAACTACGTTGTTGATCCAACCTCAGTTTGCTCCCATCACTGCCATTAAACTCTCTGTAACCATTGGCCTCATGGTGAAATCCCTGAGCACATTCTTTCCTCTCCGGTAACTTTTAGGATCTTTGTAATGACTGGGTGTATTGATACACCATCCAAAGTGTGATTAATAACTTTACCATGCTCAAAGGGATGTTCAATGTCTGCTTTAAGTTTTCGGGTTTTGGACATAACTATTACCACTTCCAAACTGAGACCCAAGAGACCGGTGACACAGCACAGACATAGAAGCCTTGACCAATGGGCAATCCTCGTCGTGGCAACCACTGGCAGCCATCGCTCTGTTGACCACTGTGGTCCCGCGCCATGTCCTGTCTGTGTCCCAAATGGCACCCTCTCTCTATATAGTGCACTACTTTTGACCAGAGCTCTATGGGAATCCCTATAGGGCCCTGATCAAAAGTAGTGCATTACATAGGGAGTCGGGTGCTATTTGGGACGTAGCTTAACTCTCTCTCCCACGGCAGGGTCGGTGAACCTGGCTGCCATGATGACCCAAGGGCACACAGATGCGAAGAAGGTTCTACACTAACGAGCTATCAGCCGTGACCTGGAAGCGACAGAGGAAAAACTGACTGAGGCCGTTCGGCTGGCCCTCCTCCCTCCCTCCATCCTTTCTGTTCATTCTTCAAACACCCACATAGAAATACTAGACATTTCTCTCCTTCTCTCTGTTCTCCCTTTTCCTTCATCTGCCTTTGTCTTTGGTCTCTCTCCATTTCTCCCCTCACCATCTCTTTCTCAATCTGCTTCCCCATCTCTTTTGCTCTGTCTCTCCCTCTGCTTTTCAGTTTTTTTCTCTCTTAGGCCCGTCTAATAGAGAACAGTGTCTGGCTTGTAGAGTAGTGACCTGCTCCAGAATTACCTAATGTTTATAATTAATAAAAGCTATTGAGGAAACCACAGAACAGCTCTAAGACCATGGCGTGCAAATGTCATGCTACTCCACCCTTTTCCTGAAACACATTACACTTCTTAGCTTCTTTATGTGTGTGTGTGTGTGTGTGTGTGTGTGTGTGTGTGTGTGTGTGTGTGTGTGTGTGTGTGTGTGTGTGTGTGTGTGTGTGTGTGTGTGTGTGTGTCAGTTGCTATTTTCCCAATTTGCAGTAACAATCTGACAAATAGCCATTGACGAACCAGACCCTCTAAAGGCTAAACCAGACACTTGGATTCTCTTCGAAGAGGTCAGTCTGTGCTTAATAAAAAATCTGTTGTGTTAACGACAGAAGAGATTGTCCCTGGGCTAGAACACCATGTCCAACAAACAGTTTGAGTCTCATCAAGTTCACTTCCTTTCAGTCTTTCAGAGCAAGAGTGTGTGCGTCCCAAATGGCACCCTATTCCCTATATAGTGCACTACTGGTCAAAAGTAGTGCACTCTAAGAGAGAATAGGGTGCCGTTTGGGACTTATATAGAGGTTTGTATGACAAAGTTAGCCCGGCCGCAAACGTAAATGTTTAGAATGTCCCTCTCCTGCTAAATGGGTTTAACAGGGCAGAAAGATTAAGCCAGTGTCAAAATGTATCTGCATCCGTCCGCAAAAGAGAAACTAAATGAATCTGAGTCACGATGATTTTATTTCAGGCTGTGTCTGTCTTTTATAAGAAGACATTCCAGTTACATTTTCCTCATAAAAGATTATCCAACTGTTTCTGATTCTGTGGTGTGTTTTGTTGTGACCCAGGGCTTAGTTCCGAATGGCACCCTATCCCTACATAGTGCACTACGTTTGACCAGAGCCCAATGGGAATCCCTTTGGGGCCTGGTCAAAAGTAGTGCACTATAACGAGAAGAGGGTGCCATTTGTGATGTAACCCGGAAAGCCTGGCAGGCCTACATGCACAGTTGACACTAACAACACACTCTGTTGTCAACAAGTCCCGTAAAACAACACAGAGGCAAGGAGCTGACCTCTCTGGACAGATCTGGAAAATCTAGAACCCTTTTTATCATAACCGATCAAAACCACAGCCCAGCCATCTTTATCATAACCGATCAAAACCACAGCCATCTTTATCATAACTGATCAAAACCACAGCACAGCCATCTTTATCATAACCGATCAAAACCACAGCCATCTTTATCATAACCGATCAAAACCACAGCCATCTTTATCATAACTGATCAAAACCACAGCACAGCCATCTTTATCATAACCGATCAAAACCACAGCACAGCCATCTTTATCATAACTGATCAAAACCACAGCACAGCCATGTTTATCATAACTGATCAAAACCACAGCCCAGCCATCTTCCATCATACCTGATCAAAACCACAGCCATCTTCCATCATACCTGATCAAAACCACAGCACAGCCATCTTCCATCATACCTGATCAAAACCACAGCACAGCCATCTTCCATCATAACTGATCAAAACCACAGACATCTTTATCATAACTCATCAAAACCACAGCACAGCCATCTTTATAATAACTGATCAAAACCACAGCCATCTTCCATCATACCTGATCAAAACCACAGACATCTTTATCATAACCGATCAAAATCACAGCACAGCCATCTTTATCATAACTGATCAAAACCACAGACATCTTTATCATAACCGATCAAAATCACAGCACAGCCATCTTTATCATAACTGATCAAAACCACAGCCATCTTCCATCATAACTGATCTAAACCACAGCACAGCCATCTTCCATCATAACTGATCTAAACCACAGCACAGCCATCTTTATCATAACTGATGAAAACCACAGCCATCTTCCATCATAACTGATCTAAACCACAGCACAGCCATCTTCCATCATAACTGATCTAAACCACAGCACAGCCATCTTTATCATAACTGATCAAAACCACAGCACAGCCATGTTTATCATACCTGATCAAAATCATGGTAATCAAAACATGACTCTTCAAAATGAAGCTGACTCTCTGACAAGGGTCTAGTGTTGTTAAGAAGCCTTCTTTCAGCACTGGATGATCCATGTCTTGGGCACTCTCCGTGACTCTCCGTGACTCTGAACGTATCCCAAATTGCACCCTATTCCCCATAAAGCGCACTTCTTTTGACCAGAGCCCTGGTAATCACCTGTCATTATAAAGGTACACACGCCACTGTGTATTATACACTATATTGTAAGGGCTGTATTTGCTGGTGTCTAACCCACCTCCCAGCTCTCAATGTGGGACTGACACTCCTTTAGTGTCTCCAGTATAACACAGTATGATGTTTAATAATGATTAGGATCATGTTTGAGATGATAATGTCTCACCTCCCATCCCTCTAGATGGTTACTATACCATGATAGGGATGTACTACTGCTGGTTCTCTGCAGCTCAGTTGGTAGAGCAACGCTCCAGGATAGTGGGTTCAATTCCCGGACCACCCAAACGTAGAAAATGTACGCATCGCTTTGGATAAAAACCTCTGCTAAATGGCATATATTATATACCTGTATATTGTGTACTATATAGTATATTGTGTACTATAGAGTATATTGATTTATAGTGTACATGTGAACCTACCTCCCATCCCTCGATGTGGGACTGCCACTCCTCCAGCACCTCTAGTTTCTCCATCTGTCTCTTGGCCTCGTTGATGGAGGAACAAACAGCCTTCATGACCTGCAGAGACTCCAGCACCAGGGAGTAGTCATTGTGTTTCTTAGGAGTCCTCTTTAGCAGCTCCTACACACACACACACGTACGCAGGCACGCACAAAGACATGCACGCACGCACCCACCCCCCCCCACACACACACAAACACACACACACACACACACACACACAAATGTGAAAAGCCTGGTCAGGATAGATATTAAAAGGTTAACCCTTCATATATTTAAAAAAAGATGTGGGAAACATGCAGCAACAACAACTTTCCCCTAGTACATGTGCCCACTCACTCTCCCTCCCTTCCGCTGTACAGTCCTCTTTGATTTACAGTACATAACAGACTAATATCCCAGGAGACACACACAGAGAGAGAGAGAGAGAGAGAGAGAGAGAGAGAGAGAGAGAGAGAGAGAGAGAGAGAGAGGAGAGAGAAACTGTGAGAGAAACAGTGAGAGTGAGAGAGAGAGAGAGAGAGAGAGAGAAAGAGAGACAGACAGACAGACAGACAGACAGACAGACAGACAGACAGACAGAGTCAGAGACAGACAGAGTCAGAGACAGACAGACAGTCAGAGAGAGAGTCAGAGAGAGAGGGCAGGCAACAGTAACTGTAAATAACAGTTAGATAGCCTGGTGGGTCGGCCGGCTACTAGTGATGGGAAGTTCGGCTCTTTTTACTGACTCTGACCTTTTTGACCCGTTCAGTCAAAAGAACGACTCTTTCGACTCCTTTCGATAATTTGAGTCAGTAACGTAATTTGTGATTGCTAGGCATACAAATATGATTATTTATTGATACCTTTGAAACGAGGTCTAGCTGCGACCGCAACCGGACTACATTGTGAACAGAATACAATCGCCTGACTGCCTCAAGGGAGATTTTCCCAATAGACTATCAATCGTTCGCGAACTGCAGCAGCCACCCAAACGATTCATTCGAGTGTTGAGGCTGTGTATGTTTTGCTTCTACAAAGCTGTGTCCAACATAACATTCAATTGATTGCAGTCATTCTTGCACCATGTGATCAATTATCAGTTCTACACATATCTTTTTGTCCTCTATGCTGCCTGCAGCATGATCTATTTTGCCTGCGCACATCTGATAGACGGTTGTTGGTCGGAGGATGTCTCCCCGGAGGAGCTCATATTACTCCAGCTGTAGAACTCCTTACAGGGGTTTCCCGAGTGGCGCAGCAGTCTAAGGCACTGCATCGCAGTGCTAGAGGTGTCACTACAGATCCGGGTTCGATCCCGGGCTGTGTCGCAGCCGGCCGTGACCGGGAGACCCATGAGGCGGCGCACAATTGGCCCAGCATTGTCCGGGTATTGGGAGGGTCCCATCGTGCTTTAGGACTCCTTGTGGCGGCTGGGAGCAATGCACGCTGACACGGTCAGCCAGGTGTACAGTGTTTCCTCCGACATGTTGGTGTGGCTGGCTTCTGGGTTCAGCGAGCAGTGTGTCAAGAAGCGGTGCGGCTTGGCAGGGTCGTGTTTCGGAGGATGCATGGCTCTCGACCTTTGCCTCGCCCGAGTCTGTACGGGAGTTGCAGCGGTGAGACAAGACTGTAACTACCAATTGGATATCACGAAATTGGGGAGAAAAAGGTACAAAAAGTACATTAAAAAAGTATAATAATACAATTTTAAATGAAATAAAAATCATTGCGGCCAGCAAAATCAAAACAACTAAAATGAACGAGTCACTTGGAAAAACGAATCATAACTCGAGTCAGTAAAAAGAGTCATTCAAGAAGAACGAATCGTTCGCAAACTGCACATCACTACCGGCTATTGCATGACCCAGTCTGGTGGAGGAGATGGAAATCTGTCTAGTCTAAACACAGTCCTGGCCTGTCAGATACTGACGGCTGTTTAGATATAGGGTCTCTGGATAGTTTCTACTGTACAACCAGCGATCTTTATCGCTGCTATTTACACAGGGAGACAGGTTGAGTCCCAAACAGCACTCTATTCCCGATGTAAGACGGCCACTACTTTTGACCAGGGCCCATAGGGATGTAGCGCACTACATAGGGAATAGGGCGGCCTGAGAGAGAACGCAGCCTGAGAGGGAACGCCTGGGCAGTTCCAGCTGTAAGACTTCAAATGACAGAGAATCAGATTACGCCTGAGATTATTGCTACATCTACCATCTAGGTTCTCGTGCCGGTGGCTGTTTAGATTACACTCGGTGTGAATTCATAGATCTAAACTAGATTCATGAAGTTAGACAGCGCAGGACGCTAGCAGCGTTTCAAACAGAGTTTTGTTTCACACGCACTTTTAACGTGGGCTAAGGTAAACATCGACTATGAAGATGGAGTATGACTGAAGTGTGTTAAAGGGCCGAGTCTGGGGATTGTGGATTTGTGGGAGTCCGGGGCAGTGGCATGTGCTGTTAAGGCTGGCGTGCCTAATACTGTCTGCCTGTTGTAGGAGAGAAGAAGAGACTGTGTGTGTGTGTGTGTGTGTGTGTGTGTGTGTGTGTGTGTGTGTGTGTGTGTGTGTGTGTGTGTGTGTGTGTGTGTGTGTGTGTGTGTGTGTGTGTGTGTGTGTGTGTGTGTGTGTGTGTGTGTGTGTGTGTGTGTGTGTGTGTGTGTGTGTGCACGCAGGACGTGACAACCAAGCGTTCCATATAGAGGGAGGCTTAGATGAATAAGACAGGACAGCTCTGATGACCATGAAATAAGAAGGACGAGAAGCTGGGATCCAGATAGGGCCATACAGGACTCACCCTGAGCAGCAGTGGGTACTTGCAGATCCTCTGAATGGGAGCGACCAGGTAGCCCTCCAATGGAACCTCTGTATTCTTCCGGCCCCCCAGCAACATACAGTTCTAACAGGAGCAAAGGAGACGATTAGATGTGGACATTAGTATTAGTCACCTGTTCACCTCCCCTCTGTTTCTTTTAAACGATCAACGTGGCCATAGGCCAGGGTTGAGGGGAGGTTAGAGGGTAACCTCCAGGGGTTGAGGGGAGGTTAGAGGGTAACCTACATGGGTTGAGGGGGGGGTAACCTCATTCTCTTTCGTTAATGGTTGTGAAATAGTGTTCAATTACATCCTTCTCACTACATAAAACACTGGACAGGCTTTCAGTCAGTGGGCAATTCAGTAGGGCAAAGGTTGACTGGAGTTCTGGAGGTTAGGGGGGCAAGCCAAGGCTTTTAAGCCCAGAGTGGACTGGAGGTCAGGGGGGTAACCCAAGTACTATGAGCCCAGGGTTGGATGGAGGTTATGAGGGTAACACGACCCTCACAGGGCTGATGCAAGCAGCCAGGAAGGTCCCGCCAAAGCCAAGAGCATAAAACCTCCATTAAATCGCATTCACTTAAGACCACTCTAACCCCGCTGAGACACACACACACACACCCTCTCCCTGCTGGGAGCCGGGTTCAAAAACAACGCTCAATCATATAGAGCTCCCCTTCCACTTACAGCCGAGATGTGTGTACTTCTCATATGAATGATCAGTTACCAGAAATAGCCCTCTACAATACCACAACATGACTCTGCAGATGCATGTGGTTGAAGCTAATGTGTTTTTGTGAGATAGAGTATCTTCCCGAAGGCGGACACTGCTGTAGGTCCCAGGGTTTTTATAGAGCTCTTATAACAGGAGTGAATCTATGGAGTGATACGGTTGTGAAAGACAGGAGGGGTGAGAAGGAGTAGCATTACATTACCCATAAAGCCTGGAGGGATATGTGTATAGCATGGAGAACAACCTTAAACATCACACACTGAGTGAAATGAGAGGCCGGAAAGATCACACACACACACACACACACACACACACACACACGGTTCCTCACCAGTAAGCATGTTCTGACGGTCCTGATTTTGTTGAGTTCCAGCAGCAATCTCTGAGCTTTCTCATGGTTCCCACAGTACTCATCGTAGATCTGAAAACCACTCCTCTGGAGAGAGAAGATGAGAGGGACGAGAGAGAGAGAGAGAAAGACAGTGGCAGAAAGACAGAGAGAGAGAGAGAAAGACAGTGGCAGAAAGACAGAGAGAGAGAGAGAGAAAGACAGAGAGACAGAGAAAGACAGAGAGACAGAGAGAAAAAGGGAGTGAGAGAGAGAGGACATGTTGCCCTATCCTGTCGTCTATGTTGAAGCCACATGTATGCGTCGTGACAAACCCCTCTTCCCATGACTTCACATGCTCGTAACACCCTAGTCTTTCTCTCTGAGGGATACTGCACAGAGACATGGCCTATAAATCATCATTACTACCGAGCAGCACAGTCTACAGCTACTCAGATCAAACCTCTATGGGTTCTCATACTAAACCAAAATGAATGGAGGGCCACATCCTAACTTCAGATCAATGCGCATAAATAGATGCCCTATGGCAGGGGTACTCTTACACTACAAGGTCCGGAGCCTGCTGGTTTTCTGTTCTACCTGATAATTCATTGCGAACAAGTAAATCAGTCCTTGATTAGTGGGGAACGATGAAAACATGCAGTGGAACTGGATTCAAGGTCCTGAGTTGAGTTTGAGGCCCAATTGGCAATATATTCTCTAAATAATCTTCAGATCGATGGCATAAATAAGACTAGAGGTCTTCACGGATCCACCTGTACCCGAATACCTGAGACCCGGTCCGGGGCCCGAGCGGGTCAGGATCCAGGTTTCACAATTGTCACTGGTCTCAGGTATGTGTACTTTTAACTGACTTATCCTGAAGGGCTCGTACGGATCTGAACGCAACCGCTGCAGTAGAGCGAGAGAGACATTTTATAATTCATGCTGCTGCTCCTGCTTCTCACCAGAGTGGAGCGTGTAGCTTGTTGTTGACCAATCGTAAGTCAGCAAAGTGGCAAGAGGCTACAGTCATAGAGGAGCAAAAGTTAGGAGATATCTCAAATCAAAATGGAAGATGAAATTAAAATGAAAGAATTAAAAAGTTAAAGGAGAAGGATAGGCTCCAACGACCAGGAGCGAACAGGTAGGCTGCTACTTAATATTCTGAATGGAGTTGTTGTTATTTGTAACTGTAGGATGAGAAAGCACACGCACTGCAGCCTCAGTTAGCCTAGCTAGCTAACGTTGGCTAGCTTAACTAGCTTCTGCTGGTTTGATGCAGTCACGTAATCATGTTTGATGATAAACAACCTAACTATGACAGCTATTAGTCGACTAAAGCGCGAGTCGGCTTGGTTCCCCAGGCGCCAATGACGTGGATGTCGATAAAGGCAGCCCTCCGCACCCCTCTGATCCAGAGGGGTTGGGTTAAATGAGGAAGACACATTTCAGTTGTACAACTGACTAGGTATCACTCTTTCCCTTTCCCCTTGGTTGCTGTCTCTTGTCTCTCCCTCCTCCCCGCTCACCCTATTACTCGCTCACAGCAAGGCCCCTCCCCGCCTGCTAGAGCGGCACCTCTCTCCCTCCAGCTCCGGTTAATAAAAGTAGCTTGAAAAATATATATTTTCTGCTGCTTCCCTCACCCGGATGGGACTGGGTCTAGATCCAAACAGGTCTATATGGGTCTAGTTGCGTTTGGGTCCATTCGGAAGGGGTCTCTATATAAAGAAAAAAAATTATGCATATCGGGTCCGGGTCAGAAAGCCCCAGGTCCATTTCGGAACGGGTCCAACTTTTTGGACTCGTGAAGACCTCTACTGCAGACCTCAAGTAAGGATTCGACCAATGGTTAGGATAGAACCAGCTTTGACAAGCAGTATGTTTAGAGCATGTTGAAATCAAAAACAGTTTTTCATAACTTATTCCATGTTGGAACGATTAGAGCTGAGATTCTACTATGAGAACCCACTCCCACTCAGATCCCATCAGGGTTTTCCCCTCAGCTGAAGTAGAGAGAGATTTCACAATTCCTCTCTTTCTAGGGACTCTGTCGTACAGAAAGAGACCTCAATCGCTGAGGAGAAGGAAAGTGAGTGAGAGAGACAGAGAGAATTTGTCTGGGGCTCGAAGGGAGAGAGAAGTCACCGAACAATGGACGAGGTTTCTTTGAAATAGGTGTAATAGCTCCAGAGAGAGAACAGACCACAGTAGCCTCCCTGCTGGGTAGTCTGACATAAGATCATCAGCCATGGTCATGTGAGCGACCACTGAGTCATGCAGGTTAGACTCTAAATGACTGGACTTTCCCAAAACAGCCATGAGGGTGATTTCTAAAGACCATTGCTTATGCCATTGATACCACATGGGATGAGTCTGTAATGGCACCCTATTCCCTATATAGAGAGTAGACCCAGAGAGTTCCGGTCAAAAGTGGTGCACTATATAGGGAACAGGGTGCCATTTGGAAAGTACACAAGGTCATTCAAGGTCATAGGGGTGGCAGATAGCCTAGCGTCGGGCCAGTAACCGAAAGGTGGCTGGTTGGAATCTCCAAGCCGACAATGTGAAAAAAATCTGCCGATGTGCCATTTAGCAAGGCGATCAACCCTAATTGCCCTTGTAAGTCGCTCTAAATTAATGAAATGTAAAACAACTACATATTTACAGTTGAAGTCGGAAGTTTACATACACCTTAGCCAAATACATTTAAACTCAGTTTCTCACAATTCCTGATATTTCAGATTTTATTTCTTTCATCACATTCCCAGTGGGTCAGAAGTTTACATACACTCAATTAGTATTTGGTAGCATTGCCTTTAAATTGTTTAACTTGGGTCAAACGTTTCGGTTAGCCGTCCACAAGCTTCCCACAATAAGTTGGGTGAATTTTGGCCCATTCCTCCTGACAGAGCTGGTGTAACTGAGTCAGGTTTGTAAGTCTCCTTGCTCGAACATGCTTTTTCAATTCTGTCCACAAATCTTCTATAGGATTGAGGTCAGCGCTTTGTGATGGCAACTCCAATACCTTGACTTTGTTGTCGTGAAGCCATTTTGCCACAACTTTGGAAGTATGCTTGGGGTCATTGTCCATTTGGAAGACCCATTTGCGACCAAGCTTTAACTTATATATCCACATCATTTGCCTTCCTCATGATGCCATCTATTTTGTGAAGTGCACCAGTCCCTCCTGCAGCAAAGCACCCCCACAACACGATGCTGCCACCCCCGTGCTTCACGGTTGGGATGGTGTTCTTCGGCTTGCAAGCCTCCCCCTTTCTCCTCCAAACATAACAATTGTCATTATGGCCAAACAGTTCTATTTTTGTTTCATCAGACCAGAGGACCTTTCTCCAAAAAGTACAATCTTTTTCTCCATGTGCAGTTGCAAACCGTAGTCTGGCTTTTTTATGGTGGTTTTGGAGCAGTGGCTTCTTCCTTGCTGAGCGGCCTTTCAAGTTATGTCGATACAGGACTTGTTTTACTGTGGATATAGATACTTTTGTACCTTTTTACTCCAGCATCTTCACAAGGTCCTTTGCTGTTCTGGGATTGATTTGCACTTTTCACACCACAGTACATTCATCTCTCGGAGTGGTATGACGGCTGTGTGGTCCCATGGTGTTTATACTTAAGTACTATTGTTTGTACAGATGAATGTGGTACCTTCAGGCGTTTGGAAATTGCTCCCAAGGATGAATCAGACTTGTGGAGGTCTACAATTTTTTTCTGAGGTCTTGGCTGATTTCTTTTGATTTTCCCATGATGTCAAGCAAAGAGGCACTGAGTTTGAAGGTAGGCCTTGAAATACATCCACAGGTACACCTCCAATTGACTCAAATGATGTCAATTAGCCTACCGAAAGCCATGACATCATTTTCTGGAATTTGCCAAGCTATTTAAAGGCACAGTCAACTTAGTGTATGTAAACTTGACCCACTGGAGTTGTGATACAGTGAATAATAAGTGAACTAAATCTGTCTGTAAACAATTGTTGGAAAAATGACAAGTCCTAACCGACTTGCCAAAACGATAGTTTGTTAACAAGAAATTTGTGGAGTGGTTGAAAAACGAGTTTTAATGACTCCAACCTAAATGTAAACTTCCGACTTCAACTGTAAATAAATGTAAAAACAGTTTGTCACCTGTTAAAACCCATCCCTGTCATGGTGTAACTTTGAGGAGAACTAGCTTTGAAGAAGACCTGTTACAGGTCCTCAGTAGAATATAGTAACTCACTGAGGAGAGGGTCAACTTTCCGACATCTTCTCTAGATTTACGGCCTACAGAAACCTCAGATCATATAGTGGTCCATATCCCAGCTCAGCTCAGCATCAAAGAGCTAGGATAAATCTAATCTACGACAGGGGGGCTACATCAGAGCAGTATACGGCCTGCACAGGAGATAGTAAATCTGAAGTGTTGAATCTCATCTTATCTTCCTCTCTGGCCTGTACTAACACAGAGAGATTAGCCTACGCTGAAACAATGGGTAATAGGTGCAGTATGTCCCAAATTTTCCCTATGGCCCCTGGACACCAGTAGTGCACTAGAAAAGAAATAGGATGCCATTTGGGACGCAGCCAGAGAGATTAGCCTACACGGAGAGAATGGGCCTGGTTAAGACAGGGTTTGAAACTCCTTCGCGTCAGCCAGAATAGCTGCCTGCACCCAAGGAACTCTCTAACTTGTTCGAGCTGCGACTCATCTGAAGTATTTTCAATTGTATTGTGACACGGATAAAAAAAAAAGACAGATCAACGATATTTCTGATCTCATCTTAAGCTGCCTCCCAGATGGAATCAGACACAACCCACCGTTCGAGAATCACTGCTCTAGTCAGTGAGTGAGCTACGGAAGCCTGTGAAACTCAAAGCACAGGCAATGCTTTGTGGGTAGTGATAAAAAAATATATACTTTTGTGGTTAGAAACCACTATTCGGTCTTCATTTCTAGCATGGATTGACAGAGCGATACGGAGACCTGTGAGACTCACAAAGTGCAGGAAGCAGCGGCCCACTTCGTGGTGAGCGTGGGGGTCTGGCTGCAGCAGCTCTTCTACCATGGACAGGAAGTTACGGTGCACAGACAGGATTTCCTCCAGGTTAGAGAACAGCACCTAGAGGGGGACAGAATACACTGTAACACCAGGGGACAAAACACTAACATCTGGAGGGGGTACACATACAAAAACATTGACAAAACATAACCAAGTAAACATGGAAACATTAGGATAAGAAACGCTAGACAAGCAAGGGCAAGGAGTGTGTCCCAATAGTTCAACACATACAGTATCCTTTGATCAGTACCCTGCCTTCATGATCAGCTATCTGCTCATGAACTTGGTAGACAAGAGAACAATATGGAGATATTTGGACCATAAAGACCCACTCTTTTCAGTCCACTAGTCGTGAGGGAAGACGCTAGGGGGATAAAACAACGGTTTAAATATTTTGGGGCATGACAGATGAGAGAGCGAGCGAGAGCGAGAGAGAAAGAGAGCGAGAGAGAAAGAGAGCGAGAGAGAAAGAGCGCATTTGTCTGGGGCTCGGAGGGAGACAGAAGTCACAGAACAACCGATGAGGTTTCTTTGAAATAGTCCCAGACTTGACTTCATCTTATAATTCTTGAGTTGAGAGAGGAAATTAGCATTTGTGAAAACACTGGAAAGGGAGACATTGTTAATGGAGAGACATTTTATATGCTCTGTCATATGGAACGCTGAACTTAGCCTTTATGTGGGATTGGGTTATTTTGTGCTTTCATGTAATTTATGGGGCAATGCTTAAGCACAAAATAATGGTCTGATTGTGGATGGGGAGGGGGGCCTATAGTGCCTGTGGTGGACTGCCCTAACTTAAGGGGGAAGAGGACTATGCACTCTGTGGGTGCGACAGTATACAACGCCCAAGAGACCGAAATTGAAAACCTGTAACTGACATGCTTCTTACATCAAGAATGTATATGGAATCATATCTGTATCCTTTCTGTATCTTCTCCACTCTGGAGTGTTCCAGTACGGTAAGGTTCTATGGCGGATTGCAGTGGGACAGCTGCTAGTTAGCAACAACCAAGACATCCTAGAACCCTGACCTCCGTCTGACCTTGTTCTCCCGGTCCGCCAGACTCCTCCCCTGTCCCCCAGTGTTCTCACAGCGTGTTCCAAAACACAGGACACGGGAACACGTAGGTCGCTCCTCCGCCAATGCATGTTTAACTTCCAGAATAAGCAAAGCCCACAGAGTGGAGTCTGACCCTAAATAGCATCATATGCTCTATATAGTGCACTTACAGTTTCAAAGGGAGGGTAAATGTTCTAAATTCATTACAGTACCAGAATGTTGGTATCTTTCAAAGACCTCATGCAATCTAATCACAGGACATCAAGTGGCCCTTTTGGGTATTTCATATTATCACAGGTGTCTGTGACATCCCTCTGTGTGTCCTAATCGTATCTAAAATATATGAAATGACTCAATAAAAAAATAAAACATCCTTTATATTTCTTTACACACGTATTTATTTGAATATGTAAATATGTTTTTGTTGACAATGTTTTGGCGTCAAACTGGTGGCAGTTATGAACACAGTCAATAGTTGGAAGAGTTGCAGAGTTAATTGAAAATAATGCCATTGTTGATGAGATGCTGTTTTCTTTAATTAGGCTATTTTCTCTTGAACCATATGTTCTATCTACTAGATACTCATGGACAATACGGAGGCAGATATAATAAATTAGTACTACATATTCATATTTTTTTAAATTATGTATTCAAGAATAAATTACCGAAATTACGATAGATTGCCATAGATTATCTGTTAATTAACAAAATGACTGAAGATTCCGGTAACTTTGGTATACTACCGGTAGCTTTGCAACCCTAAGTGCACTACTTTTGACCAGAGCCCTGCACCCATATAGGCTCTGGTCAAACGTAGTGCAAGGTAGGGAATAGGAAGCCAGTTGGGACACATACAGACAGACAAGGACCCTCCCAACAGCGACGACGCGTCCTTTATTGTCCCACTCCCTCACGCAGCCGGAATCATTTATACAAATAGATGACATTTACAGCTGCTTCCTGTATATGCCTAGGCCTTAGTAGCTATTTTTTTTTCTTCATTCAGAAGAAACGTCTATTTTGGGTTGAAAGAGTCCCTCAAACAAGCGACGTTGAGTTTTATTTGGATTCCGGCTGTAATTTCCGGCCTTTTATTGGATAACGTTATGAAAACAAGGTTTATACTCAGCCACGCAGCTAAAAGGACTCATTCTTCTGACATTCCACTCACATTTCTACACAGATCTTGATTACACAGTCATTAAGTAACTACTAGATTAAGTAATTATGATGTAATTACCAGGCTAAACTAATAAAGACTCACCTTAACGGTTTCCTCTGTGACGTTCTTGTCGATCTTCGTGGCTGCGTACTGGTTTAGGCGGTGGAGAAACACCTGTGTAGAAGAGAAAAATAAAATATTATTTTGAACTCCCTCCAAGATTAGATTACATTTGGCGCGTGATGGTTTCTTCTTAGAGCTGCCAGTTTAACATCCCAAGGCCACGTCCCAAATGGCACCCTATTCCCTATATAGTGCACTACTTTTGACCAGGGCCCATGTGGGAATAGGGTGTCATTTGGAACACAACCCAAGGTAGAGAACAGATTGCAGCGGAGGCCCCTTCCCTTCTTGTACTGCTTACAGCTGCAACACTCTGCACATTGCCAGTGCAAGTTACTAACTATCAGAATGGACACCTGATCCATGTGAAAGCTGATCTTCGCTCTGGAGTTAAAAAAACACCTGGGCTCACTTCATAAATGCAGCGCATGAACTTTCAAAGGAGGTCGCAATCATGATCGCTGGGGGAGGAGGTGGGGAGGAGGGGAGGAGGTGGGGAGGTGGGGAGGATGGAGGGGGTGGGGAGGAGGGGAGGAGGGGAGGAGGTGGGGGCGGCTATTCAGTGTGAATTGTGATGGATAAGAATGGTTAGGGTTCTGACTTTCTCCAGTTCTCTTAGGATCCTGGTTTCTAAACCATGTTCATGCAACGGGTACCAGGCAACTTTAAAGCTTTGGGACTTTTTTAGGCCCACCAAATGAATTAGAACTATTTCTCAAGCCAGAACCAAGTCTTAAATCACAACCAAGGAAGACTTTGGCATTTGGGAAACGGGCTGTAGGCTACACTTCAAGTAGGAGACAGACATATACGTACAACAACTCACAGGAAAAGAAAAAAGACAGCCAGTAGGAAAAAACAGATTTCTGCCTTGTGTTAAGAGAGGATGTGTTCCAAATGACACCCTATTCCCCTATGGGCCCTGGTAAAAACTAGTGCACTATAAAGCGAATAGGGTGCCAATTGAGATGATTCCAAAGTGTTGAAAACCCAACACATCAACGATATGGCACACTCAATTAGATTGATGATAATGCCCTCAAATCACGTCACGAATGCTGGGCGAGCGATGATGAAAGTAAATCCTAGCAAATCATATCTCAAAGAGAAATCTCTTAGTTCAAAAGAAAGGCATAGGCTTTTCATACCCTCAAAGCTTAACTCCACCCAACCCCATTGTGTGTTCATACATTAAGAATGACTCACGTTTCTCATTCCACTAGCGTTCAAATTGTGCTGTCAAATATGAGTAAGTGAGCTCAGCAAGAGGCGAGAAACTTTCCCTGACATTACATCAGCTGTACAGACATCCATTCCATGTTCCACCATGTAGCCTCTGCTTTAACAATATTTTGCCACATATTCCCTGAACGTAGACTCAAGACACTTTACTGGTAATCAGGACAATGTCATGATGTGTCAAGCCTTCCAAAAACACCTCCATGGGGTATACACAAGTTGCCTGGTTAAAATAACAGACCATGTGGGTCTGTGTGTCAGCCAGGCAAACGGACTAGAGGTTCCATAAACAAAGGAGTGATGATCCTGCTTGTGAGTGCAGTGAGTGAGGGGGGGGGTCGAAGTGGAGAAAGTGAGGGGGTCAGCGTACAGCCTGCCCTCCGCAGTGACACGATGACAGGACAGAGGAGGCTGTGTCGGAGAGATGATCCTGCAGTCAGGAGACCCAGGCAGTGTCCCACATGACAACCTATTCCCTTTATAGTGCACTACTTTTGACTGGAGCCCTAGGGAATAGGGTGACCTGTTCACTGTGATTACTATTATTTGACCACGCTGGTCATCTATGAACATTTGAACATCTTGGCCATGTTCTGTTATAATCTCCACCCGGCACAGCTAGAAGAGGACTGGCCACCCCTTATAGGTTTTGGCCTTTCTAGGGAGTTTTTCCTAGCCACCGTGCTTCTACACCTGCATTGCTTGCTGTTTGGGGTTTTAGGCTGGGTTTCTGTACATCACTTTGAGATATCAGCTGATGTAAGAACGGCTTTATAAATACATTTGATTTGATATGCCATTTGGGACACAAGCGGAGGTCAAGCCCAGAGCCCATTCAGGGTTAGATCTAGGAGGAAAGGTCAGGAGGAAAGGTCAGGAGGAGACACAGACAACAGGACACGACCCCTCTTTAATCACCTCATGACTCACACTACCCAGTACTATACCACACAAAAACTACAACATCCAAAGCAACAACACAGGGAATAGGGTTCCATTTGGGAAACAAGCCATATTCTCACACTTAAAGACTGGCAGGTAAAGATACCATGTCCATGAGTCTAGCATGCGGTCTAACTGGACAAACAGTTACTGCTCATTAGGGTCCTGTAATGCCATCTGTCGTTTAAAGGACCACAGACAGCCTGGACAACCTAAAAAGACCACACACACCACACCGACTGTTGATCTGCCGTTTGTCCAGCGGGCTGCTGTACTATCCGCTGGTGGCCGTCTGTCTGACTGCAGACATTTCCGTGCGACTCTACATGTACAATTGGTTTGCACTCAGTTTGCAAATTACTGCCGGCACTCTGTTCTGAGGGGCGAAGTACTTTCGGCCGGCAAATGCTATTGGTGTGCCTGAGCCGTAAGGTAACGTCCCAAATGGCACCCTATTCCCTATATAGTGCACTACTATCCTACCCTATGGGCCCTAGTCAAAAGAAGTGCACTATATAGGGAGGGAATAGGGTGTTCATTTTGGGGGCAATCTGACTGATAAGACATAACTCATGTAAACAACTTCTGTAGACAAACTTAACGACCATATAAAGCCAAAGCATTTCCTGTTAGAACTGCTCCAACGGAATGTTGATGACACTATCAACACAGACATGCTTTTATAGCTCCTAGTCTAGTGGGCAGATGTATGGAGTCTAGTTTGTACATAGTCCTGACAATGCACTGACGCACCACGGCAAATGTTATTCAATTCAACTGGTTTCAGTCGGCAGTAATTTGCAAACTGAGTGCAAACCAATTATACATGTAGAGTCGCACGGAAATGTCTGCAGTCAGACAGACGGCCACCAGCGGATAGTACAGCAGCCCGCTGGACAAACGGCAGATCAACAGTCGGTGTGGTGTGTGTGGTCTTTTTAGGTTGTCCAGGCTGTCTGTGGTCCTCTAAACGACATATGGCATTACAGGACCCCAATGAGCAGTAACAGTTTGTCCAGTTAGACCGCATGCTAGACTCATGGACATGGTATCTTTACCTGCCAGTCTTTAAGTGTGAGAATATAGGGGGGGGGGGGGGGGGGGTTAACTCTGAAGGGCGGTTTCCCCGACACAGAATCTCCATTTAAAATGTTTTTTAGTACAGGATGACTAGACAGTGTGTTCCGGGAAACTGCCCCTGTGTGTTTTTAAGGGTCTTGGTGTCCCACCTACGAAGCAAACTATGGGAGGCACTAAGACTAGGAAACACTAATGAGAAAAGTCTTGCCACTCTTAAACAAACTAAGCGTTGAATTACATTGATTTTAAAGGCCTAAACTTTTAAACACCTCAGCAATTAAAATGGCCGAGTCGACTACGAGACAGCATAGCACAACAGCTCTGCTCTCAGCTCTGCGCTCCACACGAGGAAAAAAGACGAAAACTGCGTCTCAAATAGCACCTTATACCCTACATAGTGCACTATTTCTGACCCGGGCTCTGGTCAAAAGTAGTGCATCATGTAGGCAATAGGGTGCCATTTGGGACGCAGCCTGGATAATTGAATGTGTGCTGGTGGATGGAGATGGAAAGGACTAAATAGTCAGTCTCTTTGTGGAAGCGCTCCTCCACGCTAATTACCATTCTGTAGCTGTAGTCTGGTAGACTCACTGAGGAGAGGCTGACTAGCATTAGCAAGTCTAATTTGTGTGTGTGTGTGTGTGTGTGTGTGTGTGTGTGTGTGTGTGTGTGTGTGTGTGTGTGTGTGTGTGTGTGTGTGTGTGTGTGTGTGTGTGTGTGTGTGTGTGTGTGTGTGTGTGTGTGTGTGTGTAATCTGTAGCTACACGCACGAACGTCTACAGCCGATCGCATTAGTCTGACAGGGGTGGGAGATGGAGAGATGTTTAGGTGAGAAAGCAGCGTTCATGTACATCGAGACGAGGTTCCATGTCATCAAAGTACGACTTAAGAGACAGTCTCGGCTAATTATAAAGCCGAGATCTGTTTATTTGAGAGGAAAGGTAGAACCTTTTTACATCTAAGTGTAGATCTTTTCATTAAAGTATGACAGAGAGCGTAATCGTGAAACCTTGTTACTCCGTTTTTTTGAGAAGTCTGTAATTATAATTGATACTTTCACTTTATATTCTGTAGACGCTAACTAGGATTTATCCACTGCTTCTGGTGGCTTATGTAAAGAGAGAGAGCTCTTCATGAAACACTGGCAGTACAGATGCTTATCAAACAGCCTATAACTATACAGAAGAAAACATCAAACTTGCTGAGTAGTAGACAATGCAGTTCTAAATCTGATCTAGGCAAGTTAAACAATATCCGAGTGTATCGGGGGGAAAAAACTACTTCTCTGGTTTAAAACGGCCTACGTGGCATCGATTGTCCAAAACATGTATTCTACTGTCAAAATGTACAACAAATTGCAAATAGGATAATTTCGTAATAAAGTCAGTATCGTCCAAAACAGAGATTTGCAAGATGTTAGGAATCTAGGGGACATAACAGTTTCTTGGGTTGGGTTTATTTCAATCCTGCCCACAGCTGGCAGCACACAACCCAATCGTAATGCCCAACACATGGGTGCGGAACTGATCGTGGTAAATTTGGTTTAACTTTGGATCTCTCTATGGGGCAAGTTAGGGACCATCAGTAAACTACACAACGTACATGGGACAATATTTGTACATTTCAATAGGTCCAAATTTCAATGACTTAAAAAACTCAAACCAACTATAAATTGTGGAAATTCAAATACAAATATTGAAGTATTTAATGAGAAAGGTGTGCAACATGAGAAAAGTTCAACCAACATTGTCACATTCGGACATCGGCAGATTGATGGCAATAAGTTGGTTAGTTTGCTAGCTAGCCTAGGCTACTTCCAGACAAGACCTGGTTAGACTGTTTCAAGTTATCTAGAAGGGTGAGTGACTAACTGTAGTGAATGTACAAACAACGAAGAGTGAATGTACAAACACTGCCCACGAGCGAACACACACACACACACACGACACCAACATCAAAACACGCCTCCAAAACCCAAATCTCCTTCTCAGTCGCATTTCCTAATGAGGAGGATAGAAACCATCAGTTCCTCTTTAAGAGTGTTTTTTCCCTCAGGAAGATAAAGAAGACTTGTTCTTGTCAACAAAATGGCTGCATCAGCTGCATCACTAAAGGGAACGGCCCACTGCTGCTACCTCACTCTCAAACCAAGGTGCATGAATTGAGAGGGGGGGGGGGGGGGGGGGGGTAATCTGATGAAGGCTGCAAGCCATCACGATGGCTTTTAACAATAATCCGTTTTAACAGTTTTCCACTGTCCTCCCAGAGTTGCTGAATTTCGTCTTCAATGTAAGCTGCATCACTAACTCACAATGGACTGGGGCTTGGGTTAACCACACCAAGGGACCATGGTTGAGCCAGCCTAGCATCACACCAGTCACAAAGGACTCAGATCAGACGCATGCAGCCCAGTGATAGGGAACACATGTCCACATATCCTGCACTGTCTGTCTCGAACTCTCTCTCCTCATATTCATTAGCCAATGGCCGCTCCACTCCCAGAAGGAGACACAGTGTTCTCCAGGAGCGGATGTCTTTGTGCAGGAAACCACTGTGTCTGGGAAAGGAACCGACCTGACCGCCGATCAAAAGCATACGTTATAACGGCTCCTCTACGGGACAGATGGCACCCTATTCCCTTTATAATCTACTACTTTGTGCACTGTGTAGGGAATAAGGTGCTATATGGGACTCAGCCCATGTCTATGATTATGTGACCGCAGTCAAGGGACTGTCAGACGGACAGACATTCTCAATAAATACTCAAATACCAGGATGTAAGGGGACTTCCAGAGATATTCTTTACAAGAGTCTGTCTCGAGGTTCCGTTTGAAGGATGCTCCTTTAGTTCAATAGACCACATCTGGTTTGGTTTTTGAGCAGAACCCGTTCCTTGGGGATGCACCCCAAATGGCATCCTATTCAGTGCACTACTTTAGACCAGTGCCCAAAGACCTCTGGTCAGAAGTAGTGAACTATGTAGAGTATATGGTGTAATTTGGGACGTATATGCCATGGGCTCCATAGATGAGCTACAATAAGGTAAAGGTGAACTAAGGAGACAAACAGGGATATGCTGTACTTTCTATGGGCAACATTCTAGAAAAGTCAAACAGAGATCCCGTGAAAAACTACAAAAGGACTATTATATTTGTATCAGTACCTAATAGAGATGCTGTAATGGTAGTACTTTCTGATAGAATACAGTATATTGTACTATCTGAACCACTAGGATATCCACAAAGACCAGAAAACACTGTTTCAATGTAATACATCAAACAGTTACTTTACTTTTGCATGCCCCCCCCCCCCAACAGTTTTAACCTACATTGCGCTAACAGATGTTGAGGGTAGCTTTGTACTTGACTCAAACTAATTTTTGCAACATGGGAGCTTTTACATGTCTTTTTTCTAAAACTATTTGCAGCATTATTGTGTTCTGGCCTTTCTATTTAGCTCTCCATCTCTACGTGGGGGGGAGAGTATTCCCATCCCAAAACTGACCATGTGTGCCGTTACATGGTGAAAGGCTAGCTCTCTTTATCCTTCATTCACACACACACACACCCACACACACACACACACACACACACACACACACACACACACACACACACACACACACACACACACACACGCGCGCAAAAGACAGAGTACATTAACACACTCCATACATCCAGCATCTCCCTCTTATGTTCTTTGTATCCAATCAGGGAAAAAAACATTCATCTCCATCATGGTCCTGTGGTCCTATCGTTACACCACATTACTGGGAAGACGCGTTGGTGTCAGGAAGCAACCTAACTAACGGATTTCCAACCTGTGTCCCAAATGGCAACCTATTCCCTACGCAGTGCACTACTTTTGACCAGGGCCGATATAGAATAGTGTCCCGTTAGGGACTCATTCCATGTGTTGTGCCAGAGTGTACCACAGTGTCCTTCTCTTCTCTGTTTCCCATAGAGACGCGGAGATAAAGATTTAACACAGGGAGTCAGCTCGCTAGTCTGTCGTCTATTCTAACCCCTAGCTCTGCTTAATAGAGGAGAGAGGAGAAGTTGAGGGGCCAGAGTTGTGTAACAGCCCATTCACACAAAGCCCTGTTGGCATTTAGTTCAGGAACTAGGCAGGTCTCAGACGGCCTGGCGCTCTTACGGTAAAGCGTTCTGTCGCCATAGAAATCACAGAACTCTGGAGCCTGGCCATTCCTTTAGCTTCCCACCCTCCCCTCTCCTTTCTCTTTGTTGCATCCTAACTAATAAAGGAACGCGGGTCGACCAGGGTCAGTTTCATAGGTCTAGGCTAAACACCAATCTTGGTCCTAGGGAGTGACAGACAGGTTGTGAAGGGTTTTGGTTCAGCCCGGCACTAAAACAACTATTTGAAATAGTCATTGAAACTGTATCAAAGCAATGCCTCTATCAGTTCTGTTCCAGGTTTCAGGACTTCCAGGTTTGTTACTGTTAAGATGTTAGTTCAGAACTGTCCATAGAGTGCTCTGTGACGGGGAAATTCTACGGCCCAGGTCACAGGTGAGGTATAGTATATCGCATTTGATGAGATGAATGGACACTTCATTCACAGACTCTACTGTCCTGGAGAACTGGCCCGTTTGTCCTGACAGAGACCATTCACCGAGCTGCTCTTTGTTGTCCTAACTGGGCCAGTGGAAACAGCACACACTTCCCACTTCCAGAGACAGAGACACATTACTCAGTAATTACTCAGTCCATCTGCGACCGCTGAAACATGAACACGTATAAACCAGTCTCCTTTATCTGAGAAAGCTGTTGGGTATGCATAGTGTGCTGCGATAGACTGGAGGTGGTATTTTAAAAGCGTCTCAGAGTTGGAGTGCTGATCTAGGACCAGGTCCTCCACTGTCGACTCATTACAGTCTAAAACGCAAAACTGATCAGCATTCCTACTCTGAGACGGTTTATGAATACAAGGCCCAGACTATTACCATGCACTGTGTATTGAAATGCTCCCTTATTAACAGACAGAGAGAAGACAAAAGGCTTCGAGGCCCAGTGGTGGAGATACAAACAACAGGCTGAGTTTGTTTGGTGCATTTCCCTGTACACCAGACCTGGGTTCAAATACTATTTGAAATCATTTAAAATACTCTGAGCTTGTCAGACTTGACGGACCAATAGAATAGTCCCAAAACCATAAACCCTGCCCATTTGGCACTTCGGGCAGGCTAGCGCAAACACTCAAAGTATTTGAAAGATTTCAAATGCCATTTGAACCCAGGTCTGCGCCACACTGTCCAGTAGACTGAACCAGTGCACTGTGAAGAAATGCCCCACAACATGTCCGACCAGTTCAACCATACAAATCTGTTGTTCTGGAACATAGAGGCAGAAAGTGTGTGTGTGTGTCTCTGTCTGTCTACTGTTCTCTTAACAAAGGAGAGCACAGTAAAGGCATGAAATCTGTGTCTGGTGGAAGAGAGAGAGACAACAGAGCGCACGCGCACACACACACAGACACACACACACACACACACACCACTCTGACACAGAGACAACAGAGCGCACACACACACACAGACACACACACACACACACAGACACACACACACCAGTCTGACACAGAGACAACAGAGCGCAGGTGCAACAGACAGCAGCTCAACTATACTCACCTGCCTCTGTGTCCCAGTGCTGTGTGTGTGTGTGTGTGTGTGTGTGTGTGTGTGTGTGTGTGTGTGTGTGTGTGTGTGTGTGTGTGTGTGTGTGTGTGTGTGAGTGTGTGAATACAAGCATCAGTGGAGGTTGCTGAGGGGAGGACGGCTCATAATAATGGCTGGAATGGAGCGAGTGGAATGGCACCAAACACCTGGAAGCCATGTTTGATGTATTTGATACCATTCCACAAATTCCGCTCCAGCCATTACCACTAGCCCGTCCTCCCCAATAAAAGTGCCACCAACCTCCTGTGGTGTGTATGCATGTTATTGTGTGTGCACGTGTGTGTGCACGTGCGTGCGTGTGTTTTTGGAAGTGGGAACCGAGGCCTTGGTTTATCTGTCCTCATGACACGCCCACTCAAGGGCCTTGGGAGCTGTGTGTATATGTGTTTGGAGGAAGTGGTGCATTCACCATGGTTCCTGTTCAGGGGATCGGACTTTACTGCTGGGGCTATTTCGGTGTTCAATCTACTGTACCGAGGTTGCATGGGAATTTACACAGGCCCACACACGGACGGACACACACACACAAGGTACCGCCCCAGACACAGAAATTTCACCCTGATGCCTAACCCTAACCCACCACACCTGGGTGCATCTTCAGCAGTCAACCCTTTGTAACTCTATTATTCACCCGATGAACCATGAGTCTAACTTTACAGGGGCCGATAACATCACCAGGACCCATCCCCAGCTTCCCGCCAGTCATCCCAGACACACACACAGACCGTGCTTCTCCATCCAGTGGGAATGTGTACAGGAAATTCAGACTATAAATAAAGCATGGAGGAATGTTAGTGCATCTGTCTGGGGAGCCACTAGGCTCATCTGCAAAGAGGGAGAGTGGCTCCAAATCTGCATCCCAAATCCCTAAATACTGCACTACTTCTGACCAGAGCCCCATAACAAGTAGTGCCCTATAGAAAGAATAGGGGGCCATTTGGGACCAGTTGTCCTCTGGTTTTTATTAATAACACAGAGCAGCAGGTCTTTTTATATGATCTTCTTTTATTAGGCAGAGAGAGAAAGGCTTGCCTGTCTCGGTGTACTTAATAACCCTTCATTAAAACAAATCACCCTGTCTGGGCGTGCTGTGCGGCTGTACCGCTGACAGACTGGTAAAGTTACAGTAAGACACCACAAGAATATTATAAACCTCAGACTAACTTTGGGAAAACGCACTTTAACAGACACGTTTGACTCACATACTGTAGTAGCCTTGCTGTACAGCAATATGGACTAACTTAGGTTTGGTCTGCGGCAGCCTAAATTACACCCTAGCCTACAGAACCAAATCAAAAAAAGACATTTCAACACGTTAATGTGCATCTTTGTTTGCGTCTCAGGGGGTCAAAATTGTGCACTATATAGGGAAACGGGTGTCCTTTGGAAGGCAAACTTTGATTTCTAATTAAGGGCTATTTAAGTAAATACCAATCTCTTTATCTCTTTTTCCCACGTGGCTTGAGGATACACCTTTTGGCTTGTCAGTGAGGTAATTCAGTAGCTCTTGGAAATGAGAGACTGGAAAAATGTTTCCAATGGTAACTATGAAATAGATTACGTTTTTAGCACCAATTAAGATTTGACTCAAGAAAATACATAAGTGATTCAAAGCTACAAACATTGGTGATGAAACTAAGGCTAATATTTGTGGCATAGATTGACTACAGTCATCCAAGTAAAAAGAAGGCCCCACACAGTGCCTTCATAAAGTATTCACACACCTTGACTTTTTACACATTTTGTTGTCATTTTTTGTCAACGATCTACACAAAATACTCTGTAATGTCAAAAATTCTAACATTTGCAAAAAGCTTCATGAGGTATTCACCTGGAATGCATTTCAATTAACAGGTGTGCCTGGTTAAAAGTTAATTTGTCTAATTTATTTCCTTCTTAATGCGTTTGAGCCAATCAGTTTGATATGTGACAATACAGAAGACAGTCCTATTTGGTAAAAGATCAAGTTCATATTATGGCAAGAACAGCTCATTAAGCAAAGCGAAACGACAGTCCATCCTTACTTTAAGAAATGAAGGTCAGTAATCCAGAAAATTTCAAGAACTTTTAAAGTTTCTTCAAATGCAGTCACAAAAACCATCAAGCGCTATGATGAAACTGGCTCTCATGAGCACCGCCACAGGAATGGAAGACCCAGAGTTACCTCTGCTGCAGAGGATAAGTTCATTAGTTACCATCCTTAGAAATTGCAGCCCAAATAAATTCTTTACAGAGTTCAAGTAACAGACACATCTCAACATCAACTGTTCAGAGGAGACTGCGTGAATCAGGCCCTCATGGTTGAATTGCTGCAAAGAAACCATGGCTAAAGGACACCAATAATAAGAAGAGATTTGTTTGGGCCAAGAAACACGAGCAATGGACATTAGACCGGTGGAAATTTGTCCTTTGGTCTGGAGTCCAAATTACTTTGTTTTTTTGGTTCCAACCGCCGTGTCTTTGTGTGACGCGTGTGGATGAACGGATGATCTCCACATGTGTATTTCCCACTGTGAAGCATGGAGGAGGAGGTGTTATTGTGTGGAGGTACTGTGCTGGTGACACTGTCTGTGATTTATTTAGAATTCAAGGCACACTTAACCAGCATGGCTACCACAGCATTCTGCAGCGATACGCCATCCCATCTGGTTTGGACTTAGTGGGACTTTCATGTGTTTTTCAACAGGACAATGAAACAACACACCTCCAGGCTGTTTAAGGGCTATTTGACCAAGAAGGAGAGTGATGGAGTGCTGCATCAGATGACCTGGCCTCCACTATCCCCCGATCTCAACCAAATTGAGATGGTTTGGAATGGCTCGGACCGCAAAGTGAAGGAAAAGCAGGCAACAAGTGCTCAGCATATGTGGAAACTCCTTCAAGACTGTTGGAAAAGCATTCCAGGTGAAGCTGGTTGAGAGAATGCCAAGAGTGTGCAAACCTGACATCAAGGAAAAGGGTGGCTACTTTGAAGTATTTCAAATATAAAATATATTTTGATTTGTTTAGTTTTGATGTCTTCACTATTATTCTACAATGTAGACAATACTAAAAATAAAGAAAAACCCTTGAATGAGTAGCTGTTCTAAAACTTTTGACCGGTAGTGTATAATATATATATAAAAAATGGTATATCTTGATTAGATAAGTATTCAACCACCTGAGTCAATACATGTTAGAATTACCTTTGGCAGCTATTACAGCTGTGAGTCTTTCTGGGTAAATCTCAAAGAGCTTCCACAGTATGATTGTGCAACATTGTCAAATTGGTTGTTGATCATTGCTAGACAACCATTTTCAGGTCTTGCCTTAGATATTAAAGCAGATTTAAGTCAAAACTGTAACTCTTCTTAGTAAGCGACTGCATTGTAAACTCAGCAAAAAAAGAAATGTCCCTTTTTCAGGACCTTGTCTTTCAAAGATAATTTCTAAAAATCCAAATACCTCACAGATCTTCATTGTAAAGGGTTTCCCATGCTTGTTCAATGAACCATAAATAATTAATGAACATGCACCTGCGGAACGGTCGTTAAGACACTAACAGCTTACAAACGGTAGGAAATTAAGGTCACAGTTATGAAAACTTAGGACACTGAAGAGGCCTTCCTACTGACTCTGAAAAACACCAAAAGAAAGATGCCCAGGGTCCCTGCACATCTGTGTGAACATGCCTTAGGCATGCTGCAAGGAGGCATGAGGACTGCAGATGTGGCCAGGGCAATAAATTGCAATGTCCGTACTGTAAGTCCGTACTGTAAGACAGCTCTACAGGGAGACAGGACGGACAGCTGATCGTTCTCGGAGTGGCAGACCATGTGTAAAAACACCTGCACAGGATTGGTACATTCGAACATCACACCTGCAGGACAGGTACAGGATGGCAACAACAACTGCCTGAGTTACACCAGGAACGCACAATCACTCCATCAGTGCTCAGACTGTCCGCAATAGGCTGAGAGAGGCTGGACTGAGGGCTTGTAGGTCTGTTGTAAGGCAGGTCCTCACCAGACATAACCAGCAACAACGTCGTCTATGGGCACAAACCCACCGTCGCTGGACCAGACAGGACTGGCAAAAAGTGCTCTTCACTGACAAGTCAGGTTTTTTTCTCACCAGAGGTGATGGTCGGATTCGCGTTTATCGTTGAAGGAATGAGCGTTACACCGAAGCCTGTTCTCTGGAGCGGGATCGATTTGGAGGTGGAGGGTCCGTCATGGTCTGGGGCGGTGTGTCACAGCATCATCGGACTGAGCTTGTTGTCATTGCAGGCAATCTAAATGCTGTGCGTTACAGGGAAGACATCCTCATCCCTCATGTGGTACCCTTCCTGCAGGCTCATCCAGACATGACCCTCCAGCATGACAATGCCACCAGCCAGATTGCTTGTTCTGTGCGTGATGGGACCTGTTGGATCGGAGGGTGAGGGCTAGGGCCATTCCCCCAAAAAATATCCGGGAACTTGCAGGTGCCTTGGTGGAAGAGCGGGGTAACATCTCACTGCAAGAAGTTGCAAATCCGGTGCAGTCCATGAGGAGGAGATGCACTGCAGTACTTAATGCAGCTGGTGGCCACACTAGATACTGACTGTTACTTTTGCCCCCCCCCCCCCCCCCCCTTTGTTCAGGGACACATTATTCAATTTCTGTTAGTCACATGTCTGTGGAACTTGTTCAGTTTGTCTCAGTTGTTGAATCTTATGTTCATAAAAATATTAACACGTTAAGTTTGCTGAAAATAAACGTAGTTGACAGTGAGAGGACGTTTCTTTTTTTGCTGAGTTTAGATTTGGCCCTGTGTTTTAGGTTGTGGTTCTGCTGAAAGGTGAATTCATCTCCCAGTGTCTGGTGGAAAGCAGACTGAACCAGGTTTTCCTCTAGGATTTTGCCTGTGCTTAGCTCCAGTCCGTTTATTTTGTATCCTGAAGAAGTCTCCAGTCCTTGACGATTACAAGCATACCTATGACATGATGCAGAAACAACTATGCTTGAACATATGGAGAGGGGTACTCAGTAATGTGTTGCATTGGATTTGCCCCAAACATAACACTTTGTATTCAGGACAAAAAATGTATTGCTTTGCCACATTTTTTGCAGTACTACTTCAGTGTCTTGTTGTAAACAGGATGCATGTTTTGAAATATTTGTATTCTGTACAGGCTTCCTTCTTTTCACTCTGTCAATTAGGTTAGTATTGTGGAGTAACTACAATGTTGTTGATCCATCCACTGTTTTCTCCTATCACAGCCATTCAATTCTGTAACTGTTTTAATTGGCCTTATGGTGAAATACCTGAGTGGTTTCCTTCCTCTCTGGCAACTATTTTTATTTTTTTATTTCACCTTTATTTAACCAGGTAGGCCGGTTGAGAAAAAATTCTCATTTACAACTGCGACCTGGACAAGATAAGACAAAGCGGTGTGACACAAACAACAACACAGAGTTAAACATGGAATAAACAAACGTACAGTCAATAACACAATAGAAAAGTCTATATACAGTGTGTGCAAATGGTGTAAGGAGGTAAGGCAATAAATAGTCCATAGTAGTGAAGTAATTACAATTTAGCAAGTTAACACTGGAGTGATAGATGTGCAAGTAAAAATACTGGAAATACTGGTGTGCAAAAGAGCAAAAAAGTAAATTAAACAATATGAGGATGAGGTAGGTAGTTGGATGGGCTATTTACAGATGGGATGTGTACAGCTGCAGCGATCGCTAAGCTGCACAGATAGTTGATGCTTGAAGTTAGTGAGGGAGATATGTCTCCAACTTCAGCGATTTTTTCAATTCGTTCCAGTCATTGGCAGCAGAGAACTGGAAGGAAAGGCGGCCAAACGAGGTGTTGGCTTTGGGGTGGACCAGTGAGATATACCTGCTGGAGCGCATGCTACGGGTGGGTGTTGTTATGGTGATCAGTGAGCTGAGATAAGGCATAGCTTTACCTAGCAGAGACTTATAGATGACCTGGAGCCAGTGGGTTTGGCGACGAATATGTAGCGATGGCCAGCCGACGAGAGCATACAGGTCGCAGTGGTGGGTGGTATATGGGGCTTTGATGACAGAACGGATGGCACTGTGATTGGATGCATCCAGTTTGCCGAGTAGAGTGTTGGAGGCTATTTTGTAAATGACATCGCCGAAGTCGAGGATCGGTAGGATAGTCAGTTTTACGAGGGTATGTTTGGCAGCATGAGTGAAGGAGGCTTTGTTGCGAAACAGGAAGCAGATTCTAGATTTAATTTTGGATTGGAGATGTTTAATATGAGTCTGGAAGGAGAGTTTACAGTCTAGCCAGACACCTAGGTATTTATAGTTGTCCACATATTCTAAGTCAGAACCATCCAGAGTAGTGATGCCAGACGGGCGGGCAGGTGCGGGCAGCGATCGGTTGAAGAGCATGCATTTAGTTTTACTAGCGTTTAAGAGCAGTTGGAGGCCACGGAAGGAGTGTTGTATGGCATTGAAGCTCGTTTGGAGGTTTTTTAACACAGTGTCCAAAGAAGGGCCAGATGTATACAGAATGGTGTCATCTGTGTAGAGGTGGATCAAGGAATCACCCACAGAAAGAGCGACATCGTTGATATATACAGGGAAAAGAGTCGGCCTGAGAATTAAACCGTGTGGTACCCCCATAGAGACTGTCAGAGGTCCGGACAACAGGCTGAGTTAGAAGGAGTTAGGAAGGACTGCAGTATATTTGTAGTGACTGGGTTTATTGATACACCATCCAAAGTGTAATTAATAACTTCACCATGCAAGGGATATTCAAAGTCTGCTTTTATTTTTTTTTACCCATCTACCAATAGATGCCCTTCTTAGCAAGGCATTGGAAAACCTCCCTGGTCTTTGTGGTTGAATCTGTGTTTGAAATTCACTGCTCGACTGAGGGACCTTGCAGATAATTGTATGTGTGGGGCACAAAGATGAGGTAGTCATTCAAAAATCATGTTAAACACTATTATTGCACACAGAGTGAGTCCATGTAACTTATTGTGTGACTTAAGCACATTTTTACTCCTGAACTTATTTAGGCTTGCCATAACAAAGGGGTTGAATACTTATTGACGTTTCAGCTTTTCCTTTTTTATTACATTTGTACAATTTCGAAAAAAACATAATTCCACTTTGACATTATAGGGTATTGTGTTTACGCCAGTGACCAAAAAAATCAAAAATGTAATAAATGTTAAATTCATGCTGTAACACAACAAATTGTGGAAACAGTAAAGGGGTGTGAATACTTTCTGAAGTTACTGTACACATGCCACACATACTCCACTGGTCCGTGCAATGACTAAGCAGAACTGTCAGTCTCCTCTGCAATCTCAGACAGGCAGCCTCCCAAGGATGACTGTCACTGGCCCGGATTGTTAATTTGATGACCATCCTGGCTCTCTAAACCCTTCAGTGGGGACAACAGGGGACAGGGACAACATGTTGCCATCCCACCCAGCAGGAGTAGAGGAGAGCTGGGACACATGCCTTCCTCTAGTCTCTGGCTCTCTGGGACAGAACTAGACAGAGTTGGACCGAGTCAAATGGGGAAAATAATAACATCTCTGTCTTTTCTCTCCCTAGGCCCCACAGACAGACTGACTGCCAACAGAAAAAGAGAGAGAGAGAGAGAGAGAGAGAGAGAGAGAGAGAGAGAGAGAGAGAGAGAGAGAGAGAGAGAGAGAGAGAGAGAGACAGAGAGAGAGAGAGAGCGATAGAGAGAGAGAGAGAGAGAGAGAGAGAGAGAGAGAGAGAGAGAGAGAGAGAGAGACTGCCAACCAGAAGCTACTGGGGAGTGCCCTCCACCCCCTCACCCTCTTCCCCCTGTTCCCTCTCTTTCCATGGGGTCTGGGCTTCATGCCATTTTTGTATCTGTGAATGAACAGAGGGAGCAGTGGCCCTTCTCTAGCCCATTAAGAGGCAGTGCCACCATGCCAGCCACAAAACAAATGGACCCCTGCCTTTTAGCATTACCATGCCTACAAGTGACTCAAATGGCCAGAGCAGGAATGGCACCATTACTGGCATGACCGGAACATCAACTGACACTAGTTAAGAGTGTGGGTTTTCTCTCCATATTTTTCTATATCTTTTTTTTGTTGTTGCTGAGTTTCCCTTTAACTTTACTGGCCCTAACACACACACACACACACACACACACACACACACACACACACACACACACACACACACACACACACACACACACACACACACACACACACACACACACACACACACACACACACACACACACACACACACACACACACACACACACACACACACACACACACACACACACACACCTGTGCCTGGTTAACTGCATGGATACAGGGATATGTTATCCTGACCTGAGTGGTTGGTTGGTTGGATCCTGGGTAAAAGGTCCTCCACTGTCTGGATATGTCCTGTTCAACTAGTTTGACCTCTTCCAAAACCAACCCTGCCTCTTCAGTGCCTCGAGCACCACCGACACCACCCCCTCAACTTTCACTACCTGGGTGTGGATATATCTACATGGAAACTTCCTTAGTGTCTATCTTAGTCTGAGAGTCCTTCATTTAAGTTGCCTGGCCCAATTCGGACTCAGGGTTATTATGGTGTAAGGGGGAAGAAGGAAAGAGTGACTTCATATTCATGGTACTTTTCAGACAATTACATCAACCTTTTACACAGTATGAATGAGATATTATTGGGTGTGCACGTCACGACTTCTGGTCCAATAAGGAGGTGAAAGGCCAGTGATATATTTAAGAGGCTTCCTGGTAGTCTGGCCTTAACATAAGGCGCCAGTCCAGTCGTGGGTACTTTACAGTCTGTGACAATCGCCCCCATAGGGCTAAGCAAGAGAGGGGCAGGGTGGGGGAGATAGAGAGGGGAAGGAGGGGAAGGAGGAAGAGACAGAAAGAGAGAGAGGGCATCTGCTCATCCAGAGACAAGGCCCCTGTGTCTGTCTCCCTCCATGACATCGCAGCCAAGTCCTTAATTAAAGAATTTAAGGGGGAAACAGAATTTCCTATGTCTGTCTGACCTGTGTGGCTGTTATGCATTCAGTGGCTGTTGCAGAGAGAGAGAGAGAGAGAGAGAGAGAGAGAGAGAGAGAGAGAGAGAGAGAGAGAGAGAGACAAACAGATACAGAGACAACAAACAGACAGGATAGATAGAGAGACAAAGAGAGAGAGAGACAGAGGACAGAGTGTAGTTTATTAGGATCCCCAATAGCTACTGCACATGCAGCAGCTACTCTTCCAGGGGTCCACATAAAACGTACAAATACATGGCAAAGTTATAGACAAGGACAAGGACATTCAATTCAAAATAAAACATTTAATAAGATGTATATATTGGAAAGACACCAAGAAACAACAAAAATACAATTCACACACTATTCATATATACATATTCATATACTCATGTATACAGATATATAAGATCTTTAGAAAGACACAAATGTTTCTTAAAAAGACTAGAAGAGAAGTCGTCAATGTCTCCTCAACCACAAAACACTGTCAATGGTTTAGCTAGTAAGTGATAGCTTTGATCCTCGCTGACTCACAGTGGGTCATTTGGCTGTACATATTCTACATAAGTGCTAGATTTATCAGTCACTAAGTTGCAACTTTTTAAGAGCTTACTTAAAAGGTTTAAAATAAACTGATAACATAAAAGTCCCCACTTATCAGTGTCAATGGACAAACGCCAGACTGCTTACACAGCTGAAAGTCTCACTGAGAAGACTGATAACAACATAAGTCACTTGAAGATCAAATCAAATGTGATTTGTCACGCTTTGTAGACAAGAGGTGTAGACTAACAGTGAAATGCTTCCTTACGGGTCTATTTCCAACAATGCAGAGTTAGGTATAAGATATAAAATAAAAACTATGAATAGTGACACGAGAAATAAATACATAGTGAATAATAAATAAAAATAAAGAGTAAAAATAACATGGCTATATACAGGGAGTACCAATACCGAGTTGATGTGCAGGGGTAGGAGGTAATTAAGGTAGCTATGTACATATAGATAGGGGTAAAGTGACTAGGCAACAGGATAGATAAGACAGTAGCAGCAGTGCATGTGGTTAGTGTGAAAGTGTGTGTGTGTGTGTGTGTGTGTGTGTGTGTGTGTGTGTGTGTGTGTGTGTGTGTGTGTGTGTGTGTGTGTGTGTGTGTGTGTGTGTGTGTGTGTGTGTGTGTGTGTGTGTGTGTGTGTCTGTGTGTGTGTGTGTGTGTGTGTGTGTGTGTCTGTGTGTGTGTGTGTGTGGCGTCAGTATGCATGTGTGTGCATGTTATGTGTTTATGTGTTTATGTGTGTGTTGGGGTGTCAGTGTAAGCATGTGTGAGTGTGTGGTTAGAGTCCAGTGTGTGTGCATAGAGTCAGTGCAAGAGAGTCAGTTCAAAAAAGAGTCAATGCAGGTAGTCCGGGTAGCCATTTGATTAGCTATTTAGCGGTATTGTTTAGAAGTCTTATGGCTTGGAGGTAGAAGATGTTCATGGACCTGTTGGTTCCAGACTTGATGCGTTGGTATCGCTTGCTGTGCGATAGCAGAGAGAACAGTCTGTGGCTCGGGTGGCTATTCTTTGACAATTTTTGGGGCTTTCCTCTGACACCGCCTGCTATAGAGGTCCTGGATGGCAGGGAGCTCGGCCCCAGTGATGTACTGGGTAGTACACACAACCCTCTGTAGCGCCTTGCGGTCAGATGCCAAGCAGTTGCCAAGTGGTGATGCAGCCAGTCAAGATGCTCTCGTTGGTGCAGCTGTAGAACTTTGAGGATATGAGGGCCCGTGCCAAATCTTTTCAGCCTTCTGAGAGGGAAGAGGCGTTGTCGTGCCCCCTTCACGACTGCGTTGGTGTGTATGGACCATGATAGATCCTTCATGACGTAGACACCAAGGAACTTGAAACTCTCGACCCGCTCCACTGCAGCCCAGTCGATGTGAATGGGGGCGTACTCGGCCCTCAATTTCCTGTATTCCACGATCAGATCCTCTGTCTTACTGACGTTGAGGGAGAGGTTGTTGTCCTGGCACCACACTGTCAGGTCTCTGAACTCCTCCCTATAGGCTGCCTCATCGTCGTCATGATCAGGCCTACCACTGTCGTGTCCTTGGCAAACTTGATGGTGTTGGAGTCGTGCACGGCCATGCAGTCCTGGGTGAACAGGGAGTACAGGAGGAGACTAAGCACACACTGCTGATGGGCCACTGTGTTGAGGGTCAGCGTGGCGGATGTGTTGTTGCCTACCCTCACCAACTGGAGGTGGCCCGTCAGGAAGTCCAGCATCCAGGTGTTCAGTCCCAGGGTCCTTAGCTTAGTGATCATCTTCAAGGGCACTATGATGTTGCTAGGCTGGCATTGCAGACGACTCTGCCATGTATTTCAACAGATGGGTCTAGGGGGTAGTACCCCATGCCCACAGAGAAGCGTGCCAGCATGCCAGCCTAGACATTGGAGCCTTTTGTAAGGGTGGATGATGCCAGATTCACAAGTTTCCTCTGGGGAGAGGTTGACTCTGACACCAAGTCAACCGTAGAGGGCCCATGGACTGGGTGGGCAGCTGGCAGAGCAGAACCAAAAAATGCTTCTTTACAAAGACCCACCGTCAAGTACAAGAGGAGCCCCTAGACACACACACACACATATATATATATGTAGAGATGCAAGAGCATCTCAAAAGAGGCTGTGTGTTTCCATAGGATGTGGTGTGAGTGTGCATGCATATGTGTGTGTGTGTGTGAGATTGCTGGAGCCCTTGCACGTGCCTTTGTGTGTGTCACACAGTGTGTGTGTGTGTGTGTCACACAGTGTGTGTGTGTGTGTGTGTGTGTGTGTGTGTGTGTGTGTGTGTGTGTGTGTGTGTGTGTGTGTGTGTGTGTGTGTGTGTGTGTGTGTGTGTGTGTGTGTGTGTGTGTGTGTGTGTGTGTGTGTGTGAGCGTGACAGGAAACCCGTAGCACAATGTAAAGAAGGGGAGGGCCAGGAAGGAAGGAAGGAGATCCTGCTTGGGGAGAGGCTGGTCTGGCTGCATGACCACACAGAGACAAAAGCAGAGGAACTCACTCTGACACTCCAGAAAGACTTACCACTGAGGCTGCTTACATTCACACAAGGGGAGGCAAAATATTCCATGCAAACACCACACGCCACAGCATCATGCATTGGTTATCATTTTCGCCTACATGACTCAAAATCACAAGTTAAATCGCCAATCTACCACCGCTTACATTCACAAGAGGGGAGGGGGAAGATTCCCAGACCGAGGCAAAATATATAGGGTCTTCTTTAGACTGTATATGACTGAATATATATTCTTCTTTAGACTGTATATGACTGAATATATAGGGTCTTCTTTAGACTGTATATGACTGAATATATAGGGTCTTCTTTAGACTGTATATGACTGAATATATAGGGTCTTCTTTAGACTGTATATGACTGTATATATAGGGTCTTCTAAAGACTGTATATGACTGAATATATATAGTCTTCTTTACTGTATATGACTGTATATATAGGGTCTTCTAAAGACTGTATATGACTGAATATATATAGTCTTCTTTAGACTGTATATGACTGAAGATATAGGGTCTTCTTTTTGCTTGGATGACTGTAGTTAATCTAAGCCATAAATATAAGCCATGTCTTCATTATCAATGTCTGCAGCTTTGAATCAATGACAATTTTTTAAATGTTTTTTTCCCCCAAAACATTCACAGACAAAAGACAGGCGCACACAAACATCAACGAAATCACCCCTGCCCAGACCCACATGCTCCCACCGCCTCAATCTCCACGGCTTGAAAGACTCTATTCCACATGACCTCAAACTGCACCACTCTGCCCTTCTCTGTCGCCCACACTCTTTCAATATTAAAATAATAATGAATTTGACTCTTCCACCGTCTCAATGATGGACATTCACTTGATTTCCAGTTTTTAAGCAAAAGTTTTCAAAATGATTGACAAGAAAAGTACGGTCGAACCCACTGGGTATCTCACCGCACCCTCATATAACATGTCTTGAAATATGTAGACACACGGATTAAAAGCACATTCATATTGTAAAACTTCTGAAGGCCAACTTTCTAACTCTGCCCATAACTTTCGGACTTTATATCACTCCCAGAAGGCATGAATCACCGAGTCACTGTTAGTATTACACTTAAGACATGACTCTGCCATTGGGCTGTAGAATATGTGAATTGTGTCTCTTCTATAATAAATGATGTACATTAGTTTCAACTGGATTTAAGCATACATTTTTGTTAATTGTCTTTTTGTTAAAGTTTCAACATTCCCTACACCTCTTGCCAATATCAGTTATTTTTTGGTCTTGGTTCCAATAGTTCCTTTTTTTCTAAGAGATTGTCAGTTGGATATGCTTTCTGCAAGGATTTATAGAAAACTGACCTATCATACGAGTATCCTTTTCTGTGTCAAATAGAAATCCCTCAACATTGCGCTGATGCCCAAAAGATTTCAGATTAACATTTTGTGTTATAAAACTTTTAAGTTGCAAAATGTCTTTGAAAATGTCTATATTGGTAAGTCCAAAATGGCTTTTTAATTCTGTCATGGATATAATTGTATTTCCTGATATCAAGTAATTTATGGTTTCTATGCCTTTAGGTTTCCAATGTGGACCATTTTATCGGTGCATTCTGAAAAGCTATCCAAGGATTGTTTCATAGAGTTGTGTTTTTAGGGACTGATATTGGTTCATGTAGAATACATTTAGTTGTCTTCCATATTGTTATAGTGTTCTTAACTATGAAGTTGTTCATGTTCTTAGCTTTATTCTTTGAAAACAGACACATGAAAAGATTCTGGGGATGAGCATGTTCATCTTCAATGTCACGTTCCTGACCTGTTTTCTGTTGTTTGGTTGTGTTTATTGGTCAGGGCGTGACTTTTGGGTGGGCAGTCTATGTTTTCTGTTTCTATGTTGGTTTTGGGTTGCCTGGTATGGCTCTCAATTAGAGGCAGGTGTTTGACGTTTCCTCTAATTGAGAGTCATATTAAGGTAGGTTGTTCTCACTGTTTGTTTGTGGGTGATTGTCTCCTGTGTCAGTATGTTACGCCACACGGGACTGTTCCGGTTTTTGTTAGTTCGTTCGTTTTATGTAGTCTGTTTTCCTGGTTCATGCGTTCTTCACGTTGTATGTAAGTTCGTGTCCAGGTCTGTCTACATTCGTTTATTTGTTTTGTAATTATTCAAGTGTTCGTGTTCTTCAGTTTTGTTTATTAAATCATTATGTATTCACAACCCGCTGCAGTTTGGTCGAATCACTACTCCTCCTCTTCATATGAAGAGGAGGAGGGAGCCCGTTACATTCAATATGTACTGTACCCACCGGTAACAACAGTAAAAGCCTTGGGTGGCGTGTTGATACAATTCCAAGGTTGGAAGGTTCATCCCCATATTGTTATTTATCTTCTTGCTCTTTTGCACCCCAGTATCTCTACTTGCACTTCATCATCTGCACATCTATCACTCCAGTGTTAATGCTAAATTGTTATTATTTTGCCTTTATGGCCTATTTATTGCCTTACCTCCCTAATCTTCTACATTTGCACACACTGTACATAGAAGTTCCTATTGTGTTATTGACTGTACGTTTGTTTGTGTAACCCTGTTGTTTTTGTTGCACTGCTTTGCTTTATCTTGGCCACGTCACAGTTGTAAATGAGAACTCGTTATTAACTGGTCTACCTGGTTAAATAAAAAAAATAAAAGGTTAAAACCACCCTCAGACTTTGGGACATGAAAAACGTTCCTTTATATTCTATGAGTTGTCTTGTGGCCAAGTATACTTCATTAAAGAATGTCTTCGGTGGGGTACACCTGTGTGTAGATTGATGAGGGACATGTTTTGGGATCCATTTTTAGAATAAGGTTGTAACGTAACAAAATGTGGAAAAAAGTCTAGGTGTCTGAAAACTTTCCGAAAACACTGTATAAGCATCCTAAGTATTTAACATTGGTCCACTTAAAGGATTGCTGTATCAGGGGTGTCAAACTCATTCCACGGAGGGCCTAGTGTCTGCAGGTTTTTGGTTTTTCCTTTCAATAAAGCCCTAGACAACCAGGTGTGGGGAGTTCCTAACTAATTAGTGATGTTAATTCATCAATCAAGTACAAGGGAGGAGCGAAAACCCGCAGACACTCGGCCCTCCGTGGAATGAGTTTGACACCTGTGCTGTAGATCATGAATTATTCTTTTTCTTATTGACATTGTCTGTTTTGTTCTACATTAATTTTACAAGGTAGGCATTGTTTTCTCAATATTAGAGAGGTATAATCAGGAGATCATCCTCAAATAAGTTTAGTTAATATTTATGTTTACCCATACTGATAACCGTTTGGGTCCTGTCTAATTCATACTGCAAGCGGTTCAATTCCCAGTGCAAACAGGAGGAGGGAGACAGGACATCCATGTCTTGTACCCCTTTCTAAAGCAATTTCATCAGATAATGAATTATTTTTGTATATTTTTACTTTAGAATATGTACATACTATTTTTATTAAATGTATTATTTGAGCTGGAAAGTTGGAGGCTTCCAATGTTTTGAATAGAAAAGGCCATTCACGACGGTTGAAAGCCTTTTCGGCATTAACAGCCATTATTGATAAATCTACATCTTGTTTTGTAGCATATTGTATTACACTAAAACATGTTCTTGTACTGTATTTGTTTGTAATAGGGGTGTGAACGTTTAAACCAAGTTGGGATCCTTAACTTTAAGAAAAATCCTAAAAACAATGTTTTTTCCCCCACATAATTAAAACCACAGTGCAGGGCCTCCCGAGTGGTGCAGCAGTCTAAGGCACTAAATCACAGTGCTTGAGGCGTCACTACAGACCCGGGTTTGATCCAAGAATGTGTCACAACCGGCCGTGACCGGGAGTCCCATAGGGCAGCGCACAATTGGCCCTGCGTCGTCCGGGCTAGGAGAGAGTTTGGCCAGGGGGGCTTTACTTGGCTCATTGCACTCTAGTGACTCCTTATGGCGGGCCGGGCGCCTGCAGGCTGACTTCAGTCGTCAGTTAAACAGTGTTTCCTCCGACACATTGGTGCAGCTGGCTTATGGGTTAAGCGAACGGGTGTTAAGAAGAGCAGTTAGGCAGGTCATGTTACGGATGACGCATGAGTCGACCTTCGCTTCCGTTAGGGAGTTGCAGCGATGAGACAAGATCGTAATTGGATCGCAATTGGATATCACAAAAAGGAGTCACATTTTTTTTTAATTCACAGTGCAGTTATGATAAAAACATAATTTTCTGTGTTATTGCCTAACTAGACTATATGGCTATGAAGGCCTGGGGAAAGTTGTGTAATTTAAATAAAACCAGAGAGGAAGAATATGTGAGGCATGCAAGACAATTAAGGCATTGTGAGATGCAGACTACTATGACATATGGGCACGGTTCTGCCTGCCCCTCTCTCCCTCGCGCTGGCATGCCTGCTCTTTCTCGTCTAAATCTTTTTCTAGATCTAATAACCCTGAAGAAAGAAAGATGTAGGATCAGTCAAACTGTTATTTAATTCTGATTTGTATACATTTCCATAGAAGCTATTAAAATTGCTATTTATCTAAAATAATTATAACTGGTTTGGCATGTACAGTTGAAGTCAGAAGTTTACATACACTCAGGTTAGAGTCATTAAAACACGTTTTTCAACCACTCCACAAATGTGTTGTTAACAAAGTATAGTTGTGGCAAGTCGGTTAGGACATCTACTTTGTGCATGACACAAGTCATTTTCCCAACAATTGTTTACAGACAGATTATTTCACTTACAATTCACTGTATCACAATTCAAGTGGGTCAGAAGTTTACATACACTAAGTTGACTGTGTCTTTAAATAGCTTGGCAAATTCCAGAAAATGATGTCATGGCTTTAGAAGCTTCTGATAGGCTAATTGACATTATTTGAGTCAATTGGAGGTGTACCTGTGGATGTATTTCAAGGCCTACCTTCAAACCCAGTGCCTCTTTGCTTGACATCATGGGAAAATCAAAAGAAATCAGCCAAGACCTCAGAAAAAAAGTATGGTTCATCCTTGGGAGCAATTTCCAAATGCCTGAAGGTACCACGTTCATTTGTACAAACAATAGTACTCAAGTATAAACACCATGGGACCACGCAGCCGTCACACCGCTCAGGAAGGAGACACGTTCTGTCTCCTGGAGATGAACGTACTTTGGTGCGAAAAGTGCAAATCAATCCCAGAACAACAGCAAAGGACCCTGTGAAGATGCTGGAGGAAACAGGTACAAAAGTATCTATATCCACAGTAAAACGAGTCCTATATCGACATAACCTGAAAGGCCGCTCAGCAAGGAAGAAGCCACTGCTCCAAAACCGCCATAAAAAAGCCAGACTATGGTTTGCAACTGCACATGGGGACAAAGATCATACTTTTTGGAGAAATGTCCTCTGATCTGATGAAACAAAAATAGAACTGTTTGGCCATAATGACCATCATTATGTTTGGAGGAACAAGGGGGAGGCTTGCAAACCGAAGAACACCATCCCAACCGCGAAGCACGGGGGTGGAAGCATCATGTTGTGGGGGTGCTTTGCTGCAGGAGGGACTGGTGCAATTCACAAAATAGATAGCATCATGAGGTAGGAAAATGATGTGGATATATTGAAGCAACATCTCAGGACATCAGTCAAGAAGTTAAAGCTTGGTCGCAAATGGGTCTTCCAAATGAACAATGACCCCAAGCATACTTCCAAAAATGTGGCAAAATGGCTTAAGGACAACAAAGTCAAGGTATTGGAGTGGCCATCACAAAGCCCTGACCTCAATCCTGTAGAGAATTTGTGGGCAGAACATAAAAAGCGTGTGTGAGCAAGGAGGCCTACAAACCTGACTCAGTTACACCAGCTCTGTCTGGAGGAATGGGCCAAAATTCACCCAACTTATTGTGGGAAGTTTATGAAAGCTTCCCTGAAACGTTTGACCCAAGTTAAACAATTTAAAGGCAATGCTCTCAAATAGTAATTGAGTGTATGTAAACTTCTGACCCACTGGGAATGTGATGAAAGAAATAACAGCTGAAATAAATCATTCTCTCCACTATTATTCTGACATTTTACGTTAAAATAAAGTGGTGATCCTAACTGACCTAAGACAGGGAATTTTTACAAGGATTAAATGTCAGGAATTGTGAAAAACTGAGTTTAAATGTATTTGGCTACGTTGTATGTAAACTTCCGACTTCAACTGTATTCTTTTTGTGAGGCCTCATAGGTGTTTACCAGGTCTATTTACCATAAAATAAATAGCATGCTTTATTTGAGTTTAACCTGTAGTTGTTGGCTCTCTTCAAAAGTAAAAGATCATATTCCTGCTTAAGTTCCAAAAATGTATTTTCTTCTTTACCTTGTAAACTCAGATTAACTCAGATTTAACTCTTGCAGAGTATGAGATTATCATTCCCCTGATGTACACCTTAAAAGCATCCCAAATTATTTTGAGGGTTAGCTTTTCTCTGTTGTATATGTCTACATTTGTAATGGCAAAGGTCTTCATTTTTCCGTTTACGCATTTAATACATTTTGGGTCTTGAAGATGCACTCTGTTCATTCTCCATATTCCGTCGCTAAGTGTATTTTATTTTGGTGTAATTAAGCATGATACGGGAGAATGATCCAATATCACTATATCATAATAGTTCAATGAAATAAAATCTTAATTTGTGAAAAAAATGTAAGTCTCTCATTCTCTAAGAGCTAATGAATAAAACCTCACTGAAAAGTCAGAAGGTAAATCCCCAAACCACATGGGAAAAAGAGATAGGTATTTACTTAATTAGCCCTTTGCAACATTTTAATTGATAAGGGATGTAGAGGTGCACCTAGTGAAGTCTCCACTCCAGTGCTCTGCTCTACCAGATAGTTGATCCCTGCAATCATTCAGCTCTGCCAACAGAGACAAATTTAGTCTAGCACTCAGGTTCCAAACACACACACACACACACACATGCACTAGGGATGGGCGTTTGAAATTATTTTAATATGCATTTTTTGGGGATATCCAGATACTCGGAAAAAAAGAAAAACAAACTAACATTTAGCTATTAACTCACGACCAATCAGAATGACTCAAATGCACATTGCAGAGGTAAACAGCAGACATGCTGCTTTTCTTCGGTAGTTTGGCTAACAGCAACAACGAAAGAGAAGTCTGATTTTCGCAATGATAGAACTGATTCTGTTACAAAAAAGATTTTCTGGTGAGTGTTTTGCATCGTTCTGTGTCAGGTGTTATGGAAACTCCATTAGGTAAGTGCCTGTGATTGTTATTTGAAGTGGGGAAAATAGGACTTCCTGGTGGGCTAAATACCCAGCAGTATGTTAGCTCAATGCACCGTTATAAAAACTACATTCAAAAGTTGGTTTATTCAAATTTGAATTTCAAATGGTATATCCTTGCAGGTCAAAATGTTTCACGGATAATGTAATTTAACAAAGCTTTTTCATTGTTAAAATAGGCCAACAACATTTTTTCAAAAATGAACATTCACTCAGGTAATTTGAATATTAACGTTTGTTCGGATATTCGATTAACCGTGCCCATCCCTAGTTTGCACGCGCACACACAAACAAACAATCGGACAGGAATACACACAACAGACTTGGAAACACTCCAACTACACACACAACAACTATGGAAAATAAACTTGGGTGGTGAATACATGCTCCTGAACCAGTAGAGGTATGATGAAACCAGTCTATTTATGCCTTGGTTGGTTGGTCAGTTCATCGGTTGGTGTGAGATTAAAATGCAGACAGAGATACCTGCTGCAACTCTTCAGGGGCCTCAGAAAGAGGACGGACAGAAAGAAAAGAACCACACAATGTTTTCGCTGTTTTCACACACTGGAGACACTGACCCAATAGAATAAAAAAGAGAGGACAGGAGAAAAAACATCTATTCTTTCTCTCACAATCTCTGTGCACACACACACTCAGATAAAGACACAGTGTGTGTAACAAGCCTGCTCTAAACCTTGGGGGAAGAGGCTCTGGGCAGAGCTGAGGATAAGATAGAATAAGATAAAGGGATAGAGGGAGGGAGAGAAGATTAAAAAAATTCCCCTCCATGAGAACAAATCTTCTGGAAAAGAACCAGCCCTGTGTGTGTGTGTGTGTGTGTGTGTGTGTGTGTGTGTGTGTGTGTGTGTGTGTGTGTGTGTGTGTGTGTGTGTGTGTGTGTGTGTGTGTGTGTGTGTGTGTGTGTCAGGCCTGCCTGATTAGAGAGATAGAGATCTTAATGATGCTGCAAGTAGCACTGGAAAAATACAACTCTCCTTGTCAACAAAGGCTTTGTCCCAAATGGCACCCTTTTCACTATGTAGTGCACTTGACCTATGGGCCCTAGTCAAAAGTAGTGCACTATATAGGGAATAGGGTGCCATTTGGGATGCAAAAAATTATGGATGGAACATATGCAGCCGGTGTTGCCTGTGGGATGGCGGGGTGGAGAGAAGAGAGAGAGATAGATCCATTAGCTATGGTTTGGTCCAGTGAGAGTAAAGGGGTGAGAGGGTTACAGATGAGAGGGGTCATAGGTGAAAGCGGGAGAGGGGAAGAGACGAGCAGGGGGAGAGAACGGAGGGAGAGGTGATAGTATTAGGTAGAGTGGGGGGGGGGGGTATGGGTGAGCAGCAGGGGAGTTAGAGGTTTCATCAAGAGGGGCAGGGGGTGAGGAGGTGAGAAGGGCAGGGGGTGAGGAAGTGAGAGGGGCAGGGGGTGAGGAGGTGAGAGGGGTAGGGGGTCAGACTTAGGGCACTGGGTGATGAGGAGCTACGTGATGTGTGAAGTCAGTGTGCCTATGGGTAATAAACAGGACTGATCGGTTCCTCTGCACTCTCCACGAGTGTTTTCCTATCTGAGCAGTAGCACACGTTAGCGTGTGCGTATGTTTTTATCCGAGTGCATGCATGTGTTTTGATTGAGTAGGGACACACTGTATATCAACATAGTCTGTTGCCGTTTCCAGAACACCAGGGGGCTGGTGGGTCAGGAGGGGGAACAGGGGAGGAACTTAGTGAAGTCTTCAGATTAACCGACAGGAAGGAGAGGAGAACAAGAGGTCGCGACCCTGGGGTCACTGGATGTCCGTCCAGAGGATATGGAGCCCCCATCCAAACACACACACACACAACGTGCTCACCACTGGTCATGTGTGACACACAAAAACAAGATCACCAGCCTGACAGCCCGGTAAACAAACCCAACACAGATTGTGAGTGAAAGAGAGAGAGAGAGAGAGAGAGAGAGAGAGAGAGAGATCCGAGTCTGTGTTTTCCTCACCAGCCCTGATTTCCCGTCTCCGCTCAAAAACGTTCAGATTTACAAGCTTTAATTAATATCAAACTACCACAGGTTTGCCAGCTTTATGGTTTTTCACTGTAGGGAAATGTACTCCGCGGATGACCAAATATACACAGAGCTAAAATAAAGACGTTGATAGAGAGATGAATTATTGAAAAGCCTGCATGGAAAAGTGATCCAGTCAGAGTTTATAGAGTCACATTTAGTGTCACGTTAAATCTCGTTTTACGAGTGGGACTATCAAGGTTTTAAAAACATTACATTTAGGTGGTCAATTTATGGTTCTTTACGGTTCCACAAGCTGTCGCAGCGACAAGCGGAGAGGAAAGGAGGGAGGAGGGCTGCAGTGGGACCACTAACACAGCAGAGCCTAAGGGAATATATTACACAGAGAGTTGCTTCTTTGTCTGCGTCCTAAATGGCACCCTATTCTCTGCAGAGCCCTATGGGCCATGGTCAAAAGTGCATTATAAAGGGTATAGGGTGCCATTTGAGACGCAGTCCTACAAGTCTCACATAAAAAGCTTCCCTTCTCTCCCTCACGACACCCTCTCACTGAAGTGCTTATCATGCAACGGAGTGGGTTTCATTGTCCCCTTCGCTCAAAACCAAAACTGTCAACAATGCCACGGTCCCAGCCAGGCCTCCAGAGTACCCAGTAACACAAAAACACCTGCCACAAGAGGAGAAGCACGGGACGCAATTACCAGGAGAGTTTAGTTTACACTCAGTTTACCTTTTCATCCATCCCTTGTTTCCTTCAACCAGACATTTTTTGAAAGACCATGTCATTTTCTTGTCCCTCAGTTGTCCAGAATAAACATGGGCTGTGCCACTAATGGCGCCCTATTCCCTGTGGGCCTTGGTCATTTGAGAAACCTCTCTAAAGAGGACCGGGGGACAACATTAAAAAGTCTCCCATGTTGTTTTCCACTGCCCCAGGCCCCAGCTGTAGGTAGTGTACTGTGGTTTATTGTATTGTGAAGCCAGGCAGGTTGTGTTAGGGTTCAGTAGTTAGGCAGTGAGCGAGTCCCAAATGGCACCCTATCCCCCTATATAGGGCTCTGGTTAAAAGTAGTGCACATGTAGGGGATAGGGTGCCATTTGGGATGCAGAAGCGAGAAGCCTTTAGTTTCCTCTGAGCTGAACTCCAGCAGGCAGCTAGCTACTGGCCGGACGGTGTTTTCATTGTTCCCCTGCAATTCCTAACCTCTCAGGAATTCCTGCCTCTACCAGGAAATATGGTTTACAAGAACAGGCACCAAGCCTAGGCATCCACGTCACTAACCTAAGCCCCTTTTCCCCCCTGCACCCTCCTGGTAATGTCTTCCCCTTTGCCCCCTTATACCCCTTTCCCCCCTGGCAGATTCTCCTGGCTCATCCCTCCGGAGTCGGACAGCAACCCCCAAAACAGTCACACATGCCCTCTTGCACCAGAGTCTGAAACTGTCTGCCTGTGTTTCCCAAATGGAAGCATATTCCCTATAGTCAGCTACTTTTGACCAAGGCACATAACCCCTGGCCTGTGTTGAGTAAGAGATGGATATTTGGATGTTAGACATAGATAATCCAGATAATATCAGACCCTTCGTGAGAAAGTTCCTCTCAGATTTCCTGCAGTGCAAAAGGTGTGCAGCTGGTGAACTTGAGTTCTTTCTCAAAGCCACGTGACGAGAACATGGATTGTTCACTGTTACTGCAGAGTTGAGGACCTCAAGGATCAGATGCTTGGATGACGTGTGTGTGTTTCTAATGAAGAGCATCAGATGAAAATGATCAGTCAGGGCTCTCTCTCCCCAGCCCCAGGGTTGTTATTTCATCCCCAGACTCTCCCCCCCCCCCACACACACACGATAAGAGAGACAAGGAGAAGTAGGCCCATCTCTTTCTCCCTCCCTCCCTCTTTCCCATCCTCCCCATGTCTCAGAGAGAGTACCTTACCTTTCATCAACATCATTGAACCTCTCAGCTTGAACATATTCAGGCCTTGGAGATGGCAAAATGTTACTTGTTTACCACTGAACTGTAGAGCTACAGTAGTTTGGCTGAGCAAATGTGAGGCTGCTTAAAGGAAATATATATGAAACATTTCATAACTACTTGGCAAAATAGTGTAGATAGAAGTATCACTATCGATAATACTGATACATAAATAAACAAATGTTTGACTTCCTGCCAGTGCTTTAGAGCCAGCTCCTTGAATGAATCCCAGTCACAGCACCATAGGGGGGCGGAGGCAGGGGTTGCATTCCCAAAAACACAGGACAGAGAGAGGACACTCCCATGCTATTTGTGATTCCCAGATGGCACCCTATTCCCTACTTAGTGTGCTACTTTTGACCAAAACGTGTGCACTATGTAGGGAATGGGATGCTATTTGGGACATAACCATTGCCTCTAACCATTGCCTCTATCCATTCCATTCTATCTCAACCCAATTATGGAATGATGGTGGGATGTTTTCTAGGAAGAGACTATTCCAGAAGGATTGCTCTGTATCAGGCTAAGAGTCATTCCTAGTTCCTCGTCTCCCTCTTCTCCCCTCCCTCCCGCTCTCCTTCACCCCACATTTCTCCCTCGATCCCTCGCTCTCCTTCCCTCCCCCTCTCTTTCTCTCCCTCCCTCCATCCATCCCTCTCTCCTTCCCTCTCTCCAGTCCATTGGAGCCATCTGTGGAGCAGAGGGATGGAGGGAGGGAGAGAAAGAAGGAAGGGATTGAAGGAGGGAGAGAAGAAGGCATAGAGGAAGAGGAATGTCTACATACAGAACATGTGGTCTGGGAAATAACCTTCTTAATGACACACAACACAGTGCCTCCAGCCCCACTCCCCCCCAACACCACCATACAGGGAAAGGAAAGCAAAGTCTTGGGAAAGTAATATGGAGGGGAGCCATGGTGGTCAGGATACATAGACACAGTCTAGATCTGGGGCCGTATGTATCAAGTGTCTCAGTGTAGGAGTGCTGATCTGGCACTCCTACACTGTTAGTGTCCATGTAATCGTATTCTTTGTGATCTTAAATGCAAAACTGATTCTGAATCAGTTTTCTACTCTGAGACGCTTGACACATACGGCCCCAGTCCTGAGTCTGACCAGTGGTTACCTCCCGGGTTGTAAATGACAGGTTCAAAGGCTTCCTTCACATGTATGCAGACTTAATAACACATTCATAATCACAAGTTATGGAAAGGCCCAGAGTTCTCCTGTTCAGATCTCCTTAGAAAAACTCCCGGACCTTGCTTATGTATTAAGCCGCCTTCGCTGTCATTAACGAGTCTAGCCAAACATTGTCTAACAAAGTGAGACAGACAATTCATTTACATGTATAAAATATCCTAACAGCTTTCTCAAGTTGCCTCGCACGCATAGACAGGCATCCAGGACCCAGTGTGCATTTTTAAACAGCAGCGGCCGTCTGTCCTTCCTGCCTTTGAGCCTGGCTGTTTTCTTAGTAATGCCATTAAGCTGACAGAATGTCATTCTTATGGCCCAGCCAAGTCCTGCATTACCGTTCAGGCCAGGCAGCATAGGGGAGTCCACTCCAGAAACACACACACACACAGTGGTGTGCAGGAGAACAGCTGTGTGTCAGTACGGTTGGTTTTGATTTTAGGTCCACCTGTGTCTCTGTTGGCACCTGTTTCTGTGTGTGTGTGTGTGTGTGTGTGTGTGTGTGTGTGTGTATTGGTTCAGCTTTTGGCAAAGAGCTCAACTCCCAGGTATTTGCTGTGGAGGTTTTCAGACCCCTTTTGTGGATGGTATGGGAATCACAATAGAATCATCTTTCAAGTTCGATTGATCACCCAGACACTGTGTTCAAGCCACATTCACATTGCATGAAACTTGCAAAGTCCCAGGGAAACGTATAGTTCTAGTAGGTTCATATTTAACTGTGTATTATTTGTAAACACTTAGATATCAGAAAAATACGTCACAGAATAGATTTAATCACAGAATAATAGGCCTGCATCTAAATCTCTCAGTGGAGTCTTGTTGCAATAAAGGAAGCCTTGTCTTTTAAGTAGCAAAAAACGATTGTAAAGTTGTATTATTGAAAGAATCTGAGAATAGGATTAAACAGTCACACTGGTCTCAGAAAGTCACAGAGAAGAATGCCTTCCTTTATGCAGTTGCTGCTTTCCTCATTTCTCACACTTAATCTGAAAAGGTAATCTCCTTTGAGAAGAGGCCTAGGCTACAAACTCTGCAGGAAAGAGACATATGCGGATTTTCTGCTGGTAAACCCTCAACTGAGCTAGATAATGAAACCGTGGTTTACTCTGAGATTGACAAATTATAGTTTGAGTTTCACCATCAATGAGATTGACAGGCAATGCACGACTCTGGTTTTGAGGTGAACCGCATGAGTTCTGCTGCTTGGGAGTCAGAGGACTCCTATGCCCCTTGCATAATAAAATAGGCATGTTTGTTGTTTGAACCTGTGAGATTTCCTGCAGCAAGCGAATATATCTGGGAGATATTAAATAGGCTACTTCATTAAATAATACAACTTTATGAACTCACTGAAAGGAACTCGAGTGTCCCGACATAATCCCGTTCAGTCTTCAGAAGTTCGTTCAAAACACACACTCTCAGACGTAGCTGTTTCTCCAAATCTTTCCCGCTTTCGCCTTTCCCGTGTTCTCCTTTGCTTTCATCAGTCATCGTGATAACGCAATTCATGAAGGCGATATATTGTCTGCAGAACGTCTGAAATTAAAAAGTTTAATTCAATTGTTGCCGGAAAAAAGTTTGCAACATGGTTTAAAAGTGGACGTGAATCTCCGTTCACTCACTCACTGCGGTGCAAACGCACTCAGTCCAATGAATAAAAGGCCCTTTATAGCACACTGTACGAAAAAACAAAAACAAAAAAATCTATTTGACAACTTCGCCGCTATAAACGCTCAAAATTCACAATCAAATGCGGAGACCCTCGCTTAGTTTCACACGCCTGCCTGACTGAGAGAAAGGAAAGCTGTGAAACACAACAGCGGTACGCGTCTGGACATCAGTCAAACTACTTGACTCCTGTTTAGACCTTCATCCCAGTTCCAGCCTCCCTACTCATTCTCGCTCTTCCACCCATAGAGATAGTTAGAGGACGCAACATTGTATATGTCGTAGTATGGAGTCTATGACCAGTGGCAGGGCCAACTCCATTTTAAAGTAGTACATTTTCTTCTTCTACAACTTCTATGAGATTGTAAACAAACTGAAAGGGTGCATACTACCACCTGGAGTGTGTTGTTTGAAACGGTATGAAGCCAAGGTTGGTGATTTACTGCAAACGTGGAATGTTTTCTCACAAGTATAACTAATTGGCTGACCCCCCCCTGTTGATCTGGATGGAATTATGTCATCCTTCCTTAACCCATAGAAAGTCCCAACCAGTTGACTACTTCAAAATGGTGAAAGTCCTCAATTGTGCTGATAAAACAAGCTTTTGTGCACTAGAGTCCTCTATCTATCTCTATGCTTCCACCCAACCACCACCACCACCACCAAGGAGAGGACAGGAAACCAACCCTGGGAATGGCCGCCAGCAGACCCAGGTTATGTCCCCAATGACATGTCCCTAATGGCACTCTATTCCCTACACTGTGCACTACTTTTGACCAGGATGCATAGTGCACTAAATAGGGATTATGGTGTCCTTTGGGAAACGTAGCAGCCTTCTACCTTCAGACCAACAGTATGGAGGGGAAATGTTCATGGAATGCATGGTAGAAGTATAACACTAACCCAGACAGACTGTTTGAGTTTCTCACTATTTATAGGCCTGCTATCTGGGGTTTAGAAGTTATGTATTAGCCTAATGCAAAAGTTACATTTAATGTGAGATAGTTATTGAATTTTTTTTTAAATAAATGGACTTCAGTCATTTAGCAAATGCTCTTATCCAGAGTGGCTTACTTGCCATCCCACCTGTTTTGAACCCCACATTGTTAGCAAAATATAAAAAATTATATAAAAATTGGGGGGGTTGCCTGTTTTGCATGTTATTTTGGTATTAATACGTGTCACATATCAGTTTGCAAACAATAAAACATTTAAATTAAAAATCATCAGCCTCCATACAAACATGGTCTCTTTTGCTTTCTTGAGTAAGGCAGCTCCAAAATGCAGGTGTTTCAGCCTAGCTCAGTGCTTTCTGTGGTGGTGGGGCAGCCAGCAGAAGATACGGAGCATAGGGGTTAGTAATGTTCTCTAGTTCCGCCGTGATTGTCTCGGTGTTCTGTCACTCATGGGGACACTACATCACTGCCAAATCTAAGGGTACAGCTCGAAAATTCAAGCCCCTTGGGCTTGGGTGCTGCCATAGAGTGGGTGCTGCCATAGAGTTACATTAGAAGTACCCATCCAAGAAGGCTCAAGGTCATTGGCCACAGATACAATTACGTCAAATCACGTTATATCTACAGAAGCTTTGATTGGACTGTCAGCATCATACTTTCAAAATCTTAGCTAGCAGTCGTCATCATGAATCAAGTCGACAATCTACTGGCAAATATTTTTTATTCCTTGTCATAAGAAGAGAAATAATGAAGAGAAATTATAGATTAAACGTATTGGTGCTCATTGGCCCTTGGACAAAAACATTACACAACAAGTCGGAAATCGTAAATTCAACAATGAATGGTTTGGAAGGAATCAGTGGCTAACTTCAAGCATTGCAAAGCAATCACTAGCCTGCTATCCAGTGGAGTGGGTGTGTGGTTCCAATTCTGAGTTTAAGGGTCTCTTTTCCAAACTAAAATGATAAACATTCCACATTGGCCATACTGTCAATCCAGCATGATTTCAGCTGCACTCAAAACAACTGTCAACTCGGGAACTGGGATATCTGACGTCAGTGAGTTCAAGACAACTGGGAACTCTGGAAAAAACTAGCTCCGCCTGGGAAAAATACATTTTGAACGGTCATCCAACTCGGAATTGTAAGTCGGGAACTCGGGCCACTTTCTAGAGCTACGACCTGAAGATCACTGACGTCATCATGATTCGACCTTGTTTCCCCCCCCAAGTTCCTAGTTGTCTTGAAAGCACCATAAATCCAGAGAATGCCAGACTTTGATGACAAAGTTTGATGACAAAATTTGCCCACAAAGGACCGCCGCGCCACCTTCCTGTTCAAGTGAGCACAGCACAACAAAAATCTATTGTATGCTGCTGCATAAATGATGTAATGTGCCAGGGAAATATGTATACTGTAGCTAAGAAAGTAATACTAAGTGTATGTTGTGTAGTAAGCTGTTAGTAGCCCATGTGCCTCACCCTAATAATTTGGTATATTTTCCCCTCTTAATTTTGCCTACTGTTCTGACTTGGTGGTGCACATGTAGCCTATAACCTGTTTTAACTGTAATTATTTAATATTGTACGAGCTTTAATTGTTAGCTTACATGTCCCCTTTATTTATCCTACAGTTTTGACATGGCGTACAGGGAGAACACTGTAAGAACGGCCCATGTTCTGAATTCTGTCACTGTACATTTCAAAAGTGCTGAACAAATAGTTACATTTACTACGTCCGTCCCAGCTTGCTCATTAATTACTTAATTGAAATGACGGATTACCTCTTATCCGCTTGTCACCCTTATGCCATTGTGTGTACTTCTCAATTGTCATTAGAAACCACATTTGTTTAAGCAAGTCAGCCATATCACCTATGTTTTTTTTTATTAGGCAGTAAATGAGGATGAATGAACTGCCAGACAAGGCTCCGCTGATAGCCAGGTGTAGCAGTGGTAAAGTGTTGGGACTGCTGTTGGGATTGCTGTTGGGACAGCTTTATGTAGGCCCTAACAGTTTGTGGGCACCGTTTGTCACCGTTATAGTGGAATTCATGTATTGTTTAGTGTTGTGTAGAATAGTGGCTTTGCTGGCATGCACCCCCCCTATTTTTTTGTTTTTGTTTGCCCTACCAAGATTTACATGCTACAATTGCCACAGAGTGCGTTCATTTTAAGATATGAGTTTAGACAACCACATATCACACAGTCATAGTAAGTACATTTTTTCCTCAATAATGAAACGGTGGTACTTATCAGATATTTACATACTGGGCTATTAAGTTGTGGGAAGGAATACAATCTACACCACAAAGGACTAGAAACAAACATAGTCCTACATTTAGGAAATCGCTAAATCAATATTGGTTGGGAATATATTTTTGTTGTTGTTGTTGCCAGTTTGGCAGTCTACTATTAATTTGTCATTCACTAAAGTATAGTATCATGTTAAACTTCAGATTAGTGGACCGTCTTGACAAAAAAACTTGTGAGAATATTTAGTATATGAAAAGTTCCTCATTACCAGAAAAGAGAAGAATTCACACCTCTGAAGTCAGTGTTATCCATTTATAACACTGACTGAATATCAAGGTGATGTGTGAGGTGAATGCAACCTGGATTCAGGGGTAGAAGCAACGTAGTAAATGAATATCCAGGACACTCAAATTAGTTTGATATGTTACGTTTGGTGTGGTATTAATTTGTGGATGTCCATCATCCATTTCATATCATACAAATTGTAATTTGTAACATATCATATGTTACGAATTACAATTGGTATGATACGTTACGAATTTCAATTCGTATAATATGTTACGAACTTGCAATATGTATGACATGTTACGAATTACAATTTGTTGTGGCTAAAGTTAGCTATGTTGCTAACACTATCTAGGCTAGGGGTTACAGTTAGGGTTGCTAAACTTTCGTGAAAGCAGTGCACCACAAAGGAAACAGGGGCGCCACCTGGGACGCAGCCAATGTGAGGTAAGGACAGAAATCATTACAACAACAACAGCAACATCACACTACTGCAGAATGCTGTAGCCCAGGTACTCCCAAACTGGGGGGACGCGCAATGCCGTCGGGGTACGCCAAATAAAAACGTGATTCATATTAAAAAAATGATAATTATAAGAATTGTTTTAAAAATTAGTTTAAAAAATCTTAACATTTTCAGACAGTCCACTTATATTTTCCAACGGGGCTATACATTTTGGTGAGGTTTTTTTCTCGACTGAGTAGCCCCGTTTCACTGCCAAAAATAAAATTAAACTATCTAGTGTTCAGCGAAATAACAACACAATGTCAAATACAGGTAGCCTTGTCAAATAATTAACATCCAATCACATTAACGTTACTCTCTCACGGGAATTTCACTAATGGTCCGTATGTAGCCAAACGTAGCTGCTGCTTATGTTGGTATCTGTACTGATGGCGCAAAGCCATGACAGGGAAACATAGTGGAGTGGTAACATGTGCAAGCAGTTGCTCCCGACGCCACTTGGGTACACTGCAGCATCCACCGAGAGGCTCTTGCTGCCAAGGGAATGCCTGACAGCTTAAAAGACGTTTTGGACACTACAGTGAAAATGGTTAACTTTGTTAAAGCAAGACCCCTAAACTTGTGTATTTTCTGCACTATGCAATGATATGGGCAGCGCGCATGTAAAGCTTTTACAACATACAGAAGTTCGCTGGTTATCAAGGGGCAAATTATTGACAAAATTGAGGCTATGATTAAGAAGTTGGAGCTCTTCTCTGTCTGCATTAACAAGGACAACACACAGGTCTTTCCATCATGGTATGATTTTTTGTGTGCAAATTATCTCAAGCTTACGGACAATGCCAAATGCGATACAGCGAAGCACCTGAGTGAGTTGGGTGTGCAATTACGCAGGTACTTTCCCAAAACTGATGACAGAAACAACTGTATTCGTTATCCCTTTCATGCCTTGCCTCCAGTCCACTTATCGATATCTGAACAAGAGAACCTAATAGAGGGGGCCTCCCGGGTGGCGCAGTGGTCTAGAGCACTGCATCGCAGTGCTAGCTGCGCCACCAGAGTCTCTGGGTTCGCGCCCAGGCTCTGTCGCAGCCGGCCGCGACCGGGAGGTCCGTGGGGCGACGCACAATTGGCTTAGCGTCGTCCGGGTTAGGGAGGGTTTGGCCGGTAGGGATATTCTTGTCTCATCGCGCTCCAGCGACTCCTGTGGCAGGCCGGGCGCAGTGCGCGCTAACCAAGGGGGGCGGGTGCAAGGTGTTTCCTCCGACACATTGGTGCGGCTGGCTTCCGGGTTGGAGGCGCGCTGTGTTAAGAAGCAGTGCGGCTTGGTTGGGTTGTGCTTCGGAGGACGCATGGCTTTCGACCTTCGTCTCTCCCGAGCCCGTACGGGAGTTGTAGCGATGAGACAAGATAGTAATTACTAGCGATTGGATACCACGAAAATTGGGGGGAAAAGGGGAGAAAATTTAAAATTAAAAATTAAAATAAAATAAAAAAAGAGAACCTACCGGTAATAGAAATTGCAACAAGCGGTTCTGTGAAAATGTAATTTAATCAGAAGCCACTGCCAGATTTCTGGATTGGGCTGCACTCAGAGTATCCTACCCTTGGCAAATCGTGCTGTTAAGACACTGATGCCCTTTGCAACCACATACCTACGTGAGATTGGATTCTCGACCCTCACTAGCATGAAAACTAAATACAGACTGTGTGTGGAAAATGATTTAAGACTGAGAAGCACACGCTTCTCATTAACCTGTGGTAAGTTATTCACAATTTTCGATGAACAAATAAGGTTTTATAAGTAATATGGTTAAATAAAGAGTAAAATTATTGATTATAATTATATTATTATTTGTGCCCTGGTCCTATAAGAGCTCTTTGTCACTTCCCACGAGCCGGGTTGTGACAAAAATTCACACTCCTTCTTATGTTTAATAAATGTATCATATAGTGTGTGTGGCAGGCTTACGATGACCCTGGTGCTAGAGGGGGTACGCAGCTGGAGGTTGAATGTTTGAAGGGGTACGGGACTATAAAAAGTTTGGGTACCACTGCTGTAGCCTAATCCTTGATCAATGAACTGTAACACAGTATGCAGGTTCCCAGACCAGCACTACTAACAATCACTAAACACACCATAGTGGTGGTGGTGACCCAACCAGACCTACCAGCATTTCAACCCTATGTAGCATTTCAATAGTGTTGTGTTGCGGAACGCTTAACTATTTCATGATAAGTTACACGAAGCGTTGAATTTGACATTTAGAGTTTAAAATGACTGCCAGGTGAAACATTGATCAGGTACAGATACAGAAACAGGCTGGTTAGATTGTTCTGAAACACACAAACACACAAAAGAAAGAAAGAGACCAACACACACATACATTCAGGTACACACTCACTTCAGTGCTTCCTCCCATTTGAATAGGAAGGGGAGTCTATATTGGACATTTTTTGCCTTGAGCTCCTTTTCTATCTCAACCACAATATTAGGCTAATTTACCCTTTCAATCAGTCTTTTCTTCAGATTAGTGTACACCTACTGTGAATTCCAAGTTGCTGGCCATAGTCTACCTTTATCCTCAATCCTTTGAATTGCTGCAGTTTTATTGTCCATTTGTTTTCATCTACATTGGTTTTTAAATATCCCTGGTTTGTTTTCTCCCTCTCCCCCTTACTCACTCACACACACGCACACACACACACGCACACAGATTTAGAGATTCGTGTGGAGGCATTAGGTCTGCATAACCTCCCATGGCAAAAGTTAACAAACGTTGTCCAGCTGAGGTCCTAGTCAGGCCTCAGTGAGTTAGGCCTGCTTTTCCTCTGTTGAAACACCCCCTGACTCACACTCACGCTTACACACTCACGCTTACACACTCACGCTTACACACACAACAGAGTGTGACCCCTGTGGGAAAGGGGTCCCAAAGCTGGGGTGTCAGGGGACCCACACACACCGTGTGAGTTCTCTCCCTGCAATGCTAACACTGACATGGCGCCTACTCCTTTAGTAATACTTTGGCCAAACTCTGCAGTAGGCCTACCATTACAGGTCTTAGGAATGACCTATACAATTACCCCGTATCCAACTGGTTAGTACAATCTACCACCTCGTCCTCTCATCGGTTTCTAAGAGTAAAGTGACGTACTTGACTTAAACTTTTTTGGTCTTTGGGGAGCATAGGTCAATCACAAATATCCTTCATCAGGATCGGTTCTGTACCGTTTTCTCCACTTGCTTCAAGGATTTCATTGCTTCTCTTAGTTGTGCCTTCACAACCTTCTCCAGCCTTGCCTTGACAAATAGAAATGGTATTGTCAGACAGTGGACTACTGGACAGAGTCTAATGCCATTATAAACTGGGTGGTTCGAACCCTGAATGCTTAACCACGGGTATGACAAAACATTTAATTAAGTTGGTAACCAGTTTATAATAGCAAAGAAAAGGCACCTCTAGGGGTTGTGGTATATGGACAATATACCACATCTAAGGGCTGTATCCAGGCACTCCGCATTGCGTTGTGCGTAAGAACAGCCCTTAGCCGTGGTATAATGGCCATATACCACACCCCCCTCATGCCTTATTGCATACTGCAGCTATTGGATTCATTCACCTTATATAACACCTATTATCTGGTCATTACAGTAGGCCACAATAGTGGCGAAACCAGGGGCCGTATATAGTCAAGTTTTTTAGAGTAGGAGTGTTTGATGTTGCACCAGTCTGGCCAGAACAGTAACTTGAAGACAACTGTAAGAGAACCTTGGTAATGTGTACATTACTAATCAGATGGAGAGAGCCATTGGGCACCTGTTTAAGAGGAATCATTACGCCCACATTTACCTGTTTTAGTTCACTGGGTGTGTTGAAGGACTAATCCTTTTAAAGAGGATTTTCACAACCCAAGCTAATGGTTTAATAAGGATTAACCGTAATCAAAGATGTAATGTGATAATTCAATTAGATCCATTTACACTGTTTTTTCCCCAAATAGCACCATATTCCCTTTATAGTGCACTACTTTTGGCCAGAGTCCTAGTAAATTTTTATGAAATCCAATTTTATTTTTCACAATTTTATTTGTCACAACCTTACCTTACCTAGACCTTACAGTGAAATGCTTACTCACAAGCGTTTAACCAACAATGCTTTTCAGTCTCCTGAGGGGGAAGAGGTTTTGTCGTGCCCTGTTCACGACTGTCTTGGTGTGCTTGGACCATGTTAGTTTGTTGGTGATGTGGACACCAAGGAACTTGAAGCTCTCAACCTGCTCCACTACAGCCCCGTTGATGAGAATGGAGGCGTGCTCGGTCCTCTTTTTCCTGTAGTCCACAATCATCTCCTTTGTCTTGATCACGTTGAGGAACACGCACCCCTGAGGGTCCCCCGTGTTAAAGATCAGCGTGGCGGATGTCTTGTTACCTACCCTTACCACCTGGCGGGCGGCCCGTCAGGAAGTCCAGGATCCAGTTGCAGAGGGAGGTGTTAAGTCCCAGGGTCTTGATCTGAACATTGGGTGAGTAGAAAATTGATTCAGAATGTCTGACTATTTAGACTAGAGTATATGCAGGTAGAATACCTCCAAATGAAGACATTATTATAAATATAGTGAGGAAAGCTTTTTAGACATGTCCTCCTGGTTAGTCTAGCTTTCCTATTTGGATCCTAATAAAATACCAAATACCATGTTTGACAAGCAATGGTATGTGTATTCCATTATCATAGGCTATATGCTTATGCCATTATCATAGGCTATATTTGTATGCATATAAAACGTACAAACGGATAAGCTGCTATGCAGGTATGCAGTGATGGGTAGTCATATAGTGAAGTGAAGACATCCGTCATGGGGAAATATAAACCTTGATGTATGCCGCCCTCTATTGGTCAATGATCATCAATGCGTTTGTGATGAAACTTTAATCAAAACCAAATTCGATGGAAATATAATATAATTATGCCAATGCCAACAAATGTTAGACACAATTGTTGTGGGTTCCCTCAATTAAAATGTCCCCAGTAAAGATGATTTGTATGGGGAGTTTTGGTACTGGTAGTCTCCAATAATGAGTTTGTGAGCAAGCAACTGTATTTGAAATGGCCATTTAATTCAAGAGCAAACAAATGTGCTAAATATCAAGCGACTATATATTTTTTGAAGAATTAATTCAGTGGGTGTGGCTTGATCAGGTGGTTTTCGAATGTAATCCTATGAAAACGAAAGTAGGCTACTTTGAGGAAATAGACTTACAACGACGGGCCTTTTACTTGATAGAATTTTCACTAAACCGTTTGCTCAAAATGTCGAGATCATCTGTACTGAAAATAAAAAGTGTAAACGCAGTGAAGGTAAGCACTAACTAATGCATATGTTGTTAATAAGTGTTAAGCGTTAATTTAGCCGTTGTTTTTGGCATCTCCACGATGTAGCTAGCTAACGTTAGCTAGATTAGTTTAGCGTTGCATCGAAGCTATATGTAGCCTAAATCACGTCAATGGACAGAGAAACCTCTCTAGCGTTAATTGGGCTTAATTTTTTTTCTTACATAATGTTACCATTTAATTGTGCGCGAATGGTTGCATAAGAATAACTATAGGTTATAACTACACTTTTCTTGCGATATGGCCTGAAAAACAAATAACTTGTTACATTTTGTTCTGTTACGCACAGCCGTTGTTAGTTGGAAAATTCCCTAGTCATTCTGCCAGACAGCCATTACTTATGCAAAAGCGAAAGCAAAACAAAAACGGTTTCACTGGTTTACTCGATTGAAGGGGCGTTCCAGGCTGTCTTTTTTTGCTGTGCTACTAACACCACCTGAGTTTAGGTGTGTAAAGGTAGTTTACAATAGATAACACAATTATTACACACTGATCCTAATGTGCTTTTGAGTTTAAGTTATTTTATAGTATGAGTTTAGTACACCTATTTCCACATTATGCACCGCATAGACAAAGGCTGCTTTCCAAACACTTAAGACACACACTCAGCCCTCAAATTAAGTGGACACTTCTGATGACGTCTGACGAGTATACACTTCCAGGGCAAGGTAGGAAGGAATGATTTTTAAATGGACCGCCCTTGCCCAGAAGTTCATCCCGAGATGATTGTTTTCAGCCACCGGTAGCCTGTGTGCTTTATATGCGCTACAGTCAATTATGATTGCATGTCTACTTATTAACTATATAATTTAATAATATACTCCTACTGTATGATAGCTAGCAAATTAATTGGCTAAGCTGGAACTTCTGAAGAAGGATTTTTTTTTCTTTCTACAATTTCCAAAAGATAACCAAACAAAAACATCATTACTTTTATAAGACGTGCTTGTGCATTAGCACACTTTTGTAAAACTTATTTACATTTGTTTTTACTTACACTTGTATGTTGACTCAATTGCCATATAGGTTTTAAGTTTTGGCGGACTCTTCTTAGCGGATGTACAATCGTCGCAAATTAAATTATGGGGCGTTTCAGGCCCCAACGTGAACATAATTGTACACTCGCAAACTCCATTTAAATGAGGGCTGTGGGGCTTAGGTTGCAAACTTCCCTTGCTTGGCTAATCATTTGGACCAACGACAAATATGGCTGCGGGCATTCCCCCAAGGGCATAAGGCGAGGGTAAGTTGATGAGGGTGTGTCTTTTATGAGTTTGAAACGCAGCCAAAGTATCTTCTTTTCATCCCTTCGCATTAGGTGGAGAACTTCCGCCAGTCTCTGTATAAACAGGTATGTGTTTGCCTTATTATGTTAACAGATGTCTGCTGGTGCAATTGCATTACCATTTGAAGTAGAAACGGACATGCCGTTGTGGCATAATGGTGTAGTTAGTTCTTACCTATTTCTGTTTTTTTTAGGCAGAGGATCTGTTTTCAAACTACATCCCATTGAAGATCACCCAACTGGACAACCTGCTGAAGGTAGGTCTCATTGGTTAGTGTCGTGGCAATTTCCTGTATTACCAAATAAGGAGAGTTACAAACCACACACCAGTCAGAGTTATACTTAAACTTCATATTTAATTATATGAGCTTTACAATAGCCCTTTGACTCTCAGATCAATTCAGTGTCTATAATGAATTCTGAGAGTCCCTACAGTAGAATATAAAGATCTCGAGAAAGGACTATCCCTTAGCCAGATTGCATTCGCTATAAATTATCGCTCAGTTTGGTCTCTAAAACGAGGTTCTAATCTCGTTTCTGGTACTTCATAATACCAAAACATTACCTCATCCATGGCATAACTTAATTGTCAACTCTATATACTCCCATCTCAAGTAAACCCCCTCTTCTCCCCACTCCTGGACAAGCTCACTGAGGGGAGTGACTTGCGCACAAACATTGTGGAGTCAAGTAATTGGTTCCCCCTTAATCACGCCATCCCTTCACATGGTTTAACAGATACATTCACATATGAAGACAATGTTCCATCCTGTCCTCTTCCCTTTCTGATATTCTGCATAGCACCAGGGACATCTGAAAGACAAGCCTGACCTCTCCCCTCTCTGGGCCCCAAGTGACTGAGCCTTGTTTGAGAAGGGAAAAGTGCAACTGCCAACACTATAGTCCAAAGGGATACATTCTAATAAAAAGTATATCACATAAGAATATTATGCAGATATGACATCTTAATTACTTATGTTACCCAACTAATTCTGACTCATCTACCACATTAGTTCACATCCCATGTATCACTGTCTGTTCCCACATTGTGAAATTAACCAACCTTTTCATCCCATATCTTGTCCAACTGTCTACCTACTTTCCTCTCATCTATCTCTCCACTTCTCTCCCTTTCCTCTCTTCCTCTCCTTTATCCCTCCTGCTCTTCCTCCATCCTACTCTACTTTCCATCTCTCTTCCAGGAGGAGGATCTCAGCATCACAGACCTGTCCACTCTCCATGCTCCTCTAGACATCCCTATACCAGACCCTCCTACTCCAGAGGATGAGGTGACTGGCTATCATGCTCTTCTAACCAAATACAACATCTGTTCCCAAATGGCACCCTATTCACTAGGGAACTTCTTTTGACTAGGGCCCATTGGGCTACCCACAGGGCTTTGTTCAAAAGTAGCGCTCTATATAGGCAACTGGGTGCTATTTGGGACACATACCATATACACTGAACAAAAATATAAACGCAACAAGTGTTGGTCACATGTTTCATGAGCTGAAATAAAGATCCCAGAAATGTTCCATGCGCATGAAAAGCTTATCTCAAATTGTGCACTTTTTTAATATATTTTTTCCCCCCATCCCTGTTAGTGAGCATTTCTCCTTTGCCAAGATAATCCATCTACCTGACAGGTGTGGCATATCAAGAAGCTGGTTAAACAGCATGATCATTACACAGGTGCACCTTGTGCTGGGGACAATAAAAGGCCACTAAAATGTGCAGTTTTGTCACACAACACAATGCCACAGATGTTTCAAGTTAGTGTGCAAATGACATGTTGACTGCAGGAATGTCCACTAGAGCTGTTGCCAGAGAATAGAATGTTCATTTCTCTACCATAAGCCTCTTCAACATTGTTTTAGAGAATTTGGCAGTATGTTCAACCGGCTTCACAACAACAGACCATGTATATCACAGGTGTCAAACTCATTCCACGGGGGGCCGAGTGTCTGCGGGTTTTCGCTCCTCCCTTGTACTTGATTGATGAATTAACATCACTAATTAGTTAGGAACTCCCCACACCTGGTTGTCTAGGGCTTTATTGAAAGGAAAAAACAAAAACCTGCAGACACTAGGCCCTCCGTGGAATGAGTTTGACACCCCTGATGTATATGATGTTGTGTGGGGGAGGGGTTTGCTGAAGTCAACGTTGTGAACAGAGTGCCCCATGGTGGGGTTATGGTATGGGCAGTCATAAGCTACGGACAACAAACACAATTGCATTTTATCGATGGCAATTTGAATGCACAGAGATACTGTGACGAGATTCTTGAGGCCCATTGTCGTGCAATTCATCCACTGCCATCGCCTCATGTTTCAGCATGATAATGCACAGCCCCATGTCGCAAGGATCTGTCCACAATTCCTGGAAGCTGAAAATGTCCCAGTTCTTCCATGCCCTGCATACTCAGACATGTCACCCATTGAACCTGTTTGGGATGCTCTGGATTAGAGGTCGACCGATTTATGATTTTTCAACGCCGATACCGATTTATTGGAGGACCAAAAAAGCCGATACCGACTAATCAGCCAAATTTTTATTTATTTTTAAATTTTATTATTATAATTTTGAAAAATATTTGTAATAATGACAATTACAACAATGCTGAATGAACACTTATTTTAACTTAATATAATACATCAATAAAATCAATTTAGCCTCAAATAAATAATGAAATTTGATTTGGTTCAATTTGGTTTAAATAATGCAAAAACAAAGTGTTGGAGAAGAAAGTAAAAGTGCAATATGTGCCATGTAAAAAAGCTAACGTTTAAGATCCTTGCTCAGAACATGAGAACATATGAACGCTGGTGGTTCCTTTTAACATATTCCCAGGTAATAAGTTTTAGGTTGTAGTTATTATAGGACTATTTCTCTCTACCATTTGTATTTCATATACCTTTGACTATTGGATGTTCTAATAGGTACTTTAGTATTGCCAGCCTAATCTCGGGAGTTGATAGGCTTGAACTCATAAACAGCACATTGCTTGAAGCACAGCGAAGAGCTGCTGGCAAATGCACGAAAGTGCTGTTTGAATGAATGCTTACGAGCCTGCTGGTGCCTACCATCGCTCAGTCAGACTGCTCTATCAAATCAGACTTAATTGTAATATAATAACACACAGAAATACGAGCCTTAAGGCATTAATATGGTCAAATCCGGAAACTATCATTGGGAACAAAACGTTTATTCTTTCAGTGAAATACGGAACCGTTCCGTATTTTATCTAACGGGTGGCATCCATAAGTCTAAATATTGCTGTTACATTGCACAACCTTCAATGTTATGTCATAATTACGTAAAATTCTGGCAAATTAATTACGGTCTTTGTTAGGAAGAAATGGTCTTCACACAGTTCGCAACGAGCCAGGCGGCCCAAACTGCTGCATATACCCTGACTCTGCTTGCACAGAACGCAAGAAAGGTGACACTATTTCCCTATTTAAAATAAATTCATGTAAGCAGGCAATATTAACTAAATATGCAGGTTTAAAAATATATTTGTGTATTGATTTTAAAAAAGGCGTTGATGTTTATGGTTAGGTACACATTGGTGCAACGACCGTGCTTTTTTCGCGAATGCGCTTGTTAAATCGCCCGTTTGGCGAAGTAGGCTGTGATTCAATGACAAATTAACAGGCACGCATCAATTATATGCAACGCAGGACAAGCTAGATAAACTAGTAATATCATCAACCATGTGTAGTTAACTAGTAATTATGTTAAGATTGATTGTTTTTTTATGAGAAGTTTAATGCTAGCTAGCAGCTTACCTTGGCTCCTTGCTGCACTCGCATAACAGGTAGTCAGCCTGCCACACAATCTCCTCGTGGAGTGCAATATAATCGGTGTCCTAAAATGCCGATTACCAATTGTTATGAAAACTTGAAATCGGCCCTAATTAATCGGCCATTCCGATTAATCGGTCGACCTCTTCTCTGGATTGATGTGTACGACAGCGTATTCTAATTCCCTCCATTATCCAGCAACTTCCCACAGCCATTGAAGGGGAGAGTTTCAACATTCCACAGGCCACAATAAACAGCCTGATCAACTCTGCGAAGGAGATGTCGCGCTGCATGAGGCAAATGATGGTCCCACCAGATACTGACTGGTTTTCTGATTGACGCCCCTACCTTTGAATTAAAAAATATATATATATAACTGTGACCAACAGATGCATATCTGTATTTCCAGTCATGTGAAATCCATAGATTAAGGCCTCATTTATTTCAATTGACTGATTTCCTTATATGAACTGTAACTCAGTAAAATCTTTGAAATTGTTGCATGTTGTGTTTTTATATTTTTGTTCAGTATAGATCAACAGGATTGAATGGTTTGACTTACTTGACTTTAACCGCTTGGCACAATTGGGAGCATAGGGCATCCACCATGATGCTCCACCTCACTGTCTTCTGTGTGAGGGCTTTTGTTTCTAGCCAGGAGATCCCCCACTTTACTCAGTTCCTGTAGAGTGGAGCGTCTCTAGTTGGTTTTTGGCCTTCTCTGCTGACGAAAGCATTTAGGTTTGAGCATTTAGCTCATTCATTATAAGAGTAGCATATACAGTGTATTCAGACCCCTTGATTTTTTTTCTCCACATTTTGTTTCCCCGTCATCAATCTACACAGTATCCCATAATGACAAATCAAAAACTTTTTAAAAAATGTTTGAAAATTTATGAAAAATCAAAAACTGAACACATTTACATTAGTATGTGGACTTTACCCAGTACTTTGTTGAAGCACCTTTGGCAGCGTTTACAGCCTCAAGTTTTCTTGGGTATGATGCAACAAGCTTGGCGCACCTGTATTTGGGGAGTTTCTTACATTCTTCTCTGCAGATCCTTTCAAGCTCTGTCAGGTTGGATGGGAAGCGTCGCTGCACAGCTATTTTCAGGTCTCTCTAGAGATGTTCGATCGGGTTCAAGTACGGGCTCTGGCTGGGCCACTCCAGGACATTGAGACTTGTCCCGAAGCCCCTCCTGCGTTGTCTTCGCTGTGTGCTTACAGTTGTTGTCCTGTTGGAAGATGAACCTTCGCCCCAGTCTGGGGTCCTGAGCACTCTGGAGCAGGTTTTCATCAAGGATCTCCCTGTACTTTGCTCCGTTCATCTTTCCTTCAATCCTGACTAGTCTCCCAGACCCTGCAGCTGAAAAACATCCCCACAGCATGACGCTGCCCGACCACCATGCTTCACTGTATGGATGGTGCCAGATTTCCAACAGAAGTGACGCTTGGCATTCAGGCCAAAGAGTTCAATCTTGGTTTCATCAGACCAGAGAATCTTGTTTCTCATGGTCTGAGTCCTGTAGGTGCCTTTTGGCAAACTCCAAGTGGGCTGTCATGTGCCTTTTACTGAGGAGTGTCTTTTGTCTGGCCACTCTACCATGAAGGTCTGATTGGTGGTGTGCTGCAGAGATGTTTTTCCTTCTGGAAGGTTCTCTGGAGCTCTGTCAGAGTGAGGCCCTTCTCCGATTGCTCAGTTTGGTCGGGCTCCCAGCTCTAGGAAGTCTAGGAGTCTTGGTGGTTCCAAACTTCTTCCATTTAAGAATGACGGAGGCCACTGTGTTCTTGGGGACCTTCAATGCTGCAGAAATGTTTTGGTACCCTTCCCCAGATCTGTGCCTCGACACAATCCTGTCTCTGAGCTCTATTGACAATTCCTTCGACCTCATGGCTTGGTTTTTGCTATGACATGCACTGTGACCTTGTATAAACGGGTGTGTGCCTTTCCAAATCATGTCCACTCAATTGAATTTACCACAGCTGGACTACAATCAAGTTGTAGAAACATCAAGGATAATCAATGGAGACAGGATGCACCTGAGCTCAATTTCGAGTCTCCTAGCAAAGGGTCTGAATACTTATGTAAATAAGGTATCGTTTTCTTTTTATATACATTTGCCAAAATTTCGAAACCTGTTTTTGTTTTGTCATTATGGGGTATTGTGTGTAGACTAATGATAATTTTTTTGATTTAATACGTTTTAAAATAAGGCTGTAATGTAACAAAATGTGGAAAAAGTGAAGGTCTGAATACTTTCTGAATGCACTGTATATTTGACATGGTAGGCAAAGGCTACAGATTGACTAATTTATTCTCCCTCCAGGAAATGGAGACTGACAAGAATGATGATGATGAGAAGAAGAAGAAAGGTAAGAGACAGTGGTTCAAGTCATGGCCTTCATTTAGGATTGGTAGTTGCCATTCCTTAGCTCAAGACCAATTATTTTAAAATAGGCTTCTAAAATAATTCCAAGTAGTGGGTATTTTATTATTTTACATAAATGTATTTTATGTGGATGCAGGGGGTGGCAACTTACCAGTTGGTGTTGTTTTTCCTTGGTCTCTTTCAGCTCCAAAATGTGGCTTCATCAAAGGGAATGAGAAGATTGTGAAGCTGCTTGACCGAGTCAAACCAGAGATCCTAGCACTGAGGGAGACAATCATTACAGTAAGAACTATACAGAGATCCTACCACTGAGGGAGACCATTACAGTGAGAATCATACAGAGATCCTCGCACTGCGGAAGACCGCCATTACAGTAAGAATTAGACCGATGTCCTAGCACTGAGACCATTACAGTAAGAATACAATAAAGCAACAGGGACCTCTTGTGGTCAAATGAGATGCAACGCTCTGATACAGGCTGGTGAAGGTTTCAATTTACTGTAGCAGTCATTGGTGTTTATCTTCCTAGGTGTCCTGCTGGATTCAGCATCTCATTCCCAAAATAGAGGATGGGAATGACTTTGGCGTTGCAATCCAGGTAAATGGTCAACACACGTATGTTTAAGGTCAAGTGGTCGTTCATGAAAAACATTAAACTGGTACAGATGGAATTGTATTCTCCTGAAGTTTCATTAAAATCGACATTTTCATGTGTTACTTCCAGGAGAAAATCTTGGAAAGAATAACTGCAGTGAAGACCAAAGTGGACGGCTTCCACACCAACATTAACAAGTATGATAGCTTTTCATACGTTCAAGTAACTTAGAGCAGTTGAGGTTATCATACATTGATCCTACATTTGACAATAACCTTTGACAAAATAGATATACATTTCACAATAACTTTTGGTCCTTCAGGTACTTTTCAGAGAGGGGTGATGCAGTAGCTAAAGCCTCCAAGTTAACTCATGTGGTGAGAATTGGCATTTGTAGACACTAACCAATTTTGTATTCAACTGACCCGATGTCTGACACATGCCCTTCTCTTACTCATCCCCATATTTCTTCTCCTTCTTCCTGTTATCAGATGGACTACCGCTCTCTGGTCCATGAGAAGGATGAGGCTGTTTACTCTGACATCAGAGTCATCCTTCTGGACATCCGTGGCTTCTATGTGAGTGACCCTGTTCCCTATATAGTGCCCCTTATAGGCTCTGGTGAAATGTAGTGCACTAAATAGGGAATAGGGTCCCATTTGGGACAGAGCCAAGATGCTACTACCGTATACACGACTATAGTAGTGTATATACTGCTACTACTAACACTAGTCTGTCTATCATTATTAATCTATAAGGGAAATGGGTCAAAGGGATGAATTCAAGTTTGTCTGATGTTTTTAGATCTCTAAAGTGAACTAATGTCAAGATGAAACTACGTCCCACAACTTGGTTTGTTTTAGGTCCAGCTATAAACCTCCAACCCCAAAGATAATCTCCAGTGTACTGTGAAAGATGCAAGAGCACTTACTTCAATGTTTCTATTTGTGTTTGTGTGCTACAGGCGGAACTGTATGACATCATCAGCAAGAACCTGGAAAAAGTCACTAATCCTAAAGGAGAAGAAAAGCCCTCAATGTACTGAGATACACATGAAGGGGGAGGAATGAAAGAATAGTCAGGCTCAACGATGTGACATTTTTCCAAGCTTAGACCACAGTTTGTAATAACCCGGGTGACATTGTATTATGCCATGCGATATTTGAAATGAGAGAATTTAGCTAGCGGGCTAGTTTGGCACATTTTCTACTAGCCTCAGTCTAGCATACTTGTTTAATTTCCATCCTTGGGTATCCTACTATACCAATCAGTCCTGTTTGTACATCTGCAACAAAGCTGCTTGGCTTTGTCCAGATTTTTCATTTTTTTTTTCATGCTAATAAACGCATCTTTAATGTTTAACACTGACCCTAGAGACTAATTTTGAAAACTTCCAGTGGACTTCTAGGGAAGACACCATAACGAACGTCGTCCACGCAGTAGAACTGTGGCGATTTTTAACAAGTAAAATCATTGGGAAATTAGCAGAAAGTGACGGCCGACGTTCTGTGGTCAAAGGTGAGAGGACACCCGTCCGCTGGGCATGGCTGACATTTGTGTTGGTCTGTCTTGTCCTTTTAGGGGCTACAAATGAACACACTGGGGGTTGTTTATTTCCAATGACACTTGATTCTGTGATTTATTTATAAGAAAAAATGTGTAGTTCCACTACATGGTAAAAATGGTTTACATGTCAAAGGTCAAACCAACTGTTGCTCTGTACACACATTATCAAGGCTTCATTAGGGAAAACACTTGTTACAAAAATCTTCTCAAAACTGAAAGAAAGAACCCAAAATATAACATTATCACAAACTGGTTAAAGTAAGTACTGATGAGAAGGCAAGTATACATCCACAAGAACAGAAAAAAATGTTTCAGAAAAAAACTGCTTTTTTCATACTTCAGGCCCTTCGCCTCCAGGTATGAGCTAGAACAGAAGAAGTAGTGACAATATATCATGCAGTAAGTGTTTGATAAGTTCAGCTTGAAATGCTTTACCTGCGCCATCGAATTGCAAGAGGGCAGTCACGTGTGTTTGCGAAGACGAGATCAAATACCGGTGTGTGTGGGCTCGTGTGGAAGGAAGCATTACTGTTAACCCTTTAACTGTATCTAATTGAAAAACATGTTGAAACAATTATTTCACCTTAAATTCCTATTACTAACAACTCAAATGAACTTCCAATAGTATTTTTTTTCTACTTGATGTTTATTTTGGAATCAACAGAGCTCTCTACCAGGTGGTTGAGAAGACAAAGTCATACCAGCAATGCCTAATTAATGCATTTTCAGGTGGTGGTTTCTGGAATGTCCTTCAAAATAGTTTATTTCAAATTAGCCAGGTTCTTCCACATCTTCAGACTACATTTTGAGATGCTTAACAATGTGCAGTTTTTTTTATTACTGTAGTAGTTATTTTATAGGTCGACCTTAAATGTGAATATTGATTAATTGACCCTATTGGCCATGAAATGTGCTTTAACGAATTGATGTTGCCTAATATAGTTTTGTCAACAATTTATATTTGAACCAAAATAGGTATTTTTATAAAAAGATGTATGTACCCTATTCTTAGTCCACCACTTTTACTGACAAAATGTTTAAAAAAATCAAAAAATAGCAGTTAAACTATTTATTTTCATATTCCTACTCTTCAAGGTCTCTACTAACAGGAATGGTGCAATATTAATCCCTCACCAACTGAATTCCTGCCTTTTATCCCATATCTTTAGTGACTGAGTTTTCTTATAGCGCTCTAAGTGGGCAAAGTTAGAGTGCCACAACACTGAACAGCAGGAACCCAAAAATATACAAAATAATGTAAAGTGGTGCTGGGGGAGTTGACCAATTAAGTTCAAGTGTAGGTTGTTTTCATATCCACTTATAAATCCATTGTCAAAACATGCTCTACCAGCCGGTTGAGAATAGGCTTAAAGTTAAGCAAGCAGCATGACCTCGCTACACCTACCATGGTGATGTTGTTGCCGTTGAGTAGGATCTGGTCCAGTTTGGTTATCCTTCTTCCCTCTGGTGTGATTTCACTAAAATACACAGTCATTAAGGAGAAGGATAAAACATGTCCAGAATCATCAGATCTGAAAGGATTTAATGGGTGAAAGCACTTACAATTCGGTCACGTCCTCCAACACCATGTCTGAAGCGGTGGGTGAAGGATCAACTGTATATTTACTGACAATACACTGAACAGAAATATAAACGCAGCATGTAAATCATTCGTCCCATGGTACATGGGCTGAAAAAGTGATATCAGAAATGTTCTATATGCACAAATTTGTTTACACCCCTGTTATTGAGCATTTCTCCTTTGCCAAGATAATCCATTCACCTGACAGGTGTGACATATCAAGAAGCTGATTAAACAGCATGGTCGTTACACAGGTGCACTTTGTGCTGGGGACAATAAAAGGTCACTAAAATGTGCAGTTTTGTCACACAGCACCATGCCACAGCTAACTGCAGGAATGTCCACCAGAGCTGTTACAAGATAATTTAATGTTAAATTCTCTACCATAAGCTGCATGCAACATCGTTTTAGAGAATTTGGCAGTACGTCCAACCGACCTCACATCCGCAGATGGCGTTGTGTGGGTGAGCGGTTTTCCGATGTCAACGTTGTGAACAGAGTGCCCCATGGTGGGGTTATGGTATGAGCAGGCATAAGCTACGGACAACGAACACAATTGCGTTTTATCAATGGCAATTTGAATGCACAAAAATACTGTGACGAGATCCTAAGGCCCATATTTTTATGCATCTGTTGGTCACATATACCATATCTGTATTCCCAGTCATGTTTAATCCATAGATTAGGGCCTAATGATTTCCTCATATGAACTGTAACTCAGTAAAGTCAATTAAATGATTGCATGTTGCGTTTATATTTTTGTTTAGCATAAATGACTACAGTAACAATGTTTGAATTGAATAGATTGCAAAACTACTGCTAAAGTGCAAAACCTTCATTAAAATGAACGACAAATAATGAGACGTTTTGTAGGACATTTCCAGAAAGGATACTGACAAAATCATCGAAACCCAACAGGGTGCCGACAATTTCTTTGTCGTTTTTCATGACAATATGGATTCGGGAACCTATACATTTGTCCACGAGCTCTGGAAGAGAACACAAAGAGGATATGTTGAAATCACATGATTACTTGCATGACCTATATCTATCCTACTCTGCCTTTGTAAGGTCTTTGAAAGCCAAGTTAATAAACAGATTACCGACCATTTAGAATCCCACTGTACCTTCTCCGTTATGCAATCTGGTTTCAGAGCTGGTCATGGGTGTACCTCAGCCACACTCAAAGTCCTAAACGATATCATAACCGCCATCGATAAGAGACAATACTGTGCAGCCGTATTCATCGACCTGGCCAAGGCTTCGACTCTGTCAATCACCACATTCTTATTGGCTGACTCGACAGCCTTGGTTTCTCAAATGACTGCCTTGCCTGGTTCACCAACTACTTCTCTGATAGAGTTCAGTTTGTCAAATCGGAGGGCCTGTTGTCCGTACCTCTGGCAGTCTCTATGGGGGTGCCACAGGGTTCATTTCTCGGGCCGACTCTCCTCTCTGTATACATCAATGATATCGCTCTTGCTGCTGGGGATTCTCTGATCCACCTCTACACAGATGACACCATTCTGTAAACTTATGGACCTTCTTTGGACACTGTGTTAACTAACCTCCAGCTTCAATTCCAAACAACTCTCCTTCCGTGGCCTCCAACTGCTCTTAAATGCAGGTAAAACTAAATGCATGCTCCTCAACCGATCATTGCCCGCACCTGCCTGCCCGTCCAGCATCACTACTCTGGACGGTTCTGACTTAGAATATGTGGCTCTATGGCCTATTTATTGCCTCACTTCCCTACTCTTCTACATTTGCACACACTGTACATAGATTTTTCTATTGTGTTATTGACTGCACATTTGTTTATGTGTAGCTCTGTGCTGTTGTTTTTGTCGCACTGCTTTGCTTTATCTTGGCCAGGTCGCAGTTGTAAATGAAAACTTGTTCTCAACTGGCCTACCTGGTTAAATAAAGGTGAAATAAAAAAGTAAAAGGGTATTTATGGTAGCCTTGAAAGCCGCTAGAGGGCGCTATTCTCCACTATCGTCTGGACTCAATGATACACTCAAGTCCCCCGGAAAGCACTTCGTACATAAAACATTCTCCATTCAGGCTGCATAGGTGTCGTTTCCTCAACGTGATTTAATGGTCCGCCAGCTTAAAAAAAAGGGGAAATATGCCTACCGTCTTAATAAAACACAATTTTCCACCACCATTTTCGGATTTTCTGACAATTTACGAATGTTGCATACCAAGTTCAGCCAATCTTTTGTTTACCCCTGGCGGTGTTCAACATCGGGAAGTAGCATTTGTCACTCTAGCACAGTGGTGGAAAATAGTGTTTTATTAAGACAGTAAGCATATTTTTCAGTTCTGTTTTTCACCAACGGGCCTTTAAATCAAGTTAAGGAGGAAACCGACACCTTTGCAGCCTGAATGGAGGATGACTTATGTACGAACCGGTCGCCAGGGGACGAGTGTATTACTGGCAGTGCAGATGTATGACGTAATTGAATAATAGCGCCATCTAGCGGTTTTTAAGATGAACTTGTCAACCCCAGGTAGCCCAGTGGTTAGACTCTAACCCAGTGGTTAGACTCTAACCGTTAGAGCATTGGGCCAGTAACCGAAAGGTTGCTAGATTGAATCCCTGAGCTGACAAGGTAAAAATCAATTGTTCTGCTCCTGAACAAGGCAGTTAACCCACTGTTCCTAGGCCGTCATTGTAAATAAGAATGTGTTCTTAACTGACTTGCCTAGTTAAACAAAGGAAGAAAAAAATAAGTAACTTTATTTGGCAGTTAAAGGTGCACTATGCAGAAATTGCTCCACCATTTCCTGGTTGCTAAAATTCAAATAGTTCCCCTAATTTCAGTTTCTGACAAAACAAGCAAGCATAGTGTAGGGAATTATTGTACCATCGTCAAATATCTTTTCCATAACCAACATTTTTATTTTTCATCTGTTTGAAGCTGGTGTACAAAACCAAGACGCAATAACGAACAGGAAGCATAGAAATAACACAGAGACCAGATCTACCGCTTCTTAGACTTGCTTTCAATGAGAATGACAGATCTATAACCCATTTCTATGGGAATTTAGTAGGGTCACCCAAAAAGTGACATATTGCAGCTTTAATATAGTCCATTTTTATTTAATCTCTTGAGATGGGAAAACCTGTTTATGAAGTTGAACATATGCTCTTTATGACAATGTTAAAAAGAGGTGAAATCTTTTTCATATTTTTTTAAAAATCAAATTACACTTCTCAAAAGGCACTGAATTGATGGAACGACCATGTCGAAATTGTAGAAATTGTTATAACATTTTGTAACATTAATTGAGGCAAACAAAAGATATGCAGCATGTGTCCCTCCCTCCTGAACAGTTTTAACGTTGGTTTGAAGTTTCTATATGATCAAAGAGTTATTGAAATTTGAATAGTTTGATCATGCACTTCGTTGATGGTCCCTAACTTGTTGCGTTGACCATGCGCTAGGCTGCCTACACCGTTGCTGTGCGATTATTTAAACTCGGGTCAGAATCGGGGAAAATTAAAACCTGTGAAATGTTGTACACATTTTTCTTTCATAAAGAGCCTAAGGTCTGTAGCTCAAATCGTTAACGAGCTACTGGTGTTTGAACGTCCGAATGTCGAATCTCAAACCAACTTTACCAGTGCTATACCTTAGCAATGCGGATATGCTACTGCTAACATGACTCCTGCATTTCATATCTGTCAAACCTGTAACTGTCGCAACACGACTTCAAGCGTTAACAACGTACTTGGTATCTGTAAAGCTAGCTGGACATTAAAATTATTAACAAAATCAAACAAACCAAGTGGGAGCAACTGTGATGGATTTGTAGCTGGGGTGGCCGCCATGTTTAGTTTGAAAAAGACGGAAGTAATCGACTGAAAAATGGATGATAGGAATCATCAGACTACAACAGTCGAACACAGACGGTGGTACCCGTCGTTGGGTGCGACGCAGATTCGGTCTGTCCTGCTGAGTCTTCACCCGACAAAAGTCCAGTGATCATGTTGCAGCAGTGTGTAGGAGGGAGATTTCTAGATGTGAGAAGTGTGCAGAAGGGCATGAGACAAGGGAATGTCTATTATCGGTGGAAATAGTGTGTGTTAACTGTAGGGGTGCCCATGGTGCTGGAGATCAGAGGTGTCCGGTGAGAGAAAGGCAGGTTGAGGTTGCAAGGATCAAAGTGGTACAGAAGGTGTCATATGCTGAGGCAGTGAAGAGTGTAGTAGAGGAAGATTGGTCCAGGGCGAGGGATCCTAACAATCCCTGTGAGTAGGCCAAGGCCAAAAGAGAGTGATAGGAATAATATGTACTTCAGTAAGGTTGGGTTCTTTAGCGTTCATAGCCATGGTTATCAACTGTACTGCAGAAATGGAACGTATATCACAGAACATAAATGTTGTGGTGGCAGCTGCAGAGAAGTACTTGGGTGTACGAGATTTTACTGCAGATGAGTTAGGTGTGTTTAATTAGTGTCCTGTCCTCACAGGCTGCCCCCCTGGTGTAGGATCAGATAGGGCCAAGTAGTGGAAGGTTGTAATGGGTGTAGGTTTCTTCCCTTTTCCTAACCTTTTTGTGTCACAGTGTAATGCATGTACACTCCAGAACAGTAGGCGGAAACACAGGGCTAGATAAGAGAAATAGATTAGTAAGGAGGCCGACCGGCCTTAAACTCCACTACAGTAGGTGGCGGTGTATGCACATTTCAGTTGGTTGCGATCCGCCAATGCAGATTTAAAGAAGAATTGCACTCATTTCTATTTTTACTCCAGCGCTGCGCTGTTTTGTATTGTGATAAATACATTTTTAAAGGAAGTAATCATTTAATAGCCGAAACAGAACAGAAAAAAAAGTTTACGTGATGCATTCAGTGGGCCAAATCATGTAAAACACTGGTGAAATCAGGCGCTACATTTGAGTGACGTCATCCTACTACTGCAACCTGACTGGAACAGACGAAGAGGAAGAGAAAATCCATCCATTGCGTTGATTGTGTGACTGCGGACGTTGATTCGAGGAGCAGAAGCAGCACCGCCCGTTCCAACCCTGTTTACATTGATATCTCAAGTGAAAAACAACACATAACTGCCCAAATATCTGCGGCCATGGAGTCGCATGGCAAAGAGGAACTCAAGGGACCAGTGTTACATATCGTGGTGGTCGGATTTCACCACAAGAAAGGCTGTCAGGTACGTCAAGCTTGGGTGGCATGCTAACTAGCTCCTTGCGCCAGTTTTTTTCGTAGCAGAAAATGCACTGGAGAGCTGCTCCTACTAGGCTACACAACACGTCGAGCATTGGGTAATGCCTGAATGAGGGTGCGAGTCAAATGGGTATTTGGCTGATCAGCAACAACAACCCGCCCAGGGACCGTTCCTGTTCTGTTCCACCGACCAGTGGTTGACAGACACACACTACTGCTTGGAAGGAAGTCATTGGTCACTTGTTGCTTATGGAAGAGCACTTATGGGGTAGACCAGGAGGGTATTACTAACACAGCATCTTCTTTACATAGCTAACACAGTTGTAAACAATCCGAGACCACATTGTTGGTTTACCTACAATTCATGGTAGTGCATGGCGAAGTTGTGCTATGTTGTGATGAAGCCTAACTATCTCGATTTATATGGGCCCAGAGGCACACTGATAACAGGCTTATATGTAAGAGATGGTATGATGCCTGTGCACCATTTATCAACTGCAATCAATGCCAAGTACTGCAACTGCATTAATTTGCACTTTTAACTGACATGAGATTTCATCTGAGATCTTGTCTCTCCATGGCTCATTAACTCACTCTTGGCCAGAGTTTTGTATTTCATCCTGCCAATGTTTGCACTAATTGCCTATACTGCCTCAGTTCTGTGACTATTAAATAACCTATTATTGGCAAATCCAAAGAGATATCCACAGTCACAGCCTGCAATGTTGTAACTGTGGTTTTAGTTTTTAGGGATTAGGATCAAGTTTAGAGAGTCACTGTCAAGTGAAGGAGAGCTTGACAGACACGCTGCATATAATGTTCATAACAAGGCCTAAGGACAGTGTTTACACCTGGTTAGTAACCTAGTGAAAGGGTGTGTGTGCGCGAAATTAACAGGGACAAGAAGATTATTGCAATAAACTTGAGTTATTATCTACAGAGCTTCTGAAGAGGAGGGGCTATCCCTCCAGAGGTACACAAATAGGCCAGCAGTGTCCCATAAAGAGCGGATGGGGAGATTTACTGCACATGTTTTCAACAAACACAATTTGCCCACAGGCCTTGCTGTATGTGTGTGAGTTATGCTCATTAGCTCCTGCTCAATAAAGTAGCCCAGCCTGCTGCACGCACATAAGTCTTTATATTTTTTTTTTTAAATAACAGAAAATCCTAGGCTCCGACTTGTTTTGCATTGCAGCCACAGACTGGAAAAAATATTCTTCTTCAATTCAATTTATATTAGGCTCTGTCAGTTTCTGTTCCGTTAACGCCATCTTAGCCATGTCTTAGTACCCTACCTTTAATGCACCACAGAGCCAACAGCCTGCCGCAAGAAGTTCAACAAGACAACAACGACCACTTTGTGTTCTGTTTATTTGTTACTGGCTGCTCTCCACCTTACTGCCTGCCTGCCCCTTTGTCCTGAAGAAAGTCTGCCTGTTGCAGAGCTCTCGGAGACCCAGCTGCTGCTCATTCTGACAGACGGATAAAAGGGGGTTGTGTGTGTGTGCGTGACAAACGGGCCCAAACCCACCCCCTTCCCCTTGTGATCACTACCACCAAACCGGTTAAAAACAGACCAGACCAGACAGAGGATTTTCTTTGTCAGGTAATAGCCTAGGTGTTCGCTCGAGGGTTAGGCTGCATCTCAAATGACACTATTCCATTTTATAGTGCATTACTTTTGACCAGAGTCCTAAGGGTGTCTTGTCAAATGTAGTGCACTATATAGGGAATATGGTGGAATTTGGGACACGGACAGGGATGTGGAGTGGTATTGTCTGTTACCTGATAGCAGACCTACTGGGTTAGACTGGGTATCACTAGATTAGGTTCTTGTCTTTCTGGCAGGGGGGCCTCGCTGACTGTGTCTCTCTCTTGCTCTTTCTCTCTGTCTATCAATTCATTTCAAAGAGGCTTTATTGGCATGAGAACATATGTTTACATTGCCAAAGAAAGTGAAATAAACAAAAGTGAGAAGAAACAAAAATCTCTCTCTCTCTGGGACCTGGGTAAAAGTAGTGCACTATATAGGGTATAGGTGCCATTTGGGATGCATCCTTGGTGTGGGATATCTTAGATCCTCACTCCCCCTCCCCTCAGAACTGCAGTTAGGGAGAGAGAGACCTCTCTGTGGGGGTAGTTGTGTGGGTCCTACACCTCACCTGTTCTTTCGTGGCACTAGAGAGCCTAGATGACACCTGTCTGTCACGTGAGTGGCTCTGTCAATAGAGGGATCAATGATTGTTGTAGGGACTGGGGAGGGGACATGGATATGGTGCTAAGGAGAGTGAGAGCTCTCTGGTTTCTATTGCTCCATGGTCAAAAGAAGTGCACTACATAGAGAACGGGGTGCCGTTTGGGGCTTACTTCCAGTTATTTTATGGCCTTTTTCTTAACTGCAAAAATATGGCCCTACAGTTTCACAATTGCAACATATCATCCTGGACTTTTGATCTGCACAGCACCAATGGCATAATTCCTTAGCAAATGTAGCCAGTATAAATGAGCAATTGCATAATAATTGCACATTACATATTATGTACTATTTGCCAAGGTTGTGGTTATTTGGCCTTTGGCCTGACCAAAATAGTAAACACAGCCAGCAAAGTAATTGGTCGACCACCGGCACATTTGAGCAGTCTGTTCAACAAGGCAACCAAAAAGAAGGCACTGGCTGTTGTTGGCGACCCCTCTCCCCCTCTTCATCCTCAGTTGGAGAGGCTTCCCTCTGGCTGGCGGTTCAGAATGCCCATGGCCAAGAAAAACGTGTTCTTACATTCCTTCGTTCATTGTGCTGTTGGACTACTAAATGCAAAGTCAATTGTATCAGTACATGTACTGATCTATCCAGGGCAGTTGGGACAGCGGTCAGTTGTGAGTGAATGTATCAATGTCCTCTATGTTGGTCGTGTATGTAACATGATGGACTGACTGGTTTAAATGTGATGATGTATTAATGTCCTCTATGTTGGTCGTGTATGTAACATGATGGACTGACTGGTTTAAATGTGATGATGTATTAATGTCCTCTATGTTGGTCGTGTATGTAACATGATGGACTGACTTGTTTAAATGTGATGATGTGAGAATGTATGTGTATGTGATCATTTTTAATGGAAGGTGATGCCAAAGAAACATTTCCATTCTGGATGGACAAAGTTGTATTCTATTTCCACCTCAAAGCTACAGGCGTCTTGTTGAACAAGTTGATGAACAGCTGATAACAAACAGGACCTTGAACATGTTCCGCACAATATCTTGAGGCTGCTGTGACTCATAGTCACATGATGATGAGTGTGAATAGCTCTCTTCATCTGTGCTACTGTTGTTATGCATGTTGTCCTTACTGTACACAGTGTATGAGCTATTATTTTCCCTAACAAATTAAGAGCCATATTTTCGAATTGTGTGCATTTGCCCTGCTTGCTTTTAGTTGAGTCATTTTACTCCCTTTGCTATGCTAAGTCAATCTGGTCCTTGCCTAAGATAGCTAGTGTTTGAGTTTTGTGGGGTAGTAGGACGGATACTGGGTATTGTATCATTATTTTTGCATTGTTTTCTCTCTCTCTCTCTCTCTCTCTCCTCAGGTGGAATACTCCTACCCTCCACTCATCCCTGAGGAGGGCCATGACAGCAACAACCTGCCTGAGGAGTGGAAGTACCTGCCTTTCCTAGCCCTGCCTGACGGGGCACACAACTACCAAGAAGGTACATAGGTTGTGTCCCAAATGGCACTCTATTCCCTTTATAGTGCACTACTTTTGACCAGGGCCCATAGGGTGCAATTTGGGAGTCACACAGTCACTTTTGCTTCTTTTCTTTCTTATCTGTCCATCTCTCCCACATTTGTTATTACACTGCTACTGATCGTTTCAACAAAATGTGGAGTGGAACATTCAACCCCTCTCTTTGACCCTGCAAGACTGTTCTCAGCCATCTTACCTGGTAAATTGATAGTTAAATAAATGATGTAAAAAATAATCTCTGCTGATGAGTTACCATTACCTCAGTGGAAAAATAGACTACATATCTTTGTCATCATGTTTGGCTTCGGTCTTAAAAGGCTACTGCTCATGTTAGAATGCAGAATCAGCAGGAAGGCTGGAAATTATAGTTTAAGCTAGTTTTATAGCCTAGCTGTGGTGCAGTGGATGACTTTGATGGTGTTGCTCTGTTGGGTAGTGTTGCCCTGAGGCCCTATATCTTGTCAAAGCCTCCTTCTGTTCATAATATCACTGAGGCCAACAGGCCGGCTCGTTAGTTAGCACTCATCATGTGATGTGATTTACCTTTAGTCTGCTGGCCTGCCTAGCTTGTTGTTGTAGTCAGTTGTACAACTGAAATGTGTCTTCCGCATTGAACCCATCCCCTCTGAAAGAGAGGGAGTGAACAATATTGAAGTACGACTGAACCATAAAATAAACTTCTCCTTTCGAAAACGTCCTATGTGGCATCGATACGAGTCAGAAACCGTTATTCTAGTGCCAAAATTGACTACAATGTGTAAATAGGATAATTTTGGTCATAAACTCCATTGTCCAAAATGGAGATTTGTGAGATAATTATAAAGTAATTGTATGTCACAGAATGAAGGGTACCGTAACACTTTTCCGTTTATTTCAATCCTGGCCACATGCTCACAGCTGGCAGCACCCAAGTAATCATCAATTCGGAGCACAGCTGCCCAGTACCCGATCTTAATGCCCATGGTCAATTTTAATTGTATTCGTATTTATTATGGATCCTCCTCTTCCTGGGGTCCAGCAAAATGAAGGCAGTTTATACAATTTTAAAAACATTACAAAACATTCACAGACCATGTGCCCTCAGGCCCCTACTCCACCACTACCACATATATACAGTGCAAAATCCATGTGTCCGTGTGTGTGTGTAGTGCGTATGCTATCGTGTGTGTGTGCATGTGTCTGTGTCTATGTTTGTGTTGCTTCACAGTCCCCGCTGTTCCATAAGGTGTTTTTTTTAATCTGTTTTTTTAATCAAATTTTACTGCTTGCATGAGTTACTTGATGTGGAATAGAGTTCCCTTTAGTCATGGCTCTATTTAGTACTGTGTGCCTTCCATTGTCTGTTCTGGACTTGGGGACTGTGAAGAGACCTCTTGTGGCATGTCTTGTGGGTTATGCATGGGTGTCCGAGCTGTGCCCCAGTGGTTCAAACAGACAGCTCGGTGCATACAACATGTCAATACCTCTCATAAATGCAAGCAGTGATGAAGTCAATTTCTCCTCCCCTTTGAGCCAGGAGAGATTGACATGCATATTATTAATATTAGCTCTATGTGTACATCCAAGGGCCAGCCGTGCTGCCCTGTTCTCAACCAATTGCAATTTCCATAAGTCCTTTTTTGTGGCACCTGACCACACGACTGGACAGTAGTCCAGGTGTAACAAATCTAGGGCCTGTAGGACCTGCCTTGTTGACAGAAGAAGGTAGATCAGGTTCTTATCATGGACATACTTCTCCCCATCTTAGCTACTGTTGTATCAATATGTTTTGACCATGACAGTTTACAATCCAGGGTAACTCCAAGCAGTTTAGTCACCTCAACTTTGCTCAATTTCCACGTTATTTATTACAAGATTTAGTTGAGTTTTAGGGTTTAGTGAATGATTTGTTCCAAATACAATGCTTTTAGTTTTAGAAATATTTAGGACTAGCTTATTCCTTGCCACCCACTCTGAAACTAACTGCAACTCTTTAAGTGTTGCAGTCATTTCAGTCGCTGTAGTAGCTGACATGTATAGTGTTGAGTCATTTGAATACATAGGCATTCTGGCTTTCCTCAAAGCCAGTGGCAATTCATTAGTAAAGATTGAAAAATGTAAGGGCCTAGACAGCTGCCTTGGGGAATTCCTGATTCTATCTGGATTATGTTGGAGAGGCTTCCATTAAAGAAAACCCCATGTGTACTGTTCGACGGGTAACTCTTTATCCACATTATAGCAGGAGGTGTAAAGCCATAACACAAGTTTTGCCAGCAGCAGACTATGATCGATAATGTCAAAGGCCGCACTGAAGTCTAACAAAACAGCCCCCAAAATCTTTTTATCATCAATTTCTCTCATCCAATCATCTGTTGTTTGTGTAAGTGCTGTGCTTGTTGAATGTAATTTTCTATAAGCATGCTGAAAGTTTCTCAATTTGTTTACTGTAAAATAGCATTTGCATCTTGTCAAACACAATTTTTTCCAAAAGTTTACTATGGGTTGGCAAAAGGCTGATTGGTCGGCTATTTGAGCCAATAAAGGGGGCTTTAACATTCTTAGGTAGCGGAATGACTTTTGCTTCCCTCCAAGCCTGAGGGCACACACTTTTCTAATAGGCTTAAATTGAAGATGTGGCAAATACGAGTGGCAATATCGTCCGCTGTTATCCTCAGTAATTTTTCATCCAAGTTGTCAGACCCCGGTGGCTTGTCATTGTTGACAAGACAAAAAAAATGTTTTCACCTCTTCCACACTAACTTCACGGAATTTAAAATTACAATGCTTGTCTTTCATAAGTTGGTCAGTTAAGCTTGGATGTGTAGGGTCATCATTTGTTGCTGGCATGTTATGCCTAAATTTGCTAATCTTGCCAATTAAAAAATCATTAGTGGTTGGCAATATCAGTTGGTTTTGTAATTTAATGAGCCATCTGTTTCAATGAATGGTGGAGCTGAGTTTGCCTTTTTTCCCCAGAATTTCATTTAAGGTGCTCCAAAGCTTTTTCTATCATTCTTTATTTAATTTATCTTGGTTTCATAGTGTTGTTTCTTCTTCATCTTCTTTTTATTCAGTTTATTCACATGATGTCTCAATTTGCAATAAGTTTGCCAATCGGTTGTGCAGCCCGACTTATTTGCCATTCTTTTTGCCTCATCTCTCTCAACCATATTTTTTTCCAATTCCTCATCAATCCACGGAGATTTAACAGTTTATAGTCATTTTCTTAATGGGTGCATGCTTATTAGCAACTGGTTTAAGCAATTTCATAAATGTGTCAAGTGCAGTGTCTGTTTGCTCCTCATTACACACCACGGACCAACAGATATTCTTTACATCAATAACATAGGAATCACCACAAAAGTTATTGCACACTATATTAGGCCCAGCCTTTGGAACTTTGGTTTTCCTAGATATGGCTACTATATTGTGATCACTACATCCAATGGATTTGGATACTGCTTTCAAGAAAATTTCTACAGCATTAGTAAAGATGTGATCAATACATGTTGACGATTTCATTCCTGTGCTGTTTGTAACTACCCTGGTAGGTTGACTGATAACCTGAACCAGGTTGCAGGCACTGGTTACAGTTTGAAGCTTTTTCTTGAGTGGGCAGCTTGATGAAAGCCAGTCGATATTTAAATCACCTAGAAAATATACCTCTCTGTTGATATCAAATACATTATTATATCAAATAATAATATCATTATAATATCATTATATCAAATATATCAAATACTTACAAAGACTGTTAACACTTGGTGGTCTGTAGCAGCTTCCCACCAGAATGGGCTTTAGGTGAGGCAGATGAACCTGTAGCCATATTGCTTCAACAGTATTTGACATGAGATCCTCTCTAATCTTTACAGGAATGTGGTTCTTAATATAAACAGCAAATTTGGTTTGACATTCAATATCCCTATGAGGCTAGTTGAGAACCATCAGTAAATTATACAATGTACATGGGACAATATATTTTTAAATGTCAATAGCTCACATTTCAATGACTTTAATTTCTACAATTGAAAGTTGCATTGAGGTTTTAATCTACAAATATTGAAAGCATATAATGAGACAACTAAAAGGTGTGCAACATTAAAATATTGTCCCATTTACATTGTGTAATTTATTGACAGTCCCTAACTAGCCCAACAGATCAGCTATCCAAAGTCAAACCCATTTTGCCACAAGGCGCACACCTGATGATTTGAAGCTAATTGGAGAAAAAAGTTCTATAGCTGTTTAAAGTTCAAATCAAATTTATTGGTCACATGCACATGGTTAGCAGATGTTATTGCGAGTGTAGCGAAATGCTTGTGCTTCTAGTTCCGACAGTGCAGCAGTATCTAACAAGTATTATCTAACAATTCCACAATACCTAATACACACAAATCTATGTAAAGGAATGGAATAAGAATATATAAATATATGGATGGGCAATGTCCGAGCGCATAGGCTAAGATGCAATAGATAGTATAGAATTCAGTATATAAATATGAGATGAGTAATGCAAGATATGTAAACATTTTAAAGTGGCATTATAAAAGTGGCTAGTGTTCCATTTATTAAAGTGGCCAATGATTTCAAGTCTGTATGTAAGCAGCAGCCTCTGTGCTAGTGATGGCTGTTTAACAGTCTGATGGCCTTGAGATAGAAGCTGTTTTTCAGTCTCTCTGTCCCAGTTTGGATGCACCTTTACTGACCTCGCCTTCTGGATGGTAGCAGGGTGAACAGGCAGTGGTTCGGGTAGTTGTTGTCCTGATCTTTTTGGTCTTCCTGTGACATCGGGTGCTGTAGGTGTCCTGGAGGGCAGGTAGTTTTCCTCCGGTGATGCGTTGTGCAAACCGCACCACCCTCTCTCTCTGGGACCTGGGTAAAAGTAGTGCTCTATATAGGGTATAGGTGCCATTTGGGATGCATCCTTGGTGTGGGATATCTTAGATCCTCACTCCCCCTCCCCTCAGAACTGCAGTTAGGGAGAGAGAGACCTCTCTGTGGGGGTAGTTGTGTGGGTCCTACACCTCACCTGTTCTTTCGTGGCACTAGAGAGCCTAGATGACACCTGTCTGTCACGTGAGTGGCTCTGTCAATAGAGGGATCAATGATTGGTGTAGGGACTGGGGAGGGGACATGGATATGGTGCTAAGGAGAGTGAGAGCTCTCTGGTTTCTATTGCTCCATGGTCAAAAGAAGTGCACTACATAGAGAACAGGGTGCCGTTTGGGACGTGCTCCCAGTTATTTTATTGCCTTAACTGAACTGCAAAAATATAGCCCTACACAATCGCAACACATCATCCTGGACTTTTGATTTGCACAGCACCAATGGCGTAATTCCTTAGCAAATGTAGCCTGTATAATGTAGCCTGCAGTTGTGGGCGGTGATACAGTTGCCGTGTACCAGGCGGTGATACAGCCCGAAAGGATGCTCTCAATTGTGCATCTGTAAAAGTTTGAGGGTTTTAGGTGACAAGCGAAATTTCTTCATCCTCCTGAGGTTGAAGAGGCGCTGTTGCGCCTTCACCACACTGCCTGTGTGGGTGGACCATTTCAGTTAGTCAGTGATGTGTACGCCGAGGAAAGTTATCTGAAAGGGTGAGTGACTGTAACTGTGTATTGTTTTGGCAGAACGATTCCCACGTTCGAACACATACACAAAAGACATCCACATCAAAGCCACCTTCCAAAACGCAAATCTCATTCTGTCGCATTTCCTAATGAGGAGAATTTAAACCTAGGCTAAATCAGGTTCAGCCCCCCCTTTAAGAAGTTTGTTATAGCCATAGAATTAGAATCTCATTCTTGTTCTGTGGTTATAGGTCCTGCATACAGCTTTATGAGACCGAGTATTAGCCTAATTACACTCCCAATATTTTTCAGTACTCAGCTATTCCATATTTCACACTGTAGGCCCAGTGTGTGTGTTTGTTCAGCGGCTGCTTGCTTGAAGGATGCAAATAAACCCTCTGTGACGCAGTAGATTTTATTACTGAGCGATTCTGCTGCAGTGCAGTCAGGCTATAAAAGCAACAGCATCAACAACACGAGACAGACTCGTGCATGGGATGGCAGAGTTCATGGGAGTAGAGCAGCTTAGTGCTACTGGGGAGTGAAATGCACAAGGCAATACAGCTGTGGCCCATCCTGACTGCTTGGCCCCGGCCTGCTTAATCACTCACTGGCCTTGCAGAGATGTGATGGGTTCTTGGTTGCTGCTGTGTTCCTGTAGCTATCGGAGTCAGCCTTACAACATTAGAAAACCACTCCCTCATCATCATGGCCGTTGGTCCAGAGGCGACCCGACCTTTTCTCATCAAATCGAATGAATTTCCATTGCTCCTTGTATCCACATACAATCCACAGTAGACAAGGGACAACCATGTCCTCCTTTTTTATGTTGTCCTCTTGATGCTCCTATTAGCTTTATGTAACTGTAATAACTGTCAAATCCTTGGAATCTCTTGTCAGGTTATTGAAGTCATAGATAGTTCAGTTATGTTTTAATGCCACAACAACAGATGTTCAGTCTACTGTGTAATTTGAATTTGCCAATGCAGAAAGGATTGTTGCATGCTTCATTGGCTAATTAACCATCAGCCTAATTAAATAGAGAGACCAGTAACGGTCCAGAGATGTTATATGTAATTAAATGTTTACATTTAATCAACTTTGGCAGATCCAGAGTGACCTACAGTCAGTGTAGTTAACTAGCCTAAGGTTTGTAGGAACAACAACCACACATCACAATTATTGCAAGAAGATCCTTCTTCGAAATAGCCGTTGCTGTTTTGTTTTGCAGACACCGTGTACTTTCACCTCCCTCCTTTCAGTGGAGCAGATATGAAGTGTGTGTATGGAGTCTCCTGCTATCGCCAAATAGAGGCTAAGGTTGGTTCCCCGTCGTGGCACTTTAATATTCAAGAGACACAGCTATTCGTGTCTTCTGCTGCTTTACATAAAATAAAGCAGAGTAGTGTCTCTTCTTTGCTCTCTCTGTGGTTATGTTTGCTGACTGTTTTCTGACTGTTTGCTGACGTGCCATTAGGTGTAGGCCTCAAAACGTTGGTTGTTTTTCCTTTTCAGTCCCTGAAGGTCCGACTGGCTGACGTCACCAGGGAGACGGTCCAGAAGAGCGTGTGTGTCCTCAGTCGAGTGGTGAGTCGGCTAACATGTGACAAGGTTGTGAGAAAGGAAGGAAGAGGTCTAGAAGCAGGGGGAGATGGGAGTGTCTGCCTCGTGGTCCTGTTTAAAATATATATACACTGCTCAAAAAAATAAAGGGAACACTTAAACAACACAATGTAACTCCAAGTCAATCACACTTCTGTGAAATCAAACTGTCCACTTAGGAAGCAACACTGACTGACAATAAATTTCACATGCTGTTGTGCAAATGGAATAGACAAAAGGTGGAAATTATAGGCAATTAGTAAGACACCCCCAAAAAAGGAATGGTTCTGCAGGTGGTGACCACAGACCACTTCTCAGTTCCTATGCTTCCTGGCTGATGTTTTGGTCACTTTTGAATGCTTGCGGTGCTTTCACTCTAGTGGTAGCATGAGACGGAGTCTACAACCCACACAAGTAGCTCAGGTAGTGCAGTTCATCCAGGATGGCACATCAATGCAAGCTGTGGCAAAATGGTTTGCTGTGTCTGTCAGCGTAGAGTCCAGAGCATGGAGGAGCTACCAGGAGACAGGCCAGTACATCAGGAGACGTGGAGGAGGCCGTAGGAGGGCAACAACCCAGCAGCAGGACTGCTACCTCCGCCTTTGTGCAAGGAGGTGCTGCTTCCTAAGTGGACAGTTTGATTTCACAGAAGTGTGATTGACTTGGAGTTACATTGTGTTGTTTAAGTGTTCCTTTTATTTTTTTGAGCAGTATATATATATATATATTTAACTAGGCAAGTCAGTCAAGAACAAATTCTTATTTACAATGATGGCCTACTGGGGAACAGTGGGTTAACTGCCTTGTTCAGGGGCAGAAGGACAGATTTTTACCTTGTCAGTATCTCCAGGATACTCCTGTTTGTCTGACGTGTGTTGGCGGTTTGAGACTGGGGGCTGGACTAGGGGATCTCTCTGGGAAAAGGTCTCCTGGAGCACTCTGACTTTGTCCCAAATGGCATCCTATTCCCTATTTTTTAAATATTAAAAAAATAAATAATAATACACTACATAGGGAATAGGGTGCCATTTGGGACGCTGACTGTGACCCCTGGGGGTCAGTGGACAGCTCCCATAATTCAGTTACGGAACAGCTGACAAGGCAGGAAGGGGCACGCTTCCTTGGGTAATGAGAGCTGGTATGGTGGAGGAAACACCAGAATCATTGACTGTGTAGGCTGTTTTAAATTCTTTTCCAGGATAAGTCATTAGAATTTAGTTTTTTTATTAATCTTGTCACCAAAACTGTGTTTATAGTGTGTATACTGTAAATCCCCACAGGACAGCAGTCAGTGAGTGAAGTAGCTTATATAACTTGGAGGTTAATGTTGTTGTTAACAATGTTGATGTCTGGCTCTCCCGAGTGGCGCAGCAGTCTAAGGTACTGCATCGCAGTGCTAGAGGCGTCACTACAGACCCGGGTTCAATCCCGGGCTGTATCACAACCGGCCATGATTGGGAGTCCCATAGGGAGGCGCACAATTTGGCCCAGCGTCGTCCGGGTTAGGGGAAGGTTTGGCCGGGGGGGCTTTACTTGGCTCATTGCGCTCTAGCGACTCCTTGTGGCGGGCCGGGAGGCTTGCTGGCTATTTCTGGTCAGGACTAAGAGAAGTTGTTTCGCTTCCTCACATAAGCAAATTGACAGGTGCTAATCACCACACACTAGGCTGGGCTAACTGCCCTCACTCACTCACTGATGAGTGTTTCTCTCCTCTTCCTCCCCAGCCTCTGTACGGTCTTCTTCAAGCTAAACTACAGCTCATCACACACGCCTACTTTGAGGAGAAAGACTTCTCACAGATATCCATATTGAAAGTGAGTTTTTTGAGGTTTGAATCACAAAGGCTTGAATCACTTTCTTCTTTGATTTGTGACCTTTTGTGTTTATGAAACATTGAACTTAGAACCTTAACTTTTCTCTCTCTCTCGCTCCCTCTCTGACTGTCTCTCTTTCTGTCTCCTTCTCTCTCTCCCTCCACCTGTAGGAGTTGTATGAACACATGAACGGTTCTCTGAGAGGAACGGCTCTGGAGGGATCACAAGTGTTCCTGGGTAAAATTGTCCTGCTATTCTATCTGGCTCCAACACTAGGTGCATTGCAAATTACACCTTATTCTCTATTTAGGCTGCCATTTTGGGACACAGACCAGGGCTGTGGAGCATGTCAGTCTCTCACTCGCAATCTGCTCTCGCTAAAATGACTGCTGTTGAATGATCCTGTCTGTGGTGTCTGTCCTAGATAAGCCATAGAAATCTGTCAGTCAGGTGTGTCATTGTGTCACTTGTTATGGTGTTCAGATCAGCTTACAGAAAGAGGACTGTCCTATTTGAGGATGTCTTCGGTCTTCTTTTTTGTGTGACATTGAGTAACGCCCCAAAACATGTGGGTGTGCGTTCCAAATGGTGCCCTATTCCTATGCGTTCCAAATGGTGCCCTATTCCCTATATAGTGCACTACTTTTGACCAGGGCCCATAGAGCTCTGATAAAATAAAACACTATATAGGGTGCCATTTGGGACGGCAATTCACACGTATGATAAATGTCCTCCTTCATGCAAATGGCACGTACTTGATGCACACATTTTCTCCCGACAGGTATGTCACCAAGAGATTTAATACTGCACTTTCGACACAAGGTAAATTCATGTGTTTTGAGGCAATCAAATGGCTTGAAACATCTAGATTACGTACCAAATGGCATTCTGTTCCCTATGTAGTGCACTACTTTTGACCAGAGTGCCTTGAACTGAGCCCTATGTACCCTGGTCAAAAGTAGTGCCCTATAAAAGGAATAGAGTGTACCCTGCCCAGATTGGTAGGTAGTTGTTGACATGCTTCTTCTCTCATTCACCCACTTAGGTTCTTATTCTCTTCAAACTGATTCTGCTGGAGAAGAAGGTGAGGATTTCAATTATATCTATCTATCACCACAATGGGGAATTACTTTGGGCATGTGAGTCTTCAACAACAACATGACAGCATATCATAAATGACACCACACACAGTGACTTCATAGCAAGATAGAACCGCGTCAGTAATCATCATCATACCATAAGACATTACCGGCATAACTCCCTCTAGGGGTTTGTAGTCAGAATACATGGCCTTACTGTTTGTGTGTCTGTCTCTGTCTGTCTCTCTGTGTGTGTGTGTGTTTCCTCTTGCAGGTGCTGTTCTACGTATCTCCAGTCAACAGACTGGTAGAAGCTCTGATGACTGTACTGTCACTGTTCCCAGGTGAGCACCAGCATAGAGGTCCTATCATTATGATTCTACATACTCTACTCATGCCCCCTTAGTTTTTCCTCTAAGGTGTTTGTTTCTTCTTCATCATGGGGGTTCAAAGGTCAAACCTCATGTTGTGTGTTCATTCCTCTAGGCATGATAGAGCACGGCCTGGCCGACTCGTCCCACTACCAGCCCAAGAGCAGTGTCTCAGAGGACATCAGCCTGCTGGAGTGTGTGTCGGGGGCTGAGGAGTTTGTCTCTGTCTCTGTCACTGACATCACCAACGCTACGCTGGAGCTGGTAGGGGAGGAGGGTTTCGGTGAGGACCAGACTACCACCACCTCCACGGAGGCCTCACAGCGGACAGCCTCACCCCCAGACACCTCCACCCCAGCTGGGGCTAGCACAAACCTCAAGCCCCCCTCCCGTACCTCCCCAGACTCGTCAGAGAGCGACTGGGAGACACTGGACCCTAGCGTGCTGGAGGACGTTCCAAAAGATTCTGAGACACGGGGTTTAGGTTTGGGGGTGGAGCACCCAGAGACGTTTGACCCAGAGCCAGGTGTCCCCATCACAGTTCAGCCCCAGGGCCAGTCAGCAGGGCAAGGGGAGCAGGTGGCTGTCACTCAGGGCCTAGTGTCAGGCCTGGAGGAGGACCAGTACGGACTGCCACTTGCCATCTTCACCAAGGTATGTTTTTTGGGGGGTATTTTGACTTTTTATTGATCGATGGATGAGAATATGAGATGGATGAGAGTATGAGATGGATGAGAATATGAGAGTATGAGATGATGAGATGGGGAGATGGATGAGAATATGAGATGATGAGATGGGTAGATGGATGAGAATATAAGATGGGTAGATGTATGAGATGATGGATGAGAGTATGAGATGGGGAGATGGATGAGAATATAAGATGGGTAGATGTATGAGATGATGAGATGGGTAGATGGATGAGAATATAAGATGGGTAGATGTATGAGATGATGGATGAGAGTATGAGATGGGGAGATGGATGAGAGTATGAGATGGGGAGATGGATGAGAGTATGAGATGGATGAGAGTATGAGATGGATGAGAATATGAGATGATGAGATGGGGAGAAGGATGAGAATATGAGATGGGGAGATGGATGAGATGGGGAGATGGATGAGAGTATGAGATGGGGAGATGGATGAGAGTATGAGATGGATGAGAGTATGAGATGGATGAGAATATGAGATGATGAGATGGGGAGAAGGATGAGAATATGAGATGGGGAGATGGATGAGATGGGGAGATGGATGAGATGGGGAGATGGATGAGAATATGAGATGGGGAGATGGATGAGAATATGAGATGGGGAGATGGATGAGAATATGAGATGGGGAGATGGATGAGAATATGAGATGGGGAGATGGATGAGATGGGGAGATGGATGAGAGTATGAGATGGGGGGATGGATGAGAGTATGAGATGGGGAGATGGATGAGAATATGAGATGGGGAGATGGATGAGAGTATGAGATGGGGAGATGGATGAGAGTATGAGATGGATGAGAGTATGAGATGGATGAGAATATGAGATGGGGAGATGGATGAGAGGAATAAAACACAGAAAGGGAGTGGTGGAACGAGGGGATCGAACCACTGCCTCTAGGGTCATGTGTGGAGCGGCAACACTATGATTAGACCAGCCTCTCACCAAGTTATGTTGGACTGTTCCACTAGGAAAAGGCCAACACTGCATGGGATACAATTAAGAATGGGGGGGGTACAAATTGAGGAAGTGGCAGAAACCAAACTACTAGGGGTGCAGCTAGACAACTGCTTATCATGGTCATCTCAAATATCTAATCTATGTAAAATATATATATATATATATATATATATATATATATATATATATATATATATATATATATATATATATATTAAAACTGCATGCATGATCAGAAGGATAGCTAAATATTTACCAGGAAAGATTCTTAAGCAAATAACACAAGCATTAATTGGGAGTCAGGTGAACTACTGTTCTGTGGTCTGGGGAAATGCATCATCAAGTGAAGTTAGGAGGCTGCAGAATGCACAGAACAAAGCAGCAAGGATTGTTTTAAGGTGGAGATATGGTTCTTCTCCTGTAGTCATGTGCAATGCTTTTGGTTGGTCATCAATCAACAAGATCATTGAAAAAACATGCTTATTTTATTTCATAATATACATTTAAAACAGCCAAACTCTATTCACAACGGTATTCAGTTGGTAAGAGACAGACATTCAGTAAATACTAGCAATAGATTGTCCACCATCTATGTGTTATCCAGACAGAAAAGAGAAATAGGCAAAATAACATTTCAATTTAGAGCAATAAAGAAATTGAATAATTTAACTGAGCAAACCAGAAACCTTTCAATATATAGATTTAAACAATACTTTAAAACCATTTAAACTTAATACATAAGAAAGTTGTGCTGGACTATGGTAGATGAAGAATCAATAAATATTTTTAGACTGAGTATCTATCGGGTCAATATGTTATTGTATTGTCTGTTTGTAACAGTGTGTTATATGTGAAAATGTGTTCGTATTATAAATTGTATTTTAATGTTTAAGGACTCTTGGAAGATTAGTCCAAATGAGGACTAAAAGAGATCCAAATCACTATCTTCACCAAGGTACTTCAGTTCAAATTCAAAAAGCTTTATTGTCCAGCGTCAACTTAACATAAGATTTAAAAACAAAAAAAAGTACCACTCACCAGAGACACAGATAATTTTCCTTTTCAACCACAATGAATAAGATTACATAGACCGAGAGGACCTGATCCTAGATCAGCACTCCTACTCTGAGACGCTTGATACATACATCCCCAGATCAAGACTAAGGATAACCACACACTCTAACCTCTATGCCTGTGGTTGCCAGGGTTACCTGTGCCTGCCCTACATGGCCTTGCAGCAGCACCACCTGCTGTCAGACGTGACGGTGCGCGGCTTTGTCGCTGGGGCAACCAACATTCTCTTCCGTCAGCAGAGGCACCTGAGTGACGCTATCGTTGACGTGAGTCCTGCTCTCCATCTCTCCTCCCTCCCTCCCTCCATCTCTTTCTCTTCATCTCTTCTCTCTCCATCTCTCAATCTATCCTCTCTCCTCTCTCCCATAGATCTTGTGATCTCAAGTGTGTACTGACAGTCTGCTACTCTTAGTGGAGAATTAGTGGAGAGCTTAGGAGAGCATTGGTCTGTTTTTAACCGGTTCTCTCTGATTCTAGGTTACAGATAGTGATCTTGTCCTTTTTTGTAGTTCTATGCTGTTTTCATAATGAGTGTTTAAGTCTCCCACGTGTATGCTGCCTATCAGATTTGGCCTCTTTTTCCCAGATATCTTGAGTTACTGGGTGCTTTGTGTGTGTGTGTGTGTGTGTGTGTGTGTGTGTGTGTGTGTGTGTGTGTGTGTGTGTGTGTGTGTGTGTGTGTGTGTGTGTGTGTGTGTGTGTGTGTGTGTGTGTGTGTGTGTGTGTGTGTGTGTGTGTGTGTGTGTGTGTGTGTGTGTGTGTGTGTGTGTGTGTGTGTGTGTGTGTGTGTGTGTCCATCCATCCTACTAGGTGGAGGAGGCTAAGATCCAGATCGGGGACCCAGAGTTGAGGAAGCTGCTGAGCCTGACCACGGCTGACCTGCGTTTCGCCGACTACCTGGTCAAACACGTCACGGAGAACCGCGAGGACATCTTTCTGGACGGGACAGGCTGGGAGGGAGGGGACGAATGGATTAGGGCCCAGTTTGGACTTTACGTCCATTCTCTCCTGTCCTCTACCTTACAAGAAGGTAGGACACTTATTGCCCGGGATGTGTTTCTTTTCTCATGAATGACAACACCTTCCTCTAGTCCTACTACTATTTCCATGTGGTATCACTTCCTGCTCACATCGTTGAACTTGACTATACTACTCCTAGTCATTCGTCTCAGATGATTTCAACAGCTAAATGCTCCTTTGTGTGTGTGTCTGTGTCCAGACAATGAGAAGTTGCTAGCGGACTGGGGCACGCCCTTCATCTCAGCCTGGAGGATCACACACAACTACAGAGTGTGGTTCAGCAACAAACACCCAGCCATGGCCAAGATCACCCCAGGGTAAGATGGTATCCTATTCCCTGCACTACTTTTGACCAGGGCCCGTAAGGATCAAAGGTAGTGCACTATATAGGGGGGTGGCGGGATGGGAGGGTGGTTGGATCGGCCAAATGATGTTGCTACACTTTTTCAATTAATTATTTACAAAAAATGTACTTCTGATGTAAAATGACTTGTGTTATTTCCTCTTTCTCAGCCATCCGTTCCAAGGGCAGTACAGTGCTGCTGATCTGAAATTAAGATTCTCACAGTGAGTACTTAATTCTTCATTGATTACCCGTATGCATACAGTATCAGTAATATAGGCTATATCCAATGTGTATTTACTTTAAATCAGTTAAATGACAGTACTGAGAAAACATAGATGACTGCCCCCCAGTGGTGAATTCAGAAGGGTTTCTGTGCCAGGTAGAATTTAGTCTGTGGGTCAGCATATAGGGAGACTTACAATTGGTTTTGCTCAACTCCTGCGTCCTCTCTCCTCCGTCCTGCCTCGCCTCCTTTTGGGAAAGGTCGAAGGTAATCATGAACGAAGATGCGCTTGTATGAAATTACTCTCCTTGCCCCATTAGGCAAATGTTTAGAGGGGTGGAATCCCAAAATAAATGTGTCAAGTGATAAAAAAATAAAAAATGAAGTTGGTTGTGCAATACTTTTCCTTTTATCTATAAAATGCATCCTATCGTTTTTAAACGTGCGCACCAACCGTTGATTCAAAGAGGGCGTGGCTGATTAACAAAACACTCCTGCTCTTGCCGCCAGGAGGAGGCTCTTGTGCATCCTTGGCCGAAGTAGGTCATCGAGGAGGGAAGCATACTCTTCGGTTCACCGACTAATGAATTGACACTCCTCAACCACTAATCTGTTTCCGGGTCACGGAGGAGAGGAGGACGGAAGGAGTCGAGGAGAGGACAGACTTTTGCCTAAATGAGAATCTCCAATTGTTATTTTTTTATTAAACCTTTATTTAACTAGGCAAGTCAGTTATGTGATAGTGAATCTATTTTTTGCCAAGTCTTTGAGGGGAGAGTTCGAGTCAAGTTGTATTATTGAGGACCAACAGATAGAAATCAGGGTAAATGGATGAAAACCAATGTTATAGGTAACTTTGGATATGTTTACCCTCAGTTTACAGCAGAACACCTGCAGTAAAATTGTATATTTTTTCCCGTTTTGAGGTTAATAGACTCAAAATACCATCTTGGTACAACTTCTATTCTGAGCAAAGTGGGGAAATGAATCCCAAACCAAGTTGGAAGGCTCCAAGATGACACTGGGGTCATTCCTTATGTATTGGCCATAGCCTAAACTGGGATAAAGGAACGAGAGGCCCAAACATGGAATATTGCTGCTTCCCAGTGATTTATTCCTGCACCCAAACATACAACATTTCTTATTTTTAAATGTTTAATTTATCCGTTATTTTACCAGGTAAGTTGACTGAGAACACATTCTCATTTACAGCAACAACCTGGGGAATAGTTACAGGGGAGAGGAGGGGGATGAATGAGCCAATTGTAAACTGGGGATTATTAGGTGACCGTGATGGTTTGAGGGCCAGATTGGGAATTTAGCCAGGACACCGGGGTTAACACCCCTACTCTTACAATAAATGCCATGGGATCTTTAATGACCTCAGAGAGTCAGGACACCCGTTTAACGTCCCATCTGAAAGACAGCACCCTACACAGGGCAGTGTCCCCAATCACTGCCCTGGGATATTTGGGATATTTCTTAGACCAGAGGAAAGAGTGCCTCCTACTGGCCCTCCAACACCACTTCCAGCAGCACCTGGTCTCCCATCCAGGGACTGACCAGGACCAACCCTGCTTAGCTTCAGAAGCAAGCCAGCAGTGGTATGCAGGGTGGTATGCTGCTGGGATGGTCCACTCAATCTGAATGATTATTTTTTGCCCAGCAAACTTTCTAAAAACCTGTTTTTGCTTTGTCATTATAAGGTATTGTGTGTAGATTGAGGGACAAAAATGTTTTAATCCATTTTAGAATTAGGTTGTAACGTAAGAAAATGTGGAAAAAGTAAAGAGGTCTGAATACTTTCCGAATGCAGTGTATGTTTGTGGCAAATCCAATACAACACATTACCAAGTACCACTCTCCATATATTCAAGCATAGTGATGGCTGCATCATGTGATGGGTATGCTTGTAATCATTAAAGACTGGTGAGTTTTGCAGAATAAAAAAATGTATGGAATGGAACTAAGCACAGGCAAAATCCTAGAGGAAAACCTGGTTCAGTTTTCTTTCCACCAGACACTGGGAAATTAATTCACCTTCCAGCAGGACAATAACCTAAAACACAAGGCCAAATCTACACTGGAGTTGCTTACCAAGAGGACAGTGAATGTTGCTGAGTGGCCGAGTTACACTTTTTACTTAAATCTACTTGAAACTCTACGGCAAGACCTGAAAATGGTTGTCTAGTAATGATTAACAACCAATTTGACAGTGCTTGAAGAATTTTGAAAATAATAATGGGCAAATGTTGCACAATCCAGGTGTTCAAAGCTCTTAGAAACCCAGAATGACTCACAGCTGTAATCGCTGCCAAAGGTGCTTTTACAAAGTATTGACTCCGGTGTGAATATTTATGTAAATGTGGTATTTCTGTATTTCATTTGAAATACGTTTATCAAAATTTTCTAAAAACATGTTTTCAATTTGTCATTATGGGGTATTGTGTGTAGATTGATAAGAAAAAAATGTATGTAATCCATTTTGAATTCAGGCTATAGCACAACAAAATGTGTAAGTCAAGGGGTATGAAAACTTTCTGAAGGCACTAGTTGCTATGTTTCACTGCAGTCACACTATTTCATCGAGTACTAAGCTACTAATTGCTGTTCCCTGCTTGTGATGGTAATAAAGAAAGACACCAGGTCTCTTATTTAACTCTCTACATTAATGATGAGAGAGGTTCATTCTCAAAAACCCTTGCTGGCTGTCTTCGGGGTGGGCGGGTTACGTTACAGAAAGTGCAGAGGAAATGTGATCCTCCCGTACACTAACTGTCCCAGGTCCTTATCTCCAACCCTGCCTCTAAGGTTACATTCCATTTCTGTGTCCCGAATGGCACCCTACTCCCTAACTAGTGCACATAAGGAATAGGATGCCATTTGGGACACAACCTACGTGTCTTCATCCGTAGCTTCTCTATTGATAGCTTTATGGTGAGAACATGGGGAGATCTGCTTGGTGGTACTATATGGGTTCTCTCTCTTTCCCCTCCGCTATTCAATGACATGCACGACCCCTGTGAACTCTGACGTAATGGCAAACAAACAAACAGACTGGGGCGCTGTTGAAAATCCTCCTTAACTCTTCTGAGCGGTGGAGCGAGAGTGGCAAACTCTCAGAGCAGAAAATTACTTCAGAAACTCTCCTGGTCAGACTTAAGTGAACTACATAGATTTATATTTGGTGTATGTTACAGAAGCTTCGTAACGATGAGTATCAGCTCATTTAAAATGCCTGCCACGGAATAAAATGCAACACGTTTATGTATTAGGTTCTCTGTTGTCCCGGCTGTATATGCATTTCACGGTAAGGTCTACACCTGTTGTATTCAACGCATGTGACAAATAAAGTTTGATTTGATAGTGTAACTCACACAATGAAGCGGTTGCTTATATAATAGCCAACTTTTCAAAGGAATGGAAAAGCATGCCTTTTGTACGGTGAATTTTCCATAGGACTCTGGTCAAAAGTAGGGCACTATATAGGGAATAGCGTGCCATTTGGCATGCAGTCAAGGTGCTGAAGGGGAGTATGGGTGTTACACCCCCTGCATGGTAATCTCTGGATATAGCAGGCTGGATGTAGAGTCAGAGTCTGCGTCCCAAATGGCTCCATACTCCCTATAAAGTGCACTACTTTAACCAGGCCCCTAGGCGTGCGCTATGTAGGGAATATGGGACTCACCCGTCGGACAGGGAATTTGGCAGTTGGCCATGTAAGCTCTTAGAATAAATGAAACTCATTTCCTGCTTCATTCACTTTGTATAAGAGCAGCCTGGGTTCCTTTCTACACAGGAACACTGTGGTATTCAGCATGTCTCACGATCTATCTCTGTGTGTGTGACTCTCTACTCCCCCCCCCCCCCCCCCCCCCACCCCCCCTTCCCACTGTGACTGTCTTATGTGAAAGAGTCAGGTGTTTAATGACATTTGTGTGAGGCTTCCCTCTCGTCACTGACAGATGGACAAAATAAAACAGAGGGTACTGTACAGTAGGGCAAAACGTACCTTTTTTTTTTTACAGTTCTTATTGGACCAAATCCAGGTAGTACCATCCCATTTCATTCTGTTTTGAAACGTCTCGTCCCATACTGAATTTTCGTATGCCCTAATTGGGCAGTGGAGCCGTCAGTCATCAGGGCCCCCCAGTCAGACCCCATCCACCAGTCAGCCAGCTTCCTTGTTTCCCTCATCACTCAATGACAGTGGAATTCTCTTTCTCTCTCTTTTTCCCTCTTTCCTCTCTCCCTGCATCAATAAACATGGAGTCTTGTGTGGGTAGGGGGTGGTTGGGGTGTAAGGGCTTTGTATTCAGGTCTTTGGGCAGGCTAGAAGGATGGTCAACAAAGAGCAGGAGAAACTGAGTTATTTTTTTCCCTCTTGGTCCTGTCACTCAGTTTCACCTCACACAATGACCAGTCTTTGTCCTAACCAGGTCCCAGCTGGCTTCTTTCCTCATCCCCCTCTCTATTTTATACTCTCTCTCTGAAAACGAGAAAACAAATCTGCTTGACGTCCTGGTGAGAGAGTGGTGAATATTGCGTCTGTATTATACTGTTAGGTTCATCACAGCTCTCCTATTCATCTGTCGTTATCTCTTGTTGCCAACAACGAGCGCTCCACTCATAGAGAGACAGAGATGTGTTTTTGAAAACAAAGCCACGTGACTGCATGACTTTGTGCCGGCCCTGCAGCAAGCAGAGCGGAGTCCATGGCTGGCTGCCGACCGTCGCCGTGCCAACAGACGGTTGCGTCTCAAATGGCACCCTATTCCCTATACAGTGCAGTACTTTTGACCAGGGGCCATAGGGCTATGTAGGGAATAGGGTGCCATTTGGGACATAAAGGGGATCTGTTTTATTGTGAGCGGGCTGGGCTGGACCTACATGGCTGTTTATTTGGGTCAGGCAGTGAGGGTTGGGCCGGTGTCCGAGCTCTGACACTGGATTGGTGTCACTAGCAACCACCACTGGAGGCTATGAGAGAGGTGAATGGGGTCTGGTGTCCTGTCCCGTGTGCAACAGCCATAAGGCTGTGGTTTGTCACTGGCGTTCACAGTCTGTGGTGCTGCAGAGACTGGGACAGAGATGGAGGGTGTCTCCCAAATGCCACCCTGTTCCCTACATGGTGGACTACGCAAGCACATGCACTCACATACCCACACCTTACACACACAGATACACCATATATACAAAAGTATGTGGACACCCCTTCAAGTTAGTGCATTCGGCTATTTCAGCCACACCCGTTGCTGACAGGTGTATAAAATCGTGCACACAGCCATGCAATCTCCATAGACAAACATTGGCAGTAGAATGGCCTTACTGAAGAGCTCAGTGACTTTCAACGTGGCACCGACATAGGATGCCACCTTTCCAACAAGTCAGTAAGTCAAATGTATGCCCTGCTAGAGCTGCCCCGGTCAACTGTAAGTGCTGTTATTGTTAAGTGGTCCTCGGTTGCAACACTCACTACCGAGTGCCAAATTGCCTCTGGAAGCAACGTCAGCACAACAGCTGTTCGTCAGGAGCATTTGTTCTGCGCGGCCGTGTGCAGCTTAGAGGGAACATTGGTCACTTGTATTCCAAAACGGATTTGAAAAACCAAACTGATTTCAGCATTAAGGTCTGCAGTGTGAACAAGGCTTCAGTACAGAAGTCCATTCTCTTCAGCTGTACTGTGACTGTATCCTGTACGTAGTGTACTGTGACTGTATCCTGTACGTAGTGTACTGTGACTGTATCCTGTACGTAGTGTACTGTGACTGTATCCTGTACGTAGTGTACTGTGACTGTATCCTGTACGTAGTGTACTGTGACTGTATCCTGTACGTAGTGTACTGTGACTGTATCCTGTATGTAGTGTACTGTGACTGTATCCTGTATGTAGTGTACTGTGACTGTATCCTGTACGTAGTGTACTGTGACGGTATCCTGTACAGTATATAGTGTAGGAGTCCCTTGGTGCTAGTGCCAACCATAAGAGGTGCCAGGTAGGGAGGGGCTCTGGGTGGGTCACAAAGGGCACTGATGTTGATGCCGGAGTCACGGGACACCACAGCTGAATTCCAAATAGACCCCTAGTCCCTAGATCTGAGAGGATTGGATAGGTCTGAGCAATATAGCGAAAACCTTCTACCTAGCCAATCAGAAGGCAAGGTGAAGCTAGGTATTGCAGTAATGCTCTCTATCCTCTTGTCACCGAGGTTAGTAAGAAGAGAACGCCTATATCTATCCAATCATTTGACCAGGACTACTGACCCTCTTGGGACTGTAATGTGTGTGTTGGGTGATTTTAAAAAGAGGCCGCCAGGCTGGATTTCTTTGTGTGTATGTTGTGAAATGTACCCGGGACAACAGGCGGACACTCTGCTGCTCTAGTCTCAGGTTGGCTTGGTTTGGATAATTAGATTCGATCACCGGTGACAGTAACTCTCTCTCCACTTCCGCAGAGTTATGCAGTAGTATAACAGATTGTAGAAACATTTTAGTTGAGAAATGTGTCACTGCTGGGTTTCTTTCTGGGTGCAACATGGTTGGTCGTGACTGAATAGCCCTTTTTCCTTTCTCTCTCTGAATTTCAGCTCGGTGCAGAACAGCGAACGGGGGAAGAAAATTGGAGCAGCTGTGATCACCACCAGTCGGAGTGTCGTGCAGACCGGGAAGGCAGTAGGTGAGACCGACAGACAGTCTCTCTAACCAACCTTTTCCCCAGACTCAAATTAAGCCACTTGTGAAGGATTTGTAGTCCAGGAAACTGGCCTTCAAAAATAGTCAACACAGACTACTGCTAACTAACATTCACTCCCGCGTGGCTTTGTTTTCATCAATTAATTTCTAAGAAATGTATTGTTCAGTACAGAACTTTATATCTTATCCACAATCCCTCCTGTCTCCATCCTCCAGGTCAGTCGGTGGGTGGAGTGTTAACCAGTGCTAAGTCAGCCATGTCGTCCTGGTTCTCTACGTTGGCCCAGCCTGCTATTTTAGCCACTTCCGCAGCCTCCCCTGAGCCTCAGTCACCTACCGAGGCCAAGCCTTGACCACCTACCTGCTGCCTGCCTCCTAACCTAACCTTAGCCTCTGTCACAGGCTTTAGCCAACATGAGTTAATTAAGCCTAGGAGCCGAGGATACCCTAACCTAAACCCCTCCAACGGTCCTTCCCCAGGTGTCTCTCAATTCATCTTTCCTTGATTCCCTGCATCCTTTCTCCTGAGCTCCTTCACAAACCCTATTGGAGGTCAGAGGGGAGGCATCTTGGACAGTGTCCTCCAATACGGTTGAGGAGGCGAGGAGACGGGATGTGACACACTCCTCTTATTCCTCCTCTCCCCCTTTCTTTCAGAACCAGCTAGTTACAGAGAAGGAACCGGGGTCAGGTGGGAAGGATAGGTTGAATTTTGCGTGTTTGGGGAAAGGTTTTATTTTATGAAGGATTTGATTCAGGCCTCTGATGGGATACCACAACACAGCAGAGGGATCCAGGTCTTTGTCATAAATGATACCCTATTCCCTATGTAGTTCACAACTTTTGCCCAGGGCCCATAGAGTACTGGTGATAAGTAGTGCACTAGGAATAGATGCCATTTAGGACACAAACCTGGTCTGCAGTACCCTCTCCCCTCCATCCCCAGGTTACAACTGCTCCAGCATGGAGGACAGATCGACATGGGCAGATGAGAGGAATAGCCACTTGTGCTAAACAGACCGGCAGAAATATCCTCAGAGCCCATCCTCAGAGCCTCAGACACTTCAGATTTCGGTGTGTTTTTCTCTGTGTGGTGGAAGACCTTTTTGTGTTTTATCCAATGCCAGTGTTTTGCTCTAACTGTATTCCAACAAGGTGTACACTGTATATACTGACAGTGTGAAACCAGTGCATCGCTGGCTGGAAGCTGTTACTGTAAATAAGATGCTGGGTCAGAGCAAGTTATTCTCAGTTTACTGGATAGGACAGACAACCTATGTCCGTGTCCCAAATGGAACCCTTACCGTAGTGCACTATAAAGAGAAGAGGGTGCCATTTGGAACAGATACTGTTTGTCATTCCTTCAGGTTAAGAAACCTGCTTTTTATCTTTTTCCTCATTATGTCTGCACTATACATGTAATAGTGAACTTTTATAAAGATAGTTGGAGTATGGGATAAAATGAATTTATTAGTTGTATATAGTTTGTTGGACTTGTACAAATAATAGTGATGACACGACTGGAACCAATCTCTACCTGATCTATGGCTCACTATTGTGCATCTGAAATGGCACCCTATTCCCTATAGGTCACTACTTTTGACTAAGGCCCTTTAAACCTATTCTGTAGAAAGTGCACTACGTAGGCAATTGGTTGCACCTATACATAGGAAAGATTATATTTCTATGTACTCTCTTAGTCTATACTTGTTACTTTGAGATGATTACAGTACTTTCTCCCCAACTGTTTGTATTGAAGTTGAACATTTAGGAAATAAGTGTGTATATATATATTTATCTTCGAGATCTGGGACTGTATCCACTAAAAGTCGGAGTAAGAGTGCCGATCTAGGATCCCATATAACCTTATCCATTACGATCTAAAAGGCCAAACTGGTCCTAAATCAGCACTCGTACGCAGACGTTTAGACATGGGCCCAGGTCCAGTTTTTAAACTGTAATAATGACAGCTTTGGACCATCATCTCTTTGAATTCCCGTCTTGACTTTTAAACTAAAATCTGAGTCATTCGTATTGCCTGTATGCTTCATTTGTTGCTGTTGAACTCAAATGTACTTAAGTATGCAAAGAAAAACATTTAATCTGACATATTTAGGGTTTTGAAAATGTGAAGTTAATTTATGCTGCATTAAATATGAAAAAAAATGGAAATCAGCCTCATCTTTACTGCTTCCGTACCTAAAAGTGCTTCCCATAAGCTTACAGGAAAAATACTACAAAACGTAACAAGATATGAAAGTATCTCTGTTAGAGCGAGATATTCATGGTCTGGTCTGTTCATACTGTATGTAGGTCAGCCAAACAAAAGACCGTAGAGGGAGGGGGTGTAGCAGGCGCAGGGTCTACCGGACAAAAACAGGCTGCAGCCACGTGCCTCAGTTCAATAACATCACACGCGAACCCAGGGACCTCACGGATGACTTTCAGATTATCAGCTCAAAAGCTATGGAGGGGGAGGAGGCAGAGCGATGTTTGTTTGGCTTCAGCAGCTGTCCCAAATGGCACCCTATGGAATAGGTTGCCATTTGGGAAGCAACCAGCTCCAGTTATAGCTATTCAGAGGTGGTACAGACAGGGCTTCTGTGGATGCCTTTGTCAGGCAACGAATGGGGGGGAAACTATTTTAAGCAGGCATAATAAGTCCCTAGGTTGTATGACTAACTGAACATGTAAATAGATAGGCTAAATCTGTAATTGTGAGCAGACTGGATTGAAAGGTAAACACATTGTGACATGTTTAAAACAAAACCAAGCCTGCTTCATCAACCCATGTGAAAATAAGTCATTTTTTTCGAGAACGTTTTGGTATGTTTTTTAATAAATTAACGTTCATTCAAAATACAGTGCCAAAGGAACATGATGCAGCCAAACATGCTAGTAAGGTTTGTCATGAAGCACCTGTGCTCATGTTTAAGGTAGGAATCATGAAGCAGCGCCGTCCGCTCCTTCCCTCCCATACCACCCTCCAGTCGGTCTCCACTACCGCTAGTGGTTGCCTGGACAATTTCCATAGCAACAGCACTGGGCCAGCCCTCCTTCCTTCTCAGACCCAATCAGCAGCAAGATTCCTCAGTATTTCACTCAAGAAAATAATCTGGTGGGGGGGTGGATACCGAAACACAATCACACTACAGTAATGTCTGATATTAACTTAAAAAAAATACTAATACAAAATAGAACCTGGTTGTTTTCACCCACACTAAAACAGTTTATTTTTTAAACATGAAAAATATATATTTTTATAATTATATATATTTCAGCAGCTTAGGGAAAGAAAAATGCATGAGCCCAAAAATCTATAGTTGATGAGAGTATTGAGATAGAGTGAAGGAGGCGTGTGTTGTTGCAGAGACCCGCGCTTGTCAAAAATAAGAGCCGGCATAAATCCTCCCATCACGACGATATGACAGTTGGTTAGGGTGAGCTCCGTTCTGTAAACCGCTGGCTGGCTCTGTGGAAGACCTGTGTCCAGAGAGATTGACTAAGGATGCCTCCCAAATGGAACCCTATATAGGACGCTACTTTTGGCAAGAGCTCCAGTGCCAGCTCAACAAGCCTATGGTGGCCCTTTGCGCCCTGGTCAAATGTAGGGAGTCGGGTGCCATTTGGGACACAACCTAAGAGACAGGCAGGCTAGAGTGGTGTTAGTAGGGGACTAGAGGAGTGAGGGGAGAGGCAGGGGGTTGCGTGTCTGGAACAGAGGTGAAAGAAAAAAAAAACAGGTAGAGTGACTGGACCTGCAGTCACCACCTAGAACCCCTTCTCTCCCATAACCCCCCCCCCCCCTAACACTTGGCCCTGTACGTTCCTATACTATGAGCATCCCAAATGGCACCGTATTACCTATTTAGTGCACTACTTAGGGAATAGGGTACCATATGGCTGGGACACAGGCCATGTGTCCCTAGGAGAGATGGATGTGGGTTTACAACAGTGGTGAGAGAAAGAGGTGGACACCAGGAGGATTTTGGTACAGTTATTCCAAGGAGCTTTTCGCCAGTAAGTGCATCATCACAAATCAGTCGACTTTCAATTATCACATTGTAGAAACAGTATAACAGACTTGAAGTTGCAACGGACAAAAGAAAAAACAAATCTACTTTTTCCATATTACTTTTTGTTTCTCTCCTATATTTTCAATGTCTGAGGCTTTGTATAAGCTTGTTTGTCAGCAACAGCCAGCCGGCAGAATAGCCTTGTAGCGCTCAGATCCCTTTGGAACAGACAGACATCAAACCTACCCCTCTGGCTTTCAGGTCCATCCCTCGACACGTCACACCCAGAGTTTAGAGGGCAATTCAGGGACTCGGTTTGGGGGCAGAGGTGGAAGGTTAAGAGCTATATGTGAGGGAGGGAGACCATCTCCCCGTCCACCTCAAACTCCTCGGCCCCGTCGGGGGAAAACAGGTAGGTGGGTGGTTTCCACGGGGATTCTTCCAGACAGGATGGGTATAGCTTCCCCACAGCGCAGCGGAAGTCCTTCCCCAGGTCCCAGAGCACGCGCTCAGACACGGGCTGCTTGAGGTACCAGCGGTCCAGCTCCAGGTCGTACTGGTAGATGGCGTACTTGGCGCGCTCGTTCATGTGAGTCTCCCGCATGAAGATGCACAGAGAGCCAAGGAGCACCACGGCCCGCACGCACGGGTCCGAGTAGCGCTTGGCAGGGATGTTGGCGGCCAGGCGCCACTCGTTCTTGCTGACGTCGTAGATCTCCACGGTGACGGAGGAGCCGTCGATGGTGCTGGTGGGCATGCGGACGCCCGAGTTGGAGACGACATGGAGCCCCCCGATGTAGAAGATGAGGTCACCGAAGGTGGCAGCGGAGGCGAAGCAGCGACTTGTCTTCCTCATGGCCATCTCTACCCAGGTGTCAGCGCGAGGGAAGTAGCAGTACATGAGGTCATGGGTCATCACGTAGATACAGTCGTGGGCTGCTACGGACGTGGTCCAGTTCCAGGCGCAAGGGAGGGGGCTCATCATAGCCCACTCGTCTTTCTCACAGTCATAGCGTTCTACGGTACGTTTATTCAGCTCCCCGCCTACGTTGTCCCCCCCGATGGCGTAGATGTAACCCTCACAGTAGACCAGAGAGGGCTTGATGCGGGCACACAGCATGGGCGTCTTAGGCACCCAGGCATTCTGCTGGGCGTCAAACCAGAAGAAGCTATCCACCGATCGGAACACTGCCTGTTGCTTGCCGCCGCTCTTCCCGTGGTTGGCGATCGAGTTCTTCAGCGGGATTTGCCCGCCGGCGATGAACACGTCGTTGTCGGGTGTGACGAGCGTCCCAACCTTCTGGAGGTCGCCGGGCGGGTTGCTGAGCTTGTAGACCTTCTCGGCTTGCGGGCTGTAACACACCACCGTGTGGTTGGGGCCTGCCATCACCTGACCCATGTCAGACGGCCACTCTGACGTGGCCTCCATGAAGATGAGCATCTCCTCCTTGGTCATACCAAGGCGGGGTTTGAAGAACTTGGGCATGGACTTGTAGAGGCCCTGCACTACGACAGACTTGTCGTTAGGCGGTAGGCCCTGGAACCAGGCGCGCTGAGTCACCTCGGAGAGAGCGTCGATGCGGATCTGGCTGAGAACTGAGGACAGGTACTGGGACCTAGCCTCCATGTTATACTCCAGCCACAGCATGGCAGCCTCCCTCACCGTCTCCTCCTAAGAGAAAATTTAAACATCAAACATACCTATGGTGTTGTCACAATGTAGTATCAGTTTTATAAGCAGTCATTTTGTGTAGCCAGAAGCCGTATTCTTATCCCCTAGGGGTAACTTGCTTTACAGCTCAGGGATAAGAAATACATAGAACCAACATTAAGACAGAGTTCTTTTTTTTTATATGAAAAAGTATACATACTGGTAGGAATATTTCTAAGTACGTAGAAAGTACATTAGGTACGTATAACCAGAGAAGTGTGTACCCACCTTCTCCACGTTGAGGTTGTCTGAGCACAGCACGTCCACCAGCAGCTCGTGGGACAGCTGTAGGAAGGCCTCCTGACGGTAGACCACGGGGAACTTGTGTTCCACCATGCGCTTGGCGCTCTGCTTCAGCTCCACACAAGAGAACAGATCCCCGATGCTCAGCATCCGGACACAGTTATCTGCATGGATCTTCTTCACCAGGTAGTCCCTGCACTGCAGTAGCACATCCTCTACCTAGACAGGTAGGGGGTGTATTATAGAGAAATCGCTACTGCTTGAAAATCATCAAGATCAACATTGCGATTATATTACTAAGACTCACAATCACTCAATTAGGCATATACACACACTCATTCATTCAGTAATGTCCACTGATCAGAAATAGGAGTGTCAGTGATGTGACGAGTCCCGTGAAGACAGGACACGTCTACCTCTGTAGATCAGATCAGTAGAGTAATTATAGACCCAGACGAGTGGGGGGGGGGGAATAGGAGACTGGTACCACACCTGTAGGAAGCAGGCGGTCTCATAGAGTGGCTCCACAGTGCTGTCATTGATAGCCAGGTTGCCTGTATAGGCGTAGGTGATGATGATCTGGAGAGTGGCAGGGTCCACGTTCTTCAGGTGAACATTAGTCTGTTTACTCTCAGACAACCCACTCATAAACATTGCCCTGGAGAGAGAGAACACAGGGATCAGCATTCAGTCAGCTCATCATTGAAATGTTGTTCATTTCAAAATAATTGACGTCAGCTGTTTCACATCTTCATTAAAAGCAGTAGTTTGCTGCTATGGGCAAAGTAAAGCATTTGTATTGTGACAGACACTGAGCGTGACATATTAGACAGTCTACTCAGGGTTTCTCAAACTTGGTCCTGGGGCCCCCTCTGGGTCCATGCGTTGGTGTTTGCCCTAGCACTACACAGCTATATTCAAATAACCAACGTATCATCAAGCTTTGGTTATTTGAATCAGCTGTGTAGTGCTAGGGGGGGGGGGAAACGTGGGAGGCCGAGGACGAGTTTAGGATTGATCTACATCCGTTTATCTGACTGGGGATACAGCATAAAAGTCAGAGGTAGGTAACAAAGACTCCCAACAACCCCAGTTGGACTTCTCAGACACTAGACCCAGTGACCAGACCACAGGATGCTTCCTCTGCGCTGTGGCTCAACCACACCACCCCCAGCCAGCTTGTCATACCCCGCCCTTCTCAGCCCTCTCTTAGTCTCTCCCTCTCCCCCCCCAGGCCATCCTGACACCCACACAGCTGTCTGTGACAACTGTCTGTGAGCTGCCTTTCGCCTTTTAAAAAAACTATATGTCACCAAAACCTGTGAGTTTGTGCTGCTTACAGCAGGATCTGGACCTGCCAGGGCCCTGGGCTGGATATTACACAACCTTGCAAGCATCCTCTGTGTCACTAGCTTACCCCTCCCACAGGCACCCCCCTCACCAACCCAGCTCTGTTTTCCTGCGTGACAAGGGTTCCCTTACTAATATAAGTACGCCAGAGCCCCCCCCCCCCCCCCCCGGGCCCCTTTAACTGCAGCAAGGAGGGTAAAGGGAGGAGAGACAGAGAGTGCCAAGAAAGAGAGAAGGGACACCTCCTGGGGGGGAGCCAGAATGCGGCAAGAGAATGGATACCTCTGTGAACCCAAGTGGGAAACTGCTTTGCATGTTGTCACCGGATAACGAGTGGTGTGCGTTGGAATCAGTGAGGACGAATAGGTGGGTGTGAGGAGAGCAGCCAGTAAATGTGTCTGCTGGATCTTTACTAGGAACGTCTGTGTTCAAAAGACTAGGCTACATAAGCTCTTGTCATGTATATATAGTACCAGTCAAAAGTTTGGCATTTCTTTATTTGTACTATTTTCTATACTGTATAATAATAGTGAAGACATCAAAACTATGAAATAACATATGGGATCATGTAGTAACCAAAAGTGTTATTTTAGATTCTTCAAAGTAGCCACCCTTTGCCTTGATGACAGCTTTGCACACTTGTCATTCTCTCAACCAGCTTAATCTGGAATGCTTTTCCAGCAGTCTTGAAAGAGAACCCACATATGCTGAGCACTTGTTGGCTGCTTTTCCTTCACTCTGCAGTCCAACTCATCCCAAACCATCTCAATTGGGTTGAGGTCAGGTGATTGTGGAGGCCAGGTCATCTGATGCAGCACTCCATCACTCTCCTTCTTGATCAAATAGCCCATACACAGCCTGGAGTGTTGTGTTGGGTCATTGTCCTGTTAAAATTAAATGATAGTCCCACTAAGCGCAAACCAGATGGGATGGCGTATCACTGCAGAATGCTGCTGGTTAAGTGTGCATTGAATTTGAAATAAATCACAGACAGTGTCAGAAGCTAAGCACCCCCACACCACCTCCTCCATGCTTCATGGTGGAGATCATCCGTTCACCTACTCTGCGTCTCAAAGACACAGCAGTTGTAACCAAAAATCTCACATTTTGATTCAGACCAAAATGACAGATTTCCACCATCCTATTGTCCACTGCTCGTGTTTCTTGGTCAAGCAAGTCTTCTTATTGCTGTCCTTTAGTAGTGGTTTCTTAAAAGCAATTTGACCATGAAGGCCTGATTCACGCAGTCTCTTGCCTAGAGGTCGACCGATTAATCGTCTTGGCCGATTTCAAGTTGTCATAACAATTGGTAATTGGCCTTTTTGGACACCAATTACGTTGCAATCCATGAGGAAACTTGGTGGCAGGCTGACCACCTGTTGCACGAGTGCAGCGTCAAAAGGACCTTGTGGCTGCAATGAGCCATGGTAATGTACTAGCTAGCATTAAACTTATCTTATAAAAACAATCTACACAGTTTATGATATTACTAGGTTAACTAACTTGTCCTGTGTTGCATATAAATCAATGTGGTGTCTGGGGTTGCCTAGTCATCATCTCTACTGCAGTGCTGCACTACAGCTATGTAATGTTGTGCTTCTAAATGAGCCCCCTGGGCCTACCTTCTCTTGGGCCACAGACTCAAATTGAGTCATTCTACTACCACTAAATAGTGATTAATAACTGACAAACAGATAAGTAGGATGACATTTAAGGGACAAACAGTAACACATCTCTATATTTCATAATAAAACAAACACTATTTGACCACGGCTGTGTCCCAAATGACACCCTATGGTGCCTGGTCAAAAGTACGGCAATATAAGAGGGAATAGGGTACCATTTGAAATGCATCCTATAACTTCAGGGAGAACATGGTACGGGTAGCCTAATCCTAAGAGTGTCAGACTAATGGTTGTCATGTTTCCAACATATTTCCAACAACACTGGAAAGCAAAATGTAGACCTAAATCAACCATTTCACAGTTCCATCTCCCCAACACACACATGCTACCATAAGCCCAGGAGTGTGTCGCAAATGGCACCTTGTTCCTTATGTAGTAAGAAGTGCACAATATAGGGAATAGGGTTCCATTTTAGACACAGCCCAGGAGTGACTTAATGGGTTCCCAAACAGGCTTGCTCAGGCAGGTCGAGGGCTAGGTCTACATCATAGTCACAAGCTGCTGAACTGTAGTACTTGTACGTAACGTTCTGCTGAACAGAACAGTCCAGAACACGCCACAGTGACTCAACTGAAATAGCAGCCACATGTGACCAAGACCATCTTGTGACAGTACAGTGCACTACTAGGGCCTATGGTGCACTCCAAAAGTAGTGCACTCCGCAGGTAAGTGGCCAGCGAACGGCGTTAACTCACCTGAAATAGGAGCTACATGTGGCCAGGACCATCTTGTGACATGGGAACTCGTTGTCCTCCACCAGCAGCACCACGTCAGTCAGTAACTTCTGCTCATAGAAGAAGTTGAGCTGCTCCAGCAGGGAGACCGCGTAGTCCATGTTAACTGGCCTGCGCTCACTGAGATCCGACATGGTTGCATCCCATGAATCGCGCCCCAGTTTCAGCAGTTCAAGCAGCCGGTAAAAGAACCGGGCTCCAAAACCAAATGGGGGGGGGGGGATAAATAGCCAAAAAACTACTGCAGACTCCGCTGCTTTGTGATTACTGATGTTGGCAGGCAGGCAGCGGTGTTGACTCAAAACCAACCCGGGGGGGGAGATAAAAATCAAAGTGACGACAGGGTGACACCACCGTTGGCTGATGTCGGCAGGGCAGAACAGGGGTGTTGACCAAAACAATACGCTGTGTCCCAGGACCAGGATAAAGAGGACCTCTGCAGCAAAAAAACTAAAGCAGCAACTCCTCCTTCTGTTCCCCTGTTATGGAAGAGAAGACAGGATGCAGGGTGATCAAAATCAGGTTGGTTCCCCTCCTAGTGTTAATTAAGAGTGGCGCAGGAAGTTACCCTCCAACTGGGCTCTCTGTCTAAGTCCTTGGTGTGGTCTCTAGTGCCAAAAACCAGTCAGTGCTGGTGCTTCAATGTCGGCTGTGTTTGCTCTTCGTTGCTCTGTATAGCCCAGATAGACCCGTCTCTCTCAGAGCAGACAAGACAGGCAGGCACAGGGGACTGGATGGAGGTAGTGGGGACAGGAGATGCAGACTGGCTGTGGTGATAGTGATGCAGCTAAATCAGTGCTGGGCTGAAACACAGAATAGAACAAATCAATAAAACCACTTTCCATAGATCAGATCAGGCCCAGGACACAGAAAACAGGGCTGTTCCCTATGTAGAGCCCTTAACCAGGGGCCCATGAGAAGCTGATCAAAAGTAGTGCACTATGTGGATGCATCAAACAGCCTATAACAGTCCAGGGGAGGGATACAGGACAGATACTTGTTGTTCCCAACATTTCTGTGTATAAATACTTGTGGTTAACATTATATTGATCTCCTCACTTAAGACAATTTCCAGGGATATGCTACGGAACATTAAGTGCATAGCAGGCCTAATACTGCATTGAATAACAAAGAATCTGCTTTTCAGGCAGACCGTCTCCTCCTCATCCCCCTCTCCTCACTCCCTGCCTGTCAGATCAGCCCACATCCCCCATCCCTTCCACATGAGAAAAATGCATTGTCAACAATCTGGTCTCCCCTGGCAGGTCCCCCCCTCCCCTCCATCCATCACTAGCGCCGCTTGGAGAGAATCATTGCACTCACTGACAGCCAGACGGACTGCTATGTGCCTGTGTCTGTCAAACAATTAAAATGGGAGAAACCCTGATAAAACCAACAGTCAGATTAATTTGTTGGTAACAGGGCACTACATAAAAAGTCTACTTAAAAATCAAGACAGAGAACATGCTTTTGGCTGTGGCTTCAGAGCTGTAAGCTACCACCACTCATTGAGTGTGTCCCAAATGACACCCTATTCCCTACATAAGACTGGTCAAACGTAGTGCACTATGGGTCAAGGTCAAAAGTAATCCACTAAATAAGGAATATGGTTCAATTTGGGACCCATCCATAGTCATATCCTGGATGACTTCAGCCTCCATCTCTGGCATGCTATCAAGGCAATCCATCCCATTGGCTTAAAGTGGTGTCGCCTACACCATATGCAGTCCTACCAACGCCAAACTAAGGGCAATTGGTGACAGAAATAGCAATTTCGTCAGGTAAACCACATGGGTGGCCACATGTAAAAGGCAAAAGATTATCAGGCCTTCGATAAGTGAAGTAGTTGAATTACAACCGTTGTTATTGGTTATTTCTCCACTCTGGGAAACAGTTGGAGTTTAGTCATTAAGAACATGGCCACAGCAGTCTGTTAAATAACCCTTTTCCACCCACGCGTTGATGATAGCCAATTTGTCCATGCATTGACATATCTAGCTACCTACGTCAATCTTGAAAGGCAACAGTGTGAAGTAAGCATTCTTCTAAGATCAACTAATTAACATGGACCTGTACATACAGTCCCGAGCTGGCAACATTGGCAATCACACACCAAAACACTGTACTACTACTACTAGGCTGATGACATTAGCCATCTCACTTCACTTGCCAATGGGCGAGTTATTTTTAATGGCCCAGTGCCCCAGGTGGGCAGAGTTCACACATTTTAGACCATTCCATTGGTCCTGAGAGTTTCTATGGTACTTTCATATACTTTTTAGCCAGGAGTTCTGAAAGTAGCACTCACGAGCCAAAAGTGATCCCTGAAATTGCGTACTAAACCACAAGTGTGTAGATATTTGCACCACGTCATTGCTCTCGCTCTGCTGTGTGTGCGCCTTACTTTATGTCACTTAAATGGCGAGGGGCTGAAGCTCATTGGCGACAGGTCGAATTGCTAGGGGCTGGCTCACATAGGTGAAAAATAGAGCAGCACAGCTTCTAGAAAAACAGTTGCTTTCAAATTAGAGATTCCGTGGCTAATTGAAGACAGACAGTAGTTTCGGAGCATGAGTTTAAGTGAAATCTACCACCTGGTGCACCAGCCATGCAAAACGAACTGGCCCAATGATTTGTGATTTTATGCTCTCCTCACAACAACATGGGACATAAAGCTGGTTAACCTAAATATGACTTACTTTCGCCTGTGTACTGAAAATAAATGTTATTGTAGGTAGCTAATTGCCTGACTATTGTTAGCCAACTAGCTAGTGGTTGGTTAGCAAACTCATCTAGCTAACGTTAGCATAGCCAGCTAACAGGTGCCATCTGTAACCTATAGAGAGCAATAGTAATGGCGTCTTTTTGTAGGCACTAACTCTGCCATGGCTGATTGGCCAAAGTTTAAGGGGAAATAAATAAGATTTTGGGATAATGACCGAAAATAAGTTGTGCTAAACACAGGCTTAGGAGATATTATACAATTTATTATATAAGAACCTTCATCAGCTTACGTCACTTGGTGAATTTTGAAGCATTCATGTAATCAAAAAAAGAACATAACGATTTCCTAATTCATAAAGGTCAAGTTAACTGACTGATATTATATCATAGAACAAAATGTATAAGAACTCCTAAGCCTGTGTTAACCTCAGACCTTATTTTCGTCGTTTATGCCAAAACCCCATTAATATCCCCCATAGGAATGGCTGAGTTTAAGAGGTAACTCATTTCCGGTTTTTAGGATTACAAGATGACAATCTCTATTGACTTTAGAGCGCTGACAAATCTTAACGGTTACCAAATTATTTGTGGGAGTTGTTCTAGAAAACTGGCCAATAATTAAAATGCCTAGCCAGCTAGTAGTTATGTGACTAACGTTAACTAACTGTATTACATGACATCCTTACTGCTAGGCCACATTACGTTACGGTCACCAAGTATATAAAAAATAAGTTAGAAGTTGATTGGCTAACCTGGTGACTAATTCCATGGTGATAATTCAAACACTTAGCTAAATTAGTTTAACTGGTTAGCTAATCAATGTAATCAAGTTACAGTAGCTACGTTACCGTTACTTTGTCGGTGTTAGGTAGCTAAACATTCTAGCTAGGATAGCAAGCTAGCGTTAGTTGGCTAGGTTACTGCCCAATTTTCAAGCTAGCTACTTCCCAGACCCCCCCATCCAAAACATGGATAAACAAGCCAGGCCTTCAGTGGATGTGGTGACTGATGACAGACTAGTTAGCTTACTCACCTTTCTTCTTTTCGAACCATTTATCCCAAATTAGACTTGAAAGCCTGATTGCCGGATCCCACACAATCTAATCGCTGCAACTATTAGCTATTTTCTACAGTTATGTTAGCTTGATCATACATCAACAAAGGCGGCAGTTGCTCGTCCCTTCCGGGTACTTCTTGCCCGGACTCGGGAATTAACGTTACACCCACACATATATCCTGCCAACCAAATTATTCAACTAACTAACTATAGTGATGAGGTAGGTCCGTATAGTTTCCAGCAGTCTCATAGACCTAGCTAAGCAAGCAGGTAAATAACAATATCCAACGTAAGCAAGCAACGTAGCACTAGCTAGGAAGGGTTAGCATTTGCTAAGCTCGTTAGCTAGGTTTTAGACGTCGGCGTTAACTAGACTGAGCTGGCTAACAAGCAAACCGTTACATTACTAGAATGAGCTAGCTATGCATGTATGTATGGCTGTTAAGATATTAAACAAACATATTTCCTCACACTAGCTAATTTAAGGCGATATGCAATGCTCGATGCCGACCGGTCTTTTCTTGCTATTACAGAAAGTATCTAGCTCCGGAAGCCGAATTTACACAATTAAGGCCGCGAGAGTCAACCAGCAAGAAACCTTTCTCGACAACGCAGGCGCCGCGCAAGACAACAGGGGCCAAATGAGGATACTGGGCACGCGCCCAAAAACAGTCTCGGAGCATTATATTAATGCTCCGGACATGCCCCGGGTGTACCGGGTTAGTGTTGATTGTATTCGATTTGGAACCGGGACATCCCGGGCGTGAGCCAGGTGTCCTGTGCGGGCGACGGCAAAGTCTGCCTAAAACAACAGTGACATAGGTTAAAGAGGCAGTGCAGTTTAAAACGTGTTTTCCTGTTTTTTTTAAAGATATATTCACACTATGAGGTCGATAACACTGAATTTGTGAAAATTATGATAATGAAATGTTTGTGTTAGAGGGAAAACAATGCCTGGAATTTCATGTAGGTGGGATGGACCTTTTGGCCCACATCATGAGTCACAATATGATCTGATTATAATAGACCAATGACTGTTCATCTGGGTAAAATCAAATGTTTGTCACGTTTGCAGAATACCTTAACATGAAATGATTACTTTACAAGCCCTTAACCAAAAAATGCTGATTTAAAAGTAAGTAAGAAAAAATATATTTACACACAGTGCATTCAGAAAGTACTCAGGCCCTTGACCTTTTGTTACTTTACAGCCTTATTCTAAAATTGCTTAAACAGATGTAAAAAAATATATATACTTAAATATCACATTTACATATTTACACATTTACATACCATTTACTTAGTACTTTGTTGAAGCACATTTGGCAGCGATTACAGACTTAAATCTTACTGGGTATGACACTACAAGCTTGATACACCTGTATTTGGGGAGTTTCTTCCATTCTCCTGTGCAGATATGTTTTCCCCTATTTTCAGGTCTCTCTAGAGATGTTAGATCGAGTTCAAGTCCGGGCTCTGGCTGGGCCACCGAAGGACATTGAAACTTGTCCTGAAGCCACTTCTGCGTTGCCTTGGCTGTGTGCATAGGGTCGTTGTCCTTTTGGAAGGTGAACCTTCGCCCCAGTCTGAGGTTCTGAGCAGGTTTTCATCAAGGATCTCTCTGTACTTTTTTCCATTCATCTTTCCCTCGATCCTGACTAGTCTCCCAGTCTCTGCTGCTGAAAAACATCCCCACATCATGATGCTGCCACAACCATGCTTCACCGTAGGGATGGTGCTAGGTGTCCTGCAGATATGACGCTTGGCATTCAGGTCAATCTTGGTTTCATTAGATCAGAAAATCTTGTTTCTCATGGTCTGAGAGTCATTTAGGTGTCTTTTTGCCAACTTCAAGCGAGCTGTCATGTGCCTTTTACTGAAGAGTGGCTTCAGTCTGGCCACTCTACCACAAAGGCCTGATTGGTGTAGTGCTGCAAAGATGGTTGTCCTTCTGGAAGGTTCTCCCATCTCCACAGATGAACTCACCTCCCTCACCAAGGCCCTTATCCCCTGATTCCTCAGTTTGGTCAGGTGGCCAGCTCTAGGAAGAGTCTTGGTGGTTCCAAACTTCTTCCATTTAAGAATGATTGAGGTCACTGTGTTCTTGGGGACCTTCAATGGAGCAGAATTTTTTTCTACCCTTCCCCAGATCTGTGCCTCGATACAATCCTGTCTCGGACGCTCTACAGACAATTCCTTCAACCTCCTGGCTTGGTTTATGCTCTGACGTGTACTGTCATATGGTGGGACCTTATATTAGACAGGTGTGTGCCTTTCCAAATCATGTCAAATTAATTTAATTTACCACAGGTGGAATCCATTCAAGTTGTAGAAACAGCTCAAGGATGATAACTGAAAACAGGATGTACCTGAGCTTAATTTCAAGTCTCATAGCAAAAAGAGTCGGAAGACTTATGTAAATAAGGTATTTCTGTTTTTAATTTGTAATAAATTAGCAAAAATGTCTTGGTCATTATATAGTATTGTATAAGATTGATATGTGAAAATGTTTTAGTTAATCCATTTTAGAAAAAGGGGCTCCCAAATGGCGCAGCGGTATAAGGCACTGCATCTCAGTGCTAGAGGCGTCACTACAGACCCTGGTTTGATTCCAGGCTGTATCACAACCGGCAGTGATTGGGAGTCCCATAGGGCAGGGCACAATTGGCCTATCGTCGTCCGGGTTTGGCCGGGGTAGGCCGTAGTAACCAAAAAAGTGTTAAACAAATCAAAATATATTTTTATTTGAGATTCTTCAAAAGTTGCAACCCTTTGCCTTGATGACAGCTTTGCACATTCTTGGCATTCTCTCAACCAGCTTCATGAGATTGTCACCTAGAATGCATTTCAATTAACAGGTGTACTTTGTTAAAAGTACATTTCTGGAATTTCTTTTCTTCTTCCTTCTTAAACATATTTTGATTTGTTAAACACTTTTTTGGTTACTACATGATTCCATATGTGTTATTTCATAATTTTTGCTGTCTTCACTATTATTCTACAATGTAGAACGAGCATCAGAGCCGGTGTAGTAGGATTCAACCGTAGTCCTGTATTGATGTTTTGCCTGTTTGATGGTTCGTCGGAGGGCGTAGCGGAATTTCTTATAAGCTTCCGGATTAGTGTCCCTCTCCTTGAAAGTAGTTGCTCTAGCCTTTAGCTCAGTGCGGATGTTGCCTGTAATCCATGACTTCTGGTTGGGATATGTACGTAACAACCCTGTGGGGACGAAATCGTCGATGCACTTATTGATGAAGCCGGTGACTGATGTGGTATACTCTTCAATGCCATCGGATGAATCCCGGAACATATTCCAGTCTGTGCTAGCAAAACAGTCCTGTAGCTTAGCATCCACGTCATCAGACCACTTCCGTAATGAGCCAGTCACTGGTACTTTCTGCTTGAGTTTTTGCTTGTAAGCAGGAACCAGGAGGATAGAATTATGATCAGATTTGTCACATGGAGGGCGAGGGAGAGCTTTGTACGTGTCTCTGTGTGTTTGGAGTAAAGGTGGTCTAGAGTTTTTTGAATGACATTCTGGTAGAAATTAGGTAAAACGGATTCAAGTTTTCCTGTATTAAAGTCCCCGGCCACAAGGAGCGCCACTTCTGGGTGAGCATTATCTTGTTTGCGTATGGCCTTATACAACTAGTTTAGTGTGGTCTTAGTACTTGCATCAGTTTGTGGTGGTAAATAAACATATACGAAAAATATAGATGAAAACCCTCTTGGTAAATAAGGGGATGGGCTCTAGACCAACCTATCAGCCGATCGGGGCTCTGTATGTAAATATCTTCACATTTGTTTCCTAACACCCATGCGATCAGACTGAGTATTTCAAGGGCCAAATGAGGCTCAGGGAAATAAATTATAAAAATATATATTTTTGAGTTATTTTCGTTAGTGATTTATTTGACATAAAGTGATGATTTAAAAATACAACCACAAAGACTGCATGGGGGCTTTAAGCACGTGGATTAATGACTAAGATTTGGGCTTTTCACATGCACAATTAATTGCTTTTGATAAAACCGCTTTATCTGCCTCCTCAATTAAAACTAGTTTGAAGATTCGAACATATATTCTATGTAAAAGAGATGAATGTTTATGAACGATGCATCATGCTGCATTGTTGACAATATGACCAAGCAGAGCAATTACCGTTCGATTTGAGCACGGCACGCCTCCCTCACCGCCTTCGCCAGGTCACGTGACGGACCATAGCCGGGTTCAACTCGGGGCAACTTAATCGAATCCCCTCAGTCCATCTCTAAATGTCTCTCCAAGGCAAATGGCGCCATCTTCTGGAAGAAAATCTCGGTGAAATGTACATTTAAAAGTTTTTTTTTTTAATTAGGAGCACAGGTGTAATCTATAAAACTGATTGAACGGTAGATATCCGTAGCTCAAACTATTGAAGATTAGATTTTAGTATAGTTCTGCAAGAGTCTACCAAGTAAAATTACTCAGTAGGATGCTTTTTTGATTGTGTGATACAGTGAAGGGAAAAAAGTGTTTCCAATTTGTAGTGGTAACATTGTGAAGTAGGCCTCATCTAGTTTCCAGCGCTCTCATTTTGATAATCGTTGGATACATCAGAAAATGGACGGTAGGCCAATCACATTTCCCTTGGCCTAGTCTATTTACCTGTCAAGTGTTCTCAAAGTTTAAATATGGATATAAGTCTGTCACTGTAGCCTGGTCCTATATCTGTTTATATTCTTGCCAACTCCATTGCTGTCATTGTTTTGCCTGGAAACCCAACGTTGAATTGCGTAGAATTCTACGTCGTGCAGAAATTAGCGTTTGAATCAGGAAAGTTGTCGTCGGGTTTCCAGGCAAGTCCGCATCTCTAGACACAATGTGTCTGGCACTAGGCTACTATGAGTGTGCACCAATTATTTGTGATTCTGAAGCTCTGAATTAACTGATATGATCTACAACTTGATTTTATGTTATTCAGACTGATTATTCATAACATAATGGAATGACAATAATTATATACAGAAGGGAGCAAACACCCACAGTCGATGGAAAGCGGTCAGCATAACCAGCGGCAGGTCAATCACCCAAGGCCCTTCTTCTATGTTCAGCCGGCTTCTCAACCTTACGACAACATGTATAATCATCACAATCAGTGGCATAATATGAATAACCCATACAACCACTATGGCTTTCCTGGATCCGGTAGGCCTACCTTTCATGTTTTTTTTGTTTGGGTCCCAAATCAAATGGCACCCTAAACTTCCATTTGGGATATACAGTTTTTCTCAAACCATAATTTGAGTGGGTTATGGATTATTAGTGACTTGGTTAATGATATTCTTGGATGCAAATATTGCTGCATGGTCATATTGTCTTTTAAAAAAAGCTTATGTTTTCCGCAGGAGTTTATCCCTTTGGACGTCCTAGTCCATACATGTCCGCATACCCATACATGCAGTATCCTGGTGGATATGTTGTCCCACACATGCCACACATGCATCCAGTTGATTACAGACGAATGTATGAACCACCTCATTTTCATCTACCTCCTGTGCATGACCCCATGTTCCGCCAACAACAGCAGCAACCACACCATCATGTATGTATTCTTGTGCAACTTGTGCACAGATGAATAAGGCTATTTTATATTTTCTCTCATTCATTCGTTCTTTAATTCACCACCACCAGGATCACACCCAGAGAGAGGTGGTCTGTTCTGAGGCTCAGACGGACCCGAGTGATGCGCTCAACAAGCTCATAGAATGTCTGGACAAACTCCGGGCCAACGAGATGCAGGGTTCTGAGAAAGAGCTGGATTCCGGTGTCGTTTCCCAGTCTTCCGGAATATTCTCGCCAGACGGGGAAAGGAAATCTTGTAAGGTGGTGGGAGACCTACACAGTGGTCATGGAGCCTCATGTGGTAAGTTGGAAGGCAGCCAATTGCAGTCGTCGTTTCCGATGGGCAGGTTATTCAGCGTCGGTAACTCCACGGCGGCAGTCTATGACGGTGAGTCAAGCCGAAGCCTGGGCGGGCTGGGTCAGGAGGGCTGGGCTGTAGACTCTGACGAAGACCCTCCATTGGACAGCTCATCTATTCATGAGGAGAACCTGGACCCGCAGCAACATGCGGCGGAGTCTCTTCATTGCTGTTCTTTGGAAAATCTTTGCCTCCAGTCTGCTGTCTCGCAGTCAGAAGACAGCCCCAGACCTGAAAACATAGACAACGAGGCAGAGGAGGACGGCACCAATCCAGATGCTACCAGTTCCACTGAGGGATCTAGGTGGCAGGGCCACTGCTCCAACCTGCTCTCCACAAAGTCACTACCATCCCCCCTAGCCTCTGACTGGCAAGCCTTAGGGGACACTAAATGTGGGGAAGAAACATTTGATGTTCCAGATAGGAAAGGTCTGTCTAAACTGGATGTTGACCTTTCCTACCAGATCCTCCATCTGCCCTTTGACAAGGTAACTTTTTACTATAATTTGAATTGAGTCTTTTCTTTTTCTTTTTGATTCTGCAGGGTTTTGTTGAGACCTTGTAAGCATTTCATTGTATTCTCTATATTATGACAAACTTTAATTGGATTTAATTTGGACAAGGTCCTGACAGCTGGAGCTCTGCAGAAGGACTGCTTTGCCAGCTCCAGCTCTGCTCTGCTGTGTGGAGGCCTCCAGGCTTCCCTGTCCTCCAGCCAGATCACTAACACCTCCTCCCCAGCCCGTCACCACTACTACTCCTACTACTGCCCCCCACAGACAGCCCACGGAAGGCTCAGCGTCCTCAGTCCCTCCCTGGATGAGCTCTCGTCCCGAGAGGAGATGTTCTCCACCGACCTGGAGGACATGGATCGATTTCCCAGAAGCTCCGTCTACGCAGGGAGGAGGTTCCCTGCGGAGGTCGAGCACCTCAGAGAGCCAGGGGTCAAAGTCTGTCCTAAGTCCAAGAAGCTCTTGTGCGCCTGCTGTGGCTCGAGCCTGTTGAAAGGAGGGGCGAGCAGGGTTAAAATGCATCACAGCCCGAGGGTGTACGCCGATGATGAGGCGGGGGATTCCGATGAAGTTGTCGAGCAGGAACAACAGTCTGCAAGGACGTGTGATGAGAGTGCGCACCCCACTAGGGTGGTCGTGCAGAAGCACTCTGTCCCCAAGAAACACCAGCCTCTACACATCCAACAGCATCCCAAACCCAGCTGTAAGAGAGGCCAGTGTAGAGAGGCTGTCGGACCAGAGGAGCAGCAGGAGGAACCAGAGATGGTGCTGGTGGGAGCAGAGCTGGAGTATTATGAAGGCCATGTGGTGGAAGGTGGGCAGGATGCAGGGGATAAGGAACACAGGACATGCAAAGGTAAGTATTCTTCGTAGAAATATATTCACTAGAACGGGCATAGAACCTCCGACCGTTGCAAATTGATTAGTAAACTAATGGGTTCACGCTAATGGCCCCAAGTATGCCCATTAGGGCATCATTGACTTAAATATGGACTCCCATTGAAATAGGAACATCGCACTACTCATGCATTATTGGGGCCAGAGTTGGCTGATTTTGATTTCCCTATATGTAACCGATGTGCAAAGGCTAGCTAGTTTGCGGGGTGCGCGCTAATAGCGTTTTAATCGGTGACGTCACTCGCTCTGAGACATTGAAGTAGTTTTTCCCCTTGCTCTGCAAGGGCCGTGGCTTTTGTGGAGCGATGGGTTACGATGCTTCGAGGGTGGCTGTTGTCGATGTGTGCAGAGGGTCCCTGGTTCGAGCCCAGGTAGGGGCGAGGAGAGGGACGGAAGCTATACTGTTAGATATACACTAAACCATAGATATGCTCTCTCTAGATGGAGTATGCAGAGAGGGCATTGAGACTTCAGAACCGGGTAGGCGGGAGAGAGGTACGGCCAAGCCCAGACGAAAACCACACGCCTCACTGCAAGGTAATATAAACCAATCCCGATCATTAGATTTTAATGGATATTCTTTAGCTGTCCTAAGTACCTGCAGCATTGACCTGGGGCCATGTGTCAATAATCTGAGTAGGAGTGCTGATCTATGATCAGGTCCCCCCCATCCATGTAACCTTCTTCGTTGTGGTCCAAAATGCAAAACAGACACTAAATCAGCACCCAAACGCCTGACAGGTATGACTTCAGATGTGTTTTCTATGAATGTGAGAGCATTTTTATTTTTTTATTTTATTTCACCTTTATTTAACCAGGTAGGCTAGTTGAGAACAAGTTCTCATTTGCAACTGCGACCTGGCCAAGATAAAGCATAGCAGTGTGAACAGACAACAACACAGAGTTACACATGGAGTAAACAATAAACAAGTCAATAACATGGTAGAAAGAAGAGAATCTATATACAATGTGTGCAAAAGGCATGAGGTAGGCAATAAATGGAATAATTACAATTTAGCAGATTAACACTGGATTGATAAATCATCAGATGATCATGTGCAAGAAGAGATACTGGTGTGCAAAAGAACAGAAAAGTAAATAAATAAAAGCAGTATGGGGGTGAGGTAGGTAAATTGGGTGGGTAGTTTACAGATGGACTATGTACAGCTGCAGCGATCGGTTAGCTGCTCGGATAGCAGATTTTTAAAGTTGTTGAGGGAGATAAAAGTCTCCAACTTCAGAGATTTTTGCAATTCGTTCCAGTCGCAGGCAGCAGAGAACAGGAAGGAAAGGCGGCCAAATGAGGTTTTGGCTTTAGGGATGATCAGTGAGATACACCTGCTGGAGCGTGTGCTACGGGTGGGTGTAGTCATCGTGACCAGTGAACTGAGATAAGGCGGCACTTTACCTAGCATAGCCTTGTAGATGACCTGGAGCCAGTGGGTCTGACGACGAACATGTAGCGAGGGCCAGCCGACTAGGGCATACAGGTCGCAGTGGTGGGTCGTATAAGGTGCTTTAGTAACAAAACGGATGGCACTGTGATAAACTGCATCCAGTTTGCTGAGTAGAGTATTGGAAGCTATTTTGTAGATGACATCGCCGAAGTCGAGGATCGGTAGGATAGTCAGTTTTACTAGGGTAAGTTTGGCGGCGTGAGTGAAGGAGGCTTTGTTCCGGAATAGAAAGCCGACTCTAGATTTGATTTTGGATTGGAGATGTTTGATATGAGTCTGGAAGGAGAGTTTGCAGTCTAGCCAGACACCTAGGTACTTATAGATGTCCACATATTCTAGGTCGGAACCGTCCAGGGTGGTGATACTAGTCGGGCGTGCGGGTGCAGGCAGCGAACGGTTGAAAAGCATGCATTTGGTGAAGCAAATGCATAATGTTCAGGTCTGGTTCTGTTCAGAAAGACTGGCATTGAGGAAAGCTCTGTGGAAACCATTGGTGTACCAGAGAGTGCGAGATGAGGAAAAGGACAATGATGACGAGGAAGAGGAGCCACCACGATGTCACAGGGGAAAGGGTAATGTTTTTTTTCTTTAATCTTCTGCTGTTTCACTATTGGCAATACTTGGGCTGCATCCTAAATGGAACACATTCCCTTTTACAGTGCACTAAGACCTTGCTGTGTGTTATGTTGTTGTATGAATCCTTTACTAATTTTCTTCTTCTGCTTCTTCCAGGGTCCACCAAGAGAGGAGACAAAAGATGTTAATGTCACACCATTGATCAAATAAAATGGCACAGAAAAAGAGCACTAAGTAGATTGCACAATATAGATGGACACTTATTTTTTGGGGTGATAAACCAAGGAGAATTGGTTAAAGTCTCCTTGGCTAATAAAGTACACTTTCAGGTCTTTAGACACAGCACTGTATTTTTGTGGGTAAAATACCTACTTATTCACCAGCACAGGGTTGGTGGCTTTGAAATGTTGATTTGCTTGACCAGTGTGTGCATTATTAAAATGAATTTCATTGTACCCTAACCTGGCTGTGGTTTATTACACCTGTTAGTAAGTGTTCATATGGTTTGGAATTAAAAAATGGTACGCTAGAAAACAGAAGAACTTGATAAATGGCAAATATTAGATTACTTGACATGAGGCAATGCTATTGCCATGTAGGATTTTGTCAGTTGGCCATAGCATTTGTGAAGTTGCTGACAGTCTTATTTAGGCTATGATTGCAAATGACAGTTATTGCTTTCAATTACTGACGTGCAAGCTAGTTCTCGTTAGCTGTATACATTTACTGGTAATGATGCAAGTGAAAACGGGCGAGAGTTTTGCATGGCCCGGTGCCTGGAGATTTAATTTAACCTTTCATTGCTACCCATCCTGGATCTGGGTTTGTCATTAAAAACCCTGACTAGCATAGCGTAGCCTAGCGCCAGAGGGTAATCATAAAATATAATTTCATGAAATCACAAGTGGAATATTGCAAAACACAGCTTAGCCTTTTGTTAATCCATCTGTCATCTGATTTTGAAATGATGCTTTACAGCGAAAGCAATACATGCATTTGTGTAAATGTACCAATGGAATGTTCTAAAATACCAAACTCCGCTCACCCGTGGCACCCGGTCGTGCAAAAGGAACTTGCCCAATGAGCGCCATTAAATGTATTTATAAAGGCGTTCTTACATCAGCTGATATCTCAAAGTGCTGTACAGAAACCCAGCCTAAACCCCCAAACGGCAAGCTATGCAGTTGTAGAAGCACGGTGGCTAGGAAAAACTCCCAAGAAAGGCCAGAACCTAAGAAGTGAAAGAGTTTTGCGTCAGTTCAAATCTGGTATCAGGACAAAATGTGATTCAGAGTCACCGAATATACTTTAAGTATTTTAATTAAACTCGAGCGATAAATGGTAAATGCAATTTTCGTATATACGGGTACGCTGTATCACCGCGCAGGGTAAAACAGAACTGGAACGTGCTCAAACAACAGTTTTTATACTATGACAGCTTTAGTTCCAACCCGTCCGTTGGCCTATCACAGTAGAAGCTGAGCGCGGTTTAAACTTTGCTCAGCCTATCGCTGGCACTCAGACTGGTCCCAGTCCCTTGGTGCTCTCATCTGTCCGCATCTGGTCGTTGCGTAGATTAGATCCGTCTTGTGTCTCCCCCCAGATCCTACACTCAAACAGTTCCTTATTTGGTATTGTCCAGTGTCCTACCCTCCCTGGTTGGCCTAGAGATATGCACCTCTCCCCTCTCCAGATTGACCACAGCTTTTGCATCAAGGCACTCTATGTTGCTCAATCTTTACACACATACACACACAAACATCTGCATTGTTTATGTGTGTGTGTAACAAAACAATATTCATCTTCAAACAATATGGTAGCAGGCTATAGTACATAAACATAAATCCTAACAGAAGAAACCTAGAGAGGAACCAGGCTATGAGGGGTGGCCAGTCGTCTTCTGGCTGTGCCAGGTGGAGATTATAACTGAACATGGTCAAGATGTTCAAATGTTCATAGATGACCAGCAGGGTCAAATAATAATAATCACAGTGGTTGTCAAGGGTGCAACAGGTCAGCACCTCAGGAATAAATGTCGTTTGGCTTTTCATAGCCGATCATTCAGAGTATCTCTACCGCCATTACGACAACCTCTTTTACGAGTTGATTGGGTGAACGGAATCAGGTGCACATTGTATAATTAGTACATCTAATCGGTTATAATTTTTAAAACCCCAAAACGTGGTCAATGGCCCAACCCTCTTCAATTCCCTATTTAATGCCCATCACGCCTGCCATACTGATTCCTAGATAGTTCTATTTGTTTTGCGAGTACGTCATATTTGTTCATTGCCTGCCTCTCCCCCCTATTTTAGCATAGTCATTTAAATATCTTAGTGTTCTTAAAGCGTTTGTGTGCTTAGACATACTTCAAAAACTTTTGACAATTCAGTCAAACAAATATACATGGTAAACTGTAGAAAATACCAACACTGATTGATGAGATTCTTCACCCTGCGTTTTTTAAATTCTCCTACAGATATGGAAACAACCGCGTCAACAAAACAGCATGCATTTGGAGCGGGCCCTCGTGGTCCCAACCCAGCCCATGGACCTCAGCCGGGCCAGGGCCCCCGACACCCAGGCCATCCTGGACCTTACGGAGTTCCACGTCCTGAGGATCAGCCCCCACACCAGCAAGTAAGCATTTATGGCAAGTGAATGTAGCGGCTGTTCGTTGGACTTGTTGGACTTTCTTTCTGTATAAATAGTTACGAAGATCCTCCCGTGTGATACTTGGGGTATATTCATTAGTCTAAGTCCGTTGCTAAACTCAATGTAAAACGTTTTACAACAGTTTATTGGACAAATTCAGCTGCGTATTCGTTAGTTAATGCAATGGAAACAAACTGCGCCAACAAGGGAGGGGGTCATACTTAATTTTGTCCAACAAACTCGTTTAAGTTTTGCATCAATCTAATGAATACATCCCTGGTAGGTCTCCCCGCTTTTTTCCGTTAGTTTAGAGTAAACGAATGTTTTCTGTTGAAAAACATTTGCAACTAAATGTGGTAATTAAACTGATGCATACAACCCTGGATTACCTGTCACAAATTAACTGGGATGTATTTGTTAATCGAATTCTGTGTGGGAACAGTACTCTAAACGGATAATGTTCTGTAACAAATGCATGATTCTATTTTACAAAAAGGTGTTTTGTTTAAACATTTGCAGCAGACTATTTATTTGACCTTTTATTTAACTAGGCAAGTCAGTTAAGAACATTCTTATTCTCAAAGGAGCAGAACGACAGATTATTACCTTATCAGCTCGGGGATTCGATCTTGCAACCTCTCGGTTACAAGTCCAACGCTCTAACCACCAGGCTACCTGCCGCATGCACAATAATGTTGCGCAACGGAATCTGACTAAATACACCTAAGGCAAGAGAATGTCATTGAACTGTTTACTCTAATCTGTATCCTGTGAATATAAAAAATCTACTTTGTCATTTGAGCACCAGCAGCCCCATCACCACATCCAGCACAGCAGACCATTCTTCTACATACACCCTTCCCAGCCATACCCTTCCCAGCCATACCCTTCCCAGCCATACCCTTCCCAGCCATACCCTTCCCAGCCATACCCTTCCCAGCTATACCCCTCTGCTCTACCCTATCAGTGGCCCATGCCATACAACCCTTACTGCAGCTTCCCTGGGATGGGTAAGTACCATGGAGGTATTGACCTCTAAAGCCTTGGTCTTATCCTAAATGCACCCTATTATACTAATGGCACACATACCTATACATAGTAAACTACTTTTGACCAGGGTCTAGAAGGGCCACGTTTCTACACTTAAATCGTTTAAGTGCCATGTAGGTCATGTGTTGAATTGACACTTAAATCTGTTTGTCAGGAGGTTATGGTATGATACCGAGTCCCTTCCAGCCCAGTCCCTACATGGAGCCTCCGGGTTACATCCTACCCCACTCTCAGCTCCACCTGGCGGACTACAGGCGTATGATCAACCCCCACTACCACACCACCCACTACCCACAGACCATGGCTTACCATGCACGCAGGTTGTCTGGACTATTTTATTTAAGTTGATATTGCTTTCATTACCAATGTCGTATGCCAAGCCAATGATTGTGTGAAATACACCAAACAAAGAATTCTGACATCAATATACTTCAGTATACCATACAATGTGTTAACACCTTCATACATTAATGCTTTTTAGATGTTACCTCAAATCACATCATACTAATAATAATGGATACTATAATGACTGATGCCCACAGGTTCCGCTACCAGCACAATGCTCCAGCCACCAGCAGGGAGATGATCAACTCTGAGGTATTGTCCTTTCAGAAAGTATTCAGACCCCTTGACTTTTCCCACATTTTGTTACATTACAGCCTTATTCTAAATTTGACAAAATATTTTTTTTTTACCCTAAATCTACACAATACCCCATAACAAAGAAAAACAGGTTTTTAGAAAAGTTTGCTAATTTATAAGAGATTACGTTTGCATAAATATTCAGACCCTTTACTCAATACTTTGTTGTAGCACCTTTGGCAGTGATTACAGCCTCGCGTTTCCTTGGGTATGACACTACAAGCTTTGCACACCTGTTTTTCGGGAGTTTCTGCCTTCGTTGCAGATCCCCTCAAGCTCTGTCCGGTTGGATGGGGAGTGTTGCTGCACAGCTGTTTTCAGCTCTCTCCAGATGTTCAATCGGCTTCAAGTCCGGGCACTGGCTGGGCAGCTCAAGGACATTCAGAGACTTGTACAGAAGCCACTCCTGCGTTGTCTTGGCTGTGTGCTAAGGGTCGTTCTCCTGTTTGAAGGTGAACCTTAACCCCAGTCTGAGAATCTGCTCCAGAGCTCAGGACTTCAAGTCTCTCTGTACTTTGCTCCATTCATCTTTCCCTCGATCCTGACTAGTCTCCTAGTCCCTTCTGCTGAAAAACATGCCCACAGCATGCTGCTTCCACCACCATGCTTCACTGTAGGGATTGGGTCAGGTTTCCTCCAGATGTGACACTTGGCTTTCAGGCCAAAGAGTTCAATCTTGGTTTCATCAGACCAGAGGATCTTGTTTTTCATGGTCTGAGTCTTTTAGGTGCCTTTTGGAAAACTCCAAGCGTGCTGTCTGCAGAAATGGTTGTCCTTCTGGAAGGTTCTCCGATCTCCACAGGAACTCTGGAGCTCTTTTAGTAACCATCGGCTTCTTGGTCACCTCCCTGACCGTGGCCCTTCTACCCTGATTTCTCAGTTTGGCCGGATGGACAGCTCTAGGATGAGTCTTGGTGGTTCCAAACTTCTTCCATTTAAGAATGATGGAGGCCACTGTTCTTGGTACCTTTAATGCTGCAGACATAAGGTACGCTTCCCCAGATCTGTGCCTCAACACAATCCTGTCTCGGAGCTCTACCGACAGCTCCTTTTGCCTCATGGCTTGGTTGTCCCTTTGACATGCACTGTCAACTGTGGGACCTTACATAGACCAGGTATGTGCCTTTCCAAATCATGTCCAATCAATTGAAATTACCACAGGTGGACTCAAATCAAGTTGTAGAAACATCTCAAGGATGATCAATGGAAACGGGAATCACCTGAGCTCAATTGAGTCAAAGCAAAGGGTCTGAATAATTATGTAAGTTCATTTAAAAAAATAAATCCAAAATTTCTAAACCAGTTTTGCTTTATCAGTATGGGGTGTGTAGATTGCCGAGGATCTATTTAATCCATTTTAGAAAAGGGTTGTAAAGTAACAATGTGGGAAATGTCAACCGATCTGAATACTTTCCAAAGGCACTGTGGTTGTACATATGTATAATGTGCAATGTACCTGTATGTATTATGTTTCAAATTTTAATTTAGTGTTTATTTTGTATACAGCAGTACTAAGACAATATTCCCCTTTTTTATCCTAGGTACAGACTGAGCCCACATTAGGAGCAGCACGCTCTGACCCCAAACTCTCTAACGCTGACTCGTCTATGAAAAGTAATGTCCAAACCAACTCTGAATCTGGCAGCGACACCAGTTGCACAGCTGCCCAGTCACTATCCCCAGCCTCTGTTGTGCAGGAGGTGATGTCTAAATCACCAGCCTACCAGGACATTGTATTGGCACCCACCCCCAACAACACTCCTATCTCCACCAGATCTGCTGCCCCCCAGAAGGGCAGCTTTGTGTTCCAGACAGAGGTGATGTGAATTTGTAATTTATTTTTATCCCCTGTACAGTTCCTGGTGTTCTGTTTCTGTATATTTTTGGTGTCTTGTAATGAGTTGACACAATGCAAATTTGTGTATAAATTGACAAAATACCATCCTATCTTTTATCTTAGGTGGAGGAGTTGAGGCTGGAGTGCCACAGCACGCCCACAGGGTTAAATATCCTCCACTCCCATGAGACATCTGAACTGTGCACCGCCCACAGCGTGTCTGGGACCGATGAAGACTTGGTGCAGCTCTGCTCTTCCTCCTCCCTCCACCACCACAAGGCCTCACAGCTCCATGGCCAGGATGGGATGGGTTTGGTTGGGGAGGGGGATCAGTGTCTCCAGCAAGCCTGCACGGATATACTTCTAATGGATGGGTCGCCCTCGAGTGGCGGACCAGGTAACTTCCTTGCTCTTGACGATTGTGACTCTTTCATCGTGAAAACACTGGTTGAACGACCAGGGATTTCTGAATCCGATATGGACTACAGAGTGGTGGTCCAAAGCCACAATGCCGATGTTCCGCAACTTACAAGGAATGACGGAGAACTGAGTGGGAACGGCTCCAAGAGTGTCTATTTTAAGATCCTCCACCTGCCCTTTGACATGCAGTACTTAGAAGAGCTGAGGAAGATTGAGGCGTCTGTGTGGTCGGCGTCTCTGGCACCGTACGTCCCCTCAGCAGAGTTTATGATCCAGCAGGGCCTGATGGAGCCCCACAGGGAGGCACTGAGCCCCGTGGACGTGGAGGAAGTCCCCATGGTGGAGGAAGTTCCCACGGCGGAGGTGGTCCCCATAGTTGAGTTTGAGGTCTCTGGGGCGGAGGAGGTCCCCACAGCTGAGGTGGTCTCTCTGGAGGAAGTCCCCATGGCGGAGAGCCCTTTGAATGAAAATGTATCAATGGCAGAGATGATCCCCAATGTGATGGCGGTACCGGCAATATCCAGTCTTAACAAAACAGACAATGCTCCCACATCTCCAGAGACCAGTCAAAAGAGGGGTGTGGTGAGTGACCTTGATCATCAGGATACCTCCTTTGGGGGGTTACCCACATACCGTCCCTCAACTAGCTGGCTGGGCGACATTGGCAACATCTACTATCACAGCAAGATGCCTTCTGATGTTGAGGAGCAGCGCAAGATCCTCAGAGGCAGCCCACTTAAAGTGTCTAGCCCCAAAGGGAAACCAGACCAAGAGCCTAAAGATCCTCGTGTTTCAGTCACTACAACCGCTCCACTCAGGCTTAAGGGAGAGGGATGGAGACTCGGAGACCAGGTTGACAGGAGGAGCTACTCTGATCAAGAGTTCTGTGCTAACCGGACCTTCAATGTGAACACAGGGACCTCTGGTGGCCACAAAAGGGAGCGCATCTGTGCCAGATGTTTGACGACAAAATGCAGAGTGAACAAGATACCTGGCAGTCCAGGACCAGGCCTGGATGCTCTGATTGTAAAACGACAAGGGGTCCCCGTTCCACCATGGGAGGAATATATCCTAGCCCAGACGTGTGCAGCCTGCAAATGCCTCGCCCGGAGGCGGGTAACGAGGAAAGGTTCCGGGTCAGATGTTCCCAGCGGACCACAAAACGAAGAGACGGAGGGTGAGACCTCTGAGAACAGGTATTGGTTGTGGCATGGCACATTTTATGCCTTCGGACTCTGGATTATGCCTTGTACAGTATGTTGCGCTTGGGACTAAAGGTTCAATCTGCATTTGTCAATGTACATAGCCTTGTTATGTTCAATGTTCTCTACATACACAGTACTCTAAATACCACAAGTCAAGCTGAAAAGAATGATTTCAATCATCGCTTTGCAGACAGAATGTTATTGTCCCAAGCTCGCAATTAGTATTTTTGTCTGCTGCTGGTTTGACATGAAATGTTCCTGCCATAATGACATGAAATATCAATCTACCTAGCAGTTCGTGTCGGGCAGGACTGAGGCCCAAACTGAGGGACCCCAGGAGGCCTCAGTCCTCCATGAAGCGCCACTCTGAGGCAAGTACTGCACACTGTTGTACACTGGCGAATGACACTATTTGATATATAGTGCGCTACTTTTGACTAGGGCCAACCTATACACATTCTATGCTTCCATTAAGTTTGGTTTTTACTTCCCGTTTTATACACCAGCTGAAAATACCACAATTTTGGTTAATGGTGCTATGATTCTCCTCACTATACTTTGTCAAACTGAATTTAGATAAACTATTAGAGTTTTTGCAACCAGGAAATGGTCAGTGGTTGGAAGAAGTACCCAATTGTCATGACTTGAGTATAAGTGAAAGTCACCTGGTAAAATGGATTAAAAGTCCAGAAGTATTGGCTGTAAAATATACTTTGAGTATCAAAGTATATCATTTCACATTCCTTAAGCAAACAATTATTTATTTACAGATAGCCAGGGGCACCAACACTAAGACATCATTTACAAACTAAGCATTTGTGTTTAGTGATTCTGGCAGATCTGAGGCAGTAGGGATGACCAGGGATGTTCTCTGAAAGTGCATGATTAGACAATTTCCTGTCAATGTAATTACATTTGGGTGTCAGGGAAAATGGATGGAGTAAAATGTACATGACTTTCTTAGGAATGTAATGAAGTGGTCAAATATAAAGTACAGATACTTAAGTACTTTACACCACTGGGAATGCGGCATGTTTTCTGCAGTGCACCTTTTTAAGTGGTCAAATGCATTCTTGATCCATCCAGCAGTGTCCCATGGGTCCGCACTCAAAACTGAGGGAGAAAAACTGTTCCTGTGAAGAGCCCCATCGGCCCCCTACTGCTGTGTTGGGGGGGCCGCGACGCCATCCCCATGGCAATGTCATCAGGGAGCGAAATGAGGAGAACCTTGGCGTCTCTGTCCCACTTCAGGACACATGGAGAAACCAAGACCAACACCAGGACCAATGCTACCTCACGGCACAGAAATCTCAAGAAGGTAAGCCCAAAGCATTGTTATTGATGTAATGTGTAAACCAGTTTTAGCCTGTATTGATTCCATAGAGCATTTTAAACATTTGGCAGTTGCTAGAATAAAGTTTATTTCAACATTTACGTTGAAATGTTTGACTAATGGCCCTTTCATTTCTGTTCCTACAGAGAAGTTGTGGAAAGCGGCTTTGTCCAACCCTGACAACAATGAAAGTAATATTAAGCTCGGACCCAGACACTTGATTAAACAGAAGAAACGCATTTCTCAATCACAAGGTAGTGCTCTACTATAAAAACCCTACTGTACTGTGTGTAAAACACTTTTAGCAGCTTTTGAAATTGTCACCTTTTTGGTAAATTCCAACATTTGTTTCCCCCCTCAGGACTTCACAGAAAAGACACAAGATGCTAATTTTTCACGAGCACATTGTAACAAGTGAAGTAAATGCACTTTTATTGTTATCCTCTACACTTACGAATTAACTCTTAAAGCTCACCATGTATGTACTCACTATTTATGACATGTACAATAAATAAACACTTGACTACAGTGCTTGTCTTGGTTTGCTTCTCCATGGGGACAGTAAAGGGCTGTGTCCATGTATATATACACTACCAGTTAAGTTTGGACACCTACTCATGCAAGGGTTTTTGTTTACTTGTACTATTTTCTACATTGTAGATAGTGACGACATCAAAACTATGAAATAATACATGGAATCATGTAGTAACCCAAAAAATGTTAAATGACTCAATATTTGAGATTCTTCAAAGTAGCCACCCTGTGCCTTGATGACAGCTTTGCACACGCGTGGCATTCTCTCGACCAGCTTCATGATGAATGCTTTTCCAACAGTCTTGAAGGAGTTCCCACAAGCTGAGCACTTGGCTGCTTTTCCTTCACTTTGCGGTCCAACTCCTCCCAAACCATCTCATTTGGGTTGATGGCGGGTGATTGTGGAGGCCAGGTCATCTGATGCAGCACTATCACTCTTCTTGGTCATATAGCCCATACACAGCCTGGAGGTGTATTGGGTCATTGTCCTGTTGAAAAACAAATGATAGTCCCACTAAGCGCAAACCAGATGGGATGGCTTATCGCTGTAGAATGTTGTGGTAGCCAGACTTGAATTCTAAATAAATCAGACTGTTACCAGCAAAGCACCATCAGACTTCCATGCTTTGCAGTGGGAACCACACATGCAGAGATCATCCGTTCACCTACTCTGCGTCTCAAAGACACGGCGGTTGGATCCAAACTCATCAGACCAAAGGACAGATTTCATCTGGTCTAAAGTCCGTTGCTCATGCTTCTTGGCCCAAGCAAGTCGTCTTGGTGTGGTTTCTTTGCAGCAATTCAACCATGAAAGCCTGATTTTCTTTGAGTCTGAACAGTTGATGTCTGAATTCTGTGAAACATTTATTTGGGCTGCAATCTGAGGTGCAGTTAACGCTAATGAACTAATCCTCTGCAGAAGAGGTAACTCGGTCTGTTCTGTGGAGTTCCTCGTGGGAGCCAGCTTCATAGCTCATGGTTCTTGCGATTGCACTTGAAGAAACTTAATGTAATGATGGGCTGTTTCTGTTCTTGCCATAATATGGACTTTAACCAAATAGGGTTTAAGTATACCACCCCTACCTTGTCACAACACAACTGATTGGCTCAAGGAAAGCAAATCAACAAATTCATTTAACAAGGCACACCTGTTAATAATTGAAATGCATTCCAGGTGACAACATGAACCTGGTTGAGAGAATGCCAATAGTGTGCAAAGCTGTCATCAAGGCAAAGGGAGGCTACTTTGAAGATTCTCATGAAATATATTTGTTTTAACACCATTTTTTCTTACATGTTTCATATTTTTGATGTCTTCACTATTTCACAATGTAGAAACTTTTAAAAATAAATAAACCCTGGAATGAGTAGGTGGCCAAACTTTAGGTGTGTTTAATATACACATGACCTTGGCCTCTGATTTGCTGAGGGAACCTATAATCTTCCCAGAAATAACTTTCTGATACCTACAGATTCCAATTAAAACATCTAATTTGAAAATGCTAAACCTTCAATGTTTGAATCAAAATGTCAAACCACAGCCAAACTGATATCTCGTCTGACTTTTCACACCCTAAACAGATGCCATTAAGGCAAAATGGGAGGAAGAACTACACTGTCATTTCTGTTGCACTGGGAGGATGGCCACACCTGCTCAATTAACTTGAGATCTTGTCTAATACATTTCAAGATCTTACAGATTACACTATTTCAAAACTAAGCTGCTTAGGATATTTCCTGATACCTCCCCTATGTGATATGTCATGCAATGGAGGGTACATTAGTCCACTGCTTTGTCCTATACTCTAACCTGCATGGTTATTGGTCTGGAATTTTTCGGATCCTCTCTGAATTTCTGGAGACTTCAATTGACCCAGACCTGCCTCTGATCATCCTGGGAGTCTCAAACCCTAAACAGATTAACCAAGCCCTAACAACTGTGTCTCATTTTGGAAAAAGGAAGTTCCCTCTACCAAATTATGGCTCAGCGATTTGGTAAACACTTTACACAAAGAATTTAATATATTCTGAGCAATAAATTACTCACATTTGGTTGTGTATACTTGGGAGGACTGTGAGCGGGAACTTCTGCCCTCTTTTTATTTGTACTTTCTACAAAGTACCTATACACCTTGTGTTCAATAACATTTGCTGGTAAAGGGCTGAGTCCCACATGGCACCCTATTCCCTAGGGGGTGGGGTATATTTTGAAAATATCAAAGGGGGAAATGTTTTACACTATCAAATGCTTAAGATTCACCCTAATCTGTCATAGGGTATTATTTAAAAACATTGACCCATATCTTTTTGACCAAAGAATGTAGAAATGTGCAGTTTTCATACATATAGACTAGTATGGTGATGGTTGAAAAGTGGAAGCATTTCCTCAAGGTTAGATTATTACTGTTTAAATGCGTCTTGGAGGCGAAGGGAGACTGTTTTCTAAAAAATGAAAGGGTAATGTTGCTCAGCATGACTGTACTATAAATTAAATGTCATTACATGTTATGAGTGTTTGCAAAATTGCATCTGTGCCCTTTCCTTTATATTCAATCACATGAGGTCAGCAATCAGGGTTCTGGTCATCCAACAGTTGCGTGAATGTTTCTTTGTGTGCAAAGTACTGAAATAAATGTTTTGTTCCAGAATAATTCCACCACGATAGCTAGGAAGATAATTGTGAAAAGTCAAACATCCGTTACTAAACAATGCAGATACTGGTTATCCTGAATGACGTGTTCAAGAGAAATGTTTTGCACTGAACACATTCTGAATACACTACAAATATACGTCCTGTCATTGGGGCAGAGGCATCCCTCATGACGAACAGCTGACATTTAACCCCTGGGCCCACCATGGGGCTTGTGCTGCATAACCTGCCTCCTCTGCTGCGTCCTGTGTGAGGTAGGGTTGTGCCAGTGTCCGCTGCAGCAGCTCCACCTATTGATCAGAAAACATAGTAAGTAAAGATAATCTTATGGTTGTTTTAAATGGGGCAGGTACTGTTTTAGTCCAGTGCAAAATAGTGGCAGAATCAAGTACTAATGTTTTGACTGTTCGCAACCTTCTGAAATAGCTTTCATGAGCTTAATTTACGTACAATACAACCTGTATTTAAATGTAGTTCAAACGATTTACCTCTGAGAAATCATTCCCCTCAGCCTTCCGTATTGCAGATTCTGCCATCCAGTTCCGCAGCACATATCTGGGATTGATCCCTGTGGAAAGTTTGATCATCTCAGATGTAAATGGTTTATTTCGTTCTACCAAGCAAACAAAAAATAAATCAATAACAAACAAGATTATTTGCAAAGGTCCCCTTTCTTCCTTTCCCTTATTCAGTAGGAGAGGACTGCATAATCAGTCAGAGGACTGGAGCTTGCTATCAGGTCCATCTGTCGGCATTCCCATGGCGACTGCTTACTTTTCATCCTGTGTTGACGATCCTCATCAGAATCACCTCCCTGCCTGAGCCATTAAAAACAAAGAATCAATCATCTGACATTATGCCATGAATCTGTGAGACTAATGTTAATCGAGCCAGTTACAAGTCAGTTCAGAACAAATTCATATTTTCAATGACGGCCTAGGAACAATGGGTTAAATGCCTTGTTCAGGGACAGAACGACAGATTTTGTACCTTGTCAGCTCGGGGATTCGATCTGGCAACCTTTCGGTTACTAGTCCAACGCTCTAACCACTAGGCTATGCTGCCGCCCCATGATAAATGATAGGGCAAACATTTTATTTCTGCCTAAAGAGACATACCCAAACGTAATTACTTTTCATGAATGGCCATAAACAATAACTGATAATATTGCATAGTTTTAGAAGGGTCTGGAACTCTTCTTTCTGGTAAAAAGTTATACATTGCTGAGGTGTACCCACAAGCTCAATGACAGTATCAATATTATGAAAATATGAACAATCTTTAAAATTCTTACAATTCAACAAAAGTTGGGCAATGGGGCTAGAAATGACAAATGCTTTCAAAATATAGTAACAATCAAACTACTTACTAGAAGATTTCACATTTCTTAACTAAAATAAATATGATCATACTTCGTGACGGTACAATATCGGCACTATTTTAAAACATGGGACCCAACGACGTTCACAGAGCGTTTTGTAAACCGGTGCAGAACTGCTCAAAGTCCCCCAAATATGGGACACAGTTGAGTAATGAGTCATCAGAATATTTGAGAGAAACTGAGGTCATAAAAAGCATATTAACCAAATGTATGATAACAGTGCATTCCTATTGTACATACCTTTTTAGTCTATGCAGGTACATGCTGACCCACTCCGGGTACCTCTTATGCGAAGCCAGGTTCTGCAAGGCCCACATCACCTAACAGGGATGAAAGAGGAGAGGAGGAGAGGACTTTAGTTCTTTAAGGGGCAATCTGCAATTTGAAAAACAACGCATCTTCAAGAATCAATGGCTATATATAACTCATTTAAAAAGTCAAAAAATGGATGTAGCAATTGCAGATTGGCCCTATAATGTAGTTAGTCAGCAGTATATTCTCTTGTGATTGTTTGTAGAGGGTTAATAAGCAATATGTATGACCTGTAAGTTGGACATGTTGTGAAGCTGCTGCATTGAGGCTTCACTCAGCTGTCTGAAGGTCATGGTGAAGTCTGCACCTGTGTCCTCCATCAGCTGAGGAGGAAAAAGCCAATCAGAGACACAGGAGAGAGAGAAAGACAGCCAATAAAATGCACTGGACAGGGACAATATACCAACATCAGGTCAAAGGTCACTCACAGGGTCAGAGATGGACACACACGGAATCTTAGAGCAATGGACCACTTGCCTTAAGCAGAAATGCAATGAGATATTCATCCTCCTCCTCCTCCTCGCCAAGTAAATCTAACTTTGCCTTGAACAGCTTGTGAAACCTGGAATGATAAAGTTGAACATAATATTTGGAGGAAAAAGGGAACTTACAGACACATTCAAATGCGCACACAACCCAGAGAAATTGAGAGAGACAGGGAGATAAATTACCTCATCTGGTATATATGTGGGTACCCTTTCAGTATTAGCCCAGCCCTTAAAAAAACAGAAAACAATGTACTGTCACAGTGTACATTCCCCAACATCCTCTGCCAAACAAACGTCATGGGAAAGTAATGATGTACTTTTCTGACATGTCTGACGTGCAAACCGATATCACATTTCAGAATTGGTTAAAAATAAGTTGGGGTTATACTCGTCAGAACAGTCGGTATAACCCTTCCCATACTTACCCTTGCCTCTGTTCTATGGTCAGCACTGGAGTTAGGGCTTCTAGGAGTTTCTCCAGGTTGAACAGACCAACATTGGCCTGAGCCCCGATACTGTACCTCTCCTCCTCATCAGATGTGTTGGGGACAAAATCTGAAAATATCAGTTTCCTACTTCAACACTATTGATTCAAATTTCAAAAAGCACTTGCACATCTGAGTTCTCATTGCAGTTGTGTAGTAAAAATAGGATCACTTCAAAGAAAAGAAAAACCTGCACACTGCTCTTATCACTTATTTGATTAAAGCTTACATGATATGTGATACCTAAACTTTAAAGGGATACTTCGGGATTCATATCCACTTCCCCAGAGCCAGATGAACTCATGGATACAATTTGTATGTCTCCACATTCAGTATGAATGAAATTAGAGGTAGTTTCGCGAGCCAATGCTAATTAGTGTTAGCGCAATGACTGGAAGTCTATGATATCTACTAACATGCTAGCAGTTACTATAGACGTCCAGTTGTTGCGCTAACGCTAGTTAGCAGTGCCCAAATCCTGAAGTATCACTTTAAAGTTTACGTATCATGCGTACCACTAAGCTCTAATCAAATAAGTGATACGAAGGTTTCTCTTCACTTCTTCGCCACTGTAAAACAAATAGGCTACCAACAGGCATTCTGTTCAACAGCATATGAAAAAGAAATAGAAACCTGTAAGTACAAAATGACAGAAACAGTGGGCAAATATGAATAACATTAGATATCAATACGTCCTGAAAGGGCAGTATATGCATGAATGAGATACTGTACATACTTGGGTTGTAGGCTTCCATAAAGCCAAACGGTCCGTAGTCAATGGTGATAGACAGTAGGCTGAAGTTATCAGTGTTGCATACTCCTGTTAGGGTAATGAAATACTATATAAACACAAAGTTAACCACCATACAGTATGAACAGAATGGAATTATGTGCATACTGCATGTTAGAATAGTGCCATTTCACAAATTCGTATTTCTCATAAAATACACTCATAAAGAGTGTATTTTAACTTATAAACTGCTCCTATAATCGTAATTGTGACTGATAACGCCAATATCAAATTTGATTGGATTCAAGTGCATTATTTTGCTGAAGTGCAGTAATTTGTCATACGAAGTACTACTCACCATGTGCAAAGCCAATAGACATCCACTGGGCAATGAGGTGAGCAGTCTCATTCACAACCCTGGAGTAAAATATCTGAGGCCACACACAACAATAATTAGCATGTACAAATATATACAGATTGAAAACACTTGTTCAGTATAAAATATTTAATGTTTGAGCATTATATACTGAGATCATTGAACCGGTAAGTAGTAGTTTAGTTGTGTATTTAAGCCTAAATGTCAATTATCAACAACGCCCAAAGGCAAATTAGACCATTGTAGGCCAAGATGACGAAGAGAGGTTCAGAAATAATTAGAGGCACTTTATTATTTGAGTATTCAGGTCATTCATTTCCAATGCACAGCGTGATTGAGTAACATCAGTCCTACAGTGAGCTACAATGCTGTCGGAAAAGTATTCAGACCCCTTGACTTTTTCCACATTTTGTTACGTTACAGCCTTATTCTAAAATGTATTAAATAAAACATTTTCCTCAGCAATCTACACACAACACCCCATGAAGACAAAGCGACAACAGAAATACCTTATTTACATAAGTATTCAGACCCTTTGCTATGAGACTCGAAATTGAGCTCAGGGGCATCCTGTTTCCATTGATCAAATTCAATTGATTGGACATGATTTGGAAAGGCACACACCTGTCTATATAAGGTTCCACAGTTGACAGTGAGTGTAAGAGCAAAAACCAAGCCATGAGGTCGAAGGAATTGTCCGTAGAGCTCTGAGACAGGATTGTGTTAAGCAGTGGTGGAAAAAGTACCCAATTGTCATACTTGAGTAAAAGTAAAGATACCTTAATAGAAAATTACTCAAGTAAAAGTGATAGTCACCCAGTAAAATACTACTTGAGTAAAAATCTAAAAGCATTTGGTTTAAAATATACTTAAGTAGCAAAAGTAAATGTAATTGCTAAAACATACTTAAGTATCAAGTATCATTTCATTTCAAATTCCTTATATTAAGAAAACCATATGGCACCATTCTTGTTTTCTATTTATTTATGGTTAGCCAGGGGCACACTCCATCACTCAGACAAACAAAGCATTTGTGTTTAGTGAGTAGGGATGACCAGGGATGTTTGCTTGATAAGTTTGTGAATTGGACCATTTTCTGAATGCCAAGCGTCACATCTGGAGGAAACCTGGCTCCATCCCTACGGGGAAGCATGGTGGTGGCAGCATCATGCTGTGGGGATGTTTTTCAGTGGCAGGGACTGGGAGACTATTCAGGTTCGAGGGAAAGATGAACGGAGCAAAGTACAGGGAGATCCTTGATGAAAACCTGCTCCAGAGTACTCAGGACCCCAGACTGGGACGAAGGTTCATCTGCCAACAGGACAACAACCCTAAGCACACAGCCAAGACAACGCTGGAGTGGCTTCGGGACAAGTGTCTGAGTGTCCTTGAGTGGTCTTGCCAGAGCTCGGACTTGAACCCGATTGAACATCTCTGTAGAGACCTGAAAATAGCTGTGCAGAGACGCTCCCCATCCAACCTGACAGAGCTTGAGAGGATCTGCAGAGAAGAATGGAAGAAACTCCCCAAATACAGGTGTGCCAAGCTTGTAACGTCATATCCAAGAAGACTCGATGCTGTAATCACTGCCAAAGGTGCTTCAATAAAGTACTAAGTAAAGGGTCTGAATACTTATGTAAATGTAATATCTGTTTTTTATTTACATTTTTTTTCGCAAAAAAATAAATAATACGTTTTTGCTTTGACATTATGGGGTAGTGTGTAGATTGATGAGGGAAAAAAACTATTTCATACATTTTAGAATAAGGCTGTAACGTAACAAAATGTGGAAAAGGTCAAGGGGTCTGAATACTTTCCGAAGGCATTGTATGCTGTTGTCTTTACAGGTCTTTTCAACAGAGCATTAGTGTAACTAATAATGAGGTTTAGTTTTCCCCTAATAATTATAAAATAGGCCTATTGAAAATGTAGAAAAAACACAAACATTGAAAATAGACTTCTCATCACTCACCAAATACTTGCCTGGATCATTTGAATCAATGGAAGGAAAATGTTCCTGTATCACAAAGTCCAACAGTTTCCTGAAAATGAAAACATTTCATGTCCAGAGTTAGAAAGATTCCCTATTCACGCCAGCTGTCAATTTCATGATGATCCATTTATAAAGGTGTATTCTGATACAGTATGTCGGTTCTTTGTTTCTGTATTATTTTGAATGTTATTATGTATACACACCTGTCTATGATCTGAGCCCTTCATGAGGAAAGAAACAAGTCACATAAATAGTTGGTCACAAAAAAAGAAGATCTGTGTATGCTAACCTTAAAAGATCAAGTTCTTCAGCTTTAGCCAGAACCTCCAACGATCCGATCCGGAACCATGACGTGGCCAGCCGCAGAACAACCGCTCCTGGGGAGAGAACATCCAAAGATTATGGCAGGAAGGGAAAATATACATTTACATTTGAGTCATTTAGCAGACGCTCTTATCCAGTGCGACTAACAGTTGGTGCATTCCTCTTAAGATAGCTAGGTTAATCAACCACATATCTCAGTCATAGTAAGCACATTTTTCCGCAATAAAGATGCTATCAGCAAAGTCCTTGCTAGTAAGAAAAGAAAAAGTGGGAGTGTTTACTGCAAGATAACATGGCTTGGCACACGCTTTAGCCATATGAAGTATCATAACTAAAAATGTAAAAATCCCTGGGTTCAGCCAAGATAACAAGAAACCAGTCAACAGTGCCAAATAACATACTAACATATATATATATTTTTTTAAATACAAATATTTAATACTTTTAGGTCACACATTACTTACATGCTTCAGATGATTAAAATATTTACTTCCAAATAACATATTTAACCTATAAAAATCTATGAGGACAGTACAATTACGCCAATGTGTGTATGAGTCTGCACATTGAGTAGCAAAAGGGGAGGTTGCCCCTAAGATAGAGAATAAGGACACAGCTGATCTTGTCATGCCCTTACCTCTCTCCTTCTTCACTTTCCCATTGTAGAACTGGTCCCTCCACACGGCCTCTTCACTTACAATAAGGCTTGGAGATAAAAGCAACACATTTTACAACAAAGAATAAACTGAAAAACATCTGCATAGCAACCAACACTACAACACTACACCCTCCTCTTCCAAGTTTACATTGATCCCACACTCAAAGCTTAACCCAAAACATGCTTGACCGATAGCTGTCACCAAACGGATGATACCCAATTGAGCAACTGTCAACATGTCCAGTCTCACAGTAATAATAGAACACTAGTCATTTTAATAATGTTTACATATTTTGCATTACTCATCTTATATGTATATACTGTATTCTATTTTACTGTATCTTAGTCTATGCCGCTCCGACATTGCTCGTCCAAATATTTATATATTCTTAATTCCATTCCTTTACTTCAGATGAGTGTGTATTGTTGTGAAATTGTTAGATATTACTTGTTAGATATAACCTCACTGTTGGAGCTAGATACACAAGCATTTTGCTACACCCGCAATAACATCTGCTAAACACGTGTATGTAACCAATAACATTTGATTTGATCTCAACCATGTTGAAACAGCTGATGGCTGGAACAGAAGAAGTGATCTGAATGACAACATTAAAGGTCCTTGGGTAGACCTAGGTTGAGTTCCTGCCCAACTACATTGCTGACGCATGCCAGACCCTATAACGCTTGGATAGGTATTTAACATATCAGCTAACCACATCATATGATATAGCCACCTGCTGCCCGATTGCACAGTCAATGACGTGGCAGTTAACCATTGGTTGATGCAATGCAACGCCTGCGCATATAGTCGGACAGGAACTCGGCCAGGGGAAACTGGTGGGAGGAGCTATAGAAGGACAGCTTCATTGTAACAGTTGGAATGGAACAGCTGGAATGGTACCAAACACATGGAAACAACATGTTTCACTCCATTCCATTGATTCCATTCCAGCCATTACAATGAGCCCATCCTCCTATAGCTCCTCCCACCAGCTTCCTCTAAACTCAACCCTACTGTTGTATCTGCCTGTCTGTTCTGTGTGTTGATGTTAGCAATCTAGGCCATCTGCACTCGCCTCTCACTGTTTATCCAATGGATTGGCCCTAGACTGATTCAAGTTAATATTAAAACTCTTTTTTTTTGTTGCTGAGAAGATCCTAGACTACATTGTTGAGAATAGGCAGCAATCTAAAACAATGTATTCTGCATTTTATTGTGTACAATGAAGGCCTATTTTTTTTTCTTCTGAGATTTTTGGATGGAGTGAGATTTATTTTGAGAGAGAAAGGGAGCTAAAACCATAGAGATAGGTACTCATCATGGATATAATCCGTTTTAGCATGGACATTGCCATTGACATTGGACATTGCCATCATCCACCGTTTTAAAGTTGTCAAGTAGACAACTGGGTGGGGATTCCTATGGGTTGTAGCCTCAATGGCGCTACCCATGCTGTCACAGATGGTATAATGGCACAGATATAAAGATGAGTCCTTTATCTATCTCTAAAACTCTGTTTGAGTTGTATATCAGAGTGCTGTATTGTATCAAACAATTGTATGGTAGGGTAGCGTTTGACAGACAGCAGTCAAAGCAGCTCATTGGCCAGGTTACCTGGCAGCTCTGCTGGTAGGAACACCCAGAAAGTGCATGGCCTCACTGCAAAGGAACTCTCTGACTGAGGAGCGGACCACAGCTCGGCCATCTCCTGACCTGTAGTACAACAGACAACCTTTCTCAGAAGGTTTTCTTGGGCCCAATCCCAAATCGACCCCGAGACCCTACGCACTTGTGGAGATCCGAGAGGATGTGTTGGGCCTAAGCAATATGGTAAAACGTCCTGCTAGCCTATCAGAGAGAAAGCTGGAACTATTACCAAATTACTTACATTTGCAAAATCCTCTCATATCTTCACAAGTGCATAGGACGTAGGGTCTATGGGTTGATTTGGGATTGGGCCTCATTGTTAGGTCAGGCTAGAAATGTTACACCTGTTGGTCATGGTCTATAAAATATAAAAGTGTAGATTTGACCTTGAATATGGAGTCTTTCCTGAGCCTTTGAGCTGGAGTTCCCATCTTTCACCCTTTCTGTGGAAGAACACACACAAGATAACTCATTTGTACCCTGTTGGCAAAGCAGGTTGAAATGCTGTCATTACAACCTCAACCTTCTGTGTAGTCATGTATCCATTCCCAGTTCTACTGACCTGCTAGTATATTCACCAAGGAGATGTGCTCGGCCATCTCCTAACTGGCCTGCCCAGTAGCCAAACTAAAAGAGTAAAGAAAACATCACTAGTATTTAGTCATAAACAAGTAGGCTCTTCAAAGTTCAATATTGTATTAGGAGGGACTAAGCAATTGATACAGAAAAAAAGTGATGAAAAATGAATAATGGTATAGAGATGGTACAGTACCTGGTGACCCCCATATCTGTGTGTCAGAGGGCTGGATCCAGGAAAAAGTCTACCACCACTGAAGTACTGTAGGAAATCCTCTGACTGGGACACTGCAACATCTAGATCCAACATTCCCTCAATGACCTCCTGGAAAAACAAAGCTACATTAGAATATGTAGTAGCTCCTTCTATTAAGCTGTTATGACAGTGTTATAACACTTATGATATGTTAATTCACATCCATTGTAAACCACATTTCTTGACAATATCTAGTCCCTGGAAGTAATTTGCAAAATGACCTTTGAAACAGCCCCAAGTCTCAGAGGGCCTTTGAGTGGGGTTGGGTCAGACTCTGAAAAAATGCAGTTCTTCACAGAGCGAACAAAGATGCCATCCACTTGGTCAAGGGGGAAGGCTTCTGCAAGAAAAGTCAAACAAAGTTATTTACAAATCTATTTGATCATGCAAACAACTGTCAAAACTTTACTGGGCATTTGGTTGACAAAGAATGCAATTCTGAGGGATTTACCTAATAGCTTTTTACACGACAGTTTGAAGTGGTCCAAATCGTGCAAGTGTTTCTCCACACTCTTGTTGAAGTTGAAAGCATGAATGTAGTGTTGTCGGTCTGACATAGTGTCATCATGACCGTGACAGCTTTCAATAGTATCACAATAGTCCATACATGCAGACATAATGATTAGGTTTGCCACACCTAAGAGAACATAGCTTGAGGCACTGTAAATAACCATTATTGCAACTCAAAATACCCTAGCTAGCAAAACTGACAGCTGATTGCTGGCTACAAGACGACCATTAGTTAACTCTCTGATGAGATTTTTCTCAACTATCTCGCGCATTCCTCTTTTTGCGGCACCTAACCATCACTATCACATAAGACATTAACTTTACAGTGAGACTGTGGCATACTCTCTACTAAAGCAGGTTACAAGACAACAAAATTGGGATTGTTTGTTGCCGTAGAATACTTCCTGATTTCTAAAACGTCATGACGTCAACCAACGTAATTTCAGTTCTTCTGCTTCCGGCGTCACATTGTGTAATATTTTCCAGCTATGTGTGGAGGAACATGGCGATACCGTGGAGGCACTGTTGGAGGTGGACTATAGGCGCTACGAGTACAAGTGTACTAGAAACCATATGCGGTTTTAATGGAAGGTCTGCTACGTTTGCTGCTTCGTCTTTCCGAGGAACAGGGGCCGGCACTGGCTCGGGAAAGGAGGTAGGTAACGTGCGCCCGTGTCAGTGCCAAGATTTCGCCGGGCGGGAGTGCTGTCAACTCAATCAAGGTCAACCAGTATATAACCTGCAAGCTGATCTTCTTAATGGGTTGTAGCTTGCCTTGTGTAGCTATATTGGGATTTAGTCCAGTTTATTCCAGTTGTTGTAGCGAACTAAAAACATCTATATTTTATGAAGGACATTGGTTTTGTAGATATAGTTACAGTAAAGATTGTTGCTATATAACAAGATGGTTTGGATTTCTAGCTAGCCATATCTTGCTGGTTTGTTATGCATTCTCAGTTTAGCTAAAGGTCAAGACAATTCATGTCATTGCAGGCTACACTGTACCAAGCCTTGCACTTGATTTTTCTCACTGGCTTAACCCTTTTAGTTCAGACGGGGCACTAGGTTGTAGGGTTGGGCCGATGTATAATTAAACCTAATAATATAATGATATTTGACACTGATATATCGTCATGTCCAAGACTATACTTTATTCCCCTCAAACTCAGCCAGCTCCACTTTGTTTTTTCATCGTTCCCATCTAACCAGGGACTGATTTAGACCTGGGACACCAGTTGGGTGGAATGAATTATCAGGTAGAACACAGAACCAGTAGGCTCTGGACCTCGTAGGGTAAGAGTTGAATACCCCTGCTCAATTCGAACTAAACAAATAAACAATGTGCAGTTTTATAAGTTAGGCTGTATCAAATATGTTGAAAATGAAGTGAATGACCTAAGCCTTATTTTTTGGGGTCATACTAAGATTATTTAATGAGAACGCGACTGCAATTTGTTTGCTTATTTACGATATTATAAAGTCTGGATTTATCTAGTCATTATCGGAGCAAAATTATTATATCGGATATCGCAAAATTTGGAGTAGCTTATAGAAGGGGTGTCCTCAAATATCACCCAACCCTACCATGTTGTTACTAGACAGAACTGTCAGTGGGTAGCCTACATTGCTTGGTCAAGAGTATGTGGTTCATAGCCTAGAATAACCTAAACTAGGCTACCTCGCAGTGGCGTCATGTCCTTCAGTAACTTGAGTAAAAGTTGTCAAATACCCGCCTGACTAAAAGTTTGGCTACATGTGCTTAAGTTGTTGTACTCAGGTTATTCATTTGTGACATTGATTTATTTCAGGGACTGTCCTCCAGGCCTGTAGACACAACCTCAATAGGCAACTATATATTGACAAGGTGAGTCTGAGATTGAAATATGATATGCAGTAATTTATATAGATAGAGAAATATGATATACAGTACCACTCAAAAGTTTGGACACCTACTTATTCAAGGGTTTTTATTTATTCGTACTATTTTCTACATTGTAGAGTAATAGTGAAGACATCAAAACCTATGAAATGGAACATATGGAATCATGTAGTAACCAAAAAAGTGTTAAACAAATAAAATAAATGTATTCTTCAAAGTAGCCACCCTTTGCCTTGATGACACCTTTTCCCACTCTTGGCATTCTCTCAACCAGCTTCATGAGGAATGTTTTTCAACGGTCTTGAAGGTGTTCCCACATGCTGAGCACTTGTTGGCTGCTTTTACTTCACTCTGCAGTCCAACTCATCCCAAACCATCTCATTTGGGTTGAGGTTGGGTGATTGTAGAGACCAGGTCATCTGATGCAGCACTCCATCACTCTCCTTCTTGGTCATATAGCCCATACACAGCCTGGATTTTTGTTTTGAGTCATTGTCCTGTTGAAAAACAAATGATAGTCCCACTAAGCGCAAACTAGATGGGATGGTGTATGGCTGCAGAATGCTGGGGTGGCCATGCTGGTTCAGTGTGCCTTGAAATTTAAATAAATCACAGACAGTGTCAGAAGCTAAGCACCATCACATCTTCTCCATGCTTCACAGTGGGAACCACACATGCAGAGATCATCCGTTCACCCACTCTGTGTCTCAAAGACACGGCGGTTGAAACCAAAAATATCAAATTTGGAATCATCAGACTAAAAGACAGATTTCGATCGGTCTAATGTCTATTGCTCGTGTTTCTTGGCCCAAGCAAGGCTCTTCTTCTTATTGGTGTCCTTTAGTAGTGGCTTCTTTGCAGTAATTTGACCATGAAGGCCTGATTCACGTAGTCTCTGAACAGTTGATGTTGAAATGTGTCTGTTACCTGTTAGATTCTAAATGAACAGAGTAAAACTCATGGACGATTAGTAAAGCTCAAACCAAGTTTATTCACCCAAAGGGTCAGACAGCTGAACAGACAAAGACTTGTTCCCACCAGCACGTGTGTGTGTATATGTGTGTGTGTATATATATATATATATATATATATATATATATATATATATATATATATATATATATATATATATATATATATATACCAATTTGGGTGAAGTCTCCTCCTTCCCTCTAAACATTACATATTTATTGCTAGGCAGGAATTTTGTGATTTGGGTAGTTAACTGTTCCTCCTCCCTCAACGTGACCTGACCGCGGCCCCCGTTCCTCACTAATCCACAGCTCTCCATCCTTATCAGTGACTGCAACCATGTGATTGCCTTTCCTTTACTCAATACATTCCAAGCTTAATTGTCTCCACCACATACATTCCTCCTACAGATAACCAGTAACTTCTGGTGTAGAAACCAGACTGTGGCACTCCTCATTTCCATAGGACACCTGATGATTAACAATGTTTAGAAGTCAGAACCTGTCACTTGAACTCTGAAGCATTTATTTGGGCTGTAATCTGAGGTGCAGTTATTCTTATGAATTTATCCTCTGCAGCAGAGGTAGCTCTGGGTCTTCCTTTCCTGTGGCGGTCCTCATTAGAGCCAGTTTCATCATAGCGCTTGATGGTTTTTGCGACTGCACTTGAAGAAATGTTCAAAGTTCTTGACATTTCACGGAGCGACTGACCTTCATGTCTTAAAGTAATGATGGACTGTCGTTTCTCTTTGCTTATTTGAGCTGTTCTTGCCGTAATATGGACTTGGTCTTTTACCATGATTCTATATGTGTTATTTTATAGTTTTGATGTCTTCACTATTATTCTACAGTAAAGAAATCCTTGAATGAGTAGATGCGTCCAAACTTTTGACTGGCACTCTAAATAGATGTGATAATTGTTATATGTACATTTTTACAGTAGGCACAAATCAAGGTTGCTTTACCCCACACCAAAGCCTTGCTGCAGCAAAGGGATACACAGTGATGCCAAGCTGAAGGACCCGTTCTCACTAGCCCAAAAAGACTTGAATCATTTGTATGATGATATTAAAAAGGTAAGTCGCCTGACTTGGAGTCGTCATGTAGCATGGTCACAGTGGTGTTGGCTACTTACTCCGTCTCATTTAGCTTCTATGCCCAGTTCAGACTACTGTGACTGATTTTTAAAGTTACGAACCCCAATAAAGGTGTCATTTCTGTTCTTCACAGGAGCTTTTTGTGTCCAAATCAGAGCTGAAGTCCTTATGTGACTACTACTTTGACGGGAAGGGCAAGGCCTTCCGACCAATGATAGTGGTGCTGATGGCCCGGGCCTGCAATATTCACAGCAACAGAGACGGGTAAGATATTATCCTGGGTATTGTGCAGTGAACTAGGTAGGTAGTATGGATACTAGGTACATACATGCCTGGTAGTAAGTAGCCTAATGGTCTACAAGAGGCAGACTTGGGTGAGAAACTATGCTAATGAAATGTATCTATCTAGCACACACACCAGGAACCACTTGGCACAAGTGACTGGGGAGAATAAACATTTTAGAAAGGTAAGATAGGCTGTACCCTTTGATTTGCTGTTTAAGACTTTGTTGCCGGAGATGGATGTAGGCTATTACAGTTGAAGTGAATCATGCCCATGCTATTTCATTGCAATAACCATGTCATAAAAGTATTTATTCAGGCTGCCCTTATCAGTGATTGTCTATTGAACCAATAGGTGTGACTATGTAGTTCTCTGTCTGTCTGTGTAGAGATCTGCTCCCAGGTCAGCGGTCCATAGCTATGATCTCTGAAATGATCCACACTGCCAGCCTGGTCCACGATGATGTCATCGACGGCTCGAACAAGCGGAGGGGGATGACTACCATCAACGAAGTGTGGGGGGAGAGAAAGGTGAGCGGAGTCCCCCGACCTGGGTTTTGTCTGTTAGCAGTAGCCAGTCATGGTGTCACATTACACACTATACTAAGCTATTCAACTACAACATATGCAGTTCATGTTATTGAGGGAAATGGTCATATGAAAGGGCCCAAGTTGTCTTGAAAATATGCAAGACAAACAACTTTTGTACTGCGTCTTATGATAAACTAATACACCCTAGTTGTGAGATCGTATGACTGAATGGTTTTATTAATCATGTGTTCTCTATACTCTCCCAGGCCATTTTAGCTGGAGATTTCATCCTCTCGGCAGCCTCCATGGCTCTGGCCCGTATCGGCAACAACACAGTGGTGTCAGTGTTGTCTCAGGTCATAGAGGATCTGGTGCGAGGTAAGGACCCAAACAAGTATGTTGCACAATATCGTTGTTGCGTTGCACAAGATATGCAGTCCGTTTCAGTTCAAACTGTTTATTTTTATCCGTTTCCTTGGCTGTTTCAGTTACTGTACACTTTACCAGAACTACACAGTCAAGACTGTTGTAATGCAACGCTTCTGATTCTGTAAGGGGAAATGAGTAATCAACGTTCAAAGCGTATAGGAAACGCCATCTCTTTTCACACTAACATATTTGTTGATGTTCCAGGGGAATTCATGCAGCTGGGCTCCAAGGAGAACGAGAGCGAGAGATTCAAGCACTACCTCGAGAAGACCTTCAAGAAGACTGCCAGTCTTATAGCAAACAGTTGTAAAGCAGTATGTACGTTCTATCTCCACAACAATAACAGACTTGCAGGAAGTCCTAGGGCAGAACTGAAAAGGTGTGTGTTGACTGGCTGTCATTTTTCCATTCAAGGTATCTATTCTGGTGAACTCGGATCCAGAGGTACAGGAAATAGCCTTTCAGTACGGGAGGAACGTAGGCATCGCCTTTCAGGTACATTTCTGATATTTGCTTTTGCCTCTTGAATGGGTGTTGTATAATCTTCTTACTTTTTAATATATTCGTTTTGTTTATAAATGAATGAAGTTATTAAAGTTGACTTCATGTTAATTCTGTGTGTCCTAGCTGGTGGATGATGTGCTGGACTTCACAGCATGCGCCAGCCAGCTAGGAAAGCCTTCGGCTACAGACCTTAAGCTGGGCCTGGCCACCGGACCAGTCTTATTTGCCTGTCAACAGGTGTGTTTATTGTGAGAGTTGAACAGTCAACCTTTAGCTCCCCATATGGGAAATGAATAACTCTTCTAGTTACTGTCCAACATTGCTATTTCTAGATTGAAACACAGTGACTGACTGGTATGTATGTATGTGCCTAACTGTGTAGTCTGTGACAGTGTATTTTACCGTTTACACTTTAGTTTCCTGAGCTGCATGCTATGATTATGAGGCGGTTCAGCACCACTGGAGACGTGGCTCGGGCCTGGCAGTATGTTCTGGAGGTAAGGCTGTTGATGACGATGGACGGACACATTTATACCTTTGTGAGAATTGCGTGTTTAAAAACAATCTGGAAATTCTATTGGTCCTGTGGTTATGTTGTCTGCCTCTGCATTGCTTACTATTTGGGGTTTTAGGCTGGATGTCTGTAAAGTACTTTGTGACAACTGCTGATGTAAAAATGGCTTCATAAAATACACCCGCCTGGTTTCTCTTTCCCTCTTTCCCTCAGAGTGATGGTGTGGATCAGACCAACTACCTGGCCCAGAGCTACTGCCGGGAGGCCATCCGGCAGATCAGCCTGCTCAGGCCCTCCCTGGAACGGGACGCCCTCATCAGGCTCACTGAGATGGTCCTCACCCGCGACAAGTGAGCTCCCACCCCCAGGCTTCACTTCAGGCAGCTACCTGTTCTGTGGAAGCCCCCCCCCATGGAGGGTTAGATGCCAGGATGATGATGATGATGAGGAGGGAAGGTGGTTAATGTTTCATCAGTGATATTCCCAGTGGGTCCTGATGGAGCACTGTTTATGCAGCTTTTTGTACATAACTAAGTTAAAGGTGGAACTAAACGGTGCATACACAGGTTCTTCAGGACTGACTTTTGAGTGAGATGCACTGCTTCACATTACCCATGGCTTCTTTCTCCCCTCTGGAAAACCCTTAGGTCCTCACAGAAAAGAGTGATATGTTATTGGCACCAGTGGTTTTTAATGCTAGTCCTGTAGGACCCCTGCATCTACAGGTTTTTGAACCCCCCCCCCCCCCCACCTATTCTTCAATTGAACTTCAACAAAGCGTTCAAATAGCACGTCATGAGGCATGAACACAGACCTATATGCACAGGGACCCTCCAGGATCATTGTTGAAACATGATTTTCAGTGTATACAGTACTGTAAATGCAGCCACCGCCCTACCTCCAACCGGCAAGACTGTATTTGGTCATCAAAGGCGGTTGTTATTACACGTGAGGCTTGGGGCGGGATGGACCCTGCAGAATCACTCCAAGATGGAGTATCATTATTGTGTGTGTGGATCTGTATTAAGGAGTTGCTCGAAGATCCGCCCGCAGTCCGCACCGTAACGGCCAAATGTCAAACGTTTGTCAGGGTGACTCTTGTCAATTGGAGAATGTTATATTGTAGGTATTTCCTGTCACAAGTGATTAAAGGTCCCAAACAGTCATTCTGATTCCCATGTAACGTAGCCTTTTGAGTGACTAAAACATCACCCACAATATTTTTAAGTTTGAGAAATATATACACTGCTCAAAAAAATAAAGGGAACACTTAAACAACACAATGTCAATCACACTGTCCACTTAGGAAGCAACACTGATTGACAAATGTCACATGATGTTGTGCAAATGGAATAGACAAAAGGTGGAAATTATAGGCAATTAGCAAGACACCCCCAATAAAGGAGTGGTTCTGCAGGTGATCACAGACCACTTCTCAGTTCCTATGCTTCCTGGCTGATGTTTTGGTCACTTTTGAATGCTGGCGGTGCTTTCACTCTAGTGGTAGCATGAGACGGAGTCTACAACCCACACAAGTGGCTCAGGTAGTGCAGCTCATCCAGGATGGCACATCAATGCGAGCTGTGGCAAGAAGGTTTGCTGTGTCTGTCAGCCTAGTGTCCAGAGCATGGAGGCGCTACCAGGAGACAGGCCAGTACATCAGGAGACGTGGAGGAGGCCGTAGGAGGGCAACAACCCAGCAGCAGGACCGCTACCTCCGCCTTTGTGCAAGGAGGAGCACTGCCAGAGCCCTGCAAAATGACCTCCAGCAGGCCACAAATGTGCATTGTCAATCAGTGTTGCTTCCTAAGTGGACAGTGTGATTGACATTGTGTTGTTTAAATGTTCCCTTTATTTTTTTGAGCAGTGTATTTTTTTCTCTCATGTCAAACTACCGGGAAGTCCGAAAATATTGAGTCAGTGGGCGGGGAGCTAGTAGGCTGAGTGGGCGGGGAGCTGACCTTGACAGGCGTTCCCAAGAACCGCCTATGTCAAGCAACATTGATGCAGTGTTAGTGAGATTATCTCAAGCAAATTTGCTGAAACACAAACAACATCCAATCCTGTCATATATCAAATCATGGTTTCACTAATTGTTTGGTTATTGTAACTATCAATGTAGACAAAATGTTGGCTATATAATTTAGTGAGCTAGCCCAAATGGAATTGTCAGCACTGTTTATCACGCTAGCTAGCTGGTTCACCTTGGACAATTTCAGTTGGGCTTTTTATTTATTTGTGTTTACAAAACATTAGGAACTACCTTCCTAATATTGAGTTGCAACCCCTTTTTGCCCGCAGAACAGCCTCAATTTGTCAAAAGAGTTACACGGGGATGTTGACTCTAATGATTCCCACAGTTTTGTCAAGTTGACTGGATGTCCTTTGGGTGGTGGAACATTCTTGATACACACGGGTAACTGTTTGAGTGTGAAAACCCCAGCAGAGTTGCAGTTCTTGACACACTCAAACCGCTGTGCCTGGCACCTACTACCACACCCCGTTCAAAGGCACATACATTTTTGTCTTGCCCATTCACCCTCTGAATGGCACACACACACAATCCATGTCTTGAGGTTTAAAAAGATTTCTTTAACCGGTCTCCTCCCCTTCACCTACACTGATTTGAAGTGGATTTAACAGGTGACATCAATAAGGGATCATAGTTTTCGCCTGGTCAGTTTGTCAAGGAAAGAGGTGATCATAATGTCAAGAAGTTATTCATTTTTGTTTGACATGTGTCTTAATGTAATGACATGAACACTGCGTCTGAGGTGTGGGCAACCCATCCTGGCTAAAGACATAACTAGCTATCACCCAGACACTTAAATAGAGGAAACCTCTAATTCTATTTGGTGACACGCTGCAGTCACATTCTTGCGCCAGTGGGCTAGCTAGCGGTACTTACTTAAATTAGGTATAAGATGGTGGTGTATTAAAATGAGGCTTTTTGTGATATCACAAATCCCTTAATAATCCTGCCTCTTAGTGTTTGACATGGGGGAGAGCACCAGTAACTTTCTGATCAATGTAGAAGCAACATCCATTTGTCCTACTTTGATCTGGATTCATGAAAAACTGATTTTTCACTGTTCGGGACTTTTAATAAACCCAGGCCTTAACATCCACACTGACTGTGTACTCGCATTAAAAGTTATTTTTTAAAGTCAAGCTTTACCTTTGTTTTCATTCCCAATTACCACGCCACTACGTACATAGGACAATGGTTTATTAGAAAAGACTGTACATTCATTTTTCAATGAACATATATATACAAACTAACAGCAGAGAGGAGAGCTTTGATATTTCTACCCATTGAGCTGGAACATAACATAGCAAACAAAGTATCAAGGCATTAGCTGCTACAACCTGAAATGGTAAACAGTGACAAGCGCAGTTACTTTCATGTTTTGAGTACGGACAGGAAAGACTTATCATGTAGGAAGAAAATGGTGAAGTCTGCAATTTTGCAGCTTAACCTTCAACTGATAAACACCTACCTGAATTGTCATGAAGCAATCGATAGTCTGTCATTCCTAAGGGATAATTACAACTATAAATGAATATGGACAAAGTGGGTGGGGTCAATTTGGAACAAGGAAATAAACAATTTGGCATCAAGATATCCAGACCTGAGTTACGAAACCAAACCGTTACTGGTTAAAAATGACAGATCTAAAACTATTTTTACTTCGTGAAGACTGAGGAGGTATCCGAGTTCATATTGGCCTCCATTTTTACGGAATAGTAAAACGTCACGACAAAAAGAGTTTGAAAACTTTGAAAACTGAGCCCACGTACACTGTATGAAATACAATCTATCTTAATCCATTTATAGTAGTTTACATTATATTTAGGCCTACAGAGTTCATTTTGTTCAGATTAGTAAAACATTACTGTGACGTATTCCTTAAGCTGGATATGGAACTAAAATAGTCGAGTTGCTTTAGATACATTACCATATGGAACATTATCATGTAAATTGAATAAATGTTTAAATACAAATTAGAGCATTTAGAAAATAAGACCATCACGTCAACAAGTCCGAAAATGGCTTTTATATCTAGATAATTCAATCAATAAAAAAATAATAAAATGGAAATATTACAACAAAATGGAAGCATAATGGCATTAAAACGTAGAGGTTATACATTTTTAATTTAGCATGCTTTACATCCAGACTTAATTTCAGGAATGACTGAAATAAAAAGTAAAAGGTTTTGTTATTCATAAAAAGCCACTGAAGTTTGAATTCAACATCCAAAATGGATCCGCCTTGTGATTGTGAGAACCTTGATTATACAAAACAGAATCTTCTGTTGGACATTTGCATGTGTGGCATGTAGCCTGCTTGAGATACTGTGATTAGCATTTACACTACAGACACCCAACAGGCTGCAGCTCACTCACATTATATACAATTAGCAGTAGTAACACTTCCACTGAAGGTGTGCACACAAGATCACCAGAATGCCTACATATGCTCCATATAGCATAATACTCGATACACAAAGAAATCAAGATAAGCTCATGAATAATGTATAGGTCAATAGATGTCGACAAACGCTAATGAATAGTCGGGGTCAGATGTTATGTTGCGCATATGTAGACAGGAAGAACAAAGAAGAATAAAACTTAAATGTCCTTCAGCTAGTTTTACCGTGGTCTTTGAAAACATCTTTACACCACAGCCCTTGTGAGCAAGTCATCAGCCTTATCCTAATCATTCTTTGTATACTTTATAAAAATGTCCCCCAACCCACCCATAACACCTAAATAAAGTAAATTGTTTTATTTATTTGCAATCAGTATAAGGGAACAAGCGTTCCGTCATATCCAAAATCACTTCTCTTAAGATTGGTATGGTCAGACTCCGGTTTTTATTGGTATCTGTAGTAACCTAGATATGACTTAATCAATATACTGGAGTAGGGGTGCCTTCACTCGGCATAGTGCATGATGGACTCTACGTAGTTGCCGGGGAACAGGCCCGTGACCCCGCTGCTTAGGCCCTCGAACCAGCCGTCATCGTTCTTCTTGATGATGTAGATGATGGCTCCCTCCACGAAGCTCAGCTCATCTTCTTTATCTGCTGCGTAGTCGTAGATGGCCACCACTGAGGAGGGAAAAACATCAGTGAGGGAACATCTCAAATGCATTCCCTTTTGATCCCTCACGTCCTTTCTCCTCACCTCAAAACCCATTGGATGAGGTGGTCAGAGGTCCCCCCCACCCTGATTTTCTCATCCGGTGGGTCTTCAGAACAAGGTGAGGAAAGAGGCCGCAAGGAATCAAGGAAATGCAATTGAGATTCTCCCTATTAAAGAAAGAGTTTGCCTGAAGATTTTAACCTATTAAGCATTAAAGTGCTTCAGTATTTGAATAGTGCAGTGTAGTTTAAATAAATGTGAATGGTATGGTAGGGAGGGAGAAGAGCCGCGCTCAGTAAAGAAGAGTGGTGTCAGTATTGATCCCTGAGGCACACCTTTCTCTATGTAACTCTTGGGCGCCCACTCGGGGTCTACGTCAGCATAAGGGTCGTTGTAGTGCACCACAGCTGCTTCCTCTTCATCCTCGTAGTCAACTGGCGGGGGTGGAGGAGGGGGAGGAGCCTCATCAAACATGGGCAGGTCATCCGGCGGAGGAGGCGGAGGCGGAGTAGGTGTGTCCGCAACTGCCAAACGGCAGTAGAAGGGAGGGGGCAGAAATGAGATTAGGAACGCTGCCTGAAACTGGGACGAAGGAAACAGCACATTACATATGGGCTGCACATGCAACTGAGAAAACCATGCAAAACCGTGCAATCGTAGCAGAGCAACATGCAGGGGTGTGTATATGCTAGGCACCGATGGTTAGTCGGGCAGGGACCAAATGCACGACAGCGAGTTGTTGGCATGCCGATTTTGACCGTTGTTCCTCCAGGTCACTTGTTCAAGTCACTTTTTAAGAAATGTCATTTAGTTGTAAGTGTTCTTTGCCACTAAGGCAATGCTGCACTTTAATGTGAACTTGTTTGGACACTTTCCATCATCTTCCCACAACATTTGAGTTCTCTTTTTGGTTAAAATTAATGAGTAATGTCAAAAACAATACAATAGACTGCAGCCTGAATAGTAAGTTATGAGCTCTCTAAATGAGATGCTTAATTAGTATGCGTGGATCGTCGAAGTTTACCTGCATAAATCTAACATGATACCATTCATATGTTGTACCAAAGGGAACAGGAGCTAAAATATTCTCAGGGTTGTGTATATCAAAGGGGATGATATGGGCACTATTCCAAGTGGTTTTTGTTTTACTCCATCTACTGGAAATTAAAGCCGTCATACTCTTAAGAAACACCAATAAAATGGTGCTATTTCCATTCTGCCCGTAACACAAATCTGTCTAACAATAGCAGGCTAAGCTTCTTTAGCGTTACATAAAAGCATGCACACTATTTCTCTGTTGATCACACACACACAACAAATTCGCATATGTTAAGTCCTTCCGCTCATACAGTGCATTTTTTGAGTGAAATTATACTTTATACTTAACATTTGCCTTATCGTACACGTGGGACTTTGTGGAAATACCATTTCAGCTGCCAATTTCATTGTACATTCTCCTAAATAATCCTGGAATGGAGCACTGAAGAAAGCAATGGGTGCCAATGGTAATAAGAATGTGTCTATCAGAACTACTTATTAACACAGACAGTAGATGAGGATGATGATATTGAGGATGGTTAGTGTCAAGCATAAGACTGACAAATAAGTGAACAGGCACAAGGCATGCTGTGTGTGATTGACAGATGGAGGTGTTCTACATCTAGTTCTACAGAGGTGTTCTACATCTAGTTCTACATCTAGTTCTACAGAGGTGTTCTACATCTAGTTCTACATCTAGTTCTACAGAGGTGTTCTACATCTAGTTCTACAGAGGTGTTCTACATCTAGTTATACATCTAGTTCTACAGAGGTGTTCTACATTAGTTCTACAGAGGTGTTCTACATCTAGTTCTACAGAGGTGTTCTACATCTAGTTCTACAGAGGTGTTCTACATCTAGTTCTACAGAGGTGTTCTACATCTAGTTCTACAGAGGTGTTCTACATCTAGTTCTACAGAGGTGTTCTACATCTAGTTCTACAGAGGTGTTCTACATCTAGTTCTACAGAGGTGTTCTACATCTAGTTCTACGGAGGTGTTCTACATCTAGTTCTACGGAGGTGTTCTACATCTAGTTCTACATCTACGGAGGTGTTCTACATCTAGTTCTACAGAGGTGTTCTACAGAGGTGTTCTACATCTAGTTCTACAGAGGTGTTCTACATCTCGTTCTACATCTAGTTCTACAGAGGTGTTCTACATCTAGTTCTACAGAGGTGTTCTACATCTAGTTCTACATCTACGGAGGTGTTCTACATCTAGATCTAGAGGGAAAAGAAGAGCGTGTAGTGGGCCTCAGGACTTACTGTTCTCCTGCACCCTGGCCACAAAGCCTGTCAGAGGTATCTGTGGAGTCAGCTGGGGCATGGGAGGAGGAGGGGGAGCGATAGACACTGGAAGCCGCCACAGGCGCACACCGACAGACAGACAGACAGACACACACACACACCGGCACACAGACAGACAGACACCGACAGACACAGAAACAGACATAAACAAAACGAAATAGAGAAAGCAAGGATATAAAGTAGACAGAGGACAGATATCAGTCACCCAGAACAATATAGGAAAATATTAAGAGAAACAGACAGAATACTACCCCAACCCAAGTCATTACAATACTCTAACAGAATTAAGAGACAAAGCATGTGTGACAAAGCATAAAAACAGTCTATGCTTGTGGTTTTTAGTTGAGAGACAGAGTCTAGATTCCCCCAGGTATTTAGTGGTACAGATTGAGGGATTAAAAAGGGATTAGGTTTGATTGTCGTTGCTATTTCCTGCTCCTAATCACAATCTGAACCAGATGATTGTAGTGTCGGGACACGACCAGAGAGAGGTGCTGCTAACCCTGGCTCTCAATGAACCAAGTTACTTTCACAACTAGTGGCGTGAAGTGCCACCAATATTAAAAATAACCTGTAAACTTTAGAGGTCAGCATCGGGTTTATAAGGAATTGGGTGCCATTTTGAACGCAGTTCAGGTGGAAGAGTGTGTGTGCGTGCGTACGTCTGTCTGTCTGTGTGCATGCGTCTGTCTGCCTGCCTGTCTGTGTGCGTGTGTCTGTCTGTCTGTGTGTGCGTGTGTCTGTGCCTGCCTGCCTGTCTGTGTCTGTATAGCATGTTGCCAATGTCCACACTGCCTACATTTATCTTGTGACAGTTTGATGTTTCGGTCTGAAATCAAATAAGGATGTTATGACATATTTTTGAAATGATTGGGGCAATATTTAATCGTCCATCCCAAATAGGTTACTGATAATGGTGGTTTAAGCTTGCTCTATAGGTGTTTGAGATCAACCCCAGGCCCAAGTCACGATCTTTACTGAACCAAGCATGTGACCGCGCCTCCATACACTCCCCCCTTTTAAACACCAGACGGTCTTTTACAGGGCAAGTGAATGAGAGAGGCGAGACCGATCACAATTCAAAAACGCACAGGTGGCTGCCGTCGGCTTGAGTTTCTCACATTTTATCGTAAGTTCTTTTGGCTTTTCCAGGACTTAATGACCTTACGGAGTTCGGTATGCCTCCACATCACCGAGACTGTGTGTGTGGGTTGTCCCACGGGAGTTTGTGTTGAAGGGTACAGTACATGACTAAAAATAAACACTGTGCTTAAGTTAATGGACACATTGAGCTGGAGTCCCCTTGTGGAGGCTGGCTAGTACATTTTAGGAAATGGGGAGAAAAATAAAAAAAATCAATCATAAGAAATTGTGATTTAAGAAAACGTCATCTCGGATTTTCCAGCTGATACAATCCAGGCGATCGACATACGCAGGGATTGCAGAGTCGCTGCTTTTTGGTCTCCATTTCGATCGCCTGGATTGTATCAGCTGGAAAATCCGAGGACAAGAAAGCATTCTACATAAATGCACAAGACGTTCAACCAGAGAGAAATACCTTAACCTGCACTTTGAGACAGGAGGCAAGTCAATACTACTGCTTTGAAGAAACTACCCTTCAGGGCAGAGTAACAGTCAGCGTTGCCGGCATTTAACAACAAACCCAATGCCGCTGTCCTGCAAAGCCTATCATAGTTTAGAACGTGGACGACACAGACGTCTGTTGGTTTCCAGTGGTATCTCCCGCGAGTGTAAATGTAGTATGTGTGTACCAGAGGGACATGCTAGGTGACATACAGATGAAGTCACAGTGATGTCATTAGCTTCGGTGGCACCCAGTAAGAGTCGCAGAACTCAGCGTGGGACAGTGAACCCTTTTCTAAGAGAGTGATATAGTATAACTCCCCTTTGATAGGAGTTTATGAGAGGGAAGTTCCCTTTATGGGGAAACTATACATCTCCCGTCTAATAGAGGGCTGTTGGGGGGGGGGGGCATGAGTGTCTTACTTGAGTTGTGGGGGTAGGCGGGGGTGCCCCCATTAATGTATGGCTGCTGTATCTGCTGCTGTTGTAGCTGTAGGGCCTGCTGCTGCTGCTGCAGGGAGAACTGGGAGCTGACGGACGGCGCCCGGCGGTAGGTGCCCGTGGCCGAAACCATGGAGACCGAGGAGGTGGTGGAGTTGTGCCGTGAGATCTGCCGTGAGATGGTGCCGAACTGGGACATGGGGATGGGGCCTAGACCAGGCCCGGGAGCCACCGCTAAAGTAGAAAACACCCACAGAAAGAGAGAAAGGGATAGAGAAAGGGAGGGAGAGTCAGAGAGAGAAGAAATGACAAAGGGGAGGACAGAAAGGGGGAGAGAAAGAGAGAGAGAGCCCAGCAAATGAATCAGTGACACCCAACAACAGAGTAGACCCAAAATCGGCAGAGCAATCATTGGATCCCCGAAGCAACTGAACCACCAGCTTCACCACCAATCACAGAGACCCAGAAGAGGGAAGGGGAAGGGACAGGCGACACCACAGCCAATCCTGATGGAGAAGGAGTCATGTTTATTTACACCCGGATGCATTCCTTTAGTGCAGAAACATTTACTTCCATCCATCATTGGCTACAACCACAAAATCTTCACCCAAAAAGCATGCTTGATATAATCAGTTACTTGTACCCCACTGTACATTTGTTTTGTAAAAGAGGCAGGGGAGAATAGAAGACACACATAATTTGAGGCTAGGAGACAGTTGAAAGGGGATAGCTGCTTTAGGCTTCTCCTGTGGCGTTCTGGCACTCCACTGAACACGGGTTTTGGGTTCAATGAAATTGAACCTGCGTTGCAGTAATTACACAGTGACACGTTCTATGCTGTATTCAAATTGCAGGACTTTTCGGGCGATGTAAAAACGTGCACTAGATACACACGTCACAGGTAGATGTAGTTCTACGGTATGAGGAATCTTTCAGAAATACACTACATTTTAAGCACACACACACACACACACGTTTGCGGCGCAGTACAGAACAGATTTACATTTACCCTGACTACAACCAATCCATTAAGTTTTCTAGAAGACTACCATTTGTAACGCGTCAACATTTTCACAACAATAAATATTACTGCAGCAGTTAAAGCATATTTCATGACTGTGTCGTCAAAATATTTGAATGAGAGAGTGTGTGTGTGTTTATGAGTGAGTGTGCAGTAAATATGAAAGTGTGTGTGTGTGTGTGTGTGTAGAATGTGTTTTCCTCCAGTTGGGTATTTCCTGTTTACTGGGTCAGATAACGGTAGCTCTCTGGAGAAGCTCTCCTCTCAGATACTGGTGAGTGAGTGTGTGTGTGTATATATGTGAGTGTGAGTGAGTGGGTGAATGTGTGTGTAGAATGATAGCAGTAGCTCTCTGGAGAAGCTCTCCTCTCAGATAGTGATGAGTGGAGCCGGAACAAGTTGGGACTCAGGGGAACAGACCATGTCGTAAACATATAGGTGAAAACATCTAGAGAATGTCCCTTTGACTAACCCTCGGTCTCTACGTGCAGTTACGGGACAATAAACCATGGGTGAGATGTGGTGGTATTGTGACATGTTTTCCAATGTTAAAAGCTAACCGTTACCATATTCCAAAAGGGTTAGTCCTGAGGAAAGAGTTCATAAGTTCCCACAACTCTGATGTTTTTCTTTGATGACCCGAGGAAAAAATATGTTTCTTTCTCGATTTGTAGCAGGTTCTTTTTTGTCTGTGGTAGCGGCCATCTTGAATGACAGCACAGGGTCATAGCAGGGTTATGCCAGTTGTCATAATTGATATGTTAGGATGCCACGACTTGTCATAACATGGAGCAACTGCTGCATGCCTATTATGGACAGCCACTTCACTCAAACACACAGACAAAATCTGCAACATTTCACATTGACAATACATCCAAAAACCCATACATGAAGACCAAGGTCCATATTTACAAAGCATCAGTAGGGGTGCTGATCTGGGATCAGGGTCCCTTTTGTCCATATAATCTTATCCGATATCAGCACTCCTACTCTGAGATGCTTGACACATACTTCAAAGCTATGACAGTCAATCAAATCAAACCCGTCACACACATTTGGAGCCCTGCTTCGGAAAAACACAACAGTCCCATAAGACACACACAACCTCAATTTGCTTCTGAGATGAAACAGACACAAGCCAGTTTAACCGACTTCATATGATCCCCCCAGACGGAGTCAAATCAACCACACATAGGTCATTTCCAAAAGCACATGACACACTATGCAAGCAAGTCATTGGTTGATAAGTACCTGTTCAGAAGAAGTCTCTTCCCTTATCAAAGTGTGGTCATTTTGAACTTCGTAAAATCAATTGAACAAAGTAAATAGGGGTTGGTCATTAAATCAAATATAGCCCGGGGGATGAATGGAAAAGGTCCAAATTGAATTAACCTGTCATGCATACTGACTTCTGGAGCCTGGGGCCGGAAGAGAACATTGTTCCATTAGAGTCTTCTTCAGTGCCCTGTCTGGGGCGGCGTGCCCTGTCTGGGGCGGTGTCCCATTTGACATAACCTGGATGTAGATAGAGAACCAGAACCCAAGCACCACCACCAAGTGATCCCCACCACCGGATGAACCCATGGTTAAAACACCAGGCTGGAAGAGGCACACACACACACACACACACACACACACACACACGCGTAAACCCTCCAATAGCGACAGCCAGAGAAGAGGGGGTTTCGATGATTGTCCATTGGCGGCGGAGAGAAGCGGCGGTACAGCCTAGTGGTTGGTGGTTCTTTGGGCTCACCTATCACTGCTGGAGCCCCTGGGGTACTCTGCCCCGGGAGAGGAGGCGGCGGAGGAGCCTGATGACCAGGAAGTGGAGGAGGGGGGGGTGGGAGAGCGGACATTGGGGGGACTGAAAAGAGTGCGTCAGAACCGCTCCGTTAGTGACTGATTGGGGGTTTCAAGCTGGTTGGCAATGTTGGTGTTGGGTACCATCTCACAACACTTTTATATACGATTAACACATGAACATTTCATACACCAACCCCTTTGCAAGAAGAAGGCAACAGGCACACACACACACACACACACACACACACACACACACACACGCCGCTGTGGCTATAGAGTATGGAGTGTGCGTTACCATGGTGACAGGCTTACAGACAGCTCTAGTCTTGCTGGCCTGATATCCTGTCACTAATATCCAGCTCCGTCTCCTTTCTCTCTCGACCTCAACAGGCCAAAAGTACACCTCGTCTCACACTTCCAAACTCCCTGTTCCATTTCCAACTACAAAACCACCTGTAGTCTTCTATTCTCTTTACCATTGAGCCGCCCCCTAATACAGGATGGCCTATTTACATACAGAGACAGCGAGAGAGACAGTGAGAATCTCAGAACACAATAGGTCGTTATGAGCCCTCTGTCCGGTAAGATTAGCTTTGTTCTAAATAACCCCTCTCTCTCTCTCACTTAGTCCTCCAGCAGCACAACTCATTTACACTTTGTTTACATTTTCCCCCCATTTTCCTCTCTCTCTCTCTGTGATGTGAGTGTATGTGTTCTGTGCATTTTCTGTCTGTGCTAGTACTCCTGATCTGGATTTTCAATGAGAGAGTAGTATGTGTTTATAAATGAATGTTTCTGTAGTCACAATGCACACACACAGACAGAGAGCGAGCGACACAGAGCGAGCGAGCGCGAGCGACACAGAGCGAGCGAGCGCGAGCGACACAGAGCGAGCGAGCGCGAGCGACACAGAGCGAGCGAGCGCGAGCGACACAGAGCGAGCGAGCGCGAGCGACACAGAGCGAGCGAGCGCGAGCGACACAGAGCGAGCGAGCGCGAGCGACACAGAGCGAGCGAGCGCGAGCGACACAGAGCGAGCGAGCGCGAGCGAGAGCGAGCGACACAGAGCGAGAGCGAGCGACACAGAGCGAGAGCGAGCGACACGGAGCGAGAGCGAGCGACACGGAGCGAGAGCGAGAGCGAGCGACACAGAGCGAGAGCGAGCGACACAGAGCGAGAGCGAGCGACACCGAGCGAGCGACACCGAGCGAGCGACACCGAGCGAGCGACACAGAGCGCGAGCGAGAGCGAGCGACACAGAGCGAGAGCGAGCGACACGGAGCGAGAGCGAGCGACACAGAGCGAGAGCGAGCGACACAGAGCGAGAGCGAGCGACACCGAGCGAGCGACACCGAGCGAGCGACACCGAGCGAGCGACACAGAGCGCGAGCGAGAGCGAGCGACACAGAGCGAGAGCGAGCGACACCGAGCGAGAGCGAGCGACACCGAGCGAGCGACACCGAGCGAGAGCGAGCGACACGGAGCGAGAGCGAGAGCGAGCGACACAGAGCGAGAGCGAGCGACACCGAGCGAGCGACACCGAGCGAGCGACACAGAGCGCGAGCGAGAGCGAGCGACACAGAGCGAGAGCGAGCGACACCGAGCGAGCGACACCGAGCGAGCGACACCGAGCGAGCGACACCGAGCGAGCGACACCGAGCGAGCGACACGGAGCGAGCGACACGGAGCGCGAGCGAGCGACACGGAGCGCGAGCGAGCGACACGGAGCGAGAGCGAGCGACACGGAGCGAGAGCGAGCGACACGGAGCGAGAGCGAGCGACACGGAGCGAGAGCGAGCGACACGGAGCGAGAGCGAGCGACACGGAGCGAGAGCGAGCGACACGGAGCGAGAGCGAGCGACACGGAGCGAGAGCGAGCGACACGGAGCGAGAGCGAGCGACACGGAGCGAGAGCGAGCGACACGGAGCGAGAGCGAGCGACACGGAGCGAGAGCGAGCGACACGGAGCGAGAGCGAGCGACACGGAGCGAGAGCGAGCGACACGGAGCGAGAGCGAGCGACACGGAGCGAGAGCGAGCGACACGGAGCGAGAGCGAGCGACACGGAGCGAGAGCGAGCGACACGGAGCGAGAGCGAGCGACACGGAGCGAGAGCGAGCGACACGGAGCGAGAGCGAGCGACACGGAGCGAGAGCGAGCGACACGGAGCGAGAGCGAGAGACACAGAGCGAGAGACACAGAGCGAGAGACACAGAGCGAGCGACACAGAGCGAGCGACACAGAGCGAGCGACACAGAGCGAGCGACACAGAGCGAGCGACACAGAGCGAGCGACACAGAGCGAGCGACACAGAGCGAGCGACACAGAGCGAGCGACACAGAGCGAGCGACACAGAGCGAGCGACACAGAGCGACACAGAGCGAGAGACACAGAGCGACACAGAGCGAGAGACACAGAGCGACACAGAGCGAGAGACACAGAGCGACACAGAGCGAGAGACACAGAGCGACACAGAGCGAGAGACACAGAGCGACACAGAGCGAGAGACACAGAGCGACACAGAGCGAGAGACACAGAGCGACACAGAGCGAGAGACACAGAGCGACACAGAGCGAGAGACACAGAGCGACACAGAGCGAGAGACACAGAGCGAGAGACACAGAGCGAGAGACACAGAGCGAGAGACACAGAGCGACACAGAGCGAGAGACACAGAGCGACACAGAGCGACACAGAGCGACACAGAGCGACACAGAGCGAGAGACACAGAGCGACACAGAGCGAGAGACACAGAGCGACACAGAGCGAGAGACACAGAGCGACACAGAGCGAGAGACACAGAGCGACACAGAGCGAGAGACACAGAGCGACACAGAGCGAGAGACACAGAGCGACACAGAGCGAGCGACACAGAGCGAGCGACACAGAGCGAGCGACACAGAGCGAGCGACACAGAGCGAGCGACACAGAGCGAGCGACACAGAGCGAGCGACACAGAGCGAGAGACACAGAGCGAGAGACACAGAGCGAGAGACACAGAGCGAGAGACACAGAGCGAGAGACACAGAGCGAGAGACACAGAGCGAGAGACACAGAGCGACACAGAGCGAGAGAGAGCGAGCGACACAGAGCGAGAGAGAGCGAGCGACACAGAGCGAGAGAGAGCGAGCGACACAGAGCGAGAGAGAGCGAGCGACACAGAGCGAGAGAGAGCGAGCGACACAGAGCGAGAGAGAGCGAGCGACACAGAGCGAGAGAGAGCGAGCGACACAGAGCGAGAGAGAGCGAGCGACACAGAGCGAGAGAGAGCGAGCGACACAGAGCGAGAGAGAGCGAGCGACACAGAGCGAGAGAGAGCGAGCGACACAGAGCGAGAGAGAGCGAGCGACACAGAGCGAGAGAGAGCGAGCGACACAGAGCGAGAGAGAGCGAGCGACACAGAGCGAGAGAGAGCGAGCGACACAGAGCGAGAGAGAGCGAGCGACACAGAGCGAGAGAGAGCGAGCGACACAGAGCGAGAGAGAGCGAGCGACACAGAGCGAGAGAGAGCGAGCGACACAGAGCGAGAGAGAGAGAGCGACACAGAGCGAGAGAGAGAGAGCGACACAGAGCGAGAGAGAGAGAGCGACACAGAGCGAGAGAGAGAGCGACACAGAGAGAGAGAGAGAGCGACACAGAGAGAGAGAGAGGAGATTGGTGGCTTAGGAGTGATAACACATAACAAGATTCCAACATACACAGTGTGATTGACCCCATGTTCCTATACAGTACAGTTAACTCCCGCTCACCTGGTCCAGAGTTGGGAATGGAGGGCGTAGGCACGGCGATGGGAATGCCAATACTGCTGCTCCCGCTGTTCTCCCTGCTGCCACTACCCCCACTGCTACCACTAGAGAGAAAGGGAAAGAAAGAGAGAGAACAAATGTATTCAGGGCAACCCGCAGAGGAGACAGTAGGTATCACTTGTGCACACAGCTGGTGTGCCCATGTCCCATTTAGAATTCTACACCGCAACCTGTCAGTCACAGGGAGAGAGGTAAAAAGCCCTTCAGAACCACTACACCATTTATATTGTGCATCTCAAAATCCGTTTGGAGGACTTTACATTAATCAAGAATGTCAAGATTGACATTACATGCAGCAGACATGATTCCACTGAGCCTGGTACCAACAGAACACACTGTGGTCGATACAGTACATCTACAGTGAGTACAAAGCACTAAGGACACCTTCCTAATATTGAGTTGCACCCCCTTTTGCCCTCAGAACAGCCTCAATTTATCAGGGCATGGTCTCTACAAGGTGTCCAATGCGTTCCACAGGGATGCTGGCCCATGTTGACTCCAATGCTTCCCACAGATGTGTCAAGTTGGCTGGATGTCCTTTGATACTCACAGGAAATGGTCTTTAACCGGTCTCCTCCCTTTCACCTACACTGATTGAAGCGGATTTAACACCTTTCACCTGGTCAGTTTGTGTCATGGAAACGTGTCATTAATGTTTTGTACACTCAGTCAATACCCTAGGACATAGGCGAGGCATTATGTCAACGCCTATAAGCCCCGCCTTGCCCTGCAGCTGACCTGGAGGCTGTCAGATCAATGGTCTGGCTATGAACCCCCCCCCCTCCCTCCCAGGCCCAGATCCTACCCCCTACTCCCATACCCTTCCCTGCCAGTCTAGCCTGGGCCTCTTGGGGGGGTGGGGGGTGGCTGGCAGCAGGGGGTCCCCTCAGCGCGAATCACATACAGGGGCTCAGTTCCACCCAGAAGGATGGGAGGGGAAGAGTCTGGGGTTTACTACGACTATGTGATCCTGTGAGGATGAGAAAAGGAGGAAGACGAGCACCCCCCCCCCCTCTGCGTGAGATAAGACGAGCACCCCCCCCTCTGCGTGAGATAAGATGAGCGCCCCCCCCTCTGCCTGAGAAGACGAGCCCCCCCCCCCCCCCTCTGCCTGAGATAAGACGAGCGCCCCCCTCCCCCCCCCTCTGCCTGAGATAAGACGAGCGCCCCCCCCCCCCCTCTGCCTGAGATAAGACGAGCGCCCCCCCCTCCGCCTGAGATAAGACGAGCGCCCCTCGCCCCTCTGCCTGAGATAAGACGAGCGCCCCCCCCCCCCCGAGATAAGACGAGCGCACCCCCCTCTGCCTGAGATAAGACGAGCGCACCCCCCCCCCCCGCCTGAGATAAGACGAGCGCCCCCCACCCCCTCTGCCTGAGATAAGACGAGCGCCCCCCCCCCCCCCTCTGCCTGAGATAAGACGAGCGCCCCCCCTCCGCCTGAGATAAGACGAGCGCCCCCCCTCCGCGTGAGATAAGACGAGCGCCCCCCCTCCGCGTGAGATAAGACGAGCGCCCCCCCCCTCCGCGTGAGATAAGACGAGCGCCCCCCCCCCCTCCGCGTGAGATAAGACGAGCGCCCCCCCCCCCTCCGCGTGAGATAAGACGAGCGCCCCCCCCCTCCGCGTGAGATAAGACGAGCGCCCCCCCCCTCCGCGTGAGATAAGACGAGCGCCCCCCCCCTCCGCGTGAGATAAGACGAGCGCCCCCCCCCTCCGCGTGAGATAAGACGAGCGCCCCCCCCCTCCGCGTGAGATAAGACGAGCGCCCCCCCCCCTCCGCGTGAGATAAGACGAGCGCCCCCCCCCCCCCCCCCCCCCCTCCGCGTGAGATAAGACGAGCGCCCCTCCCCTCCGCGTGAGATAAGACGAGCGCCCCTCCCCTCCGCGTGAGATAAGACGAGCGCCCCCCCCCCCCCCCCCCCCCCCCTCCGCGTGAGATAAGACGAGCACCCCCCCCCCCTCCGCGTGAGATAAGACGAGCACCCCCCCTCTGCGTGAGAATGCACATTTCCCATCCTGTCTGCATTTCATTGTCTGTTCTCACTTGCCATCCCTTTCAGTAGCTGAAATCAATTCACCTCTGTCTCTCTCCCCCTCCCTCGTCTATAGCGCTCCATCTCCAGGTCCATCACTCCTCCTACGCTCGTCTGTGTCTCAGCCTCTCCTCTCTGTCTCTAGCCCAACCACGTCGCTAAAGATCAAATTTCATATAAATCAGACCACCACAACACGGAGTTGGTGAAAGCTTGACTTCCACCATGCACCAGCACACACATACGCATGCGCACACACTTATTGAATCAGGGCTCAGGCAGGTAGAGATGGCAGAGACTGATAAACAGAGTGTGTGTGTGTGTGGAGAGCAATAAGAGAGCAGACGGGACACCACAGCAGCACACGGTCTCTGTGTCTGAAAGTTTCCAGGTCAGAGAGAGAATGAGAGTACACCAGTGGTTGAGATTACACAAGGATCCAGGTTTTTGAATGTACTGCAGTGGTGCACAGCTCCCAACCTAGAAGGCTGCAGTATGTCATTTTTGCACTTGAGTTTTTGCTCCTCCATAACTGTAACAGTCACTGATATTGTTTGAGCAATTCAAGTTATGATGAAATAGCACGAAATAGCGAGAGAGAGCGCACGAAATAGCGAGAGAGAGAGAGAGCGCACGAAATAGCGAGAGAGAGAGCGCACGAAATAGCGAGAGAGAGAGAGCGCACGAAATAGCGAGAGAGAGAGCGCACGAAATAGCGAGAGAGAGAGAGCGCACGAAATAGCGAGAGAGAGAGAGCGCACGAAATAGCGAGAGAGAGAGCGCACGAAATAGCGAGAGAGAGAGAGCGCACGAAATAGCGAGAGAGAGAGAGCGCACGAAATAGCGAGAGAGAGAGAGCGCACGAATTAGAGAGAGAGAGAGAGAGCGCACAAAATAGCGAGAGAGAGAGAGCGCACGAAATAGCGAGAGAGAGAGAGCGCACGAATTAGCGAGAGAGAGAGAGCGCACAAAATAGCGAGAGAGAGCGCACGAAATAGCGAGAGAGAGCGCACGAAATAGCGAGAGAGAGCGCACGAAATAGCGAGAGAGAGCGCACGAAATAGCGAGAGAGAGCGCACGAAATAGCGAGAGAGAGCGCACGAAATAGCGAGAGAGAGCGCACGAAATAGCGAGAGAGAGCGCACGAAATAGCGAGAGAGAGAGAGAGAGAGCGCACGAAATAGCGAGAGAGCGCACGAAATAGCGAGAGAGAGCGCACGAAATAGCGAGAGAGAGCGCACGAAATAGCGAGAGAGAGAGAGCGCACGAAATAGCGAGAGAGAGAGAGAGCGCACGAAATAGCGAGAGAGAGAGAGAGCGTACGAAATAGCGAGAGAGAGAGCGCACGAAATAGCGAGAGAGAGAGCGCACGAAATAGCGAGAGAGAGAGAGCGCACGAAATAGCGAGAGAGAGAGAGCGCACGAAATAGCGAGAGAGAGAGAGCGCACGAAATAGCGAGAGAGAGAGAGAGCGAACGAAATAGCGAGAGAGAGAGAGAGCGCACGAAATAGCGAGAGAGAGCGCACGAAATAGCGAGAGAGAGCGCACAAAATAGCGAGAGAGAGCGCACAAAATAGCGAGAGAGAGCGCACAAAATAGCGAGAGAGAGCGCACAAAATAGCGAGAGAGAGCGCACGAAATAGCGAGAGAGAGCGCACAAAATAGCGAGAGAGAGCGCACGAAATAGCGAGAGAGAGCGCACGAAATAGCGAGAGAGAGCGCACGAAATAGCGAGAGAGAGCGCACGAAATAGCGAGAGAGAGCGCACGAAATAGCGAGAGAGAGCGCACGAAATAGCGAGAGAGAGAGAGAGCGTACGAAATAGCGAGAGAGAGAGAGAGCGTACGAAATAGCGAGAGAGAGAGAGAGCGCACGAAATAGCGAGAGAGAGCGCACGAAATAGCGAGAGAGAGAGAGAGCGCACGAAATAGCGAGAGAGAGAGAGAGCGTACGAAATAGCGAGAGAGAGAGCGCACGAAATAGCGAGAGAGAGAGCGCACGAAATAGCGAGAGAGAGAGAGCGCACGAAATAGCGAGAGAGAGAGAGCGCACGAAATAGCGAGAGAGAGAGAGCGCACGAAATAGCGAGAGAGAGAGAGAGCGAACGAAATAGCGAGAGAGAGAGAGAGCGCACGAAATAGCGAGAGAGAGCGCACGAAATAGCGAGAGAGAGCGCACAAAATAGCGAGAGAGAGCGCACAAAATAGCGAGAGAGAGCGCACAAAATAGCGAGAGAGAGCGCACAAAATAGCGAGAGAGAGCGCACGAAATAGCGAGAGAGAGCGCACAAAATAGCGAGAGAGAGCGCACGAAATAGCGAGAGAGAGCGCACGAAATAGCGAGAGAGAGCGCACGAAATAGCGAGAGAGAGCGCACGAAATAGCGAGAGAGAGCGCACGAAATAGCGAGAGAGAGCGCACGAAATAGCGAGAGAGAGCGAACGAGATAGCGAGAGAGAGCAAACGAGATAGCGAGAGAGAGCAAACGAGATAGCGAGAGAGAGCAAACGAGATAGCGAGAGAGCGCAAACGAGATAGCGAGAGAGAGCAAACGAGATAGCGAGAGAGAGCAAACGAGATAGCGAGAGAGAGCAAACGAGATAGCGAGAGAGAGCAAACGAGATAGCGAGAGAGAGCAAACGAGATAGCGAGCGAACGAGATAGCGAGAGAGAGCGAACGAGATAGCGAGAGAGAGCGAACGCGAGAGAGAGCGAACGAGATAGCGAGCGAACGAGATAGCGAGAGAGAGCGAACGAGATAGCGAGAGAGAGCGAACGAGATAGCGAGAGAGAGCGAACGAGATAGCGAGAGAGAGCGAACGAGATAGCGAGCGAACGAGATAGCGAGAGAGAGCGAACGAGATAGCGAGCGAACGAGATAGCGAGAGAGAGCGAACGAGATAGCGAGCGAACGAGATAGCGAGAGAGAGCGAACGAGATAGCGAGCGAACGAGATAGCGAGAGAGAGCGAACGAGATAGCGAGCGAACGAGATAGCGAGAGAGAGCGAACGAGATAGCGAGCGAACGAGATAGCGAGAGAGAGCGAACGAGATAGCGAGCGAACGAGATAGCGAACGAGATAGAGCGAGCGAGAGAGAGCGAACGAGAGAGAGCGAACGAGAGAGAGCGAACGAGAGAGAGCGAACGAGAGAGAGCGAACGAGAGAGAGAGCGAGAGAGAGAGAGCGAGAGAGAGAGAGCGAGAGAGAGAGCGAACGAGAAGATGAAGATGCACTCTCCCATGACTCAATGGTGGAGAGAGAAAAAGAACAAAGGGGAGAGAAAGTAGCAAGGTAAGGGAATGGGAGTAGCATGTGTGTCAAAATGATAGAGGGACAGGAGAAAAAAAAAGAAAAGGGATGTAATATTTATGACCATCTCAGTCAGCAGCACAGCCTTCTTAGCTAATGAAGCAACTTCAAAAATCACTCCTCACTCATATCTCAGCTCTCGCAGCGTGGCTTTCTGACGGACACATTTCAGTGATCGTGGCAGGGGTCTAAATGTACAGAGGACTTAGGATTTTCGAAGGACACTTTACGCCGCAGGCCTTGAGGAACATTCATTCCCAACCGGCTGAAGCCTTCCAGGTCTTGTCAGTTGAATGTTCGATTTACAGTATCTGGGTGGGGGAGGTGTGAAAGCACATTAAGCTGATGAATTTAAGTGAAGAGATTAGAAATGTTTGTAAGACATGGGGGCTACAAAGTATTTGGGGAGTGTTCCTTTTGTCATATCCATGTTAGAACACAGAGGCTGTGGGAGAGACATTCAGAGCTGTTGAGTAGGACAATAGTATATGTGTGTCTATCCATCGGTCTGCGCGCAGATTACATTTAACTAGGCAAGTCAGTTAATAACAAATTCTTATTTACAATGAAGGCCTATTGGGGAACAGTAGGTTAAATGCCTTGTTCAGGGGCAGAACGAACCATGTCAGCTCGGGGATTCGATCCAGCAACCTTTCGGTTACAGGACCAACGCTCTAACCACTAGGCGAGCGTGCGCGTGTTTGTGTATGCGTGCGTGTGTTTTACTGGTTAGTATCATGGCAATGAAACAAAACACGAAGCGGATTTAACTTCTTCAGGAAAACAGCCCTTATGTTGGAAACATAAAACAGGTTTTTAAAAAAGGACCAAAGAGATGTCTGCTTCATATAAATAATATTGCGATACTGGTATCGTCACATTTTTTACATTTGAGTAATTTAGCAGACGCTCTTATCCAGAGCGACTTACAGGAGGAATTAGGGTTAAGTGCCTTGCTCAAGGGCACATCGAGAGATTTTTCACCTCGTCTGATCGGGTTTCGAACCAGTGACCTTTCGGTTACTGGCCCAACGCTCTTAACCACAAGGCTACCGGCCTCCCTAGCGTGTCAGTTACCTGTGGGTTCTTTGTCTCTGGTTGAGAGATGCAGTGCGCCCAGGGCTGTGCTGGCTGCCTAGACGAGCAGGGCTGGTCATGTAGTCGTTGGGTACTGTGGGCGGTTTCACCGGCTCTAGAGTTTTATAGGGCGTGTTGCGTCTGTCAAAGTCAACCAAAAGATAGAAAGGGGGATATAAAAAGAGAATAAGAACAGAATTAATCATAATGCATGAGAATCAGGGGTCGGTTCAACTTAGATTTAAGTCTGCTTTTTCATAAATGGTTTTATTGACCAATAGGTGCCATTTGCAAGGCATTGGAAAACATCCCTGGTCTTTGTGGTTGAAATTCACTGCTTGACTGAGGGATCTTACAGATAATTGTATGTGTGGGGTACAGAGATGAGGTAGTCATTCACAAATAATGTTAAACACTTATTGCACACAAAGTGAGTCCATGTAACTTATTATATGACTTGTTAAACACATTTTTACTCCTGAACTTATTTAAGCTTGCCCGAACAAATGGGTTGAATACTTATACTTATGGACTTCAGCTTTTCATTTTTAATATTAAAAAAACTATTAAAAAAACAATTCCACTAACATTATGGGGTATTGTGTCTAGGCCAGTGACAAACACTCAATTTAATCAATTTTAAATGCAGGCTGTATCAAAAAATCCTAATTGAAAATAAAGGAGTAAATGTCCCTATTCACAAATGGAAGTTACCTCTTAAAATGTGAAAATTTAGTTGGAATGCAATAGAATGCAACACCACGATCAGTGGCAGACTGACATCTGGCATTCCAGGCAAATGCCAGACGGGCTGGTCTATTTCTAGCCCCAGTGGGCCTGTCTAACTTGGGGTTTTTGCACAAAATGATAATTATCTGGGTTATAGGGTCCTCAATGGAAAAACCGAAAATGGGCCAGCGTGGGGGCCTCAAGGAATAAAATGGGCCAGTGTGTTAGAAATGACAGGGTCGATTTCTGGTCCCAGTCCGCCCCTGGCCACGATGTACATGTGCACCCAACCCCACATGTGTAAATGTACTTGTTACATACGTGCACAGCATACCAACAACATAGTAACCTTTGCCACAACCTTTATTAAAAGCCCATGGCCTCAACAAACTGAAATGCTCTTAACAGTAACAGTCAGTGGAAATCTGCACTGGATCATTACAAATCCAACTTATCTATTCAGCTGGATGTTCCACAGCAGTCACTAAAGCCCAGAATTAGTCCCTACTTAGTGGTACACTGCTATTTCATATAAAAGATCAGGACGTGACTAACTTTGTGCACCGGCTAGGATACCAAACGCCCTGCCTTCTAACATGTTGTTTCAGTTAATAGTTGAGATAAAAAGTGATTCATTCATAAAAAATATATATAAAAAGAACTCTTACCCTAGAGTGCCACGCCCTGACATCGGCCCTGTCACGGGTGGCGGGCTAGGCGGCTTCTGTGTCGGCGGATTGGTCCTCGATAGTGTTCCTCCTCCTCCTCTGATTGGCTGATTATTTCCATGGTGCTGTTGAAAGACAATAAATCAAGAAAGTTTTTTAAAGACATTTAACATAGTGGTAGCATAAAAGACTAACTAGTATGACAACAGACAAGTACTAAAGCTGATAGGCTTCCCAGATTCAGTATGCTACATCATTACTGAGACATTCTAGCAAATTAGCAGACAGGTCTTTGACCAAGTCCCAGGGCGGTTGGCCAGGTAAAACCCACAGGTGCTTCCTGCTAAACATTGTGACATGTTTGTTATGGACATGGTGTTCTATCAAGCACATAGAAACAAACATATAATCAAAGCCAATAACTGAGGCCACGCCACAGCTAACATCTGAATTATTCATGACTCCTGGGGTTATTGTTTTAATAAGAGTTATAAATATTCAAAAAGGTGCATACTCATTTTACCTGGAAAAGCCACACAGCAGATAAGATCATCATACACAGCTACACATATGAACAGCTATTCAACACATACATGTCAACATATCTATCATGATACTGTGCCTTCGGAAAGTATTCATACCCCTTGACTTATTCCACATTTTGTTGTGTTACAGCCTGAACTCAAAATGTATTAAATATATATATTTTTTAATTATCCATCTACACACACAATACCCCGTAATGACAATGTGAATTTGAATTTTTTGAAATGATTTAAAATTAAACACAGAAATCTCATTAACGTAAGTATTCACACCCCTGAGTCAATACATGTTAGAATCACCTTTGGCAGCTATTACAGCTGTGAGTCTTTCTGGGTAAACCTCTAAGAGCTTTCCACACCTGGATTGTACAATAGCGGCACATTAGTCTTTTAAAACAATTCTTCAAGCTGATCATTGCTAGACAACCGTTTAAGTCTTGCCGTGGATTTTCAAGCCGATTTAAGTCAGCTGTAACTAGGTCACAATGGAACGTCCAATGTCGTCTTGGTAAGCAATATTTGGCCTTGTGTTTTAAGTTACTGTCCTGCTGAAAATGTGAATTTGTTTCCCAGTGTCTGTTGGAAAGCAGACCGAACCAGGTTTTCCTCTAGGATTTTGCCTGGGCTTAGCTCTATTCTGTTTCTTGTTATCCTAAAAAAAACTCCCTAGTCCTTGCCGATGACAAGCATACCAGTGGAGGCTGGTGGGAGGTGCTATAAGAGGACAGGCTCATTGTAATGGCTGGAATATAATTATTGGAACAGAGTCAAACGTGTGATTTCCATTCCAGCCATTATTTCCATTCCAGCCATTACAATGAGCCCGTCCTCCACTAGCTTCTCCCACCAGCCTCCACTGAAGCATATCTATAACATTATGCAGCCACCACCACACTTGAAAAAAGGAAGAGTGGCCCTCAGTGATGTGTTGGATTTGCCCCAAACATAACGCTTTGTATTTTAGACATAATGTTAATTTCTTTGCCACATTTTGAGCAGTTTTACTTTAGTGTCTTGTTGCACGTTTTGGAATATTTTTATTCTATACAGGCTTCCTTCTTTTCACTCTGTCATTTAGGTAAGTATTGTGGAGTAACTACAATGTTAACCCATCCTCAGTTTTCTCCTATCACAGCCATTAAACTCTAACTGTTTGAAAGTCACCATTGGCCTCATGGTGAAATCCCTGAGCGGTTTCCTTCCTCTCCGGCAATTGAGTTAGGAAGGACGACTATATCATTTTAGTGACTGGGTATATTGATACACCATACAAAGTGTAATTATTAACATCACCATGCTTAAAGAGATATTCAAGGTCTACTTTTTTTACCAATATGTGTTCTTCTTTGCGAGGCATTGCAAAATCTCCCTGGTCTTTGTGGTTGAATCTGTGGTTGAAATTCTCTGCTCGACTGAGGAACCTCACAGTAAATTATATGATTGGGGAACAGAGATGAGGTAGTCATAAAAAAAATTATGTCCATGCAACTTATTGAGTTGTTAAGCACATTTTTACTCTTGAACTGATGTTAGCTTGCCAAAACAAAGAAGTTGAATACTTGACTCAAGACATGTCAGCTTTTAATTCAATTAATTTGTATACATTTAAAATATATATATATATACAATGTTAATCCATCCTCAGTTGGATTAACATCCACAAAACCTCAATTCAGGCTGTAACAGAACAAAATGTGGAAAAAGTCAAGGGGTGTGAATACTTTCTGAAGGTGCAGTATATTGACATGATGAGTTGTGCTACTAAGCCTCTAATAATGAAGGCTACAGCAGCAGTTGGACTAGGCCTACTTGTACTATGGATTGGTTTAGGGGGAAATAAGGAATCAAATACATTAATAAAGTTGTTTTTTTGAAGCAGCTATCAATAGCAGACTACTACAGCAAGATGGGTCATGTGACAAACAGGACTTACCTTGGCTTTGAGCCACTTAACGTGGGTGGAAGAAAGAGAGAGAGAGAGAGAGAGAGAGACAGAAAGAAGGTATATGTCAAAATTGCCATGTCTGAACGGTAAAAGAACCCAAATTACAGGAGACTTTTCACCACATTATTTACACTGAGTAAACATTTCTCAAGACCTGGGCAACAGTTGTTTGATGTCATTGCACTGCACCATAACAGTGTGGGTCCAATGGTTGTTTTTGTCCTCTGTGTTGATTCATATCTACCACACCTACAAGTAGGAATTCTCACAAATCCATTGGATGTTGCCATTGCGCATTGAAATGGGTATTTCAATGCGTCATACCACTGAATAATGTCAAGAATAAATATATACACAAAAAGTCCTTTTGTATCTTCCCTATAGAAACAATGTCAGTTCAGTGCATATGAACAAACTGACTGTCAAACTGTACTGCATCTTGGTGTGATTTTACAAAATGATCATCAACGCTGAACCTATGTACTTATGCTCTAGGAAGAAAAGCAACAAGTGCTCTGTAATTTCTATGTTTGAGAGAGTCAAATAGAGGAACACCTAGTGTTCACACCATGGGACTGCTCCGCACTACGACAAGCACCAAGTCAAGTGGGTCATCAATTATGCAGGCTCCCTATTGGGCCATTCCGAGCGCATCACAAGAAACAAGATGAAACAGGAGCTTCTTGGGAAGGCCAATGTTAGGTAGATTCATCAAATGTAGTATGTTGAAGCTATGTATGGTATATTCAAATCAAGAAAGTGGAAGAAAGTGACACTGTGGAAACGAGGCTGCACCAAAGCTAAATTCTGGGGCCTTTTTTGTTGTTGAAATATGGCTTATTATTAGGCTACAGGCACCAGTTCTTTCAGACAGGACCATGTTGACTGATTATTATTAGGCTACAGGCACCAGTTCTTTCAGACAGGACCATGTTGACTGATTATTATTAGGCTACAGGCACCAGTTCTTTCAGACAGGACCGTGTTGACTGATTATTATTAGGCTACAGGCACCAGTTCTTTCAGACAGGACCGTGTTGACTGATTATTATTAGGCTACAGGCACCAGTTCTTTCAGACAGGACCGTGTTGACTGATTATTATTAGGCTACAGGCACCAGTTCTTTCAGACAGGCCCTTGTTGACTGATTATTTTTAGGCTACAGGCACCAGTTCTTTCAGACAGGACCGTGTTGACTGATTATTATTAGGCTACAGGCACCAGTTCTTTCAGACAGGACCGTGTTGACTGATGGAGGGTGTTGTTATCCCAGTCCAAAACCAATGGGATTAGCATTTTAAACTGTAGCGCAAAATCCCACCGTGCTGCGATCTCTATTGTAGGGATTGATCAATGGGTTAACGGCTAAGGCAGAGTGGGGCTGGGTCAATGTTCAGGCCTGGGTGAGTCTAAGCAGGATATGCCAATGCTATATGCAACAGAAGAGTTTCAAAAAGAGTAGATGCATCCTCCTGGATGACTGAACCAGACTGCTCATACAGTACCAGTCAAAAGTTTGGACACACCTACTCATTCAAGGGTTTCTCTTTATTTGGCCTCCCGGGTGGCGCAGTGGTCTAGGGCACTGCATCGCAGTGCTAGCTGCGCCACCAGAGTCTCTGGGTTCGCGCCCAGGCTCTGTCGCAGCCGGCCGCAACCGGGAGGTCCGTGGGGCGACGCACAATTGGCATAGCGTCGTCTGAGTTAGGGAGGGTTTGGCCGGTAGGGATATCCTTGTCTCAGTATGTAAAAAAAAATGTAATAAAATGTATGCACTCTACTGTAAGTCGCTCTGGATAAGAGCGTCTGCTAAATGACTAAAATGTAAATGTAAATGTAAATTTGTACTATTTTCCACATTGTAGAAGAATAGTGAAGACATCAAAACGATGAAATAACATATGGAATCATGTAGTAACCAAAAAAGTGTTAAACAAATCAAAATATATGTTATATTTGAGATTCTTCAAATTAGCCACCTTTTGCCTTGACAGCTTTGCACACTCTTGACTACCTCATGAAGCTGGTTGAGAGAATGCCATCTGGAATACATTTCAATTAACAGGTGTGCCTTGTTAAAAGTGAATTTCTGGAATTTATTTTCTTCTTAATGCATCTGAGCCAATTTATCCTCAGCAGCAGAGGTAACTCTGGGTCTTCCTTTTCTGTGGCGGTCCTCATCAGAGCCAGTTTCAAATAGCGCTTGATGGTTTTTGCGACTGCACTTGAAAAAACTTTCAAAGTACTTGAAATGTTCAGTAATGTCTGAACTTCATGTCTTAAAGTAATGATGGACTGTCGTTTCTCTTTGCTTATTTGAGCTGTTCTTGCCATAATATGAACATTTACCAAATAGGGCTATCTTCTGTATACCACCCCTACCATGTCACAACACAACTGATTGGCTCAAGGAAAGCAATTCCACATTTAACTTTAAACAAGACACACCTGTTAAATTAAATGCATTCCAGGTGACTACCTCAAGAAGCTGGTTGAGAGAATGCCAAGAGTGTGCAAAGCTGTCATCAAGGCAAAGGGAGGCTACTTTGAAGAATCTGAAACATAAAATATTTAGATTTGTTAAAGACTTTTTTGGTTACTACATGATTCCATGTGTGTCATTTCATAGTTTTGATGTCTTCACTATTATTTTACAAGGTAGAAAATAGTAAAAAAATAAAGAAAAACCCTTGAATGAGTAGGTGTGTCCAAGCTTTTGACTGGGACTATACATAGATGTCAGCCAAATCACTGCACAGATCCAGTCATTATAACCTGGATTGCCTGAATAATGATCATACTGACAGATTGGAGTGATTTGTCTGGTTCCATCTAGGGAGTTTTCCTAGCCACTGTGCTTCTGCATCTGCATTGCTTGCTCTTTGGGGTTTAGGCTGGGTTTCTGTAAAGCACGTTGTGACAACTGCTTCATAAAATACATGTGATTGATACATTTGATTGATTGACAGATCCATATTCATAAATGCACTAACACAGTGCTAGACCTGGGCTATGACGTGAACGTGTAAAGGGCAGGCTATATGCCAATACTGCTTACACAGGGATGAGAAGATGTGCTGGGCTAAGGGCACTATGAGGAAAAAGTCTGAGTCATCAAATAGCACTACGGAAGTCACCTTCAAGACATGTTGATGACACTTACTATGTTATAAACATGCCATCTACAAGCACTCAAAATACGTTCCCCCCCCAAACAGTGACTCGAAACTGTTTCGTAACAGTCGTAAACGTTTTTTAGGAAGTACACATCATCCCTGGGCAGCCGAGTTAAGGCTATATTTTGTTCCCCGTGTATCTAATACAACTTACCAAGGACGAAAAACAACACATTCGTTGAGGAAACGAAGCATAAAGCAACATCTGACATCTCCCCTGCATTCCTGAATGCGCTGACTAGATTAAGCGGCAGCTGACTGGGAAAATAAATCTCCTCTTCTGTCATAGTGTTGTGAAAAAGACGACAGCGGCCATACGCTTTAGGAGAGAACATGGTGATCCTCTGTATGAGTCAGCAGCTTAGACGGTCAATAGAATGTCATAGAGTTCAGTGAATTTCATTAAGATATTGAACCTTCCATTCCTCCTCTCTTTTACTAGTCTCCCCTCTCTCCAACAGGGATACTGCAACATACTGTACATGACTTCGGTACCAATCGTGTGTGTGTGTGTGTGTGTGTGTGTGTGTGTGTGGTGGGGGGGGAGATTTTCTTATAAATTCTGCTCCAAATAAATCAGATGTTTCTATTGGCGTGTCTTTCTTTTTAAAGGCCCAGTGCACTCAAAACCGTGATTTATCTGTGTTTTATATATATTTCCACAGTACGAGCTTGGAATAATACTGTGAAAGTTATGATCATGTCGTTTTAGTGTAAGAGCTGTTGCAAAAGACCACCTGAAATTTCTGCCTGTTTGGTGGGAGGGAGTTTTGGCCTTCAACGGTGACATCACCATGCAGTAAATTAAACTGAAAATATAAAAACGCAACATGCAACAATTTCAAAGATTTTACTGAGTTACAGTTCATAAGGAAATCAGTCAATTGAAATTAATTCATTAGGCCCTAATCTATGGATTTCACATGACTGGAAATACAGATAAGCATCCGTTAGTCACAGATAGCTTAAAAAAAACCAATTGAAACAAAGGTGGGGCGTGGATCAGAAAACCAGTCCGTATCTGGTTTGACCACTATTTGCCTCATGCAGCGCGACACATCTCCTTCGCATAGAGTTGATCAGGCTGTTGAGCACGCTGTCGTATACATCGTTCCGGAACAATCCAAACAGGTTCAATGGGTGACCTATCTGGTGAGTATGCAGGACATGGAGAAACTGGGACATTTTCAGCTTCCAGGAATTATGTACAGATCCTTGCATCATGGGGCCGTGCATTATCATGCTGAAACATGAGGTGATGGTCGTTGATGAATGGCACGACAATGGGCCCCAGGATCTCGTCAAGGTATCTCTGCGCATTCAAATTGCCATCGATAAAATGCAATTGCGTTCTTTGTTAGTAGTTTATGCCTGCCCATACCATAACCCCACCGCCACCATGGGGCACTCTGTTTACAATGTTGACATCAGCAAACCGCTCACCAACACAACACCATACACACTGTCTGCCATCTGCCCTGTACAGTTGAAACCGTGATTCATCCATGAAGAGCACACCTCCAGCGTACCAGTGGCCATCAAAGGTGAACATTTGCCCACTAAAGTGGTAAAGAAAACATTCAATACTCTGGAAACAGCTCTGGTGGACATTCCTGCAGTCAGCATGCCAATTGCATGCTCCCTAAAAATGTGAGACATCTGTGGAATTGTGTTGTGTGACAAAACTGCACATTTTAGTGTGGTACAAGGTGTACCTGTATAATGATCATGCTGTTTAATCAGCTTCTTGATATGACACACCTGTCAGGTTAATGGATTATCTTGGCAAACCAATTTGCGCACAACATTTTAGAGCTATACGCTTTTTGTTCGTATGAAAAATGTTCGGGATCTTTAATTTCTGCTCATGAAACATGGGACCAGCACTTTACATGTCACGTTTATTTTTGTTCCGTGTAGTTAATAGACCAATAAGATATATATTTTTTATTATATTTATTTTTTCCCAAAGGTTATTCTATATTTGTACTATTTTCTACATGTGACAACATCAAAACTATGAAATAACACGTATGGAATCATGTGGTAACCAAAATGCATTTCAATTAACAGGTCTGGCTTGTTAAAAGTTAATTTGTGGATTTTCATCCGTTGTTAATGCGATTGAGCCAATCAGTTGTGTTGTGACAAGGTAGGGGTGGTATACAGAAGATGGTCTTTTACCAAATAAGGCTAAGTCCCTATTACGACAAGATCAGCTCAAATAAGCAAAGACAAACGACAGCCCATTACTTTACGATATGAAGGTCAGTCAATTCGGGAAAACTTTGAAAGTTTCTTCAAGTGCAGTCACAAAAACCATCAAGCTCTTTGATGAAATTGGCTCTCATGAGGACCCCCACAGGAAAGGAAGACCCAGCGTTACCTCTGCTTCAGAGTTCAACTAACAGACACATCAACAGTTAAGAGGAGACTGCGTGAAATGTTATTTTTTTTTTATTACACCTTTATTTAACCAGGTAGGCCAGTTGAGAACAAGTTCTCATTTAAAACTGTGACCTGGCCAAGATAAAGCAAAGCAGTGCGACAAAAACAACAGAGTTACACATGGGATAAACAAACGTACAGTCAATAACACAATAGAAACATCTGTATACAGTGTGTGCGAATGAAGTAAGGAGGTAAGGCAAATAGGCCATAGTGGCAAAGTAATTACAATTCAGCAATTGACACTGATAGATGTGCAGATGAGGATGTGCAAGTAGAAATACTGGTGTGCAAAAGAGCAGAAAAAAAACAAAAAACAAATATGGGGAAAAGGTAGGTAGTTGGATGGGCTATTTACAGATGGGCTGTGTACAGAGGCAGCGATCGGTAAGATGCTCTGACAGCCGCTGCTTGAAGTTAATGAGGGAGATAAGTCTCCAACTTCAGTGATTTTTGCAATTCGTTCCAGTCATTGGGAGCAGAGAACTGGAAGGAAAGGCGGCCAAAGGAAGTGTTGGCTTTGGGGATGACCGGTGAAATATACCTGCTGGAGCGCGTGCTACGGGTGGGTGTTGCTATGGTGACCAGTAAGCTGAGATAAGGCAGAGCTTTACCTAGCAAAGACTTATAGATGCCCTGGAGCCAGTGGATTTGGCGATGAATATGTAGTGAGGACCAGCCAACGAGAGCATACAGATCGCAATGGTGGGTAGTATATGGGGCTTGTGACAAAACGGATGGCACTGCTAAAGACTGCATCCAATTTGCTGAGTAGAGTGTTGGAGGCTATTTTGTAAATGACATCGCCGAAGTCAAGGATCAGTAGGATAGTCAGTTTTACGGAGGTATGTTTGGCAGCATGAGTGAAGGAGGCTTTGTTGCGAAATAGGAAGCTCTAATTTTAGATTAGAGATGCTTAATATGAGTCTGGAAGGAGAGTTTACAGTCTAGCCAGAAACCTGGGTATTTATAGTTGTCCACATATTCTAAGCCAGAACCTTCATAGTCGAATTGCTGCAAAGAAACCACCAATAAGAAGAAGACTTTCTTGGTCAAAGAAACACGAGCAGTGGACATTAGACCGGTGGAAATCTGTCCTCTGGTCTGATGAGTCCAAATTTGAGATTTTTGGTTCCAAACTCTGTGTCTTTGTGAGACGCAGAGTAGGTGAACGGATTAACTTTGGAGCATGGAGGAGGTGTGATGGTGCTTTGCTGGTGACACGGTCTGTGATTTATTTAGAATTCAAGTAACCAGCATGGCTACCACAGCATTCTGCAGTGATACACCATCCCATCTGGTTTGCGCTTAGTGGGACTATCATTTGTTTTTCAACAGGACAATGACCCAAAACACACCTCCAGGCTGTGTATGGGCTATTTGACCAAGGAGAGTGATGCATCAGATGACCTGGCCTCAATGACAATCAGATGACAATCACCCGACCTTAACCCAACTAAGATGGTTTGGGATGAGTTGGTCCGCAGAGTGAAGATAAGCAGCCAACAAGTGCTCAGCATATGTGGGAACTCCTTCAAGATTATTTGCAAAGCATTCCTCATGAAGCTGGTTGAGAGAATGTCAAGAGTGTGCACAGGTGTCATCAAGGCAAAGGGTGGCTACTTTGAAGAATCTCAAATAGAAAATATATTTTGATTTGTTAAACACTTTTGGTTACTACATGATTCCATATGTGTGTTATTTAATTGTTTTGATGTCTTTACTATTATTCTACAATGTAGAAAATAAAGAAAAACCAATGAATGAGTAAGTGTCCAAACTTTTGACCGGTACTGTATATACAGTGCATATTGTCACATATACTAAGTATACAAAACATTAAAAACTCGTTCCATGACAGACTGACAAGGTGAATCCAGGTGAAAGCTATGATCCCTTATTGATATCACTTGTTAATTCCACTTCAAATCAGCTTAGATGAATGGGAGGAGACAGGTTAAAGAAGGATTTTTAAGTCGAGACAATTGCGACATGGATTGTGTGTACAGCGCATTCGGAAAGTATTCAGACCTCGACCTTTTCCACATTTTGTTACGTTACCGCCTTATTCTAAAATTGATTGTTTTTCCCTCAATCTACAAACAATATCCCATAATGACAAAGCTGTTTGAAATTGTAGCAAATATATATACACTGCTCAAAAAAATAAAGGGAACACTTAAACAACACAATGTAACTCCAAGTCAATCACACTTCTGTGAAATCAAACTGTCCACTTAGGAAGCAACACTCATTGACAATAAATTTCACATGCTGTTGTGCAAATGGAATAGACAAAAGGTGGAAATTATAGGCAATTAGCAAGACACCCCCAAAAAAGGAGTGATTCTGCAGGTGGTGATCACAGACCACTTCTCTTCCTATGCTTCCTGGCTGATGTTTTGGTCACTTTTGAATGCTGGCGGTGCTCTCACTCTAGTGGTAGCATGAGACGGAGTCTACAACCCACACAAGTGGCTCAGGTAGTGCAGTTCATCCAGGATGGCACATCAATACGAGCTGTGGCAAAAAGGTTTGCTGTGTCTGTCAGCGTAGTGTCCAGAGCATGGAGGCGCTACCAGGAGACAGGCCAGTACATCAGGAGACATGGAGGAGGCCGTAGGAGGGCAACAACCCAGCAGCAGGACCGCTACCTCCGCCTTTGTGCAAGGAGGTGCCTTTGAACAGGGTATGGTAGTAGGTGCCAGGGGCAACGGTTTGTGTCAAGAACTGCAACACTGCTGGATTTTTCACGCTCAACCGTTTCTCGTGTGTATCAAGAATTGTACACCACCCATAGGACATCCAGCCAACGTGACAACTTTGGGATGCATGTGTTGTTTGAAAAGAGAGTTCCAAACCACTCTGCCAATAACAGGTCATTTTCAAACTACTCCTAGACGGTCCTAGCGAAATTCTTGCTTGAGAAATTTGCTAAGAAGCTACTTTTGTTTCTCTTTGACCATTTTAATGTACAACAGTAACAGTAAGGTACTTCATTCTCAGAAATGATTTGATATTGAAATATAAACAGCTGCATTGGACGTTTAATAAGAATACAAGCTTTTGCGTTTTGTCAATGTTTCCTTACTAAAAGCTTTTATTAACATTTAGTCATACCACCCGTTCATTTAAATAATATTTGTATCTAAACACAGTCTCATGTGGCCAGTATTACAGTTGGCTGGAGATTAGACATGATTCAAACTGCCATCTTGGCAGCATTGATTATGGTCAGTAAGTAAAGCAAGGCATAGTGATTCTATAGGGCCCTAACAGCTTTCTGCTACCCCCCCCCCCCCCCCCTTCCGTTATTGTGGGCAGAATATCAATTAATGCAGAGTATTGATGTTAAATATTGACTTCCTCTCTGGGCTGTGACATACACAGTTGAGAGGAGATGGGTAATAAATGCCTTCCCAGGCCTTATGTACAGTGTGTGTCTGTGTGTGTGTGTGTGTGGTTCTGTGCGCGCGTAGTCCCTCCCACTCTTAACAGCCTCTAGCCTAATCCCCCATTCACACCCACCAGACGTGTACTGCACAATGATTCACTGTGGATTACACCCAGTGGGACAAGTGGGTGTTAGGTCCTCCAAATGGAAACATCAAATGATTCTTGGAAGGATGCATATAATGGTAATGGGCTCCATAATGTGAAAGAGAGGGAGTGAGAAACTTTAATGTTCGAATAAACCTACAGTAGATCATTCTAAGGTGCCATAGACCTTCACTCTGCACTTATTGACAGAAGGGCATTTGAAATATCAGCAGACTTCAAACGGATGGACTAAAGTCAAAACACGATGGTCCATCGTTAAATCAAAGCTTACAGTATATGTACATTACTCTTTATTCAGTTTTCAATCATCTCTGTTGTCATAATGTAATTTGACATGTATCTTGATAATGTTATAACAGTTTACAGTCATTTAGACCAACCATGATTTGTCACCTGTGTGTGGACATTATGACATGACAGAGCACCATGGTGGATAACATGGTAATTTGAAGCCTTTTCAGTTTACATCAGCCCACACACACCACTCTGTTGTGACATACAAGTCCTATGTGATTTGTGGGCTTGTAAATTGAGAGTGACATGATGGCTTTTATCCTGCCTTATCATTGCCCATCCTTCTACTGGTCGACAACGGTGGCCACTTAATCCAATCTGCCCGACAGCAGCGATTGATTGATTGATTTATGGGGGGGGGGGGGGGGGGGGTAGAATCGGAGGGGAGATGGAGGTCACAAAATGGCCCTGGTCATCGGTGCTCTGAAGCCGCTGATGACCTTTAACATTAACCCTAGGGCCTTTACTACTCGATAATTTGTTTGCCAGCAACATAGTATGGGGCTGCATTTAAAGAGCGGAAGTCTTGAGAGAATGCTTTGAAAGAAACTTAAAAAGAAAACAATATTTCAGTGTTACCATGGCTTCATTAAATTGTTACTCTCTAAAGGATTTCTGAGAGCCCAGCTCAATATCAGAGAGACATAGGAGAAACCAATCACGAGGGCGGTTCAGAAGTAAGTGCTTTTAAAAAGTCTCAAATTAAATCTCTGGGTTGGTCCACAAAATGGGTGCCTTTTGCGAACTAGAAATTGTGCACAAATATTGAATTTTAAAAGCCTGGTAAATTAAACGTAGTGCCTTTTAATATAGACTACATGGAAAATTCAATAAATCAGATGTTTAATATCTAACAAACAACAAATGGTTAGATATTACTGCATGGTCAGAACTAGAAGCACAAGCATTTCGCTACACTCGCATTAGCATCTGCTAACCATGTGTATGTGACAAATAACATTTGATATGAATAAAGACTTGACAAAATTCTGCATTTTGAAATGTCCCTCTGTGCATCCTCTGACTTCTAAAAAGATTTTAACCTACTTCATTTCTGACCACAACCACGTTTTCACCATCATTGTAAAACACTAGTTATTTTGTTGCTTTGACAAAGTCATTTCCGAAGATTACAGTATAGTGTATATATATATATATATATATATATATATATATATATATATATATATATATATATATATATATATTAAAAAAAATTTATACATGTTAAAATGTTAACATGTATAAAAAAAAATTTTGGTGAAATAAAGTAGTATCTCCTATCAAAAATGTATCTTTTGATGGGTAAAATAAAATGTTAATTGTGTAGATAATCCTATTAGAAAACTAATCCTATTAGAAAACTAAATGTCTCAATCATAATCTGTTCAAAAGTTATTGGAGTTTTTAGCCTTGTATGATGGCCAGAGTCAGAGTGACTAAATCAATGGAGGCCTGATAAAAAAAAAAAAAAAAATAAGTGGTAAAAAAAGATCAGAAAAATTGCACTGCGTCGGCTAGGCATGTTCCTGTGCAAGAATAAAGGCTACTGGCTACCTGACAGGCTCCCTTTCTGTTGAACTCATCATATTTCTTCTCCAATCCGCAGGAGATAAAACAATAGAGGTAAAATGGATATCAATTTTGAGACATAACATGTAGTATTTTCATATTTTAGAACATATTCATTCGAAATCCCTTTTATTTTTCGAAGACTTCTAACAAAAACAAGCGTCTCTCTCTCAACACAACACTGAGCGTATACTGAATAATCTTTTTATTTTCAAAGCCTTTTACATTTAATGCAGCTTGTGTCATCCGAATTGAACATTTATTGATCTGCGGAAACAGCTTTGAACGACCACAAAATATAAAATCCTCATAAGCTGTTGCGAGGAACCTGCACCGCTCAGTCAGCAGAGCTCAGTGCTAATTATCGGATGTATTAGGTTACGAAAGTCAGACTTTTCAGATATAATGTTAATGATATGCTAGAGAAAGAACCCACCGAATGACTCATGAACATGAAGAATCATATTTGTCTTGGTAAAATGTATCATATAACATAAGGAAGTTCAAATTTCATCATCAAAGTGCATTTTCACACCCTACACCAAGTTCCACTACTCAAAAAGGTACCTAATTGGTGGAACGACCCCTTTACTCACCCTTTTCACAGAGCTCTCTAAAAGTAGCTCAGTTTTTAGAAAGCTATCAATTATATCAATCCTTAGTTGATTCCAACCCCCCGCCCTGGAATATTCCTGCATGGTCAGCTATGTGTATTCTATGGACGAAAATGAGACAGTGAGAAAGACAAAGAGAGCGAGAAGGAGGAAGAGGGAGAAAGACAGGGATATGGAGTAAAGGGGGAGGGGATAAAAGGGAACTAGACATACAAACAGAGAGAGAGAGAGAAAGGGGAAAGAAGAAAATAAACACACGCACAGAGGGAGAGTGACAGAGAAATGTAAAAGAGGTGTATAGAAATAAGGGGACGAATCCACAGCGTGTTAAAGAAAAGAGAGAAGAACAGAGATGGAGAACCACTGGAATACTTGACACAAATAAGAAATGAGGAAAGGACCCCAAAATGTAGACGAGGGATAAAGAGAGAAAGACAGGAGACGCGACGCTCACCTTGACCCCGTGGCCCACATCGTCCAGCATGTTGTAGTCGATGGGCTTCCTGATGTAACGGACCGGCCGCTCCATGTTGGCAGGGGCGATGATCTTGTGGGTCCTCGACGTGTTCTTGTTGGTGGTGAGGATCCCGATCTCTCGCCTGGCCACCTTCTCCTTGTGGATGTCCACCGTCTAGAGACACGGGAGGGGGTGGGGGGGGGGAGACATGATAAGTGCCTTATACAAGAGCTGTGGGACATAGAGCAGGGACCTTTGATTGAATTACAACCTTGTCATATAGTAACTAGAGGGTTTAATTGAATCATGTCGCGGCGTTTTTTCATCACCAAGCTCGCGATCCCTTTACGTAGCTGGTACACACCAGCAAAATCAATTACGGTGCATAATAGAAGCCGAACGGAAGCCGTAATGACCCGCCATGTACAGACCATGATGCCTTTGGCTTCCCTCCAAAATCGGTAGTGACATGTTGTTCAATGCCGTCATAAATGAACAAAGACTACGGTGAAGACAACTCACTTCTACCACCAATATTTAATTCTTGAGTTATGGTGATTCCAGGATATTATCATTTACGGAGGTAGGTAGCATATGTGCCCTCTTGAAACAGTAAGCCTCCGGCTATTTCAATTGATGACTTGTACCATTTAAACTCAGCAAAGCACCAGGAATAAGGTCTACTAGCAATGCAATCATTTGAGAATCCTAAATTATTATATATATTTTTTTTTAAACGACAGGCATAAGCATGTGCATTCATTAAAGACACAGAAACCTATACTTGAATCACACGTCAGTATAATCACATCTAAATACACAGTGTCCTACAAAGCATATTTCCAGGGATCTCATTTCTATCCATTATAACTAAATGTTCAATGTTAGAAGGCCGATAAAATAATGAAGCCCAAAACGAGATATATTATTGAAGTTTCACGGAGAGAACAGAGTGTTTTGCTTCTGTAAATTACGGCTGTTTGATAAATTGCCTACTGCTTTTTAAAACTGACTAACTGTCTCACCCTTTCATTTATAGGCTCCAGTCCACCACTTCTGTTAAGACCCACGGGCATTTGCATAGCAACAAAGTGTGTGTGTTTGAGAGAGAGTGCGAGAGAGAAAGAGAGAGAGAGAGTGGGAGAGAGGAGAAGAAGAGTGAGAGTGTGAGAAAGTTTGTTGTGAGTGAGAGGAACAGACTGAATGTGTTGGTGTGTGTGTGTGAATAGTTTGGAGGTGTACACGTGCACAAACTGCGGTATGAACCAGGTCTAACCAAGGCCCACACACACACAAAGGATCTCTAAAGTTGACCCTTCCCCGAGGACCACGCCACACAGTTATGCCCCGTTGAATTTCAGGGCTACACTCAAACTCTCTGACAACTACACTTACGAGTCAGGGAAGCACTGGGCCTTCCTCAGCCGTAAGAACCCGGTGTGACGGTTCTTTGAGATTTGCCTGAGGTTGTTTGTCATCACTGTACTGTGTCTAGACTGTTTACTGAAGTATCCTGCTTCCAAAGACTGAGAAAGACGCTGGCGATATCAAAGATCCCATGCAGACTGACAGTAATGAGAGCAGAGTATTTTGACAGGGTGCAGAAGAGCTATGAAAGGCTCTGTCTTATCAGCTGGAGAGAAACAGTCATTCTTTTCAAGATTCCCTTTTTGATGGGATTGTTTTCATGTTCAAGCAACAGGGATTTTCTCACAGCGTCTAGGAGAGGGAACTGTTCAGTTTGGCAAGTGACGGTAATCAGTCACAGTTCTACCCATCACAACAAGTACTACCATCACAACCACCATGAAGTCTATCAAAATGATCACCGTCAATGTCATCGTTTTCCCATTCTCTCCTTTCCCGGGCTCCAATCGGGCATAGAAGAGCCATAGAGCAAATGATCTTCCTCAGAGGAGATGAAAGGGGACCAATGTCAGCCGAGGGCCGGCCGGGTAGTCAAACCAACCGTTTTCTCAGGGGAGGGAATGCTGGCCGGAGCCAACAGAGGATTCCATTCATGCCACAGACAGACAGGACTGGACTTTGAGTCTCCCTTATCTCGGAGAAGAGAGAATTAACTAGAGTTTGTTAGGTAGCGTTTGCACTGTTAGCGTCGTAACAATAAGTTGGCGTCATCTACGTATGTATATCGGTAGTTACTTCATTACCAGCGCATGCGTAAATTTGCTCCCATACAAATCCTCCCCATGATCCATAAAGAAACAATATTCTCTTCAAAATGCCGTGTGTATTTTTATGAGTTAAAAGGAGAAAGGGGGTGAAGTCGAGTACAGTAGTCCATTATGACCTGTGATTGGACATAAGTGCACTTTATTCAAAAGGACTAGTCCAACAAACCCTTCAAAGTGTATGGCACTGAGCCGTGGACCAAACGTCCTCCAAACATGCTGGTCTACCATCAGAGTGATAAGGCTGTTTTCAAACCCAACATGCAATAATTGAGCAAAGAGACTGGGAAGGTTTACAGCAGGCTTTCGCCAACACTGAATTATGAACGCCGGGGTACTGGGAAAATAAAATAAACTCAACACTGGTCCCAGGAAATCAATTCTCAGTTAGATCAAGAGGTTCAGTGAGTGGCTTGCAGAGAGCAGTGAGGACTGATGGTCGGAGGAGGGGAGTTAAGTGTTCCTGGCCGTATTCCAACAGTCCAGTCTATGACCTTACCTCGCCCTATTCGGCACCCACAACAGAGCAACGTATGTGGGGGGGGGGGGGGGGGGGGGTAAATGTGTGTTGGGTTAGATTCCATTGTAAAGTAACAGGCTGGGTGGTTTGTGAAAACACTGTTTTATTAGTAGGATGACTCAACGGCAGTTGTCACTTGTCACCAAGTGGTAAGCTACTTGTGGATACGGTTACAGTAAGTTGTTCCCGCAATGATTATTCATTTAACAACCTCTTTAGAGGCTTCTGGTAAAGTTCAGCTGTAGGAAGTGAACGACGCGCAGAAGAAAAACTAGGACCATAGCAAAAGAACCTGTCAGTGAAATACCGCAGCTAGACTTGGAAACTGACCCATGATGTTTGAATGCACTAACGCTCCTTATCAGAGTACACAGCGTAGCACAAACAGCAGTGCAGCTGGCATCGGGAGGAAGTTCATATCCTTCCTGTGAGAGAAGAAAATAGCTTTGCTGAAGTATGGCTCACAAATGTTACACAAGTGTTAAGACTTTGAGAGACAAAGTATTACGGATTTCTTAAAGGGGGAAAAAAAGGATTTTGACCAAAATTGATGTGTGCTCAATCAAAATGTTTGCCGATTGAGATAAGCTTTTCCCGTTCAGTATCAAACCGGCTGCTCTGTCACACATCCATACCAAAAGTTCTTTCCTCGTGAATGTTAAATTAGTATTGTGGAAAGCTTAAATGAGAATGCATGGTGAATGGCTTTTCCCTTCCAGTCTCAAACCAGACAGAGTTGAATCAAGGATGTTTTTCAGAAAGACTTTTGCTGACCGGTGCTGAACTGGCTTAATAAAAAGAACCTTTTCAGGTCTACAGCTGAGCACAATACCAGCCGATTTGCGTTTGTACTTCAGGAGGCTGTCTGGAGTTCTGCTGAATAGACCTTGCCCAGCTGGAAGGACGATTCACATGTGTTCTCAATCACTGTCATCCACATGCCCCGAGTCGGCTCGCTTTTATCCCAGAACACACTGGGCAGCCTTGGTTTGGCCGTTCTCTGTCAGCAAGCCTTTAGGAATGTGTGAGTGCAAGTGTGTCCGTGTGGAAATGAAGGTGCTCCTCCTCTTTTCTCTACTTCTTATCTCTGGACCTTTATTCTTCTCCCTCTCTCTGCCTTGCCCAGCAAATCCTCTCCTCCTCTTCGTCAACCTCTCCTCTCGCTCTCTTTTCTTATCGCTTTTTGATTTCCATCATGTCCCCCCCCCCAACTCATCCCACTCAGCCTTTTTCCTCTCCTTCTGCCGCTCCTCTCTTTCCACTCACCCACCTCACACCAAGTGAATAGTCACCCTCTTCCATGATTGGAGGACCTTGGTCACCATTTGTCGTGCTGCCAGCTCATTCCTTCCCCATCATACATCTACCAGCTGGAGTCCATGGCTATTTCAGGACATTAAAGCAAATGTAATTTTTGGAAGATGAGGAAGTAAGCCCTTCCATTTGGGCTGTGGGTGGCTGGTGAACCTTTTTGCTGTACACCAACACTGTGGTTGCTATGTGGGATTGTTGTGTTGTTCGTAGCAGCAACAAGAAACTACTTCAGTACAGAATTGTCAGAGTACTTTCTCTCAATATTGTGAGAAACAAGCTCAGAACATGTTTCAAAATGTCTGCTGTAACTAGTTCCCCCAAGTGGTAAAGACTAGTATAAGTGGAATCACACACACACCGTGTGATGATGGATCCCGGCTGGAGGATGTCTCAGACTAATGGGATGGGGTTGTTGACCCCGGTCTCCCTCCCTCTCTATATTGATTTACACCTCAACTGATTCCTCAGACAGGGGGGGGGGGGGGGGGGGGGGGGGAGCAGGGGAGAGGATTGACACATTTACACAAGGGCCCTCCACATCATCAGCAGGGGGATTATAAATCTCACACAGGCAGGGCAGAGAATCAAAGAACCTGGAATGGAATTTCGGAGCCTTTCGTAAACCTGGCTTGACATCTGTCTCCAGACATACCGTACACACACGCTGTTCTGTAGAAATCAGGGAGAGAGCGAGAGAGATAGAGAAAGGAGAATCTTCATACTTTGATAAGCTGCAGAGAGTTGGTTTCACTGCTGTAACTGACAGAAGGAAAAAACGGCAGTTTCAGCGCCTTGGCAGCGGGGTCGGAGGATGAGAGCCGCAATAAAAACGGCAGCTTTGCACAAATCCATGGACGGACAGAAATCCAACAGATCTGTAGCCATACGGTTGGGCTGGGTGAACATTACCGGACAAATATGCCCTTCATGCCACTGTGTGTGTGTTTGTGTGTGTGTGTGTGTGTGTGTGTGTGTGTGTGTGTGTGTGTGTGCGTGTGTGTGCTTAGCTCGACTGGACAAATGTGCCAATGGTTAATAATAGAGTTTAACCATACATGATTATATTTGGACAGAAAGAGAAAACTGCAATGCCCAGATGTTTCCGCAAACTGGCAGAGTCAGCCGCTTCCTGGAGAGATACCACCCATCTAAAACGCGAACCGTCTGAGCTACTAACTAATAAGTCACTACCATCGAAAGACGACTCTCACGAACAGGGCAGTGTCGCTTGTTTTGCTCTTCGACATCCACAAGCTTTTACGGCAGTCGTCTGAATTCTGTCGCGGATGTCCTAATTTTGAAGAGGTCTTCTCACAGAAATCAACTGTCCAGACCGAATGGTTGGAGCAACAAACTAATGCCACCAATATAGAAAGGGGAGACTTGCGAGCACAAAGGCGTCGGTTGTTTTGCTCTACGATGCACACAAGCTTACGGGGATAACGTGCATAGGGGGTAAAAAAGGATCACGAATAACGTGACCAAACATGTCCAAAAGAAAAATCTGAGTTTTCTTATTTATATCTCTCAGATACAGTACAGACACTTCAAAAACATATGCCTTGGGATTTTTGGGGGAGGCTGTCTGTTTTTCCATGTACAGATGTGTATCTATGAGCTATAGCAGTAAAGGCCAAATTCAATGTTTCCTCAAATAACTTTTTTTTATACATACAGGCGTCCTAAAATTCAAAATCAAATGGCTAAATGATGCCTTTCATGACCATCTTAAAACAATTCCATATGTTAACTTAATGCGATCTAAGGCCACGGTAATCTTCACAGATGGCAGAAGACAACGAGTTACAACAATGAAGCTCTATCACAACTCTCACTGTGTCTGGCTTCTGCCAACTTGACCAAGCACATCCATCTGTGGAGTGAGACCAACAATAGCGGTTCCGGAAAGGTGAGGACAGATCACTCAGACAAACCTATAGTCTGGCTTCTGTCTGTTTCTCAGCGCACTGAACGCCATCTGTGGTGCGAGCCATCACAGCTGTCTAGGAGCCCTGAGAGAGCCCAGTTTGTCAGGGCATTTAGTGTAACCCAGCACATCATGTGAGAGCTTCCATCTAATGAGTGAGACAAAATGTCCACTCAAGGAGTCCTCTAGGGGAACAGGTTCTAGCAGCATATGTAGAGTCTCTTCGGAAAAACAGAATTCCTCCGGTGAATCTAACACCCGCTCTCTAGAACACTTTCAATATTGCATAGCCGGGGGCAGAGGGGGGACGGAAGAGACCAGCTAACTATTTGTCCGGTGTGAGAAAACTAAGGCAGATTGTCTTTCCCATCAGTGAAAAACAGTATATCAGAGAGTCGGGACAACATGCCAAGGTCGACCATTTGTTTGTGGACACAGCACATTTGGCATTTCTGTACAAAAACACCTACTGTGATTTTTCCCAAGTAGCCTAGGCATGTCGCCAATATCAAGTCAAAGACTGGACTCTCAAATTCAAGTACAGAATGGACCATATTGGCATTTCAGAAGCCCCATTAGCATATTGGGTTGGGTTAAAACGTCCCAATTTACACAATTGCACCACATTGACATTAAAAATAGTAAAAAATTAAGTGGGTTGTTCCTTGAAATGAGTGCCTTTTGCGACCCTTTGATATTTTAAGTAGAATTTGTGCAGCAGTATTGAATCTTAAAAGCATGTTATATTAAATTAAGTGCATTTTAATATACACCACATGGATAATTCAACAAATCAGGGTTTTTAAAAGAATAAAGACTTGCTAAATTGCCAAAATACAGCATTCTGACATGCCCGTCATTGCACCCTCTGTGACATCTTGGAAGATTTAACCCACGTAATCCCATGGCTAAGGGTTAGGGAAAATATATATATTTTTAGATTGTCCCAAATTTCGTGGTATCCAATTGATAGTTACTGTCTTGGCCAATTGTGCGACGCCCCATGGGTCTCCCGGTCGCGGCCGGCTGCAACAGAGCCTGGACTCCAACCCAGAATCTCTAATGGCACAGCTAGTTAGACCACTGCGCCACTCGGGAGGCCCTTGAAAATATATATATTTTTTTTTTAAAGGAACACATTTTTACTCCCCAATTAATCCTGAAAATTCACAGGGAAAAAAGGCTGTCTGTGTGTATATTTGTATGGTCCACCATTCATCCCGAGTGTCAGTATAGCATGATTTGGAGTAGGGGAAGGGTGTTTTCCTATGCATCATCAGACCAGCTTCCTTGTTCGGTGTTAACTTCTAACCCCTTTTCCCCTTCTCAAAGCTTCATCCTTGCCAAAACATTCCTCTCCGCGTAACAAACCATCTTCAATTAGATCCAATCATATTTTCCTGCGCTCTACTGTTCCCCACGGCTCTATGAACACCAGCGGGACATTCCCATCTAGAGGAGACAGAAATCAAAATGCCGTTCCTCAAAGCTAAGCCATAGCCAGTGTTTTCCCTAGGTCTTTGTATCAGGCGGGCCCAAATATCTCAGAAGCGTCACCAAAAAGGTAGACCGCTAAAGACTATTAGCTGAGGCTATGCTCCATATACAGTATGTGCCACTCAGAAATGACCTTCTGCGTAATTACTTAATTATTAGCGTAATTATTAGCTGTGACAGCGGCAGATGTTTATAACCAGCCTGGGATTACACTCTGGGTGGCAGTGCTGTATTTCAAAGTCCCTAAAACCTAAAATAGCATTTTAACAAATTCAGGAAATGGAAAAAGTCCGGACTTTTCAAGAATGTTCTTGTTTTCCTACCTTGTAAGGACATTCTTGACCTTATAATGTAGGCACACACACACACAACATGCATACAAATAGATCCATCATCCATTCCAACCCCACCCTATGTGCAGTTACGAACATAGAGAAAGGACACACTGACAAGCATTGGGATTAGCAGGAAACACCGGCCCCCCAGCCACGTACATACGCTCATCTGTGGAAGTTCATATCCTGTTTGGATGAAATCCATCTCCGCCCAGCACACAGCAGCATGAGGGAGGTCAGAGTCAGCACTGCAGCACACACACAGGCAGCAGGGGGTTTTCTGCATAGAAAAGTCTTGGGCGGGCCACTTTCAGCGCCGCATATGTTTATTTATTATCTGTATAATTTTGGGATGGAAAAACATTCAATATAAACATCTACAACCAGATATCAAGTATGTAGAAAATATAATGGCCCTATATCTTAAAAAAAAAAAAATCACCAAAATAAAATCTAGTCAGCCAGGTTGTTGCTGTAAATGAGAATGTGTTCTCAATCAACTTACCTGGTAAAATAAGGTTCAAATAAATAAAACAATTCCAGAAGTTAAGCATTCAGGAATATTGATTTTGTTATGTTTGAGTCACGCAGATAGCATAGACACTGGCAAAATGAGTAGAATTGAAGGAAATTAGCTTTAAAACTGAAAAATGTATTCTCAGACACATGACAAGGTATGTAGAATTGTGTGTAGAGGCGGCAGGTAGCCTAGCGGTTGGGAGCGTTAGGCCAGTAACCGAATGGTCGCTGGTTCGAATTTCCAAGCCGACCAGGTGAAAAAAAATCTCGATGTGCCCTTGAGCGAGACACTTAAACCTAATTCCTCCTGTAAGTCGCTCTGGATAAGAGCGTCTGCTAAATTACTAAAAAGTAACATTGCAAGAAATTTGCTTTAAAAACAGCTACACCGGTCAACAGGAGGGCCGCAAAAATGTTCGGTCAGTGACAGTGCCATTGACCCCCACCACGCACACCACCTACAACCCTTTTTAATCCAGATATATATATATTTTTTAAAACACACACACACAACACACGCTGTGCTCATACTAAGTAGCACGGATGCGTCACATGCATGCAGTCCTATAATCCCAAAACGATCGACTATCGAGAGCCGTGTATTATGGAGTTGTGGTGTGGAAGATTCTTGGTGCATGGAATAACTCAGCGTTGTGAGCAGCACTGACTTCAATTAGCTGTCTGGCAGGCCCAAGTGCATCCGTGCCACAGAGGAACCCCATGAAACGAGGTGATTTACAGTAAGTAGTGTGAACGACCGTGGCAGCCAAGTGAGTGGTGTTTTGTTTGATGCTTTCACATGCACTGTTTGACATACACAGAGTGTACAAAACATTAGGAACACCTTCCTAATATTGAGTTGCACCTTCCCTTTTGCCCTCAGAACAGCCTCAATTTGTCGGGGCATGGACTCTACAAGGTGTCGAAAGCGTTCCACAGGGATGCTGGCCCATGTTGACTCTAATGCTTCCCACAGTTGTGTCAAGTTAGCTGGAAGTCCAGTGGGTGGTGGACCATTCTTGATACACACAGGAAACTGTTGAGCATAAAAAACCCAGCAGCATTGCAGTTCTAGACACACCTGGAACCTACTACCACCCCATTCAAAGGCACTTAATTATTGCACTTGCCCATTGACCCCCTGAATGGCACACATGCACAATCCATGTCTCAATTGTCAAGGCTTAAAAATCCTTCTTTAACCTGTCTCCTCCCCTTCATCTAAACTGTTTTGAAGTGGATTTAACAGGTGACAATAAGGGATCATAGCTTTCACCTGGATTCACTTGGTCATTCTGTCATGGAAATCGGTGTTCCTAATGTTTTGTACACAGTGTAGACAGAGCTCTGCGAAGTCTGATACCATCGCTAGCTGGGCTTCTCCCTTTACGAAAATATTCAAACATGCTCATCTTTACTGTGCATGAATAAACATGTGTGCACACACACTTTCCTCTTAACACAGGGTATGACGGAGAGATGTTCTCTCTGTGTGAAGCCCGCTCTGACGCTGGGACAGACAAAACGCTCCCTGTTCACTGCTTATCACACAGCACAAGGTGACACCAGTCTATTCTCTCCTCAGCCTCAGATACTAGGGCTGGGAATTTAAAAAAGGACCTCACGACGCGATATTATCGCGATACTCAGGTGCCGATACGATATGTATTGCGATTCTCACGTATAAGCATTGCTATTCGATACTGTGATTTTATTGCGATTCAATGTTCCAAACATATTGCTCAACATACGCCTGCTGCAGAGGGCCAAGAGAGAGACAAAATACTGGAGTTTTGGTGCAGGTACAGCCAACTAGCGCAAAAATCATATTGCGGTAGTCAAAACGAAACGATATAAATTGTAAAAAATATATATAATCCCGGTATGTAACTGTATCAATTCCCCCCCCCACTACTAGATACTGCAGGGAAACCCTGTTTATCAACGGCAACAGTGAGAGCATTGGCAGGGTGTTATAACACAATCTCCACACATACAGAAAGTCACAACCATCACTACATACAGCGTAAGGAAACACGCGTATCCATCTATACAGCAGGAAGATCAAGACAGTCAATGAATGTCAATAGCTAAAGACTTAGCAACACACACGCAAATGTATAGCCTCAAATTATGTTCTGAACATCACCCCCCCCCCACAGAATCATAATCTTTGACTGCTACATTAAAGGCTATGCAATCATACAAATTGCATCTTTAACTCAGGATGCTCTGCATTAGGCCTACTGATTGCTAGATGTAGATGCTAGGAAGCCACCACGGGGAGGGGGGGGGGGGGGGTGCCCACACAGAAACCAGTCAGCGGACACTCCCTATTCCTTAACCATAGGCTAACATTCCAGACGTCAGGCCTGGCCACACCACGCCCAGGAGGGTCACTGTCATCAGCCCCATCCACCACATTCTGGATCACCACCACCCATAGCTTGCCATCTAAAAGGAATGACTGAGGGTATTATGACAAGAATTAGATATGACCTCCCAAGTGAAATAAGCGATTTGTAACGTTTTGAGAACAACCCACTCAGAGCACCAACATCCCTACACTATTGTCCATTTCCTGATAACTTACATAGGTTCTGAGAATTCACTCACTCACACACACACTTCAGCTTTTAAAAAGAGCTTGCAATGTGTCGCAGTCTTTCCTCCTCATTTCCCATTCACCACCAGAACGTAGGCTGGGCTATTCTCCAGTCTGCCCGTGAGCTGGGAGTGAACTCGGCGCTAGTTTTTATAATGTTCCATCTCTGAACAAGACAAGAGAGCGATAAAAACAGCCACAGCTCGTGGATCCTAGCACTAACTTGATTATTACCACAGAGATTGGACATCAATCCACAGCGACTGGACAGGGATATCATTCTAGTTCAGTCTACACATCATTCCTAGCTATCAATATCCCAAAGAGAGCAGTGGAGGCTCCTCAGAGTAGCAGGGAGATAACCACGCTCAGTGAATTTAATAAAATTGTTTAACGTTTAGAAAGTTAACCTTTTAAGATAAAACTATACTAAATATATTCACGTCACCAAATAATTGATTGAAACTCACTGTTTTGCAATTAAGGTCTACAGTAGCCTCAACAGCACTCTGTTGGGTAGCACCATGGTGCAGCCAGAGGACAGCTGGTTTCCGTCCTCCCCTTGATACATTGACTTCAAAACAAGACCTAGGAGGCTCATGGGTCTCACCCCCTTCCATAGACTTACACAGTAATTATGACAACTTCCGGAAGACGTCCTCCAACCTATCAGAGCTTTTGCAGCATGAACTGACGTTGTCCACCTAATCGAAGGATTAGAGAATTAATCTAGTACTGAAAGCATAAGCTACAGCTAGCTAGCACTGCAGTGCATCAAATGTGGTTGACTCAGAGAAAGACAAGAACAATTTTGAACAAATTAATTTCTTTAAAAATTGAGAAGCAAGAGAGCAAGAGATTTTTATAAATATTTAAAAAATCCCCCACTTTCACTTAGCTAGCAAATGCAGCTAGCTAGTTTAGCCTACTCAAACAGAGAGGGATGCTATGTTAACTAGCTGGCTACGGCTATCCAACACTGGAACTCTTCCAAGTCAAGGTAAGCCTTTGGTTTTATAAAATGTACTGCCACTGGGACCCGCCGGTGTAACTGCTAAACTGCTTTCTGACTGTACTGCATGATTGTTGCGGGTTTATTTACGCGTTCTAGTAGCTATGTTATGATGTTAACTAATATGGTGACAACGATGTAGGCTGTGTGTAGCAGTTATGATATGAAGGTCTACATTGTAAAGAGTTTTTTCGCCTGGTCACAGACAGCTGATGTGTTGTGCACATCAGTCCTCAAGCAAAGGGAAAAGGTGAGAGGAGGTCCACAAGCAAAGGGAAGAGGTGAGAGGAGGAGAGCTCATAGATGAGAGAAGGAATTCTACATCGAGCAAAATTATCATGCTGTTTGTATGTGGCTGCTATGAAAGTGAACTGTGTTCGATCAGGGGAGTATTCATTCTGCCAATTCTGTTGAAAACCGTTTAAACTGGAGCAAACGAAACGGGTATTAACATACCTGAATATGTCCAATAGAAATTCTTGTTTGCACTAAGGATTACACCCTAGATCAGCTAGATGCAGGCAAGAGTGTGCAAGGTGGTATTAAATGTGTCACCTTGATTACTAAAATTTCTCTCAACTTGCACAACTACATTGTAAACTTTTCATACATAGACTAGGTCGTAGCTACCTTATGATAGGTATAGGGAAAATTTGAGTATCATTAGTATGTCCCCCCAAAATAATAGTCCCCCCTCATCTTAAAATGTTACCGACCACCACAGACAGAGACTAGGCTAATCATGACTAGCTATTAATCTAGTTAATTAGCAAGAGAAATAAGATAGTATGTTGTCCATGGCAAAAATTAAAACACAAAGCAGACTCAACTCTTTGGTCCTATAAAAACCTGGTGTATGTAAAATAGTGTGTGCTATAGCTGGGAAAATAAATGTGACTCTGGATGACAACATTAGTTTCCAACATTAGGGCTGTTTTCCTAAAGCACTTTCCTTGCCACGATACGAACGAGTATCACCATACTGGTATCGTTCAGAGAAGGGCAGGCTATACTAACCATTCATAGCTATACATCCACTAGTTGAGAGAGGAATATGCTTGTTTACAAACTCTAACAACTCAACCACCATGACCCCGCATGCCCTCATCTAACAACCCAGATATTGCCATGGTTACCAACACCACATGGCAACTAAAGACATGAGAAACCCCTGTTTTTGGCAATACAGTGAAACTGATGGGGAAATAATAGTATTTACACAATGAAGGCGGGTCAAAAGTGCAACGGGTGGTTTGTTGTCTGTTAAGTCTTGTTTGCTTTTTCTCCATTTCAGAGTGGCAGGCTGTGCTTAGCAACTCAGTCAAACCAGTGGAGTGAATGAGTATTTTCTCTCTGGTGAACATGTTCAACAAATATCACGCTCTCTTTGCCTCTGCCGGTTCATGACCGTCAGGGATGGCTGGGATCGCTGTCATGGAGACACGAACGGAGTGGCGTTTTGGTGACATAGATGTCAGCTGTGTGCCATCTGTGAGTATTGACTCATGTCCACGACTGTTCATGTGTTCTTTCTTTGTCTCCATTTCTCAGTCACCCTCAGTCTTCCACCGACTCGCTCATGCTCCATCGCGCTTTCCCTCACCTCCTACACTTCTCTCCATCTATTTTTTTAAATTTACCTTTCAGTCTACTGAGATCTACATTTCTGAGAATTGTTCAATCAGAGACTTCAGATGTACTGTAGGAGTCGTAACCTGACCTTAATCATTGGGACATTTCAGACAGAGGAAAGGTGTCTTCTCTATTCTCTTTCTCCATTACCATGAAGGAAAAGCAATCAGTCAACCACAATTCCAACAAGACTTGACCTGAAGGCTATGACTAAATGGTTGCATCATTTCCACACTCCCAACCATGAGTCTACAGTATGATATAGGGTTTGGCACATTGGTCTACATTTCCCAGTTCTAGCCCATGGTGAGCTGCCATTTGTCCTTGGTCCCTTTGTTAGAGCCGAGTCCTTAATGACTTAATTGGATGAGCGGGCGGATTTACCTCGTCCAAATGGCCGTGGCCTCAGGCACAGTTTGGAATAACAGGGTGAGGCAAAGGGGCAACAGTGAGATGATCAATCAGGGTGAGACTGCACTCGCAGCCATAAAGTAGAGAGCGTGAGAAGGTGTGAGTGAGAGAGAAAGAGCAACACACACAGAGAGGGATGGAGCATCAATAATGTATACAAACACACAGTCAGTCACACAGTTAAATCAATAAAAGGCACCTTAGTCGCTACAGAAAGAGGCCATACACATACATACAGTATATGTACGTGCGTGTGTGTATGAGAGACTCGGGATCTGACCTGAGAGATGTGGTTAATGGAGGACTCCATTCGGCGCAGCTGCGAGGCCTGGATGTCTAGCAGCTGCAGCACGTTGTTGGCTAAGGCATTGATCTGGTAGGCCACGCTGGCCAGAGACTGGGTGGTGTAGGCTTTGGTCTCCTCCAGAGCTTTTCTCTTGTCTGTGGCCTGGAGAGAGCGAGAAGGAGACGCACAACGTTAGAGTCAGGTCGACATTTGACAAAAGGCTTATTCCCCAGAACCCTGGTGCAGTCCGACTGTCTTAGGCGCATTAGAAGATTCAGAAAAACATCAAAGGATTAATTGAATTGACATTCATTTTTAAGCTGATTGGGGTGTGAACATTTGGCACGTTGGCCACCTTAGCTTCATTATCATGCGTGTGACTCTTTCAAGCTCACTTGAGTGAAATCTTGGGGCAAAACACGTTTGATCTTTGTTGCATGCCCTACACTGTTCAATCATAAATCAAAGTCCAAAGAGCACTGCCTGGGTGTAAACACTGGGCTTTGATACACAGGCTGCAATATGAGGCGGAGAGCGGGGAGAAAGAAATAGGAGTTCAAACCCTGACAGAGTGAAAACTAGGAGAGAAAAAGGGTAGAAGTACACCATATGCCATTTAGCAGAAGCTTTTATCCAAAGTGACTTAGTCATGCATGCATACATTTTACGTATGGGTAAGCGAAACCATAATTTGTTAAATAAATAAATAAAAAAGTTAAATAAATAATAATTCTCCTTGTACAGGTAAGTCAATTAAGAATAAATTATTATTTACAATGACGACCTGTCATGGCGTTACAAGCGTAATACTCTACCAACTGAGTCACACAGTATAAATAGCATCTAGACAGAAAACACAACGAAGGGGAAACATTTTAAAGTTTCAAGTTGTGTGTCTAATATTTGTCTGGGCATAAGATCAGCTTTGTATCACAGCCAGTGGGACTAAAGCCTGGTTGCACCCGCTGGTTTACAACCAGAGAAGAAGTGACAGTGAGTTGACTCAAACTGCTTGTTTTGAAGGGAATCAAAGTAACAGATGTGCTGCATGATAACAGCCTCTAGGAATGAAGGGAGATTCTTCCACAGAGCAGTGACAGAGCCAGAGGCCATCTGGAGAGTACACGCACGCACAAAACACGCACACACAATCCCAGGAACACTTTCAATACTAGAATTCAACACTTCCATCAGCATACACAGCTAAACACAAAGAGCTTCAACCTGAAGAAAATGAGATACCTAGTCAGTTGCACAACTAAATGCCTTCAACTGAAATGTGTCTTCCACATCTAACCCAACCCCAGAAACATGCACACACATCGTTTCCTACATAAACGCTAGCGGGAATGCATATGACAGCATTCCTGAACTGATGCTCTAGGGAGAGGCCATAGGCCATTTTTGACTGCACTTTGCTACTATTTCAATGTATAATTAATTGCTCATTTATACAGCAGTACTCCCAAAGTTTTGAACTCGGTGAAACCCATTCATTCTTTCCCATGTCATAGGTGAAATGCCCTGAAGCAGATTCAAATCCCCCAACAAATGGCTGCTTCTACATCTCTATACTGACAGTACTGCTAAACTTAGCTCAATCCACTGCACTCGAGGGTTTATGGAGCACAATTGAAGAGAAGTCTCAGTGTCACTCAGATACAACATCTCAACGCAGAGGTGATGGCATTACACACGCAAAATCCATAAACCATTACCTTCTTCTGTCAACATTTTTTTTACTGCTCCACCATTCCTGTAAGAAATTGGGTATGCAGATAGCTGCGCTGGGCCTCTTATGAAATCAGCAAATATGCTGTAAAAAAAAAAGAAGCTGAAATCCGATAGCATTTCAGGGAAATGAAATTTAATGTAGAGAGCTAGCGTTGTGTGTTACATGCCAAAGAGGTTACAAACTATATCCTCTGTATCCCATAAAAAAGGTGTAGGGTGGACCGTAACATGAAAGTATTGAGACCTGCTTTCCACAAGACGGTTCTGTAGACATGTCGTGGGGTGGTTGACCAAGGGGATTGTTTCACGATTCGCTGAGTGAAAAGGGATGCTCCACAGGGATTGGGCTAAAATGACCCAATCTCTACCTGTAGAGGAGACTGTAGTGTGGGGTCTGGTTAGCCAGTGGGCCGCTAAGGCATTGTGGGTGTTGATTAGGCAAATAATTGAACAGCAAGTGCACATTTCTTACAACTGCATCTTCAGATATCCATCTCTGTATAACCGTAAGTAAATAAAAAAACACTTCAGTCATCCTTGTTCCTGGGCATTCAACTCAGGCGCTAACTTGGAGAGAACGACCAAATGTACATGCACCGGGGGACGCAAGCAAACAAATCACTGTTCCTGATTCCACTCGTTTGCAACGAGGCCGGCGAGATTACAACTCAGTCAGACCAAGAATATAAGCGCTCTGAGTTTCGATCAACGCTGGGAGCAAAATGTAGATGTTTTAGACACAATTGATTTTCTTTGTATACAAAATATTTATTGGAATTATACTTTTTTTCTAATTATTAAAAAATGACAGAGGTCCGGACCTCTGTCCCCATGTGTAGTTACGGCCCTGTTACTTGAACTGGAATGTAGTAGTATTTCATGGACGGCATAAAAAAAAGAAACCAAAAAATGCACCACACCTCCTTTTAAAAGACAACATGCTAAGATCAGGAAAGCAAACTACAGTGATCATAAAGTGAAAGCCTACAGCTCTGGAACAGTGCAGTAGGGAGTGGAAGTCCACCAGCGTGTTTGGCTGGTTTCCTCCGGTAAGTGAGGGATCAGCAATAGAAGGTTACGAGACGAGGGTGGGACTTGGGCCTGGTTCAATAACATCTAAAAATGCATCCTTTCACCACAATCCAGTCAAGCCAGATAAATGACTCACATCAAGGAAGAGAAAAGGAATGATGCCTTCTCCAAAGTATTTACATTCAAACAGGGCGTCGGGCGGGCTGCTTAGCTGACGGGGGCCAACTGCTGCTTGGAGGCACCATGAACAGGATGGAAAGGCCCAGACCCCCTCCCTGGGGGAAGAGTCTTCCAGGATCAGGACAAACTGTGTGGCCCCCTACACCCAAGAGCTCTGTCATGGGTGGAAGCTACATTTACATTTGAGTAATTTAGCAGACGCTCTTATCCAGATCGACTTACAGTTTGTGCATTCATCTTAAGATAGCTAGTTGAGACAACCACATATCAGTCAGAGTTAGCACATTTTTCCTCAAAGCTTCAACTGGACAACAGAGGGGTAAGACAGAGGGCATGGAGTATCTTAGACCTGGGTTTTTTAATATGAGGGGGTGACGGCGCATCCTATCAACTTATATCTTATATTCTTACCAAACCCAAGCCATTTTCCTTTTGAGCGACAAAGTCTGACCTCTTGTAGCACAAGCTTCTCAGAGGTCAAATAACAGGGATAACACTTCTAGCGTTGCTATGCGGGAACAAGTCAGAACATTCGCCTCTGAAACAAGACAAGACAGCGACAGGCAGTGTAGCTCCCGGGAAATGTACTGCTCCCCTCTACAGCCGACAGTCAGATCTGCTTTAGCACATCCTCATATCCTGGAGGGAGATGTGCCTGGAAAATGGCTTAGCCCTGTAAAAAAATATATATATACAAAAATAAATACTGCCATGAAAGTGTTGAAATGTTCTGGTATGACATGCCACATGTATGAAAATAATATAGAATTGACTTTACTGTCCTCAATTTCCCCCCTGCTACTTCTCTCTGCACAAGACCAAGTTACACACAATGCTGACGATGTATGAAATCGGTAACATTGCATGCACTGCAGCCTAATCATTGCGGGAATCTGTTGCATGTTGAGTAGGGACACCCGTTTGAGACATGGTGGTAAGCAACAATCCATAAAAACCTAAAGAAAAATCAGTCATGCCAAGAAACTAGATGTCACCAGGCATGAGCGTTTTATCCATTCTGATTTAAAAAAACAAGGTTGAAAACATTACACTGTGCAGTTATACGCCTCCTCAGATGGACTCACTGCAAAGGACTGCTCTGGCAAAGTCAGGGGCAAGGTCATCCAGAGGCAAGGTCATTGCCTCACTACAAGGACTGCTTTGTGGGATGTATTGACAGCTGAATGAGATTGAAAGCTTTGGCTGAGATAAGAGAGAACTTGGGCAGCAGAGGAGAAGTGCTTTGTAGGCTGTATTGATGTGGATGGACTTGCCCAGAGGTCCAGGATGTGATAGAAGAGACGTAAAGCCAGTGGAAAAGAGATTAGTACAGTGATGCCGGTAATCTGGCCACAAGGCTACGTAAGGGCCCAAACCTAACATCCAGAATCATGTGTTTTAGCCTAGGCTCAGCCATCTCCTGACCCAGTGACCAATTTCCATTGTTTTTTTTCTTTAGGCAAAGACCACGAAGCAACATCCAAGACTAAACTAACCTTAAAGGCAGCAAGCCTAGTAGTTAGAGCGTTGGGCCAGTAAGCAAAAGGTTGCTAGATCGAATCTCCAAGCTGACAAGGTAAAAATCTGTCGTTCTGCCCCTGAACAAGGCAGTTAACCCACTGTTCCTAGGCCATCATTGTAAATAAGAATTTGTTCTTAACTGACTTGCCTAGTTAAATACAGGTAAAAATTCAAAAATTAAAAACGATTCAATTAAACCTAACGCAGCAGGCGTTTCTTTCTTTCTTTCTGGTCGTGATAAGAAAACTGTCAAGGGTGGTTCTCTTCTGCACTGTTAACTCCTCCACATTTACTGGATTGGTTTGAGATGGAGTGTCGCCTTGTTAACATCCAAAAGCGGAAGTCCCGCAACAGGTTTCTTCCCATTTCCCCTGAAAAACAGATGCATCCGGGTTTTTTGGTAACCCCACTCAGGGTGAGGCTACACCAACGACACAGGCAAACTGTCGGGGCATTAATCTATAATCCAGAAACAATGACTGACCCTGGTAAATGTCTCGGCCTGGCTTGCCTGAGATTAGATAAGATACCCAATGAGGAAGGGAACTAAAAAGGTGAGATATAAATAGTACATTCAATCCATATCAAAATATACCAGCACCCATAAAATATACGGGCTCTTCAAAGAGCTGTGTTTTCATAGACCGTAATAGCCTACAACATTCGTATCTATGTGTATTGCATCATCAGAGGGTGAGGGGAAATGCAACCACACCCAGAGGGGCAAAAATATGCACAAGGAAAGTTGTGAAAAACAGAACCCCAACACAACACATCTGGTAGTCTGAGAAAGTTCAACAGATAAGTGCAAGAGAAGTTACAATAACTACAATTAAATACACTTCCGTAGAGTATCAACTTTAAATCTGCGTTTTAAGTCATTGCCACTTTCTGAAATCAGGAGCAGAATAAGTCCATTATTCATTTTCTTGTTCTCCACTGGGGCAGATGGGGGGCAGACTGAAAAGCTAAAAAGGTCTTCCTGACCTTGAGAAACTGTCGTTGTGCAATTAAAAATTCCATCAGTATGTCAGGAAAGGGATACAAAGGGGAACCTTGTAGAGGGAATCAAATTTTTAAAAAGTGTTCTTTTGGAAATAATTCAACAGTAATACAGAAAACTGCCAATTCAAACAATGGTTACTTAAATGGCTTTTTATTGGTTTTTGAAAAGAATTCTAAACCAAGTGTGAGCGAAGACCAGTCCAACACAAGTGATACTATTCAGAGTCACCGTCCTGTTGTAAACCGCTCCTCATCTTGTACTATTCAGTCACCTTTGAGCTGATTTCCTGGTGATTACAGTCTTATGTCCAACAACACACATACACACTAGGCTCCTTAGTTCCAGTGAAGGGAAATCTATATGCTACAGCATACAATGTCATTCTAGACGATACTGTGCTTCCAACTTTGTGGCAACAGTTTGGGGAAGGCACTTTCCTGTTTCAGCATGGCAATGCCCCTGTGCCTGAAGCGAAGTCCATACAGAAATGGTTTGTCGAGATCAGTGTAGAAGAACTTGACTGGCCTGCACAGAGGCCTGACCTCAACCTTGAACACCTTTGGAATGAATTGGAAAGCCAACAGCAGGCCAGATCTAATCGTCCAACATAAGTGCCTGACCTCACTAATGCTTGTGTCTGAATAGAAGCAAGTCCCAACATCTAGAAAGTATAAACACCATGGGACAACGCAGCCGTCATCCCGCTCAGGAAGGAGATGTGTTCTGTCTCCTAGAGATGAACGTACTTGGTGCGAAAAGTGAAAATCAATCCCAGAACAACTGCAAAGGACCTTGTGAAGATGCTGGAGGAAACAGGTACACAGTAAAACGAGTCCTATATAGACATAACCTGAAAGGCCGCTCAGCAAGGAAGAAGCCACTGCTCCAAAACTGCCATAAAAAAAGGCAGGCTACGGTTTGCAACTGCACATGGGGACAAAGATCATACTTTTTGGAAAAATGTCCTCTGTTCTGATGAAACAAAATTAGAACTGTTTGGCCATAATTACCATTGTTATATTTGGAGGAAAAGGGGGAGGCTTGCAACCCGAAGAACACCATCCCAACCATGAAGCACAGGGGTGGCAGCATCATGCTGTGGGGGTGCTTTGCTGCAGGAGGGACTGGTGCACTTCACAAAATAGATGGCATCATGAGGCAGGGAAATTATGTGGATATATTGAAGCAACATCAAGACATCAGTCAGGAAGTTAAAGCTTGGTCGCAAATGGGTCTTCCAAATGGACAATGAACCCAAGCATACTTCCAAAGCTGTGGCAAAATGGCTAAAGGACAACAAAGTCAAGGTATTGGGAGTGGCCATCACAAAGTCCTGACCTCAATCCTATAGAAAATTTGTGGGCAGAACTGAAAAAGCGTGTGCGGGCAAGGAGGCCTACAAACCTGACTCAGTTACACCAGCTCTGTCAGGAGGGATGGGCCAAAATTCACCAAACTTATTGTGGGAAGCTTGTGGAAGGATACCTGAAATGTTTGACCCAAGTTAAACAATTTAAAGACCATTTTTTAATTCTCACCCATCTACACACATACCCCATAATGACAAAGTGAAAATATGTTTACACATTTATTGAGAACGAAATACAGAAATCTCATTTACATAGGTATTCACACCCCCGAGTCAATAGGATTATGGCTGTGAGTCTTTCTGGGTAAACCTTTAAGAGCTTTGCTCACCTGGATTGTACAATATTTGCTCATTATTCTTTAAAAAATTATTCAAGCTCTGTCAAGTTGGTTGTTGATCATTGCTAGACAATCATTTTCGGGTCTGGCCATATATTTTCAGGTAGATTTAAGTCAAAACTATAACTCGGCCACATTCACAGTCTTCTTGGTAAGCAACTCTAGTGTACATTTGCCCGTGTGTCTTAGGTTACTTTCCTGCTGAAAGGTCAATTGTTCTCCCAGTGTCTGGTAGAAAGTGGACTGAACCAGGTTTTCCTCCATTCAGTTTATTTCTTATCCTGAAAAACTCCCCAGTCTAACAATTACAAGCATACCCGTAGCATGATGCAACCACCACTCTGCTGAAAAAATATGCAGAGTAATACTCAGTAATGTGTTATATAGGATTTGACCCAAATGTAACACTTTGTATTACGGACCAAAAAAAGTTATCTGCTTTGCCACATTTTTAGCAGTATTTTCAGGATGCATGTTTTGGAATATTTTTATTCTGTACAAGCTTTCTTCTTTTCACTCTGTTAAATCAGGTTAGTATTGTCGAGTAACTACAATGTTTTTCTCCTATCACAGCCATTCAACTCTAACTGTTTAAAATCACCATTGGCCTCATTATGAAATCCCTGAGCGGTTTCCTTCCTCTCCGGCAACTGAGTTAGGAAGGATGCCTGTATCTTTGTAGTGACTGTGTGTATTGATACACCATCCAACTTGTAATGAATAACTTCACCATGCTCAAAGGAAGATTCAATGTCTGCCCCCCCCCCCCCACCCCCCACCTAGCCAATAGGTTCCCTTCTTTGCGAGGAATTGGAAAACCACTCTGGTCTTTGTGGTTGAATCCGTGTTTGAAATGCACTGCTCGACTGAGGGACCTTACAGATAATTGTATGTGTGGAGTACAGAGATGAGGCAGTCATTCAAAAATCATGTTAAACACTATAATTGATCATAAAGTAAGTCAATGAAACTTAGTGTCTTGTTATGCACATATTTACTCCTGAACTTATTTACGCATGCCATAACAAAAAGGGGACATTTCATCTTTACATGTTTTATTAAATTTGTAAGAATGTCTAAAAACATTCCACTTTGACATTAATGGTGTATTATGTGTGAGCCAGTGACAAAAAAATCTAATTTAATCCATTTTAAAATTCAGGCTGTAACAACAAAATGTGGAAAAATTCAAGGGGTGTGAATACTTTTTGAAGGCACTGTATCTACTATCTGCACACATCTGGGGCCTTCATATTCTGCTTTCATATTCACGTAAGTCTATCAATAATTGTGGAATAAAGTGTTGAAAGCAGGGGCGGCAGACCCTACAAGGATTCATCTGCGTTAGTTCAGTGAGTTATGCCATCGTGCTAATCTTAATGTGACATTAATAGGCTGGGGATACAATGCTATGTAAATAGGATTAAATGTAATTGTCAACTGAAACAATGACAATATCCAGATCACAGACAGAGCAATAGGGAGACAAAGTCTCAGAGCCGGATTACAGCATTTGGGGCCCCGGGGCACCAACCTCCAACCCCCCCAACAAATTTCTTTTTTCATAGTGCTGAAAGAAAAATGTGCAGTTTTATAGCTAATTTCCTGAAATTCTACACTTTTTGCCATGGGGCAGAGATTTTTGTTCACATTTTGCCTGGCTGAAAGAGGGGGGAGTTGTGTGGGCCCGGGGGCCCCAGGGCACGTGCCCTGCGTGCCCGTTTGGTAATCTGGCTGGGCTAAGAGCCGCTAGGCTTTCAATGCTGAGAGAAAAACCAGGCCACTCCGAGAGTGAGAGAAAGAAAGATAGGAAGAGAAAGAGGACTCTGTAATCCTTAGAGACAGAGCTGTGTGAAAACGACACATGTAACACCTTCAGGCCAGCCTGGCTCTTTACCATGGAAAAGTAATGTCTGCTAGGTTTCACTTTCAGCATGGGTACACAGAGGTCACGTGACCAGGACAAAAGATGGGCGAGTAAACGTGATCTTGAGTGCTTGACTCATATTGTAATTTAGTGCATTGGCCTGCATAGCTGTACAATGTTTTCCTCCCTCCAAAACACTGGCCTACATTCGGTCTCCATTCAGTTCTGGAAAGTGTTATAGGGATCGTTGTGCCACACCCAAGAATAATTGTAAGGGAGACAGTAAGACACATGGTGAAAAAAAGAGGAGTTTAACTTGACATGACGCAGTGGGCTGCTGCTGCTGCCCTCTCCTCAACCTCCAAACCTGCGTCGTGTACCCTGCCAACAAGCCAGGTGGCCCAGTTTGTACATGTCCCGGCGTCCTTGTCCAAAAACGACAGCCCTGGCTGTCACAGAGGTTAGGAAAACATGGTGCTGACTCAGTCACATCCCTGAAAAGATATGGTCCATGGCCAAAATGGAAATCTGCTTCTTGCGAGTGTGCCACCATCATTTTGGGTGAGTGGAGATGCTACATTCCCACAGTGAAGGAGAAACCCATTACAGAAAACTTCCAAGGTATTTCTAAAAAAGAATGTTACTAAAGAAACACTGATGCATAATTGACCTTTATCCAAATTAGGATGCCAATATGAATAAATCTTGCCTGATGTGGAGAGAAGTACAACAAAAACTTCAGAGCTACAGGAACCTTCCCTGTCATGACCATGACCACAACCATACCTCTTGCTGTCAGTCAAAGCGGGAAATTGCTTGTCCTCATTTACAGACTGGCTTCAACCATCTCCTACTGAACAGTGGGCTACATAGCTGTGCTACAGTCAACATGTTAAAAAACCAAAGCCTCTACGAGAACAGAAAGAGGGAAAAAATTAAGAAAACAGTTCCTGAAGACGAGCAGAGTCATGCTGAGGCATGTTGCTATACACATGGTTGTCTCTCACTCATCTGTTTTCAACTCAGACAGACAGAGAGAGAGGCACAGACAGAGAGACTGAGAATAAGGGAAGGAAAACAGCTGAAAGGATGTACAGACTTATTCGATTTTTTTTTAAAGAGACCATATGGGCAGTGTCTTCCTGTTGGGTTTAAGATTCAAGTTGAACTTGTGACAAAACTGCCTGACGGCTTTAGTTCACAACATCAATCATTTCAACTCCTCAACACTATGCATGGTTCGCTCCAAGAATCTCCAGGGAATTGCTTAATCCACTAAACCAATTAAGCTCAGAAATATGCAGCATTTTGTGAAACGGTAAACTTCTGTCGAGGGATCTAGAGTATTCTGCAATTACTAAATATAACTAAGGATGAATGCTGTTCAGTGCGTTTACAGATAACCAGTCAACAGTGAAATTAAAGTATAAGCAGGGAGACAAGGATGAAAACAAAATGATCGGCAATCCTCATGGAGTTGGAGGAAGTTGACAGCACACGTTATAACTGATTTAATGTCGTGTTTTTGATGGACTCAAATGGTCGGGTCCCTTAAACATTCCTCTGCGGGTGTCAATACACATCTGGATTCCTTTCAGCACTTGATACAGTGCGGTATCCTTCAGGGCAGTTGCCTCCAGCTGTTACTCTTCTTTCTTTATTTACAAAGAATTTGCCACTTCTCTTACGAGAAGCTAAAACGACTATGTATGCAGAGGATTAGAACCCTACTGAAAGTGAGTTTACAGACTCTTAGCAAGGAGTTACAGTCAGTGTCAGAATAGGTCATTAAACGATAAACGGGTCTTAAATAGATCCAAAACCAAAAGCATTGTATTTGGTGCAAAGCATTCTCTTAGAGTTGTGCATAAAGGGTGTGACCGTTGAACAAGTAAAAGAAGCTGAACTCCTAGGAGTAACACTGGATGGCCAGTGATCATGGGCAAGTCATATTGACAAAGTTGTGAAGATGGGGAGAGTTATGTCTCTTATAAAAGGATACTCTGCGTTTTTGACACAAATACCGACTGTACTAGTTGTTCAGGCTCTGATCTTTTCTTATCTTGACTACTGTCCGGCAAAATGGTCAGGTGCAGCACCGAAAGACCCGGCAAAGCTTCAGCTGGCTCAAAACAAAGCAGCACACATTGCCCTCAACTGTACACACAGAACTAACCTCAACAACACGGATGATAGTCATTCCTGGTTGAGGAGAAATGGACTACTTCTAGTCTTTTTAAGAAACATTTTGATGTTGAAAATGCCTAACCACCAGTATAATCTATTTGCATACACTTAAAACAGACATACGCCACCAGACACGCCACTACGGGTTTCTTCACGGTACCCAAACCAAAAACAGATTTAATGCATCGCTCAGTTATGTATAGAGCCATGTCATCGTGGATTGCTCTGCCACCAGAAGTTACTTGGTCAAAAAGGATGTTTAGCTTTAAAAAACATATTAAGATCTAATTGAACTGTTCTGTATATAATACTATATGAAGTTGGTAAATGGTATTTGTATTGTCTCTTGGTGTCTTTCCAATATACAACTCTTATTTTAGTTTATTTTGAATTGAATTATATATCTTATGTTTTTGTCTATTACTGTTCAGTACTTTGTCATGCATTTGCACGTTTTATGTGGACCCCAGGAAGAGTAGCTAAAGTTGAGAAGCAGATCTCAGCCGTAAGCTATAGCCTCTTTACCCTGAGGGGGACCAAGATAGCTCATCAAAAGCCTTCTTATGCAACAACTTATTCAGGTTAACTCAATGCTATAACATAGCCACAGTGTGGAATCACCATATCAACATGTACGTCTAGAGAGCACTTGTACCGTATATTCACAGCATAGGATGAAACGTATGATTTGTCAAACGTTCATATTTCGAATTCCCTGAGATTTAATGAGCTCTTGCCTATAGTTTGGATTTCTGTAGGAAAGCCCTCAATCTTAATATCAATATTATTATTTTTTAAATCAGTTTTGACATTCTTTTGAGGGATGTAAAACACAGTTTAAATAGCCATGTCCAACACCATATCGATCAGTAACTTCAGCTGCTAGCCCACAATTTAAGTAATTATAATGCAGCAAGGCAATAGCCCCTTGGCAGCATGAGGTAACACATGAAATAACCCAGTAAAATAATTGAACCGTTTCAGAACTCAGTTCAGAAATGTGTTAAAACATGACCAAATTCCACAGTCAACATATGTGAAACTTAGTTAAAAGGGTAACACAATCATATGTGGCAAATTGCAGAAGCATTCACTGACAAACAAACAGGCGTTGAAAGTCTGATATTCCCCAGAGAGAAGTAGTATTGTTAAAATGACTATGCAGTGATTGGCTCTGTTGCTCTTAATCAATAATGCCTCATGTTATTTTTGTACATTATCTATAGTATAGGCAGGCTAATTGCAAACTGTAAGAAGATTCTTAGAAATGCCTTGACATTTATACGTTTGCAATTGCTTACAATATCATAGTCCACGTATTGCAAATGTATAAATCACAGAAAATACTAATAAAATTAGTGGATAGAAATCAAAATGTCAAACTATCTGACGGTGTCTGTGAGGGACAGTAAATAAGCAAGGCCAGCGTCTTCGCAAGCGCAACTGCTACTGTAACTTTTAAACAATGTAACAATCAGATGAAATTGTTACGTTTTAACAGTTACGTGTAGAGTGCACAACACGTTTCAGATCGTTTTACAGCAGTTTAGTTTGCACCATTATTTATTTCATTAAACGAAGATAACAGCCGAAGTTAATACTAGACACACCCTCTGTGTAAACGAACTAAATCTGATCAAAGGACCAACAACGCATTGAATGGCCAACACTGTATCCAACGTGTCCAGTGCGGTGAAACTACACACTGAAATGGCCAAAGACTCTCAAAAGATATGTATTCTCTATGAATATCTAACGTTACTCCTTTATGTGTTAATTGTGACTCTTTCCATTTCTTTATCCACATTTCCCGTTCAACAACAAAGAATTCCGAGATAACAATGTTGAGTAAATGTACTCATTTTGCTTACCTGAACATAATTGTTTTCACAGTAGTCTGCTACCCGCGTGAGATTCTGGTAACTCTCTATAAGAGCTCTTTTGCCGGCTGGAATTTCTTCCTCTAACAACATTTGCAGCTCTGCCATCTTACATCGCCCCGCATAGCTTCTTCGCCTTCCCTTTGATTGAAACCACCAGCTCTGCTTCGGGGGGAAAAAAAAAAAAAAAAACCTGCTTCGCCTGGTATAGTGGGATTCTTGGCCTCGCTTTCACATCGGCGCAACCTATCAGCCACCCGCAAAAAAACAACCAACATGGATCACGGTGTAGAATGCTGGGATACGTAGTGTTACAATGTATAATTTTCTGGGTTTCCGAGTTGCAACAGTCGTCAAATTTGATACAACATATCAACGCGTAATGCTTTTATGGCCAGGCTGCATGCTCGCGTAACATTTCTTATTGTGGCCAACAACACATAGTATTGTGGTGGCTTCATACCTTTACCATACAGTTATTTGATGGAACATGTTTTTGAGGTCAATTATACACTCAGCCATTGACTGCATTTAGAACTACATATCCAGTAAGCACCCACTGTCTGTGGTGCATTGTGGAGTTTGTAGGGATTTTGGTGTATACTAAATAACATATTTATCAGAGACGGAAGAGTAAGCGAGCTATTCCACTTACAAAAAAAAATATGTTTCCTTTACGCGTGCTACGTTGGGTTAAGTAGACCAGACCCAGCTGATATTACATTCGTGTCTATGGGAGAGCCACCCCGTAAACAGGAACTGACCATTTTCAATGGTCAACGGCCTGAGTGAACTATCTTTATTTATCCACCATCTTCGATATTTCTCTCCATTTTAGCAGTAGAAAACTACAAATCCCTTAGCATACAGTGCCTGTCATTACTGTATTGTGCATGGTTTCTGTTGGTAAGAATAAAGAGAGGTCGCCAAGCAAGTCTCAGACAGGTAGATAATTAAATGGTGAGTAACTAACGTAGTTGTCTTATTTACCAAGTACAATGCAAAGTTTTTTTGTGTTAATTAGAAAGATAAAACTTACAAGGATGTTTTTAAACCGTTTGTGTTGTTTCTTGCATTGAGCGCTCTAAATTTCAGAGACGACATAACCTCCTGGTTGATTTGGTTTAGCTTAGGCTACTGGTATAGGGTTGTATTCAAATAGTCAGCTGTATATATAATTCTGTATTTGAAAAACTTGCATGTTATTGTGAACGGTTTGCCCACGCTATTTGAACAATGTTATTATGGGCGTATGACCTAGGTTGACGCCACAAATATTGCTGCAACCAACTCAACTCTTTTGTTAGTAGAATTTCAATTATGATTATTTCTAGGTTTGAAGAGTTCGCTATCGTAATTCACATTTCGGTTCATGATGGAGATGGAGGATGGCAGACCTTTGCACGAGCTGAGGTTTGACGCCGCTGTCAAAGTGATACAAAGCTTGCCTCCAGACGGTAAGAGCGTTAACAACGGGCAAGGCTATATGCCACATTGTAGCAAAGGCAATTAAGTTAGCCTACAGACAGTGCATTCAGAAAGTATTCCGATCCCTTGACTTATGACAGTATTTGTTACATTACAGCATTATTTAAAAATTGATTAAATAGTCGTCCCCTCATCAATTTACACACAATACCCCATAATAACAAAGAAAAAACAGGTTTAGACATATTTCCAAATTTATAAGAAATAAACAGCGTAAATATCACATTTTACATAAGTATTCAGACCCTTTACTCAGTACTTTGTTGAAGCAACTTTGGCAGCAATTACAGCCTCGAGTCTTCTTGGGTATGACGCAACAAGCTTTGCACACCTGTATTTGGGGAGTTTCTCCCATTATTCTCTGCAGATCCTCTCAAGCTGTGTCAGGTTGGATGGGGAGCGTCACTGCACAGCTATTTTCAGGTCTCTCAAGAGATGTTCCGATCGGGTTCAAGTCCGGACTTTGGCTGGGCCACACAAGGACATTCAGAGACTTGTCCCGAAGCCACTCTTGCATTGTCTTGGCTGTGTGCTTAGGTTCGTTGTCCTGTTGGAAGGTGAACCTTGACCCCAGTCTGAGGTCCTGGGCAGGTTTTGATCAAGGATCTCTCCGTACTTTGCTCCATCTTTCCCTCGATCCTGACTAGGGCTGGACGATATGGCCGAAATATTATATCACATTATTTTTTTTAATTGGATGGTATTTTTAGTTTTTGAATAATAAAAGTGTTACATTTGCTTTATGAGTAGTGAGTGATCCTGGGGTGGCAGCACATACATTCTTTTATCATTTCTGCATTTCCTGCACTCAATTGCAGTGGTGGAAAAAGTTCCCAAATGTCATACTTGAGTAAAAGTAAAGATACGTTAATAGAAAATTACTAAAGTAAAAGTGAAAGTCACCAAGTAAAATACTACTTAAGTAAAAGTCTAAAAGTATTTGGTTTTAAACATACTTAAGTATCAAAAGTAAATGTAATTGATAAAATGTACTTAAGTATCAAAAGTGAAAGTTTAAATCATTTCAAATTCCCTATGTTAAGCAAACCAGATGGCACCTTTTTATTTACAGATAGCCAGATGCACACCAACATTCAGACATAATTTACAAATAAAGCATTTGTGTTTAGTGAGTCCTCCAGATCAGAGGCAGTAGATGACCAGGGATGTTATCGTGATAGTGTGTGAATTGGACCATTTTCCTGCCCTGCTAAGCATTCAAAATGTAACGAGTACTTTTAGGTGTCAGGGAAAATTTATGGAGTAAAAGTACAGTATTTTCTTTAGGAATCTAGTAAAGTAAAAGTTGTCAAAAAATATTAATAGTAAAGTACAAATACCCCCCCAAAATACTTAAGTAGTACTTTAAAGTATTTTAACTTAAGTAAAAAATACTTTCAAGTACTACTTAAGTACTTTACACCACTGCTCAATTGAGATCATTTCCACACTGCCACGTAGGGCTGCACGATATGGGCAAATAATCTAGGACTTATTTTTAACCAAATGTTGCAATTGCGATTTGACTTATGAATTAGAGCAAAACTGTTGGAATCATGGAAGTATAACGACTATTCTAATTCTATAGTTAGAATATAGTAGTGGGGCGCTTTGAATTAGAGGTCGACCGATTATGATTTTTCAACGCCGATACCGATTATTGGAAGACCAACAAAAAAAGCCGATACCGATTAATCGGACGATTTTTATATATATATTTGTAATAATGACAATTACAACAATACTGAATGAACAATGAACACTTTTATTAATATAATACATCAATAAAATCAATTTAGTGTCAAATAAATAATGAAACATGTTCAATTTGGTTTAAATAATGCAAAAACAAAGTGTTGGAGAAGAAAGTAAAAGTGCGATATGTGCCATGTAAAAAAGCTAAAGTTTAAGTTCCTTGCTCAGAACATGAGAACATATGAAAGCTGGTGGTTCCTTTTAACATATTCCCAGGTAAGAAGTTTTAGGTTGTAGTTATTATAGAACTATTTCTCTCTACCATTTTATATTTCATATCTTTGACTATTGGATGTTCTAATAGGTATGTTAGTATTGCCAGCCTACTCTCGGGAGTTGATAGGCTTGAAGTCATAAACAGCGCAATGCTTGAAGCACAGCGAAGAGCTGCTGGCAAACGCAGTAAAGTGCTGTTTGAATGAATGCTTACGAGCCTGCTGCTGCCTACCACCGCTCAGTCAGACTGCTCTATCAAATCTTTCGACTCTGTCAATCACCATATTCTTATCGGCAGACTCAGTAGCCTCGGTTTTTCTAATGACTGTCTTGCCTGGTTCACCAACTACTTTGCAGACAGAGTTCAGTGTGTCAAATCGGAGGGCATGTTGTCCGGTCCTCTGGCAGTCTCTATGGGGGTACCACAGGGTTCAATTCTCGGGCCGACTCTTTTCTCTGTATATATCAATGATGTTGCTCTTGCTGCGGGCGATTCCCTGATCCACCTCTACGCAGACGACACCATTCTGTATACTTCTGGCCCTTCCTTGGACACTGTGCTATCTAACCTCCAAACGAGCTTCAATGCCATACAACACTCCTTCCGTGGCCTCCAACTGCTCTTAAACGCTAGTAAAACCAAATGCATGCTTTTCAACCGCTCGCTGCCTGCACCCGCACGCCCGACTAGCATCACCACCCTGGACGGTTCCGACCTAGAATATGTGGACATCTATAAGTACCTATGTGTCTGGCTAGACTGCAAACTCTCCTTCCAGACTCATATCAAACATCTCCAATCCAAAATCAAATCTAGATTCGGCTTTCTATTTCGCAACAAAGCCTCCTTCACTCACGCCGCCAAACTTACCCTAGTAAAACTGACTATCCTACCGATCCTCGACTTCGGCGATGTCATCTACAAAATAGCTTCCAATACTCTACTCAGCAAATTGGATGCAGTCTATCACAGTGCCATCTGTTTTGTCACCAAAGCCCCATATACTACCCACCACTGCGACCTGTATGCTCTCGTCGGCTGGCCCTCGCTACATGTTCGTCGTCAGACCCACTGGCTCCAGGTCATCTACAAGGCTATGCTAGGTAAAGTGCCGCCTTATCTCAGTTCACTGGTCACGATGGCTACACCCACCCGTAGCACGCGCTCCAGCAGGTGTATCTCACTGATCATCCCTAAAGCCAAAACCTCATTTGGCCGCCTTTCCTTCCAGTTCTCTGCTGCCTGCGACTGGAACGAATTCCAAAAATCTCTGAAGTTGGAGACTTTTATCTCCCTCAACAACTTTAAACATCTGCTATCTGAGCAGCTAACCGATTGCTGCAGCTGTACATAGTCCATCGGTATATAGCCCACCCAATTTACCTACCTCACCCCCCATACTGCTTTTATTTATTTACTTTTCTGCTCTTTTGCACACCAGTATCTCTACTTGCACATGATCATCTGATGATTTATCACTCCAGTGTTAATCTGCTAAATTGTAATTATTCAATTTATTGCCTACCTCCTCATGCCTTTTGCACACATTGTATATAGATTCTCTTTTTTTCTACCATGTTATTGACTTGTTTATTGTTTACTCCATGTGTAACTCTGTGTTGTTGTCTGTTCACACTGCTATGTTTTATCTTGGCCAGGTCGCAGTTGCAAATGAGAACCTGTTCTCAACTAGCCTACCTGGTTAAATAAAGGTGAAATTTAAAATTTTTAAAACATTTAAAAATCAGACTTAATTATAATAACACAGAGAAATACGAGCCTTAGGTCATTAATATGGTCGAATCCGGAAACTATCATTTCGAAAACAAAACGTTTATTCTTTCAGTGAAATACGGAACCGTTCCGTATTTTATCTAATGGGTGGCATCAATAAGTCTAAATATTCCTGTTATATTGCACAACCTTCAATGTTATGTCATAGTTATGTAAAATTCTGGCAAATTAGTTCGCAAAGAGCCTGTTGCATATATCCTGACTCTGCGTGCAATGAACGCAGGAGAAGTGACACAATTTCCCTAGTTTAATATTGCCTGCTAACCTGGATTTCTTTTAACTAAATATGCAGGTTTAAAAAATATATACTTCTGTGTATTGATTTTTTTTAAAGCATTGATGTTTATGGTTAGGTACATTGGTGCAACGTTTGTGCTTTTTTCGCAAATGCGCTTTTGTTAAATCATCCCCCGTCTGGCGAAGTTGGCTGTCTTTGTTAGGAAGAAATAATCTTCATACAGTTCGCAACGAGCCAGGCAGCCCAAACTGCTGCATATACCCTGACTCTGTTGCACAGAACGCAAGAGAAGTGACACAATTTCCCTAGTTAAAATACATTTATTTTAGCAGGCAATATTAACTAAATATGCAAGTTTAAAAATATACTTGTGCATTGATTTTAAGAAAGGCGTTGATGTTTATGGTTAGGTACGCATTGGTGCAACGACAGTGCTTTTTCGCGAATGTGCTTGTTAAATCACCTGTTTGGCAAAGTAGGCAATGATAAATTAACAGGCACCGCATCGATTATATGCAACGCAGGACAAGCTAGATAAACTAGTAATATCATCAACCATGTGTAGTTAACTAGTGATTATGTTAAGATTGATTGTTTTTTATAAAATACGTTTAATGCTAGCTAGCACCTTACCTTGGCTCCTTGCTGCACTCGAATAACAGGTAGTCAGCCTGCCATGCAGTCTCCTCGTGGAGTGCAATGTAATCGGCCATGATCAGTCTCCAAAAATGACGATTACCGATTGTTATGAAAACTTGAAATCGGCCCTAATTAATCGGTCGACCTCTACTTTGAATACAGTGTTGTTTGAGATGACAACGAATTAAAATGCCAGGGAGGCGCTATTGTGACAGGGTAGGAACTAAAGTGTTGATAAGTCTTTCCTAGGGGACCCTATAAGCTTTAGCTACATTGCATGTTTTCTCTTAGCTACTTTATGTAGCTAACATATTATTGCTTTGCATATTCCTCTTTGATTTAGAAGATATTGTTGCACAAACAACATGCTGATTTAGGTCTACACCATCACTGGTAATATCAGGCTGTATTAGCTAGCTACGTTTGCTCTTAATCAGTACATTTATTAGCTTGCTAGCTATTAGCTTTAGCGGCTAACAATTATACAAACTAGCTGTTGGCTGAAGTAAGAAACTAATAGTGTCATTATATAACACTAGTGGATTTATATTAAGAAGCAAAGTGAAAACAGCATTGTTGTCATCAACATTGCTGCATTGACAATGCAGACTGAAGGCAAGTGTCTTGTGGTTGAGGAACATGAATTGCGCTCCTTGAGTGACAGGGGGCGTGGCTATGTCTGTGTGCACGGAGAGAAAGAGCGGAGAGAGATGACTCAAGTAGCTAAGTACACTATAAAAATTGACATTACTCATGGCGTATCATATTTAACAAACCAAACATTCAAATGCCGGCAGAGAAGGTTAAGTAAAAAAAAAAAAAAAAAACGGTCCCTGCATCAATACCGGTATATCATAAAATACGGTATACCGCCCAGCCCTAATCCTGACTAGTATCCCAGTCCATGCCGCTGAAAAATATCCCCACAACTTGATGCTTCCACCACCATGCTTCACTTTAGGGATGGTATTGGCCGGATGATGAGCGGTGCCTGGTTTCTTCCAGACGTGACGCTAGGCATTCAGGACAAAAAATGTAATCTTGGTTTCATCAGACCAAAGAATCTTGTTTCTCATGGTCTGAGTCCTTTAGGTGCCTTTTGGCAAACTCTGAGCGGGCTGTCATGTGCCTTTTACTGAGGAGTGGCTTCCATCTGGCCACTCTACCATAAAGGACTGATTGGTGGAGTGCTGCAGAGATGGTTGTCCTTCTGGAAGGTTCTCCCATCACAGAGGAACTCAGGAGCTCTGTCAGAGTGATCATCGGGATTTTGGGCACCTCCCTGACCAAGACGCTTCTCCTCCGATTGCTCAGTTTGGCCGGGCGGCCAGCTCTAGGAAGTGTCTTGGTTGTGTCCAAACATCTTCCATTTAAGAATGATGGAAATCACTGTGTTCTTGGGGAACTTCAGTGCCGCAGACATTTTTTGGTACCCTTCCCCAGATCTCTATGGAGCTCTATGGACAATTCCTTCGACCTCATGGCTTGGTTTTTGCTCTGACATGCACTGTCAACTGTGGGACCTTATATAGACAGGTGTGTGCCTTTCCAAATCATGTCCAATCAATTGAACTAACACAGGTGGACTTCACTCAAGTTATAGAAACATCTCAAGGATGATCAATGGAAACAGGATGTACCTGAGCTCAATTTCGAGTCTCATAGCAAAGGATCTGTATACTTACGTAAATAAGGTATTTCTGTTTGAGTTGTTTTATAAATTAGCAAACATTTCGGGAAAACTTAAGTATTCTTTTCGCTTTGTCATTATGAGGTATTGTGTGTAGACTGAGGATAAAACAAAATGGGGGGGGGGGTGTGGGGGCTGTAACGTAACAAAATGTGAAAAAATTCAAGGGGTCTGAATACTTTCCGAATGCACTGTACAACAAAGCTGTCTGGGAATAGGTCTATTTGCCTTTTCTATAGCCTGAGTTACATTACAATGCATTAAAAAAAACATTCATAAAAAAACAAATATTGAAAGAAAAGCATAGCAAGTTTGAATTTTGTAAAGTTAGCGTGGGAGAAGTGGATTGTTTTTAAATTGATCGATAATGACAAACCTCCTGGCATTGACAACTTCGATGGAAAGCTGCTGAGGATTGTAGCTGACTCTAGACCAGTGGTTCTTAACCTTGTTGGAGGTACTGAACCCCACCAGTTTCATATGCGCATTCACCGAACCCTTCTTAATTGGAAAAATAAAATATGATTTTTTCAAATTCAAAACATAAGTATATATTTTACTGGTGCACAAAATGAACCGTGCATCAACATCAACACCGTGTGTTCAAAGAACAAAATCATCAAAACATGATTTTCACACACAAACAAAAACATAATAATGAATATTTACTGCAAATCAGTGTGACTTCTGCTGTTGCCTTTCAGAGACCAGTTCAGAAATGCGCAGCTTCACCTTGGCAAGTGCCACTCTCATGTCATTTTCGCAACAAAGTCTGTTCCTTTTCTTCGTTTTTATGTCCAGCATCCCCGAAAAGGATTGCTCACAAAGATATGTTGTAACAAACGGTATGAAAATCTCCAGAGCTTTCTTAGCAATAACAGGGTACGTTACCATTTGTTGACACAAAAACGTTGAAAGCGTTGTTGTTCTGAAGAGTTGCTGTTGATCCTGGCTCGGGTGAATTTCAATGATTTCATCGAGGTATTCATCATTGACATCTGTTGTCTCAACACTAAACGTGAACGGCTGTCTCACCCATGCTGGATATGACTCTCTTGTAGGGAAGTATCCGTCGAGAGACTTTGCAAGCTCATCTAAGTGCGTGGCAATTGCTTGCTTCAGTTCCGCGGGTACAGAAATGTCTCCGATTCCAGATACATCTTCGATCTTACTTACACAGTCGTCCAGCAGGGGAAAGTTTGCGAAGTTATCGTTCTCTGTTTGTCGTTTCCATAACTGTAGCTTTTTTTGAAAAGCCTTCTGGTTTTCCTCCGCTTCGATGATGTTGACTCCACCACCCTGCATCTTTTGATTGAGATGATTGAGAGCTGCGAAGATATCAGCCATGTACGCTAAAATGAGAATGAACTCAGAATTTTTGAAGCAATCTGTATGACAATGTTGGTGCTCTTGCAAAAACAGGGCTAATTCCACACGCACGGCAAAAACACGATTCAGCACCTGTCCCCGGGATAACCACCGAACGTTAGAATGGTACAGAAGTACCTCGAATTCAGAGCCCATTTCTTTACACAGCTCACTGAAGATGCGGTGCCTCAGAGCACTAGTTCGCACATAGTTCACGCATTCCACTACAATTTTTAATACTTCTGCCAGTTTTGGAGGCAAGGTTTTTGTTGCCAACGCATGCCTGTGCAGAATACAATGCGTAACAATGATGTGTGGTGCATCGGCTTTCACTAGCGCACCAAAACCAGACTTTCTTCCCAGCATGACTGGAGCTCCGTCCGAACAAACTGCAGAAACCGTATCCCACGAAAGATTGTTGTCTTTGAAGAAGTCATCCACAAGTTTCTTCACATCGGCTGCCTTAATTGTTGTTGTAAGAGGCTTACAAAATAAAAAATCTTCCTTTATCACGTCGTCTTTCACATAGCGCACGAATACAGCAAGCTGGCTTAGATTGGAAACGTCTGTGGTCTCGTCGAGTTGAAGGCTGAATTTTGCCGGGCTTGAAATCAGATCTGCAACTACTTGAGCCAAGATGTCTTTGCTCATGTCCTCTATTCTGTCGCTGATGGTGTCATTTGAAAGAGGAATTTGGGATAACTTAACTTCAGTCTCTTTTCCCAGCATGATATTCGCCATCTTCAACACAGCTGGTTTTATGAGTGTTTCACCAATGTTGTGTGGTTTGCCCTGCTTTGCGATCAGGTAAGCAACTTCATACGATGCTGTGAGGATCGGTTTGTTGATGGGTACAAAGCCGAGAACAAGCAGAGTATCCTTTTCATCGAATCTGTGTCACGCCCTGGCCTTAGTTAGCTTTATTTTCTGTAATATTTTGGTTAGGTCAGGGTGTGACAGGGGGGATGTTTGTGTTTTTTTTTCTTGTCTTGGGTGGTTGTAGTGTCTAGGGGGTTTTGTTAGAGTGTATGGGTTTGTGTTGAGTGTAGGTGTCTAGGTATGTCTATAGTTGCCTGACTGGTTCTCAATCAGAGACAGCTGTCATTCATTGTCTCTGATTGGGAGCCATATTTAAGGCAGCCATAGGCATTGGGCTGTTGTGGGTAATTGTCTATGTTTAACGTTTGTAGCTTCACGGTCGTTTGTTGTTTTTGTAAAAGTGTTCGTTTTCGTGTTTCGTCTTCTGAAAATAAAAGAAGATGTATTTCTCTCACGCTGCGCCCTGGTCCACTCTTCTGCCTCATTACGACGATCGTGACAATATGGCTCTCTTCACCTTGAATTCAGCGAGCGTTGTGTTCTTGTATTTTCCATTTCCATGCAGCTTAAGGAAGTGTTCTCTTAGTTTTGCCGGTGCTAGACTAGAATTGCTCAACTTGGCATTGCAAATCATGCAGTTAGGAAGCTGACTCCCATCACGTTCCGTTATACATGTGAATCCATATTGTACATATTCGTCCGACCACTTTCTTTTTTTGCTCGACATAGTAAGTATGAAGGGATTAAAATATTAAGAAAGAAATCACAAGACGTACCATCACGACAGTCACAAGTCGACTACTGAGCGCACCAAATTCCCTGCAGCACAGATAGGCCAAGCGATGTAGCGTGATCACCTGCAGCCAATGATGGCCAAGCGGGGCGTGTCATCACGAATCATATGAGTCGGATGTGTGACTTGACCTCCGCCGAACCCCTGAGACTGACTCACTGAACCCCTGGGGATTGGATCGAACCCAGGTTAAGAACCACTGCTCTAGACACTCCTATCCTATCTTTAATCTGAGCCTGGAGGAAAGTCTTTGTACTCAGGCCTGAAGGGAAGTCATTCCGCTACCCAGGAGTGGTAAAGCGGCCTTTACTGTTTCTAACAGCAGACCTATCAGCTTGCTGACAGCTCTTAGCAAACTGTTGGGAAAAATTGTGTTTGACCAAATACAATGCTACTTCTCAGAAAACAGACTTTCAGCATGCTTATAGAGAAGGGTACTTATTATCTACTGCACTGACACGTGACTGATGATTGGTTGAAATAAATTGAAAATAAGAAGATTGTGGGAGTTGTACTGTTAGATTTCAGTGCAGACCTTTATATTATTGATCATTAAAAAAAAAGTTTGGACACACCTACTCATTGCATGTTTTTTCTCTCTATTTTTTACATTGTAGAATAAGAGTGAAGACATCAAAACTATGAAACAACACATATGGAATCATGTAGTAACAAAAAAAAGAGTTAAAAAATACAAATATATTTTAGATTTTATATTTTTAAATGTAGCCATTGATGATAGTTTTGCACACTCTTGGCATTCTCTCAACCAGCTTCATGCGGTAGTCCCCTGGAATGCATTTAAATTAACAGCTGTGCCTTGTTAAAAGTTAATTTGTGGAATTTCTTTCCTACTTAATGCGTTTGAACCAATCGATTGTGCTGTGACAAGGCATACAGAAGATAGCCCTATTTGGTAAAAGACTAAGTCTATATAATTGCAGAACAGCTCAAATAAGCAAAGAGAAACGACAGTCCATCATTACTTTAAGATATGAAGGTCAGTCAATCCAAAACATTTCTAGACCTTTGAAAGTTTCTTCAAGTGCAGTCGCAAAAACCATAAAGCGATATGATGAAACTGGCTCTCATGAGGACCGCCACAGGAAAGGAAGACCCAGAGTTACCTCTGCTGCAGAGGATAAGTTCATTAAAGTCACAAGCCTCAGAAATTGCTGCCCAAATAAATGCTTCACATAGTTCAAGTAACAGACACATCTCAACATCAACTATTCAGAGGAGACTGCATGAATCAAGCCTTCATGGTCGAATTGCTGCAAAGAAACCACATCTGAAGGACACCAATAATAAGAAGAGACTTGATTGGGACAAGAAACACGAGCAATGGGACATTAGACAGGTGGAAATCTGTCCTTTGGTCTGATGAGTCCAAATTTTAGATTTTTGCTTCCAACCGCTGTGTCTTTGTTAGACGCAGAGTAAGTGAACGGATGATCTCCACATGTGTAGTTCCCACTGTGAAGCATGGCGGTGGAGATGTGGTGGTGCTTTGCTGTTGACACTGTCAGTGATTTATTTAGAATTCAAGTCACACTTACCCAGCATGGCTATCACAGCATTCTGCAGCGATACGCATTCCCATCTGGTTTGCGCTTAGCGGGACTATCATTTGTTTTTCAACAGGACAATGACCCAACACACCTCCAGGCTGTGTAAGGGCTATTTGACCAATAAGGATAGTGACGGAGTGCTGCATCAGATGACCTGGCCGTCACAATCACCCGACCTCAACCCAATTGAGATGGTTTGGGATGAGTTGGACCGCAGAGTGAATGAAAAGCAGCCAACAAGTACTCAGCATATGTGGGAACTCCTTCAAGACTGTTGAAAAGCATTCCAGGTGAAGCTGGTTGAGAGAATGCCAAGAGTGTGCAAAGCTGTTATCAAGGCAAAGGGTGGCTACGTTGAAGAACATAAAATATAAAACGTATTTTGATTTGTTTAACATTTTTTTGGTTATTACATGATTCCATATGTGTTATTTCATAGTTTTGATGTCTTCACTATTATTCTACAATATAACGAAAACTTTTGAATGAGTGTGCCCAACCTTTAACAGGTGTGTTATGGCTTTTCAACCTCTGCTCTGAATCCACGATATGGCAATATATCTAATAGAACTCAAAGGGTTTTCTTTAATGGAAGCTTCTATAATATCAAACATGTAAAGTGTTGTGTACTGTAGGGCAGCTCTCTAGACCCTCTACTCTTTTCTATTTTTATCAATGACCTGCCAAAGGCATTAAACCATATACACATCAGCAAGCACAGCTATTGAAGTAATTGAATCCCTTAACAAAGAGTTGCAGTCTGTTTTGGATTGGGTGGCCAGTAATAAACTGGTCCTGAACATCTCTAAAACTCAGTGTTGTATTTGTTACAAATAATTCCCTAAGTTCTAGACATCAGCTGAATCTGGTAATAAATGCTGTGGATGTTGAAAAAGTTGAGGAGACTAAATTGCTTGGTGTTACCTTAGATTGTAAACTGTCACGGTCAAACATATAGATTCAATGGTTGTAAAGATGGGGAGAGGTCTGTCCGTAATAAAGAGATGCTCTGCTTTTTCGACGCCACACTCCACGAAGCAAGTTCTTCAAGCTATAGTTTTGTCTTATCTTGATTATTGTCCAGTTGTGTGGTTGAGTGCTGCAAGGAAGAGCTAGTTAAGCTACAGCTGGCCCAGAACAGAGCGGCACGTCTTGCTCTTCATTGTAATCAGAGGGCTAATATATATATATATATATATACACACAGTGGGGAGAACAAGTATTTGATACACTGCCGATTTTGCAGGTTTTCCTACTTACAAAGCATGTAGAGGTCTGTAATTTTTATCATAGGTACACTTCAACAGTGAGAGACGGAATCTAAAACAAAAATCCAGAAAATCACATTGTATGATTTTTAAGTAATTCATTTGCATTTTATTGCATGACAAGTATTTGATCACTTACCAACCAGTAAGAATTCCGTCTCTCACAGACCTGTTAGTTTTTCTTTAAGAAGCCCTCCTGTTCTCCAATCATTACCTGTATTAACTGCACCTGTTTGAACTCGTTACCTGTATAAAAGACACCTGTCCACACACTCAATCAAACAGACTCCAACGTCTCCACAATGGCCAAGACCAGAGAGCTGTGTAAGGACATCAGGGATAAAATTGTAGACTTGCACAAGGCTGGGATGGGCTACAGGACAATAGGCAAGCAGCTTGGTGAGAAGGCAACAACTGTTGGCGCAATTATTAGAAAATGGAAGAAGTTCAAGATGACGGTCAATCACCCTCGGTCTGGGGCTCCATGCAAGATCTCACCTCGTGGGGCATCAATGATCATGAGGAAGGTGAGGGATCAGCCCATAACTACATTTACATTTAAGTCATTTAGCAGACGCTCTTATCCAGAGCGACTTACAAATTGGTGCATTCACCTTATGACATCCACACGGCAGGACCTGGTCAATGACCTGAAGAGAGCTGGGACCACAGTCTCAAAGAAAACCATTAGTAACACACTACGCCGTCATTGATTAAAATCCTGCAGTGCATGCAAGGTCCCCCTGCTCAAGCCAGCGCATGTCCAGGCCCGTTTGAAGTTTGCCAATGACCATCTGGATGATCCAGAGGAGGAATGGGAGAAGGTCATGTGGTCTGATGAGACAAAAATAGAGCTTTTTGGTCTAAACTCCACTCGCCGTGTTTGGAGGAAGAAGAAGGATGAGTACAACCCCAAGTATACCATCCCAACCGTGAAGCATGGAGGTGGAAACATCATTCTTTGGGGATGCTTTTCTGCAAAGGGGACAGGACGACTGCACCCTATTGAGGGGAGGATGGATGGGGCCATGTATCGCGAGATCTTGGCCAACAACCTCCTTCCCTCAGTAAGAGCATTGAAGATGGGTTGTGGCTGGGTCTTCCAGCATGACAACGACCCAAAACACACAGCCAGGGCAACTAAGGAGTGGCTCCGTAAGAAACATCTCAAGGTCCTGGAGTGGCCTAGCCAGTCTCCAGACCTGAACCCAATACAAAATCTTTGGAGGGAGCTGAATGTCCGTATTGCCCAGCGACAGCCCCGAAACCTGAAGGATCTGGAGAAGGTCTGTATGGAGGAGCTGCAGTGTGTGCAAACCTGGTCAAGAACTACAGGAAACGTATGATCTCTGTAATTGCAAACAAAGGTTTCTGTACCAAATATTAAGTTCTGCTTGTCTGATGTATCAAATACTTATGTCATGCAAATGCAAATTAATTATTTAAAAATCATACAATGTGATTTTCTGGATTTTTGTTTTAGATTCCATCTCTCACAGTTGAAGTGTACCTATGATAAAAATTACAGACCTCTACATGCTTTGTAAGTAGGAAAACCTGCAAAATCGGCATTGTATCAAATACTTGTTCTCCCCACTGTATGTGTGTATATATATATATATATATATATATATATATATATATATACACTGCTCAAAAAAATAAAGGGAACACTTAAACAACACAATGTAACTCCAAGTCAATCACACTTCTGTGAAATCAAACTGTCCACTTAGGATGCACATTTGTGGCCTGCTGGAGGTCATTTGCAGGGCTCTGGCAGTGCTCCTCCTTGCACAAAGGCGGAGGTAGCGGTCCTGCTGCTGGATTGTTGCCCTCCTACGGCCTCCTCCACGTCTCCTGATGTACTGGCCTGTCTCCTGGTAGCGCCTCCATGCTCTGGACACTACGCTGACAGACACAGCAAACCTTCTTCCCACAGCTCGCATTGATGTGCCATCCTGGATGAGCTGCACTACCTGAGACACTTGTGTGGGTTGTAGACTCCGTCTCATGCTACCACTAGAGTGAGAGCACCGGCAGCATTCAAAAGTGACCAAAACATCAGCCAGGAAGCATAGGAACTGAGAAGTGGTCTGTGGTCACCACCTGCAGAATCATTCTTTTATTGGGGGTGCTGTGCTAATTGCCTATCATTTCCGCCTTTTGTCTATTCCATTTGCACAACAGCATGTGAAATTTATTGTCAATCAGTGTTGCTTCCTAAGTGGACAGTTTGATTTCACAGAAGTGTGATTGACTTGGAGTTACATTGTGTTGTTTAAGTGTTCCCTTTATTTTTTTGAGCAGTGTATATATATATATATATATATATATTATGCATGCCAGTCTCTTGTGGCTAAGAGTTGAGGAGAGACTGACTGCATCACTTCTTCTTTTTACAAGAAACATTAATGTGTTGAAAATCCCAAAGTGTTTGCACACACACTTACCCCACAAGACATGCCACCAGGAGTCTTTTCACATTCCCCAAATCCAGAACAAATTTAAGAAAGCGTACAGTATTTTAGAGACATTATTGCATGGAACTCCGTTCCATCTCTTATTGCTCAAATTAACAGCAAACCTGGTTTAAAAAAACAGATAAAGCAACACCTCACTGCACAACGCCCCTCCCCTATTTGACCTAGATAGTTTGTGTGTATGTATTGATATGTAGGCTACGTGTGCCTTTTTAAAAATGTATGTAGTTCTGTACTTGAGCTGTTCTTGTCTATGAATTATCTGTATTATGTAATGTTTCATGTTTTGTGTTATCCCCAGGAATATTAGCTGCTGCTTTCGCAAAAGCTAATGGGGATCCTAATAAAATACAATGAAATTACAATTTAAATGCAATGTGTGTGAACCCCACAGAGTTTTCGAAAAGCCTGTCAAATGTAAGATGTATTTTGTGTATCCATTCCAGGTCCCTTTCAGCCCTCTAATGACATGATGCTCAGGTTTTACAGTTACTACAAACAAGCCACACTTGGACCATGCAGCATACCCAGACCTGGCTTTTGGGATCCGGTGGGAAAAGTTAAATGGTAATGCAAAGTAAACCGTAGGAGCATAGCGCCAGGAAGTAGTTTGACTGTTGGGGTGCTGCGATGGTGGGGGGAATGTAATAATTATAATAATCTGATAATACTTGTGGAATATAAAAAAGGTTGCTTGATATGTTTTCCAGTTTCTTGAAATGCTTTGCAAATGAAACTTATTACTATGTGAAAACTGAAAATGTCTATTCATTCCTTAGCAAATCAAATGCTATTGGTCACATACACGTGTTCAGCAGATTTTATTGCGGGTGAAATGCAAGGCGCTCTTATCCAGAACAACTTACAGTAGTGAGTGCATACATTTTCATACTTTTCCCCCATGAATTAAAAAATAATAATAATTCAGATTTTTCATGTGTTGCTGCAGCACCCTCCGCACCCATACTTCCCGCAGCTATGTGTAGGAGTCAAATAAGGTCTTCTAACAGAGATTCTTCACTGGAGTCCTATTTTTATTCTCTGTATTGTAGTCCTTGCAGTTAACTTTCCTATTGCCACATTTTGTCTGATTTAACTCAGGGCCTGTTGTGCTGGAGAGGCATCATATGTCAGGTCACCTTCTACCCACTTGGCGGGAGTTGACAGTGTTTACTTGTGTAGATTGTTAAAGAAGATGTCTACACTAAGCAAATTCTCTTTTAGGAATGACACTGAAGCTATTCATAATCAGTTAACTATTAAACTATTACTGCTTTACCGGCCCTAACTTGAAGAGTTGGCAGGCCAGATACTGCTTAGCTCAATGTGCATCTGGGTCATTGACCAGGTGGATACTCTGCTGATAACAAATGTCATGATTATGACATTAGGAATCAGGTTTGAGGAGTTATCGAGGTAACTTTTGTAAACTTTGAGTATAACTCGGGATAACTGGTACCACAAAAGTGGCTCCCCTTTTAGCCAGATACATTTCAATGGCAATGAATCCTTCAGTAGTAACCTGCTCCCAGGCAGGCTAAATCAGGGCTAACTCCATTAATTCGGAATGAAGTGTCTGAGCCGCAAGGTGAGGACCAATGAAATCAGATTACATCCCTCTTGCAAAAATTGCGTATCATCCCCTTCTTTTGAGTAAGATGACCGATTTTAAATGTGTTATTTATCAAATGTTTTTTTGTGTATAATAAGTTAGAATACCTATCACATTTAGTAATGATAGAATGCATTTGAAATTTAATGCACAGTAAAACTTTTGACTTAATACAATTATTTTTTTCGATAGGAGTGGGGGAAAAAGGTGCTCGTGCACACCAAAGACGGCATGACGATAAGTAATAAAATAAGGACGTCACTTCAAAAAGCCTGTTTCACACCATAGTCTGCTGGATTGGCAAGATAACTTTTCATTTTGATTCAACACAAATTAAAATGTGGCACTGACTCGCCCATGTATTGATGCTTCAGCAGTGTCTCAATGAAGAGTTCGACTAGCCACGTGCAACATGCACCCGCAGTTACAAGCATGCTAGAGTTAAAGGGCAGGCGGGCGAGCATTATCCACCGTCGTTGTACGAATAAAGCTGGAATGTGAAGCTGGCTAGCTTTAGAAAACCCTGAGTAGATCTAGCTTCCTTTCATAGTATACCTCTCAGAACTATAATGGCTTGACATGCTGCTCATGGCTCCTATTTCAGTGTCCATTATGCCCGTTATGTATATGAGAGTTCAAGAATGGAAAGAAAGTGTATTATAATACACAAGATCCTTGGGTATTGCAGTTTTTCTGTTACTGATAACTAAAAATGTTAACCTGTATTACATTTTTTTCCAAGGCAATATGCATTCGGAAAGTATTCAGACCCCTTCCCAACATTTTGTTACGTTATAGACTTATTCTAAAATTGATTAAATAAATAAAAATTATCCTCAATCTACACACAATACCCCATAATGACAAAGCGAAAACAGGTTTTTAGAAATGTTTGCCAATGTATTCAAATAAAAAAACATATTACATTACATTACATTTACATAAGCAAAGTACTGAGTAAGACCCTTACTCAGTACTTTGTCGAAGCACCTTTGCCGGTGATTACAGTCTTGGGTATGACGCTACAAGCTTGGCACAACTGTTTTGGGGGAGTTCTCCCATTCTTCTCTGCAGATCTTCTCAAGCTCTGTCAGGTTGGATGGGGGGCGTTTCTGCAGAGCTATTTTCAGGTCTCCAGAGATATTCGATCGGGTTCAAGTCCGGACTCTGGCTGGGCCACTCAAGGACATTCAGAGACTTGTCCCAGAAGCCACTCCAGCGTTGTCTTGGCTGTGTGCTTAGGGTTGTTGCCCTGTTGGAAGGTGAGCCTTTGCCCCAGTCTGAGGTCCTGAGCACTCTGAAGCAGGTGTTCATCAAGGATCTTTCAGTACTTTGCTCTGTTCATCTATCCCTTGATTCTGACCAGTTTCCCAGTCCTTGCTGCTGAAAAACATCCCCACAGCATTATGCTGTAACCACCATGGTTCACTGTAGGGATGGTGCCAGGTTTCTTCCAGACGTGATGCTTGGCATTCAGGCCAAATAGTTAAATCTTGGTTTCGTCATACCAGAGAATCTTGTTTCTCATGGTCTGAGAGTCCTTTAGGTGCCTTTTGGCAAACTCCAAACTGGCTTTTATGTGCCTTTTACTGAGGAGTGGCTTCCATCAGGCCACACTACCATAAAGACCTGATCGATGGAGTGCTGCAGAGATGGTTGTCCTTCTGGAAGGTTCTCCTATCTCCACAGAGGAACTCTGGAGCTCTGTCAGAGTGACCATCGGGTTCTTGGTCACCTCCCTAACCAAGGCCCTTCTCCCCCGATTGCTCAGTTGGGTGGGTGGCCAGCTCTAGGAAGAGTCTTGGTGGTTCCAAACTTTTTCTATTTAAGAATAGAGGCCACTGTGTTCTTGGGGACCTTCAATGCTGCAGAAATGTTTTGGTACCCTTCCCCAGATCTGTGCCTCGACACAATCCTGTCTCTGAGCTCTACGGACAATTCCTTCGACCTCATGGCTTGGTTTTTCCTCTGACATGCACTGTCAACTGTGGGACCTTATATAGACAGGTGTGTGCCTTTCCAAATCATGTCCAATCAATTGAATTTACCACAGGTGGACTCCAAGTTGTAGAAACATCTCAAGGATGATCAATGGAAACAGGAAGCACCTGAGCTAGCAAAGGGTCTGAATAATGCAAATACGGTATTTCTGGTTTTATCTGTAATACATTTGCAAAAATGTCTAAACCTGTGTTCACTTTGTCATTATGGGGTATTGTGTGTAGATTGATGAGGAACAAAAAAAATATTTTATCAATTTTAGAATAAGGCTGTGGAATGTGGAAAAAGTGAAGGGGTCTGAATACTTTTTTAAACTTTATTTTTTACTTTGCACTGTATTCCAGGAAACACTTAATGTAGGTGTTATGTTAAACATCTTGTTCTGTCTACATAGGGATGCATGGAGTGATCTGGGAGATATGACCAAGGAAGAGGCTATGACAGCTTATGTTGATGAAATGAAGCTGGTAAGTGCATACCAGCGTTGGCGTCTATTCTAATACATTGTTGATGAATCCAGGAAGCGAATAGAATTCTATTCTTGGATTGACATTTCCTGAGTTCAATGAAGTAGATCACTGTTGATGAAAATATGTCTTAATGGCATTCAGACAGGATCGCTTGGACGTCAGTGGACACTAAATGTGTTTGCTGTCTTATTTAAACGACAGATCCTTGAGGGCATGCCCTGTACAGATGAGGTAGAGCAGCTTCTAAAGGTGCTGGGCCCATTCTACGAACAGGTGGAAGAGAAAAAGCAGATACATCAGGTGTCAGACCTGTCCGCAGGTACTGTCACTACCTTTATAATTTGACTTCATATGAATTTGATTTATTTTATTTGGAATGTTTTCCATTTTAACATAGCAATTTCTATCATGTGCTCAGCCCGTTTGACAAGGTTTGCTAGGCAACTTGAAGGCAAGTGTATTGACATGTATCATTTACCCTCAATGACCTGCCCCTTAGTTATGGCTGGTGTTGTAGTTCTGTATGCATACATTTTCTTTCATATTTGTTTTAGATATATTTTTGCTCTATATCTCCTAGTTTGGCTAAATTGGAATTTATCTCCTAGTATAGCTCCTAGTTTGGCTAAATTGGAATTTATCTCCTAGTATAGCTCCTAGTTTGGCTAAATTTGAATTTATCTCCTAGTATAGCTCCTAGTTTGGCTAAATTGGAATTTATCTCCTAGTATAGCTCCTAGTTTGGCTAAATTAGAATTGATCTCCTAGTATGTCTCCTAGTATATCTTATAGTTTGGCTAAATTAGAACTTATCTCCTAGTATATCTTATAGTTTGGCTAAATTAGAACTTATCTCCTAGTATATCTTCTATTTTGGCTAAATGAAACTAATAGTAACATATAGTGCTAATAACGTTGTAACACTGTTGTTGCTATGCCGCAGGTTTTGGAACCATGCTAACATCAGCACCTTCAAAAAGTGTCACAAAGAGCCTCATTAGGACAATGGAAATGAATGGCACTTTGGAGACACGGAAACCCAGACAGACTATTGAACCTCCGGAGCCCAAAGTCATGGCACTGAAGGAACAGGGGGAGGAAGAGGAGTTTGAGTTTGATGAGGAAGATGAGATGGAGGATGGAAAATTAGAAATTGTTGCGATAAAAGAGGTGAAAAAAGGTATATGTTGTCGAACATTAAAAAATGTAAATAAATTTAAAAAAGGAAAACGTTAAGCAGAAATGTTTATCTTGTAATAATATTTTTTATTTATTTTTATCTTTCATTGAAAAAAGCCTCAGCCCCACAGCCGGAGAAAAATGGCTCATCCAGGAGACCTAAAGTACCCCTGTCCAATGGTAATGTGTGGAACGGAGTGGGCCACCTCCCCAATGGGACCCACACCTCCAAGGCTGCCCTGAACAGTGAGGACTCAGAGGAGGGCCTCACCAACAGCACCCTGCCCTTGGAGCCCCATGTCCAGGTCAACGGCCACCACGCAGGTGGGTTCCACTGGTTAAAGTTGCATCGACAACAGCAGGGCCCTCCAACCCTGTTCTTGAAGAGCTACCCTCCTGTAGGTTTTGGCTCTAACCCTAATCTAGCGCACCTGATTCTAATAATTATCTGGTTGATAAGCTAAATCAAGTTAGTTATAACTGGGGTTGAAGTGAAAATTGACAGGGTTGGAGAGCCTTGGACAACAGTGACATACTGTAGTGAAGGGCAGGGTTTCCCCAACTTGGTCCTGGGGCCCCCTCTGGGTGCATGTTTTGTTTTTTCCCTAGTACTACACAGCATTTAAATAACCAAAGATTGATGATGAGTTGATTATTTGAATCAGCTGTGTAATGCTAGGGCAAAAACCAAAATGTGCACCCTGGTGGAGGGAAGGGGAATACCTAGTCAGTTGCACAACTGGATGGATTCAACCGAAAGGTGTCTTCCACGTTTAACCTCTGAATCAGAGAGGTGCGAGGGGATTACCTTATTCAATGTCAATGTCATCAGCGCCAGGGCAGCAGTTGTTTTCGGGGGTTAACTGCCTTGTTTAGAATGTTGTTCCTACATTGCCATCGTTGACGGTTTGAGTTCCTTGGACCGTAAGTCTCTTATCCATGGCCGCCAGATTGTGAATAGTAAATTGCGCTTTACACTAACATTACTTTTTATTTGTTGTAAACACAAAAAGGTAGAAGCTCTATCCCTGTGGTAACCAATAGGTATTTCGGGCACCATAGAAAAAGTTAGAAACGAACAAATCCGGTTGCATGATGGATATTACATTTGTGTATTGTTGTAACGTATACCATAGATATACAGACTTAGCTATTATATTAGGCCTAGAGTTTTCTTTTATAACAGAACTGAGTATTGAAATTGGATACAATTCACAATTGTCATTGATATCCACTATGCAGAATATCAATATTGCTTATTTCAACAAGAATCAGGCCTTATAGGCCTAACCCAGATCCACCATTAACCAGATGTCCATAAAAGGTTTAAAGATGGATAGTCAGTCCTCTGTAGATTAGCACCCTGCCTGCCCACAGTGGGCGGTTGTTCTCATGGATCCTTGGCCATGTGATCTGATAAGCTGCTCAGCTTTACTCCCAGAGCTGTTGCAACTCAGCATTTCCCTAGGAACAGCCACAGACTCCCTGCTCTGATGGATTGCCATTACATTATGCTCCTAAAAGATGGTATAGGGTCAGTTGTGTTTCTATTACTTTCACCTCTCACCAACTCAATACATCAAAGTAGTGACCACCTTGAGAAAGGAGAAAGGATGCATTTGGAATGTGGAACACAATATGATGTGAATGGAGCACAGGCCTCTGCAATGGTTGCATTTGTGTTGCTTCTTAATCAGTCCCGCTAGCACAAACTTTTCTCTGAGGGAAGTTTCGCATATGGCTAAGAATCTGACCTGACCTGTATGGGACGGGGTACTATTTGTTCTCATAGATCTCAACGCGGATGTATTCAGGCCCTATCGCGCGGCCAGTGACTCAGACAGCGAGGTCTACTGCGACTCCATGGACCAGTTTGGCCTGGAAGAGGTAAGAAGCAAAGGGGACACCTAGTCAATTACACAACTGAATGTATTCAACTGAAATGTGTCTTCCCGCATTTAACCCAACTCCTCTGAATCAGAGGGCACAGTGTACAGACAATGCAAGTACACACTCCATGTACATGGAGCATTTCCAAATCCTCATGTATGTGTGTTTTGGTCCAGGGCTCTGAGGCACAAACTGGCCGCTGTCTGGAGCTGGATGAGGAACATGGGGAAAAGGGGGAAACTAGTGGAGGGGACAGTGTGACGGGCATCCAGTGTGGCGCGGAGGATGGGGAGACTTGTGGAGGGGCCTCTCAGAGACTGAATGCAGGCAGGCCCAATAGCTCCCTGGTCGGGAGAGAACGGGGTGCGGTGTGTGTGTGTGTTTAGGCCTGTCTTACTTCTCTATTTACCTACAAGTGGATGTCTGTGTTTACACCTCTCTTCCGTGTTTGCGTGTGTTATAGGTTCTAGGTCTTCAGGGCACAGTCCAGGTGCCCAGAAGCCCTTGCAGGGTAGCGGGGGGGACGGGGAGCGGTGGGGGGGAGCAGGGACACGAGGAGGCAGTCTGAATGAGCAGATCGTAGTGGCGCTGGCCAGACTGCAGGAAGACATGCAACATGTCCTGGACAGACTGCACACACTGGAGGCCCTCACTGCATCCCAGGTCAGAGACTCACATTTAGCAATTGAAGTATATTACATAGCCTGTTGATAGTGACTACTGTGGAAAGGGTATGTTATAAGTACTCATTTGTTTTGTACCTTCTCTCTTTGTACATGTTCTCTAGGCAAGGTCACCGGCTCAACCATACCCACCATCACCCCTGGCAAAGAAGAATAGTAAGGTACGGTGCGCTGCCTTTACTCTCTGTCAACATTTCATTTGGACTCGCATCGTCATAGACTAAAGATGCCCTTTGTACCTTTGGTTTTAGGGATATTGTGACCTTCAGTTTGATCACTTTTTATTCATCCTCTGTCCTCTAGAAACCATCCTGGTGGCCTTTCAACGTGTCTCCCAGCACTGTAGCCTTTGCTGTTGTGTGGCCATTTGTGGTGCAGTGGCTTATCCGCCGATATCTTCAACGTAGGAGAAGGTAATTGTATAGGAAGATGGGGATATTCTAAAATAACTAAGTCGATTGTGTAAATTGAGACATTTTGTTACATTTGTTAGTTGTTCATCCATTCATGATTCTGCCTCTGATACTCTCTATATGTGGATACTGTAGCTTTATCAAAATAATCTATTGTTTGATAGAGGCTTGTGCTTAGTAAGAATGTTTTCTTGTCCCCACTATCAGACGAATCAATTGAAAAATCTCCCAGCCCAAATACACAAAGCGACGAAGAGTAGACTATCAACAGTCTTTGGTTTGTTAACGACCGTCGCCTCCCTTACGCTTTCCCCCACACCTCTGTAACTCTAGCTTTTGCGCTATGAAGATTGCACTAGGAGTAGTGGGTGGTGGAAGCCTCGCAACCCACTAGAATTGAAATCAAAGAGAAATGTGAATGTATTGATCCACAGCTTGTAATCGTGCAAGCTTTTTTGAGATGATAGGCTACAATTACTTTACTACATTAGTAATTATTTTACTCTTTAAGAAATGATTAGGATTTAACTTGGGAGGGATAAGTTATTGTTTATGTATGTTGATTATAGCATTGTTCGTAGATAGATCACAATAGTTTATTTTATTGCAAGTATGCCATACATCTTATGGGTATTATAAGAACTATTTAACTTGTCCTGCAAATGCCTGCCATGGACATACTGCAATATAAACCATAGGCCATATACCATAATAGTTTCTTAGGCAATGCTGCTAATATATTGTGATAACTGTAGGTAGATAAAAGTGTAGAAATAATGATGTATTCTTTGAAAGGTACATTTTAATTCTGAAAACATATTTTTTCTAATAACATGAAATGAAAATTAAGGCTTTGTCTAGTCTTTGGTTAACCAGGTTGTTGTACATAACTGCTAAATGTTTTCTCTAGGATGTGAATGGTTCATATTTTGTAACATACTTCATATCTGATCATGTTTTTATACACATAGCTTGTGTATTTTCTGAATTTCCTCAACCCATGATAAAGTGCCTCGCCAATTTAAGTTATACGGGGTACTGCAGAGCCGTATACGCTACGGTTTTGGGGTATTGTAGTTCTGTTCACTCTCAAGTAAAACATCTCAACATTGGACCAAATTCTTTAAAAAAATAAGAGAACCAGCTGGATGAGAAATGCTCATTGGACACCAAAAAAAATGTGAGCCAATCCATCCCACACCTTGTTTACGGCAGTGAAAAACTGTATAATGAGGATTATCAAATTCAAACCGTACATACAGTGCTTTCTTCTCTAAGACAGTGTTTTCTAACTCCAGTCCTCGAGTACCCACAACAGCACACATTTGTGTTGTGGCCAAGCACACCTGATTAGACTCGTCAACTAAACATCAAGCGCTCAATGAGTTGAATCAGGTGAGTTTGTGCCGGGCTAAAACCCAAAACAACGTGTGCTGTGGAGGGTACTCGAGGACTGGATTTTGGAAACTGCTCCAAACTGTATGGTTTTGAACCAATCATAAGATTTGTCTTTCTCACTTTCTTTAAAGGTCCAATGCAGCTGTTTTTCTCAATATAAAGTCATTTATGGGTAACAATTAAGTACCTTACTGTGATTGTTTTCAATTAAAATGGTGAAAAAAGTTAACAAATTGCTTCTTAGCAAAGAGCAATTTCTCAAGCAAGAATTTTCCTATGGCTGTCTGGGGGAGTGGTGTGGGGAAACTGAACATTTGCTGTTATTGGCAGAGGTTTGGAACTTTCTTATTGGTCTAGTAACTAATTTAAACACCAGGTGACATCAGGCAGGCCAAAACAGGCTGTAATTTCAGGTAGTCTTTTCAAACAGCTCTTACAGTGAAAGGGCATTATAATTTTCACAGTATTATTCCAACCTCAGTGTGGAAATAAAACACAGGAAAATCTTTTTTTACTGGGCTTTTAATAGCAATATTCTTATGTTAATGTAGCAAAGTTTATTGTGATGTGTAAATTTGGTCATGTATGGTGTCTGTTTTTAAATCTGTTAGATTAAAAAAAACATTGAATTGGTTCATGTAGTATACATTGTTTAAAAATAGCTGTACAGTCCAGATTAATGCAATATTTTAATTGCATTCTAAGGTACTATATGAATATACATAAGATTTACATTGGCACTGAAAAGAGCACCGGCTCTACTGCCATTTATTTGTTAAATACATTTCCTAATAAATATGAATCTAAAGCGTTCACATTTTCTGCCTTAGGCGTAGATGGTTGTTTGCATGTGATCTGTCGTCCAAGGCACAAAGTTAATAAACATTTTGATCTTTTGGACTGAAAACAAATTCCTCTTATGAAGGTTCACAACACACACACACAAGATCCGACCACGCAAATGTTTTGGTTCTTCTTCGTGTATCATGGGAAGAGAAAAAAAATGAGCAATCACTTCACACAACATCCATTTTAATTTGTACATTTTTCCTCATAAGAATGTTAAAAAAAGTTTTAAAAAATCCTACAAGAAATAAAAAATATTTTGTGGAGAGTATCCATACAGATGTAGTGTATGTGACCCGCATGAAGATGAAATCAATCACAGTGGTCACTTTACAAATGGCAGGCGCATAAAAGAGCAGTGAAACATGGTGCTACGTGATATAAAAAGACAGTTATGCCATTAAGTTGACAGACAGTACAAATATTCAACTCACACACAAGATTAAGTTATATATATTAATCCTATTTTTTTTCTTAACCAACTAGAACCCTAAAACAAAACTCAATAGGGTACCTGCCCAGCCTACATAACAGTAGGGAAAACACTGCAGTGATGCATGGTAGAGGATGAGGGATAGAGGACAGCATAGTGAGGAACAGTTGGTGTACAACAGCGTGGGGTCAATTCCATTTCAATTCAGAAAGTAAACTCAATTCCAAATTTTACCAAATGAAAAGCATTAAAAGGAATTGGAATTTCAGTGTACTTCCTGAATAGACTGGAATTCACCCCAACTCTGGTGTACAAACCTACAGACTGAATCCAGACATGACTAGATGCTGGGCAGTGTTTCTAGCATCAAAGTATGACGTGTCTGTTTCGTTCTCCGGCTGGGGGATGAAGGGCATGGTCTGATTCTGAAGGTTATCCCAGTCCAACCCCTCAAAGAGAGCGTGGCCCCTCAGTTCTGATGCAGAAAAAAATATATGGTTGTAGCAAAAACATTTAACTATCAATCAGAATGGCATCCATGAAATGGTATTATTACAGTTTGGTTACACTGAACTGCATTTAAATTGGGCAAAGAAAACCTTACCGTTGAAGCCAGCCCGTTTGTTCATATCCATGGTGAGTAAGATCTCTATGGCATTCCGGGAATTGTGGGATAGCTCCTCATCACCATCAGGCCATGGGATATCTGAGATAGAAAATAACTAAATAAACAATATTGGTGATATAAAACACTTTGAAATGCATGATTTTACTTTGCCGTAAAGGCCTTCATGTCACATTGATAACATAACAGAAGCAATAAACAGCCATGGCAGCTGCTGATATCTACCTCTGTTGAGAATATTCTGGAAGACAAGCTGAGGGGTTTCGTCATTGAAGGGGGGCACACCGGTGAGGAACTCAAACAGACACACGCCCAAGGCCCACCAGTCCACCATGTAGTCTGACGGGGGAACAGATAGTCACTTTTCTTAGGTACCAGTACTGTAGTGTCACTGCATTTTTCTGTTAGGCTGTGCCTCTATTCTACAGCGGTGGAAGCAGGACCTGAGTTAGACAAATCGGACAATATTAGGCTTAATGTTTCGATGTAAAGTTTCAGATAATTGTCAGATCTACACGCTACTCAATTTAATGATTGTGGACGATGTTGAAATTGTGTATTGCTTGCTAACATTACTAAGTCCTAAATAATTGTTTGCAATAAATGACATTATCTTACAAATTGTAATCTAAACCAATATTTTTTCTTACATTCTTTCCAACATTAGACCCACACCTTGGCACCAAACATATTCCAGGACAAAACCCATACCAATGTTAGAAACATGACAGATTTCATCAGCTTGAAAATATGCCTTTATAATAGGGCCCATCTGAAAGTCACCAATGTTAGTCCTCCACTCTGACATATGAATGACTTTCCTTACTCTTCAACACCATACCTTAAAATTGGCTTCCCATTAGAATTTCCCTCAATTTAATCCCAACATGGGTCCACACCAACCCAATACAAAGGGCCAGAAGCAGCAATTACAATGGGGGGCCAGAAGCAGCAATTACAATGGGGAACCAGAACCAGCCTTTTGCAACCTATCCACGTAATATTGAATCAGGTAGCCATTTCCTCTGGTACTAGACAGTGAATGCAGGGAAGCTGAGAGCACATGCATTTCCCTGGCAGTTAGCAAGGTTACGATCAACTTACCACAATTAAGATATCCTGAAACTAAAAAAAATAATGCCTGTTAAAATAGCTGAACTTGCTTTCTCAACGGGCATTTATTTATCCGTTATTTTACCAGGTAAGTTGACTGAACACATTCTCATTTACAGCAAAGACCTGGGGAATAGTTACAGGGGAGAGGGGGATGAATGAGCCAATTTTAAATGGGCTCATTCATTTATACCTACATGTAAAGTTGTGAAGATGACAGCAATTATACCAACATGCATACAGAAATATTTTGAATCGCCCCCACTGGCACCCACCCCAGTGTCATCCCTTACCATGTGGTTTCCCCAATAGCAGCTCTGGGGCTAGGTAGTCTGGGGTGCCTAAAATCGGCACTCCCTCCACAGGTACCGGAGCACGTCGGACACTCTTGGGGGTCCTGAATGGAGTGTGGAATGTCATCGTCTGTGGGGTCTGAAATTAGAAAAATGCATAAATAACTGCGATAAAACAGTTGTGTAATGTAGGTTCCCTGAAGAAGAAAAAAATAAGCTATATTCAGGTCATACATTTGAACGTAGCCCAGTAGCCATCACCCCTGAGCCTCGACTCAGATCTACCTGATAGAGGGAGCTGTTGGAGTTGGGTCTCTTCTGGACTGGTGTGACAGCAGCAGGCATACTGTGGTAGGAGGCTGAGGTAGCCATATCCATGGCCTCTACTGAGCCCAGGCTGAGGCGTGAGTTCCACGACATGTTGGAGCGGTTGATGGAGCTGCAATAGCTCCGGAAGGCCACCACGTTCCTGGGCTTGAGGAACGAGGGTGACTTGGTCATGCTGGGGTCCAGCTCGGGGACTCTGTCAAGGAAGGAGCGTTTGGATACGCCTCCTCGCAGGGTGAGCATGTTGCCCGGCTTTGCTGTTCCTATACTAGCGAAGGTGGGTGGCTGAGGTGGCAGTGCGGTACTGGGTGATATTTCGCTGTTGTCTAGCTCTAACAATGGCAAATGCCCTTCTTTGGCACTATGAGTCGACCACTTTGGGGTTGGGCTGTTGACATTGATGGACATTTCATGAACCGACCCCTCAGGGTCAATGCTCAGGCTGCTGCTCAGCTCATGGTCTTCACCAAAATACATTCCCTCAACAAAGACCCCCTCTGCTAGGTCATCCAACTCACACAGGAGGTTTTTAGACACAGCAATGGGACTGGAGCGTTTGGGCACCTGTCCTTTAGCAGTCCCTTGACCCTCAGATCCAAACTCTTCCAAATGAACATTGGCAAACACCCCGGTCAGACCAGTACAATACTTCAAAGCCACTTCTGGGACCCCAGAACACCTCTGGTACTCCGAGTCTCTCTTCTTGGAAAGAGATTCCAACTGCTCAGGACTTTTCTCCACCTCCTCAAACCCTCTCTTTACTGCTGAGGTTACCCCAGACTGGACTTCCTTTGGTTTCCCTTTGGTGGCACAGATACTTTCAGCTCCAGAAACATTGCCTCTGATTGATTGAGAGAGTTCAGGCTTCTTGGGTGGGGCAGATTGCTCCACCTCGTTAAACTGAAGCTTCTTTCCAGCATGGGGTTCCTGTTCGGCCTTCCTGGACAGTTCTCCGGTACTGGGTTCTTGGTAGAGTTGTTCACGTAGGTCCAAGTTGTCCAACGATGCCAGGGCAGAGCCCTGGCCCAACATCCTCATATCAGAGGTCACCTTTCCGCCCGTTTGTCCACTTGCATTCCTACCATATAGGTACGGCACGTTCTCAACCTCATTCTAGAAAAGGAAATGGAATACAATAACGGAATACAACATACATATCTTCTAATAACCAATGACCCACAATTACAGATATTTGAAAACAAAATGCTTATTTGCTACTGCCTTCTGACCTGCTCCAGCTCCCATAGTGGGCTGACACCTCCCTCAGAGTCAGTGGTGGAGGGGAAGATGCATGATTGGCTGCCGCCTGCGCTCATGGTGTCAAACCTCCTCCTGGACTTGAGCAGCCTGGGAGTCAGGCTCTTGGCCAAAGCATATGGGCTGAACACACAGCTGTTGGGTCCTGAAAAAACAAAACAAAGACTGATTAGAACCAGTTTGAGGAAACAGAATCCACTTTCTCCTCAGGACACATTTGACTACATATCTGACCAGTCTGCGCTCTATAGATAAAGATAAACCTGAAACACAGGGTGGTTTACGGAGGTAGAATTGAAGAGACATACCCAAAGTCCGGCTAAGGCAGACAGGGGAACGCAGGTATTCCTTCTGTCTCCTCAAGGGTGAACTGAGCGAGTTTTTCTGCTGTTCAATTTTCCCACATGACATAGGGCTAAACACAGCCGATCCGCTGCTGTGCCGCTTGCCCTCCACTGCTGGTGTGTTCTGTGTTTGATGAGAGCACAGAATAAATATTTAATCTGGCAACAAACCAATCATATCACACGTATTATCATTACTGATGTATTCTAAATGGAATACATACTTAAATACAATTAACTCTACTCACAAGTCCAAGAGAGCTGATCAAAGACAGGACTTGACCAGGGGTGCGGAAATAATCTTGTTTAGGCATGACAAAAGATGGGGTTGTCAAGATATCTGCAAGACTCAATTCTGTGAGGAAAAGGAATTAAAATGTAAAACACAACAAAAGCCTGCAAGCAGATGGAGATGGATGGGTTAATTAAGTGTACGCTATAGTGCCCATACCTCTGTCAAGCTTGACTTTGGAGAGGCCAAAGTCTGTAAGCTTGATGTGGCCTTCATTAGACACAAGCATATTGTCCGGCTTTAGGTCCCTAAAAGATTGAACAGAATACAAACCTCAATGATACTAAAATGTGAAATAAACAAATATTTTGAAGATGAGTAGTTATAAAAGTACCTGTGGGTGATTCCATGGCGATGGAGGTAGTCTAAAGCACGTGCCACCTCTGAAATGTATTTCACTGACATGTCCTCATCAAAATACCCATAGATGTGAAGAAGTGATTTCACATCCCCTCCAATAAGGTATTCCATCACCTGTGGATAAACATGTACAGAGGCAATATACCAAAGTCAGGTCAGGTACATGTGTCACTCACTGTTGTCATTTGTATTTTTTGGGACCACATACCAAATACACTTTTGTTGCTGTTTGGAGACAGTAGAAGAGGTGCACAACAAAGGGACTTTTGCTGAGGGCCAATGCGTCCCTCTCTGCCTTCATCTGATCTGCCATATTTTTGTCACGCATGTCTGCTTTCTTCACCACCTGGAGGAAAGTGAATAGCCAGTAAAGTGTTATTATCCTCAAAGGTCCATGTAAGTTAGGTAAATACAATTTTTAAAAGTTAAATGCTTTCCAACTCGTTTCTTTACATTAACAGCTGTTACTGATGGTTCACCCCACTTAAAATTCGAAATGCTGTCGAGCAGATGCATAGCAGTGGTAAAATGTTGATTACTTGCCTTGATTGCATATAAGCGTGCATTACTTTTCTTCCGTGCAAGGTAAACCTTTCCAAAGGCACCACGGCTGATGGGCTTCAAAACAACGAAGTCTTCGATTGAGGCAGGTTTTGGAATATCGGATACCTTCCCATCTGCACAAGAAAGGGGGCACGCACCCTGCTTTTCACCTGCATCCATAGTTGGCACCTACTAGCAGCTAACTTTAGCGTAGACTTTTGCAACTTTTCAAGGGGAATACATCCTGAAAGTAAGTAAAAACAAAAAGCGTGCATGCAATTAAATTAGTAAGCTGTTACAGTTCAAAATACCTATACGAAGTTTTATGAAACAAATCGTTTCACTAACCTGACATACAAGACAAGGCGCGGTTTGTTTTGAAATTTGAAATCCGCTCACAGAAATAGGGGTCCTGCGTGACGTACTATTCGAGGCCAAAGATAGTGCCTATACGAATATAAACACTTGAAATGCAGATAATTTCAAAGGCAGATTTGACCAAATAATAAATGTATGAATTAATCAATGAATACAATTGAGTTTTTGGGCCATCATTATATTTCTAGAGCTCCTCTTCTAGAAGAATTGGCATCAGGCAACGGGTAGGACACCTAGCATCAAAAAAATATGTTACGTCATACATATTTTGTATGCTGGTTGTTACAAATGTTTCCAACAACGTTGCAAACATTGCCGAAGGTGCATAAAGATGGTGACCTGTACTTACCACAAACGCCTTATTTAATAAGTTGTATTGTATAGTGCTTTCCACCACACTGTTTTTTGTATTGACATTAGCACGCTATACATTATCCCAATTTTTGCTCCAAAACATCGGCAATTAGAAAACATTAAAAAGTAGATTGTTCTGATTCATAGCCACATTGAACCATAGTTTAAAAAGTCTGTGGATAGTGCTCAAACAATGATGTCATATCTGAATTCCTCAATTTTTATGCACCTTTGCCATTATTAGCAAAAAATAAAAAAGAGAAACATTGGAGAAGTAGCCAGGGGCATTTTGCTTCCATTTATTAAATGCTAATTTCTTGTGACTTTTGAGAAAAGACAAATGGGCCAATCAGTCGTAGGGCCATGGCCATTCATACTATACTGAATACAAGTGTGACTGGTAATGTGGATATATTCAATTAAACAACCATTTTGTACTATTTTTCTCACTTCCCCTATGTCAGTTTGTTACTACTACTGCTCTACATACTGTATGGTTTGAAACAACATGGTTTGTTCAACGTATACTACAGTTATTATAGTGTAATAATAACCAGCAACATACACAGTTAAAAACTATTGTAATAAAAACAAAAACATCAATCTCCACTCTATAAAATTATCCAAAATAAAATATCCTCATGGCTGCCTCTCTCCTGCATGAAGTTAACACATATAATACATCCTCTAGACTTAAGCTGCTATCATTCCATCAGAGATCATATATGATTTTTTTGTAGACTGTTTTCTCTGCTACTCCACGGCAAGTGGTACCTGAGCGACGAGTCTAGGTCCAAAAGCCCCCCCCCCCCCCCCCCCATGTGACAAATAAAATGCGATTTGATTTGATAATTGCAATTGAGTCACACTATGACAGACCATCAACTCAGACCATCAACTCTATGAGCTTGGAGAGACACTTCTCACTATCTTACCTGTTTGTTTGTGGCCTCTCTCTCTGCCTGTCTGTTCTGGGTATCCTCATGGCTGCCTCTCTCCTGCATGAAGTTAACACATGAAAAACACCCCCTAGATAAGGGTTGGGTAACTTTATAGGGGTCTGCAATACCCATATCCATACCCGCACATGCAGTCGCAGCTGGCCGTAGCCTTACAGCTAATTTCCTGCAAGTATAGCCGGTTGATGTTTATTGGGATAAGTCTTGTCCTGGAGGCAGAACTGATCAATTTCCACAAGCCAGCTACAAAATCAAAATAGGCAATACTGTAAAAAATCATGTTTTCTGTTGTTGTTGCTTTTTAGTCTTCATTTAAGTTTAGAATTAGACATTAGTGTTAGCAGTGTGGTTAAGGTAAAGGTTAGGGTTAGATTTTAAATGGATGACTTTTTGGCTGTTCCAGCCAGTGACCATCACTGATTCACGGCGAATAAACGCTAACATTCACAATTCTACACATTTTGCCATAGTGTGGAGACTGGAGAGAAATATTTGTAGTTTTGAGAGTGACTAACAAAATAAATGGGGGCTACCCGGTCGGTAATTCGATCATGATTACTACAAGTTTAGATAACTGGCTAGACTAATTTACCAATCTAAAACATTTTTGCTGACATGGGCTCAATGAGTGAGTGTCAGTAGCTGCATTTCTATCCATTATGCGACAGATTTTCATGCGAATATTCTTAAATCTACATAAAACAATGTGTATTTTCCCACCAGAGATGTGTTTCCATCAAACGGACTTTTTGCGGATAAAAGGCTGTTTGTGATGACGCAATGCACATAAAAAATAACTTTTGCTATATTCCCATGTACCGAATGAAAAATACAAGTTAAATGAGTCTCTATCACATTTTCAAATCTACCTATGGTTTTGTCACAAATACTGTTGCGTTATTTTTTCAAATGTGCCCACTGATCTTGGCACCATAGCCGGGGGAATTAGTTTGGGGGTGTGGGTGCATGTGCTCTAGCCAACATCTTGCAGATACAGTGTGTGTAGGCTATCTACATTATGAGATTATTATGGATAATTATTTGTTGTTGTCAAACAGCAGCCAAGCATCGATCATCATGTCACCGGAATAATATCCTCAATATTTATTGGAAAGAAGTATTGAACTCCATCGAGTTCAATACAACTGGTAACTCGGAAATCTCCGACAACCGACTTCAGTACGTTCAAAACAACTGGGAACTCGATTTGAACTCGGACCTCTTTCTAGAGCTCCGACTTTCCCACCTGAAGATCACTGACGTCATGATTTGACCTCGTATTTTTTCAAGTTCCCAGTTGTTTTGAATGCTGCATAAGCATGACATAATCATGTTCCAACAATGATTTATATATACATTAGATGACTAATATGGGGCGTTGTGTTGAAGCCTCCATGCCTCCATATTGGCACTCCCCCACTGTTGTAATTCTTTGGGGGGAAGGTATAGAAATGCATGTATTATTATCTGCCAGGTTATTCTATTACAAACACCTTAATACACACCTTTTAATTATGTTATGCAAGCTAAATTAAATTAAATAAAAAAATCTCTGAAGCTGGAGACTCTTACCTCCCTCACTAGCTTTTAGCACCAGCTGTCAGAGCAGCTCACAGATCACTGCACCTGTACATAGCTTATCTGTAAATAGCCCATCCAATCTACCTCCCCATACTGTATTTCTTTATTTATCTTGCTCCTTTGCAACCCAGTACCTCTACTTGCACATTCATCTTCTGCACATCCTACCATTCCAGTGTTTAATTGCTATATTATAATTACTTCGTCACCATGGCCTATTTATTGCCTTACCTCTCTTATCCTACCTCATTTGCACATGCTGTATATATATTTTTCTACTGTATAATTGATTGTATGTTTGTTTATTCCATGTGTAACTCTCTGTTGTTCTATGTGTCGAACTGCTTTGCTTTATCTTGGCCAGGTCGCAGTTGCAAATGAGAACTTGTTCTCAACTAGCCTACCTGGTTAAATAAAGGTGAAATAAAATAAATAAAAATACTGAAGAATTCCATTCATTCCTATGGAGGACTGCTCCTACTGGGGTGTACCAATATGGTCGCCCGGTGGAAATAGCTATCCAAGGTTTATATACATCGTTGGTTCCAACCGGTAGTAATTTCTTCCAGACGTGCATCATGGAACGTTGTTGACCTTTGAGAAGCCATTTTCATCAGAAAGTACCTAGTTGAGTCACAGGAGAGAAAAAAAGCAGAGTGCCCAGGAGGAGTTGGTATATTCAGTAACATTGAGGGTCTGTCGTCACATACCAACCCTCAAGTTGCTGTGATAATGTTTTCCTTCTCGACGACGTTCCAGCCACAGGTAAAGCAGTTGACACTCACAGTGATTAGCTATCATAGTTAGCTACTGTTAGCTGACTGATATAACCTAGCCACGTTAGCTAGCTGCTTGAAAGTGCTAGCAGCTAACTAAATTAGCTAGATATAAGCGACAACACATGCATTTAGCTGTTAAAGTTATCTATTTAAGTTAGATACCTAGACATTTAGACGTACGGCTATCTTATCAAGCTTATTTAGCTAGGTAGCCTGGTGGACCAGGCTATAATGCTAACAATGAGGTACAATTTAGCATTAGCTAGCTGTCACCAGCTGGTCCACCGCACCAGACGGTTATCTAGTTAGCCACCAACTTCAGCACTTCGTAGTGCTAGCTAGCCAACTAGCCAGTTAACGTAGTTACCAACTACCGTAGTGAGTCTAGTAACGACGAAGTTAAATTGACCAGCTAGCTAACGTTAACTAGTTTATTTTAAGCTACAGTATTTAAAAACCTTAATTGGTTATGCCATAGTATAATATCAATCAATTGCATAATCCAGCTATTGCGGTAACAGCATAGCTTGATTTGCACCTGCCTGTGAATGACAATACTGATGTCATAACCGACCACTCTGTCAATGGCATGAGAATGTAGAAAATGTTTAACATAGTATAAATGAATATCCCCAGACGTCAAAACAGCTCAGTTGGTTAACGTTATAGGGAAGCTATTGACTAGTAGTATGTAGATGCATAGCCTACAACTTGGCAGTTATCCACACCAGTACTGTTGTTTATCAGAACAATAGGCCTTCACAAGTCATTTATGTCTCATGAATTTCCAATGTCTCCATCTCTCTGGTCTGTCTCCTAGGTAACAAGTCAACTCATTGGGCAACTCATCAATGCCCTTCATTCCCTGAAGAATTCAGCCAGCTCCACGGCAACAGCTTCTGTCCAGGGTCTGCAAAAAGATGTCACACCAGAGCAGGACCCTCTGCTCACAGAGGTAAACTAAGGGGACTTGGCTGACTTCCAGACCTGCCGACATGCACGCATTTTGCGTACCAACTACGCAATTCTCTGTCCATGTACGAGATCCGAGTTAAAAGTACGCAGAAATGAAACAGGCCTGTTTTTTAAAATATACATATATTTTTACATTTTAATAAAAAATGTTTCCCCTGATTAAATCTAGCATCCCGTTTCTCGAGCTGCAACACACAGACATGTACGGAGTTTGTGTCAATGGACAAGGAGATTTAATACATCATTATTCGACGTAGCTACCCCGTGTCTGTCCCTCCTCCTGTTTGTTGTGATGCTGAGTTTGCCGACTGTCAGCTGTACATTAACACACGGACAAATCCCATTTCGACTCCATGTGTTGTGGAAAGGTAAACACTAATTGTTTCAAGCTAACGTTAGCGAACATAAGATGGACATTCAGTGGGCTCTAAAGTGCCAGCAGTTCACTCTCATTTGCTAGTGAAAGAAATTAAATGCAAATACATTTGTGCGAGTTTGATATACATTTAATTCTGCGTTCCATTAGTTGTATTTTCCACATAACATTACGAGGATCACGTAACCTGATAGACTGTAAATGTAATTATGATCCACGTCACAAGAAAACATGACAAAAGTATAATAAAAATAAATATAAACATCTTGTCATTAAAATGCCTTTGCACTAGATTTCAGATTTTATCCATTTTGAAAATCTGAAATGATCTATGCACGGCAAAGAAATACAATAGGCACCTTTTACATAGGCGGCAACAGCAAACTCTTCTAGCGAACAACGTTCAGATTCCCTTTGCGGTAGCCTACTTACACTTTGTGTAGCCAGTTTGCGGGCTGTGTCGATGCGATATATATATATTTTTTCAAAATGGTTTTGCTTTGTGTTGATTCGGATCTGTGTCTAAAAAGCCAATACTTGTGAGCTGGCCCTAGTGATTGGCCCTGTTTGAGAGGTTTGTCTAAGCACATGTGCTCATGAAAAACAAGTAAGCATAGGTCCCATGCAATAACAAAATGAGCAGCTAATTTAGCAAGTCCTTGTTATTGCAGCCAGTCAGAGGAACTGTTTGCCACAGATAAGTCTACCCAGATGACCTGCTGTGTAAGGTTAAATCTGCTAGCTACCAGGCAAATCTGTTGAGGAAATGATTTCCTGAACATTTTGAAGGTCTCCAGAAGATTTGTTCTCACCCACTGTTTCCTATCATAGCTTTTTCGTTTGTATTATGGATAACATGTTTATTTGATACTGATGCTCTGCTTCAAACATTTGTTATCATATCAGTGACATTTTTTTTTATCGTGGATAAGACGTTTGTACATTTTGTACCTAACCAAATAACTTTAAAACATTTTTTTCATTGTTATTTAACTAGACACGTCAGTTAAGAACAAGACAGTTAACAGTGGGTTAACTGCCTTTTTTTGGGGCGGAATTACAGATTTGTACCTTTTCAGCTCGGGGATTCGATCTAGAAACCTTTCGGTTACTGGCTTAACGCTATAACCACTAGGCTACCTGCTGCCCCATTATTATTTATTTAATAAAATTTTGAAAACTCCAAGAATAATGGCCCTTTCTGTGCTTCTAATTAGATCTTGTTAGTGACTTTTACCATATGTGTATTCCAACCTTTTATAGACTAGATTTGGTGCATTTCTATAATTGCAATGACTCACAAACAGTGCGCGCATGTGCGTGCAGTGGCGAAAGGGATCCCCAATTCGGCGTGTGCTGCGCGCGAGTTGAATCTCCAATTTGCCACGTGCGTCTGGTACTCTAAAAAGTTAAACAGGGTTGGCAGGTCTGCAATATTTTATTTTCCAATTAAAATTAGGTTAGGATTAAGGTTAGGGGTTTGGTTAAGCTTAAGGTAAGGGTCAGTCATAGATTTTGGCTAGTCAGGCTATCAATAGGATGCTGGTTAGAAAAGTCCCCTTAGTCTTGCCCATAAAATTAGCCTACTTCGTGGCAATCGTAGGTGGTTAACAGTTATAAGGGATTCCTCTTGTTATACCCTCTGCCTATTTCTGGCGAAACAATGTTGCAGTTCTCCCTCTGACTGGAGAAGCCTCTCAATTTACACAAGCTGTGTCAACCTTCGTGCTGTAGCTTGCATGAAAGCAGCTTAACTAACCCAAACCCCATACACTATCCTCAGGAGCCCCAGTTTGACTTTGGACTGACTAACGTGTAACATGCATAAAAGGTTTGTTTTTTTACTCCTGGGGTGTAATCATTAGTCTAAAACCAGTTTCTATGGGACAAATTCATGTAGGTCCCTCCCCATTTTGTTCCTTTTGCTTCCTTTAAAAAAAAAAAATTGTTTTGCAACAGAATGGGTATTGAATACGCCCATGGTGTGTGTACAGTGCCACCAGATCTTACAGGCTCGACGTAGTTCCGCAAGCGAACACGTGTTTATGTTGAGGTTAAAGATATGTGTGACTTTCACTAAACGTATCAATATCATGATACATTGCCACTGAGGATAAGTTACAGCCTCATTGCAGATATGTCACCCACAGCACTCCAATGTGCTGGTTTTATTTTTCCTCATCAATTGGCTAGAGATCATCATGGCCACTGGAGTCAAACATATTTGCAGATGTTTTGGCTCGTACAAGAGAACTTTAATTATCTGTTGTAACTCGGCCTGAGAAAAGTCCCTTACAATTGCATCAGCACATCATTTCAAAGCCTGGCTTGCATAGGTGGCGACACTCCTACATCACTGCTAGACAACGACCTTGTATATTAATAGCATGGAACAACATATACGTAACTAACTCTCAAACTCGAGGCGGCGTTCTGCCCTCTCCCTACAGTCTTCAGCCAGTTTTTAGCTTCGCCCACAACTAGCTCACGTGATCTACAATCCCGTCTCTTTGTTAAAACGTTTAGAAACGTCAGTCATCACTTGCGATGTGGCTTTTTAAAGCATATGGCCCTAATCTTTCATCAGGGAGAAAAGAATCCTTCAAATAAAAAATATACCCTTACTGTAGCAGTTTTGCACAGATCCATACAGCTATGGGTGCCTCCACCTGACAACTACATTTCTGCTACACTGCCCGTGTTATGCTTACACACAGGTGTTCGGAGCATGCTAGATGACTAATTAGCACAGGTCTTCTTGTCTGTTTTCAATAAACAAGCGCTGTAACATGGAGATTATGGCAGTGTCGGAACACTAACCCTATCAAGTTGTGTATCAATTTAAATCTTTGATTTTTGAAAATGATTTCTCGCTGATATATGCTTCCAAAACTGTTCCGTAAGCGACACGTGTTAATGTTCAAATTGAGCATTGGGGCTCTTAACAAAACTCCGCTGTACAGAAGATGCCTTTGTCCAATGACTCTTATGTGTCATGATCAAGGGCTTATACATAACATAGTACTCAATGCTGGGGACCTATCTTGTGTTTCACTTGGATGAGTGCCAGCATATGTGCTATTTCAGCCTCTTAGGACATTGGTCAAGTAGCCCCATTTCAGTTCAGGGTTCAACTTAGCCTTGATCTCATGCCTTTATTCTATTGCCATCTTTTTACTATATTCTGTCATACTGTACTGGGTTGCCATCAGATCAAATGATCTACCAAATGGTGCTACCTTTGACCTCTCCCTTTAAATTCCAATTACTATTAAATGAGGGAACAGTAAGCTAGGGTACGGGTTGCAAAAGGCAACCCCTGTGGTCGTGAGTTGGCTATGCACACACCACTAACAGATCAGAGACCAGGCTAGCTAACGCTACGTCATTATTACAGTTGTGTCCTTCACACTGACTTCCTGTCCCCACAGCCCGCTGTGAACCTAAGGGACCTGGGTCTGTCAGACCTGAGGGTGGGTCAGTTGGATGAGCTGCTGAACAGGTTACTGCCCTCACTGGGCTCGGAGGACGGCCCAGCCACCTCAAGATGGAGGACGTCCCATGTCTCCGCTGAATCTTTCTTCCACAACAAACATGGTGAGGAGGTTTATGTGGTTGGGTGTACACTGAGTATACAAAAGATTAAGAACACCTGCTCTTTCCATTACAACTGACCAGGTGAAAGCTATGATCCCTTATTGATGTCACTTGTTAAATCCAATCAGTGAAGGATTGTTAAGCCCTGATACAATTGAGACATGGATTGTGTGTGTGCGCCATTCAGAGGGTGAATGGGCAAGACAAAAATGTAAGTGCCTTTGAACGTGGTGTGGTGGTAGGTGCCAGGCACAGCGGTTTGTGTCAATGACTGCAACACTGCTGTGTTTTCACTCTCAACTGTTTCCTGTGTGTATTAGGAATGTTGGTATATTTGCAGTAAAATTATAACAAGCAGTCATTAGCACTTGTGTATTTGTGGTAGTCTTATGTTGACCTTTTGTATTCATTTCCATAGGGTTGTCAAACACAAAGTTGGGTGTTTTTGGATCGCCAATGTTCCACAGACCAAACCAGAGTCCTCTACAAGTCGTCTGTTCAGCGCTCCAATACTGGCCTGGTAAGGAACCATAACTGTGGTCCTCATCTGTGGAATGTACCTAGCAACCCTCATGGGAGTTTTCAAATCAAACAATACAGTTGACTTAGTTTTTACCAATCTATCAATACTGAATAAAAATGTATATGCAACATGCACACATTTCAAAGATTTTACAGAGTTACAGTTCATAGGAGGAAATCGGGCAATTTAAATAAATAAATTGGGCCCTGATCTATGGATTTTACATGACTGGACAAGGGGTGCAGCCATGGGTGGGCCTGGTAGCGCGTAGGCCTGAGAATTAGTTTTCCCCCACAAAAAGGCTTTTATTACAGATAGAAATACTCCTCAGTTTCACCGCAGGGGAAGAAGCTGTTGAGGTCCTGGGCTGGTGTCGTTACACATGGTCTGATGCTGGTTGAACGTGCTGCCAAATTCTTTAAAATGACATTGGAGGCAGCTTATGGTAGAGAAAGGAACATTAAATTATCTGGCAATAGTTGTTGGACATTCCTGCAGTCAGCATGCCAATTGTACGTTCCCGCAAACTTGAGACATCTGGCCTTGTGTTGTGACAAAACTACACATTTTAGTGGTCTTTTATTTCATGCTGTTTAATCAGCTTCTTGATATGCCACACTTGACAGGTGGCTGGATTCTTGGCAAAGGAGAAAGGCTAACTAACAGGGATGTAAATAAATTTGTGCACAACATTTGAGAGAAATAAGCTTTTTGTGCTTATGGAACATTTCGGGGATATTTTATTTCAGTTCATGTCCAACACTTTATAAGTTTACAACACTTTACAAGTTGCGTTTATATTTCTGTTCGGTATACATCATTTTTATTTGAATGGTAAATCTCTTGATAAACTGTAAATTAAGACGGCATAGGCCTTCTTACAGGTGAATGCATATTCAATAGTGTGTCTGCATGCATTGTTTTGGCTGATCAGTGGAGTCTATGGTGCAACAGACGACAATCTGTTTCCCTTCCATTTGGGACTTCTATTAGCCTACTGATCAACATTTCTGTAGAAGCATCACTCCAGCATGTCACGCCTGTAATCCGACTATAAACTGTCAATTTACGGATACGATTGCTGCTGTTCAGATTCGAGGTCGACCGATTAATCGGAATGGATGATTTTAATTAGGGCCGATTTCAAGTTTTCATAACAATTGAAAATCTGTATTTTTGGACACCGATTTGCAGACTTTTTTATTTGTTTTAAATCAAATCAAATATTTTAACACCTTTATTTAACTAGGCAAGTCAGTTAAGAACACATTCTTATTTTCAATGACGGCCTAGGAACGGTGGGTTAACTGCCTTGTTCAGGGACAGAACGACCTTGTCAGCTCGGGGATTCGTTTTTGCAACCTTCCGGTTACTAGTCGAACTCTCTAACCACCTGCCTTACATTGCACTCCACAAGGAGCCTGCGTGGCAGGCTGACTACCTGTTACGCGAGGGTAGCAAGAAGCCAAGGTAAGTTGCTAGCTAGCATTAAACTTATCTTATAAAAAACAATCAATCTTAACATAATCACTAGTTAACTACACATGGTTGATGATATTACTAGTTTATCTAACGTGTCCTGCGTTGCATATAATCGATGCGGTGCCTGTTAATTTCTCATTGAATCACAGCCTACTTAGACAAACGGGTGCTGATTTAACAAGCGCATTTGCGAAAAAAGCACTGTCGTTGCACCAATGTACCCAACCATAAACATCAATGCCTTTCTTTAAAATCAATACACAAGTATATATTTTTATACCTGCATATTTAGTTAATATTGCCTGCTAACATTAATTTCTTATAACAAGGAAAATTGTGTCACTTCTCTTGCGTTCCGTGCAAGCAGTCAGGGTATATGCAGCAGTTTGGGCCGCCTGGCTCGTTGCAAGCGGTGTGAAGTCCATTTATTCCTAACAAAGGCCGTAATTAATTTGCCAGAATTGTACATAATTATGACATAACATTGAAGGTTGTACAATGTAACAGCAATATTTAGACTTAGGCATGCCATCCATTAGATAAAATACGGAACGGTTCCGTATTTCACTGAAAGAATAAGCGTTTTGTTTTCGAAATGATAGTTTCCGGATTAGACCATATTAATGAACAAAGGCTCGTATTTCTGTGTGTTATTATGTTATAATTAAGTCTATGATTTGATAGAGCAGTCTGACTGAGCGATTTGTAGGCACCAGCAGGCTCGTAAGCATTCATTCAAACAGCACTTTCGTGCGTTTGCCAGCAGCTGCTGTTTGACTTCAAGCCTATCAACTCCTGAGATTAAGCTGGTGTAACCGATATGAAATGGCTAGCTAGTTAGCGGGGTGCGCTCTAATAGCGTTTCAAACGTCACTCGCTCTGAGACTTGGAGTAGTTGTTCCCCTTGCTCTGCATGGGTAATGCTGCTTCGAGGGTGGCTGTTGTCGATGTGTTCCTGGTTCGAGCCCAGGTAGGAGCGAGGAGAGGGACGGAAGCTATACTGTTACACTGGCAATACTAAAGTGCCTATAAGAACATCCAATAGTCAAAGGTATATGAAATACAAATCGTATAGAGAGAAATAGTCCTATAATTCCTATAATAACTCCAACCTTAAACTTCTTACCTGGGAATATTGAAGACTCGAGTTAAAAGGAACCACCAGCTTTCATATGTTCTCATGTTCTGAGCAAGGAACTTAAGCGTTAGCTTTCTTACATGGCACATATTGCACTTTTACTTTCTTCTCCAACACTTTGTTTTTGCATTATTTAAACCAAATTGAACCAAATCAAATTTCATTATTTATTTGAGGCTAAATTGATTTTATTGATGTATTATATCAGTTAAAATAAGTGTTAATTCAGTATTTTTGTAATTGTCATTATTACAAATAAATAAATAATTGGCCGATTTTAATCTGTATCGGCTGTTTCTGGTCCTCCAATAATCGGTATCGGCGTTGAAAAATCATAATCGGTCAACCTCTAGTTCAGATCAGCACACCAGCAAATAGCTAATGTTACACCGGAAGTCAGATGGCTTGTTGCCATCTGATATCTTAGCACCATGTTCATCCAGCTAGCTAGCTAGCATAGTTGCTAATATAGCTAGGTAGCTAAAACCATAGATGAAAGGGTTATTTATTGTAATTTTTGCTAACAGGTCACACAGCTATCTGCTTAGCTAGCTTATTGCAAGCATTATTAGTGAATGAAACTAAACTACACTGCTCAAAAAAATAAAGGGAACACTTAAACAACACAATGTAACTCCAAGTCAATCACACTTCTGTGAAATCAAACTGTCCACTTAGGAAGCAACACTCATTGACAATAAATTGCACATGCTGTTGTGCAAATGGAATAGACAAAAGGTGGAAATTATAGGCAATTAGCAAGACACCCTCAATAAAGGAGTGATTCTGCAGGTGGTGACCACAGACCACTTCTCAGTTCCTATGCTTCCTGGCTGATGTTTTGGTCACTTTTGAATGCTGGCGGAGCTCTCACTCTAGTGGTAGCATGAGACGGAGTCTACAACCCACACAAGTGGCTCAGGTAGTGCAGCTCATCCAGGATGGCACATCAATGCGAGCTGTGGCAAGAAGGTTTGCTGTGTCTGTCAGCGTAGTGTCCAGAGCATTGAGGCGCTACCAGGAGACAGGCCAGTACATCAGGAGACGTGGAGGAGGCCGTAGGAGGGCAACAACCCAGCAGCAGGGCCGCTACCTCCGCCTTTGTGCAAGGAGTAGCACTGCCAGAGCCCTGCAAAATGACATCCAGCAGGCCACAAATGTGCATGTGTCTGCTCAAACGGTCAGAAACAGACTCCATGAGGGTGGTATGAGGGCCCGACGTCCACAGGTGGGGGTTGTGCTTACAGCCCAACACCGTGCAGGACGTTTGGCATTTGCCAGAGAACACCAATATTGGCAAATTCGCCACTGGCGCCCTGTGCTCTTCACAGATGAAAGCAGGTTCACACTGAGCACATGAGCACATGTGACAGACGTGACAGAGTCTGAAGACGCCGTGGAGAACGTTCTGCTGCCTGCAACATCCTCCAGCATGACCGGTTTGGCGGTGGGTCAGTCATGGTGTGGGGTGGCATTTCTTTGTGGGGCCGCACAGCCCTCCATGTGCTCGCCAGAGGTAGCCTGACTGCCATTAGGTACCGAGATGAGATCCTCAGAGCCCTTGTGAGACCATATGCTGACACATGCACATTTGTGGCCTGCTGGAGGTCATTTTGCAGGGCTCTGGCAGTGCTACTCCTTGCACAAAGGCGGAGGTAGCGGTCCTGCTGCTGGGTTGTTGCCCTCCTACGGCCTCCTCCACGTCTCCTGATGTACTGGCCTGTCTCCTGGTAGCGCCTCCATGCTCTGGACACTACGCTGACAGACACAGCAAACCTTTTTGCCACAGCTCGCATTGATGTGCCATCCTGGATGAACTGCACTACCTGAGCCACTTGTGTGGGTTGTAGACTCCGTCTTATGCTACCACTAGAGTGAGGGCACCGCCAGCATTCAAAAGTGACCAAAACATCAGCCAGGAAACATAGGAACTGAGAAGTGGTCTGTGGTCACCACCTGCAGAATCACTCCTTTATTGAGGGTGTCTTGCTAATTGCCTATAATTTCCACCTTTTGTCTATTCCATTTGCACAACAGCATGTGCAATTTATTGTCAATCAGTGTTGCTTCCTAAGTGGACAGTTTGATTTCACAGAAGTGTGATTGACTTGGAGTTAAATTGTGTTGTTTTAAGTGTTCCCTTTATTTTTTTGAGCAGTGAAGTATTTGCAACAAGTTAAAATTTGGTCACGGTATCAATTCGTATCTTTCTCAATACTGTACCTTTCTGTTGTAGAATGAGCTAGCTTGCTGCTGATTTTCCCAGCTAGACATTCCTCCACATTGTACAGTGGCGGCTGGCATAGCAGCAGTTTTCCTATGTGGAGGTCGTTGTCTAGTGCCTGCTCCAGTAGTATGCAATGGGAGTCTAGGCTGCATCACTTTAACACTTAATTAATGTGACATATGGCATGTAGTAGTGTTAACTGTTTTTTACATTTTTATTTTAAGGGGTGGATCAGCTTTATTAGTATTTGGTAGCATTGCCTTTAAATTGTTTAACTTGGGTCAAATGTTTCGGGTAGCCTTCCACAAGCTTCCCACAATAAGTTGGGTGAATTTCGGCCCATTCCTCCTAACCGAGCTGGTGTAACTGAGTCAGGCTTGTAGGCCTCCTTGCTCACACACACTTTTTCAGTTCTGCCCACAAATGTTCTATAGGATTGAGGACAGGGCTTTGTGATGGCCACTCCAATACCTTGACTTTGTTGTCCTTAAGGCATTTTGCCACAACTTTGGAAGTATGATTGGGGGTCATTGTCCATTTGGAAGACCCAATCTTGTCCCCATGTGCAGTTGCAAACCGTAGTCTGGATTTTTTATGGTGGTTTTTGAGCAGTGGCTTCTTCCTTGCTGAGTGGTCTTTCAGGTTATGTCGATATAGGACTTGTTTTACTGTGGATATAGTTACTTTATACCCGTATCCTCCAGCATCTTCACAAGGTCCTTTGCTGTTGTTCTGGGATTGACTTGCACTTTTTGCACCAAAGTACGTTCATCTCTAGGAGACAGAACGCTCATCTCTAGGAGACAGAACGCATCTCCTTCCTGAGCGGTATGACGGCTGCGTGGTCCCATGGTGTTTATACTTGCGTACTATTGTTTGTACAGATGAACGTGGTACCTTCAGGGGTTTGGAAATTGCGTCCAATGATGAACCAGACTTGTGGTATACAATTTTTTTCCTGGGGTCTTGGCTGATTTCTTTTGATTTTCCCATGATGTCAAGCAAAGAGGCACTGAGTTTGAAGGTAGGCCTTGAAATGCATCCACAGGTACACCTCCATATGACTCAAATTATGTCAAATAAGATGCTTCTAAAGCCATGACATCATTTTCTGAAATTTTCCAAGCTGTTTAAAGGCACAGTCAACTTTGCATGTAAACTTCTGACCCACTGGAATTGTGATACAGGGAAGTTAAATAATCACTGTAAAGAATTGTTGGAAAAAATGACTTGTCTTGCACAACGTAGATGTCCTAACAGACTTGCCAAACTATTGTTTGTTAACAAGAAGTTTGTGGAGTGGTTAAAAAACTAGTTTTAATGACTCCAACCTAAGTGTATGTAAACTTCCAACTGCAACTGTAGATACATACATACACACAGTGACTTACAAAAGTATTCACCCCCTTGGTATTTAAACCTGGAATAAAAATATATTTTTTGGGGGGGTTTATCATTTTATTTACACAATATGCCTACCACTTTGAAGATGCAAAATACTTTTTATTGTGAAACAAACTAAAAAACTGAACATGAGCGTGCATAACTATTCACCACCCCAAAGTCAATACTTTGTAGAGCCACCATTTGCAGCAATTGCAGCTGCACGTTTCTTGGGGTATGTCTCTAGAAGCTTGGCACATCTAGCCACTGATTTTTGCCCATTCTTCAAGGCAAACTGCTCCACCTACAAGTTTGATGGGTTCCTCTGGTGTACAGAAATCTTTGTCATACCACAGATTCTCAATTGGATTGAGGTCTGGGCTTTGACTAGGCATTTCCAATACCTTTAAATGTTTCCCCTTAAACCACTCGAGTGTTGCTTTAGCAGTATGCCTAGGGTCATTGTCCTGCTGGAAGGAGAACCTCCATCCCAGTCTCAAATCTCTGGAAAACTGAAACAGGTTTCTCTCAAGAAATTCCCCATATTTAGCGCCATCCATCATTCCTTCAATTCTGACCAGTTTCCCAGTCCCTGCAGATGAAAAACATCCCCACAGCATGATGCTGCCACCACCATGCTTCACTGTGGGGATGTTGTTTTCGGGGTGATGAGACGTATTGGGTTTGCGCCAGACATAGCGTTTTCCTTGATAGCCAAAAAGCTCAACTTTAGTCTACCTTCCATGTGTTTGGGGAGTCTCCCACATGCCTATTGGTGAACACTAAACGTGTTTGCTTATTTCTTTCTTTAAGCAATTACTTTTTTCTGGACACTTTTCCATTAAAGCCCAGCTCTGTGGAGTGTACGACTTAAAGTGGTCCTATGGACAGATACTCCAATCTCCGCTGTGGCGCTTTGCAGCTCGTTCAGAGTTATCTTTTGTCTCCTCTCTAATGCCCTCCTTACCTGGTCCGTGAGTTTTGGTGGGCGGCCCTCTCTTGGCAGGTTTGTTGTGGTGCCATATTCTTTCCATTTTTTAAATAATGGATTTAATGGTGCTCCGTGGGATGTAAAAAGTTTCGGATATTTTTTTTATAACCCAACCTGAACTGTACTTCTCCACAACTTTGTCCCTGACCTGTTTAGAGAGCTCCTTGTTCTTCATGGTGCCAGTTGCTTGGTGGTGCTCCTTGCTTAGGAGTATTGCAGACTCTGGGGCCTTTCAGAACAGGTGTGTGTGTGTGTGTGTGTGTGTGTGTGTGTGTGTGTGTGTGTGTGTGTGTGTGTGTGTGTGTGTGTGTGTGTGTGTGTATAGATATATATATATATATATATATACACTGCTCAAAAAAATAAAGGAAACACTTAAACAACACAATGTAACTCCAAGTCAATCACACTTCTGTGAAATCAAACTGTCCACTTAGGAAGCAACACTGATTGACAATAAATTTCACATGCTGTTGTGCAAATGGAATAGACAAAAGGTGGAAATTATAGGCAATTAGCAAGACACCCCCCAAAACAGGAGTGATTCTGCAGGTGGTGACCACAGACCACTTCTCAGTTCCTATGCTTCCTGGCTGATGTTTTGGCCACTTTTGAATGCTGGCGGTGCTCTCACTCTAGTGGTAGCATGAGACGGAGTCTACAACCCACACAAGTGGCTCAGGTAGTGCAGTTCATCCAGGATGGCACATCAATGCGAACTGTGGCAAAAAGGTTTGCTGTGTCTGTCAGCGTAGTGTCCAGAGCATGGAGGCGCTACCAGGAGACAGGCCAGTACATCAGGAGACGTGGAGGAGGCCGTAGGAGGGCAACAACCCAGCAGCAGGACCGCTACCTCCGCCTTTGTGCAAGGAGGTGCACTGCCAGCGCCCTGCAAAATGACCTCCAGCAGGCCACAAATGTGCATGTGTCTGCTCAAACGGTCAGAAACAGACTCCATGAGGGTGGTATGAGGGCCCGACGTCCACAGGTAGCACTTAGGCTTCTACCTTCAGTTTATACATATTATACACATTTGACAGACAATTTTTTTTTACAATAGTTATTTTGTTTGTTTTTAGTCCTTTATTTCTGATGTCCATCTAGTTTGATTTCTATTTGTAACTGCTATTTCACAGAACCTATATATGTTTTACAGACCCTGTATGTTTTACATTGGTTATCTTGTTGATATTAGTGTTAAAACTGTTCATTATTGTTCACAAAACAATGTCCATACAGGCTAAAACACTTGTAACGCATGCAAGAAGATACAGGTAGCTTCCAGTTTGTAGTTTAACTTTCCTTGCTAGCTTTCAGCTGAAGCAAACATCAACTGACTATCCTAGTACTTTGTCTGTGATAATCTGCAAACCATAATGCAAAATATGCTGATTTGCAAGCTGATTTCATTGCTACTAAAATGTTATTAATTTGCCGTCTCAATCACGTCATTCCCAAAGATGATCTATTGCCTCAGCAAACGGCTCAGACAGGCTGCCCCGCTCTTTGCCTCGTGCATGTCATTACTGGTTAAAGAGGGCACACACTGTTCTAAAGTAACCTACTTCAATGCAAATGTTGTTGATCAGTACAATAAGTCCCCAATGGAAGTGAAACCGAATGTTTGTCATCTGTAGCCCCATGAAATCATCCAAAACAAGCTCAGTAACTCAATGCATGCACACACATGCATTCACCTGCATTGGTTTAAGTGCCATTCTGTGACTTTGGCATGTTTGTATATATATATATATATGTGTGTGGTGTGTGTATATATGTGTGTGTGTGTGTATTGGTGTCCAAATCAAAGTCAAGATTCTGGTATCTTGACAACCCTAATGAGTAGTGCTTTGCATAATCATGTCATGCCAAGCTGCCTTTTTTTTTTTTTTTTTCAGCACCATCCTCAGACAATCACTTTCATTTTTGGATAAGGTTTACTCTTACTTTGTTACATGATTGCGCAAAACACAGGGCTCTTCACTATGAGATGTTCTGGGACAAACCACATTCCAAGATCCTGACATATCTCGCATTGTGTTTGTTTTGCAATGCTGGGTGTCTTGGGTGGGAGTAGTTTCCACATTTTATAGCATTCCATTGGTCCTGAAGTGAAATCTCCACCCACCTGGGGCACTGGGTGATGCGCAAACAAATTTGCGCCAGACATAGCGTTTTCCTTGATAGCCAAAAAGCTCAAAACAAATATTTTCCCCCCTGTGACACAACATAGTGAAATTTAATTTTGTATTTGGTCTCTCTCTCTCAGTAAGGGTCCAGAACCGAGGCTTCAAGACTCTGAGGAAGAGCAGACGTGTGCAGTCTGGTTACGCGGGGCCGGCGGAACCAGAGGGATACACGACAACCTTCATGAAGGTCAGCCAGTTTTACACCACATCAGTCACACATCTACTCTCCACATGCCCTCTTCGACAGAGTTTGGCATGAACCCACTGTATCTGTTCGGTTGTCTTCAATTTTACCGAACACACTAAATATTTGTTTCCCTGCAAAGTGAAGATGGACTTTACTGGGATATGTTATAACATTGTAACACCGTTTTATAGTTAGTTTCATAGGCAAAACCCACTATCTCTGTGGCAGTTGTCCTTGTTCTTTATGGTGTAGTGGACATTTCTTCACTCTATTTTTATTTTATTTTTTAACTGTGCTCCCTCATGTGGAAAGACCTGTTTTTATGTCTTGTGACCATTAATCCCATTGTTTCATATTCAACCACTCCCCCCCCCCCCCCCTTTTTTTTTCTCTCTTATACTAACCTGCTGACACGCATCGCTTTCCCACTCTCTCACAACACACACACACACACACACACTGTCACAGGGTCTCCTCCTGAGACCAGACAGGGCTCCGGAGGCAGAGAGTCTTGACCAAGTGGTAAAGCTGAAGAACCTGCCAGGTGACCAACAAGATGCTTTCAAGTCTGGCTTCACAGAGGGCTTCATGAAGTCCCAGGCCTTCACTCAGAGGACACAAGGCACGTCGCACAACTCTTCATACATCACATAAATACATTTCATTCTTAGTCGCTCAGCATTATGCCCTTCCTAGAGTGACTAGTTTTCTTTTTTAAAGGGGCAAAGTTTAAACAATAACAAAGCAGACACCCCGCCACTGTTTTTGGTAAACAGCTGAGAGATGGGGCTGGAGACATGTAACCACTCAAATTCATAGACTATAGATGCAAGGACTGACCATCCATGACATCAACATTATAGTTTTGACAATGTTTTGAGGCTATACAGGATTTTTTACAATTATTGTTTGTAAACAATGGAATAAAACAATCTTATATTTTGGGTTTTGATGGCGTACGACAGTTGAACTAAGCTCATGAGGCATTTATAAGTTATATTCTTCAAGAATTAATAGGTAAATATGATTATTTTAAAAGTAAAACATGTGATGTAGATTGACACTTTTTAAAAGAAATGTTAGTCATCATTGAGAAATATTTTAAAGTGAAGACAGCTAATTTTAACCATACATTAGCTCCTAGCAGATTTGTCCATGCTTTATGTCAATCATGACTGCCAGTTACAGTGAAGCACTAACCTCATGGTCACTACTAGCATTTCCACCAAGTGTTCACAAGGTGGCACTGCGGAGTTGAACTAAATCACTTAGAAATATATAAATGTGATACTTCCATCTTCCATTGACAGACTCACTAAGGAGGACCAGGCTGATTCTATTGGTCCTCCTCCTCGTGGGAATCTACGGCCTGTCAAGAACCCCGTTTCTCTCGGGTAAAGGCTCCTTTTCTGATGCTGGTTTGTTTTTAATTCAATTCCTACGCTTACATGAATCACCCTATTGTGATTTTTGTGTTGTGCTTCTTCATCAAGAGCAATAGTTGTAAGTGCTGCTGTATACCTCATCATGCTGAAAAATATATTTTAAATTATCAGTCAGATGTCTGGAATTAGCTGGACTATTTAGCAGAAATGTAACCTTTGGTCATTAAACAATGAATGATTGAAAAGTAAATAGTTATTTCAATACATTTGTGTGGAAGATGAAAGTGGTATGAACAAAAACAATAGTTCATTGCAAATTATAGTCTAGCATAGTTTCCTTGATGAATAGAGAGTCACAGGTGGTGTCATTGGTCTGACTGAGTTGCTGTGGGTCTGTGCTGTACAGTGAGGTTCCGCACCACATCAGGCCTGGACTCGCAAGTGGACCCAGTCCAGGTGAAGAGTGTGACGTTTGAGCACGTCAAGGGGGCGGAGGAGGCCAAGAACGAACTGCAGGACGTGGTCGAGTTCCTCAGGAACCCCCAGAAGTTCACTGTGCTGGGAGGGAAGCTGCCTAAAGGTAGTCTGTTGGTCTGTCTTTCTGTAAATGTTTAGAATACACTATGGCCTTGAGGTTAGTGTCTGCCGTAAGATTGTAATGTTGGGAGTTCGATCCCCGGCTGAAGCCAAGAACAAAACAAAGACGGCAGCTCTTACCAAAGACAATACAAATGGGACCTGGTGCGTCTCTGCTTGGCACTCAGCATTAAGGAGATCTGTTTTAGGGTAAGGCCTTGCGATAGACTAGCGTCCTGTCCAGTGGGTGTGCTTGTACATCAAGCTGCCTCACGCTACAGAAACAAGCTCCAGCGCCAGCTCACACAAGCTTCTTTCCTTCTACTTATTTCTTGCACCCCGATCTGTAGGGTCCTACCCTTTACCCATTGCTTCATTCCTTCAATGTATCCATGTTGCGCTCATTTGTGGCCTATCTCGTTCTGTCAGGCATCCTCCTGATCGGCCCCCCAGGCACAGGGAAGACACTCCTGGCTCGGGCTGTAGCCGGGGAGGCCGACGTCCCCTTCTTCTACGCCTCGGGATCTGAATTTGACGAAATGTTTGTTGGTGTTGGAGCTAGCCGCATCAGGAACCTCTTCAGTAAGTCCCAGAAAATATGTAAAGCTGTGTCAATACACTGACTGACCATCCTTCACCCTGTCAATCTTGATGATAGCTGATTGGTGAAAGGACTTGATAGGTTTCCACCACATGACTTTCACCTATCAAGTCCTTTCTGATCAGTGTCCACAAATGAGAAGAATTGAGCAAAGGAAGCTATCAAGACACCTCCTAAATCTCTTTCCCTCTGTTTGGTCTGCAGAAGAGGCAAAAGCCAATGCACCTTGTGTTATCTTCATTGATGAGCTTGACAGTGTGGGGGGAAAGCGGATTGAGTCTCCAATGCACCCCTACTCCAGACAGACCATCAACCAGCTACTGGCAGAGATGGATGGGTAAGAAAAATTCGGAATATATATATATGTTGCATCAGAGAATTTGCTAAATTAAGCTGGACTTAAGTTTCCCTGTTGCTAATCACAAGGCTTGCATTGTCGTTATTCAATGTGTTGATATTTTACAGGTTCAAACCAAATGAAGGGGTCATCGTTATTGGCGCTACAAACTTTGCAGAGGCTTTGGATAAGTATGTTTACAGTGTGTAGTAACTGGTGTTTCTATGGGCTTTTCACCAGCCAGTCGGCTTGGTCCCTTTGTCAGGATCTGGCTGACTGGCTGGCTGCCAAGTCTTAAAGGTTCAACGGGTCGCTTTTACACTGCTGATTTCAGCAGCTCAGAGATGCAAAATCACACATGAAATGTGGGTCACATGGGAATAAGGCTGGTGCTTAAAGGGATACTTCGGGATTTTGGCAATCAAGCCCTTTCTCTACTTCCCCAGTCAGATGAACTCATGGATAACATTTTTATGTCTGCATCCATTCTGAAGGAAGTTGGAGGTAGTTTTGCGAGCCAATGCTAACAGTTACTGTAGACTTCCGGTCATTGTGCTAACGCTAGTTAGCAATTGCGCTACAACTAGCTAGCAACTTCCTTCAAAGTGCACAGTGAGACATCAAAATGGTATCCACAATTTCATCAGACTCTGGGGAAGTAGATAAAGGGCTTCATTGGCAAAGTCCTGAATTATCTCTTTAAAGCTGCAATCAGCAGTTGAAACGATAACAAAGCGTTCTCCCCAGCAAGCTTATATTTTGGTTTCTGATGGGGTACAACAGTTGAACTAAGCGGCATAAGTTATATTCTTCAAAAATCAATGCATACATTCAATTAATGAGTCCGAAAATGGATGTAGCAACTGCTGTTTGCCCCTTTAACTGAAGCAAATTGCACAGTGGGAACTACACTTCCCATGTGCCCAGAGATCAGATGCTGCCTTTGGCCATGATCCTCCTCTGTGAAAGATATTCTTGGTGAGATTACTGGAAAAGTTGCCCTCAAAGTTCTCTCCTTGAGAGCTGTTCACAGGGCCGGAAAAAAGCGGTGTAAATGGAACAAACCCATTTTGAATGGAGTCGAAAATAGATTCAATCCGCATCGCTGAAGTTCAGTTCTAGAGCGTGATTTACATTTTAAAGACAATATTCCCGCTTTAGCAGAGACTGCATTCACGGATAAGGTTGCATATGTCGGCTCAATCGAAAATGTACTTAAAATGTATATCGTGGAATCTGCAACCCTTCAGCTTTACAGATTGAATAGATTTCTTAAGCTTGCCCCATTGACAGAGAAGCTTTTCATTTGATTGTAGAATGCGTTTGTCATTGACACACTTGAGATTGGAGCAATTGCTTTGTTCTAAATGTATGCAACCTGTCAGCAATGGAATCATTAACCCATTACTCCTGTTAGTGCGCTGATAAGACCGGGGAGGTTTGACATGCAGGTGACTGTCCCTCGGCCCGACGTGAAAGGACGCACGGAGATCCTCAACTGGTACCTTCAGAAGATCAAAGTGGATCCTAGTAGGTTTCAAATCAGTTGCTTAGACCAGCGGTTTTCAAACTTCTCCTCGGGGATCCCCAGATGTTTGACAATTTAGTTGTAGCCCTGAACTAGCTCACCTAGTGAAGGGTTTGATGATTAGTTGACAAGTTCAATCAGGTGTGCTAGCTGTGGAATAGTTAAAATATATGGAGTGGCTGGGGGTCCCGGAGGAGAGGTTTTAAAACCCCTGGCTTAGAGAGTATATCAACTGACTCGTGTATTTTAGCCATGGTAAACCTGGCAACCTCATTGAGAGGTTCCAATCACTTGGTGTCACGGCTGCCCCCCTGAATTCCTGCATGAAAGAGCCCACTGTTTTGGACTGACATTAGCCTCCTTTTGTCTCTGTTCATTCAGACGTGAACGCAGAAATCATTGCCAGGGGGACGGTGGGGTTCACTGGGGCGGAGCTGGAGAACCTGGTGAACCAGGCGGCCCTGAAAGCAGCGGTGGATGGCCTGGACCTGGTCACCATGAAGGAACTGGAGTTCTCCAAGGACAAGATCCTCATGGGTGGGTAGTCACACATGCACGTAGACACACACTCACAGAAATACAGATTCAGAAACACACACACCCTGCCATGTGAGAGCGCTTAACATTCTAATCTAGACAGTAAGAATGGCAGGTCAATGAACGTCAGGTCAGGATCCCCCTCGTTCTCTAGGACAGATATTTTCTGAGGGATAGGTGGGCTTTGCTTCAGTTTGTTCCATACTTTTATAGGACCTACAGTTTGATAACTGTAATGCTTGATGTTTAGGAGCAGTTTTATTTCTCTGGTTGGAATTCAGTTAAACATGCTGGAGTAAACCTGTGAGTGATGTTGAGTGTTTGACTTAATCAAAGGTGGACTCTTGAACTATTAATGATGAACAAAATTTCTTTCTCTGTATACTGAAGGCCCTGAGCGCAAGAGTGTGGAAATCGATAAGAAGAATAAGCAAATCACAGCCTACCATGAGTCAGGCCATGCCATTGTGGCATATTACACAAAAGATGCCATGCCCATTAACAAGGCCACCATCATGCCCCGTGGACCCACTCTCGGCCATGTGAGTAGGACTGGGCATTGTATTTTGATTGGCCAAAAGTGTTTGAAGCCCTGGTATGTCTACATGAAATGTTTGCACCTGCATTGACATGAATTCTCTGATCAGCAATGCCATTGACAAAATAACAACCAGCATGTAAGATCATTAGGAAAATGTTGATAATTTGTTAAATTTCATACGTGTTTCGAATTGCTAAGCCATATTTTTATATACAAGGATCTCAGAAGGTGCTTAGTTATACAGGAAAATACCTTGCAGAATAGGTGCATTGTCCCTCTACTGTTACTTGTTCACTTGGGTCTCCCCTTCCAGCATTGATTAACATCCGGCGCCATGAATGTTTCTATGGGCACAATCGCTGTTCATGACACATGCTTTTCACACCCCTCTTGTTGGTGGAGAGAATTTTACAGGTTTAAAGCCTGCAAAGTTATAAACAAGTTTATAAATAGCTTTCTACGGTATGCAGTGACTAACACGACAAGAGGAACTGATGATGCACTACCCAATTTCGAAATTGCACCTTGTGCATTCTACTATTACAACTGTCAAGAGTAAGTTTAAAGCTGGACTGAGTTCCCTTAAAAAATAAAACATTTGTGGTGGGGGGCACAGTTTGGGAACCACTGACTTAGCCCCCCCTCTTACCGCTGTTGCCCTGGACTTACTCAAAGAAGTTTGCTTCTGTTAAATATTTCAATGTTGGCAGCACAGTTTGTAGCTCCAGGGGGCTTCTGGGCCTGCCTTAAAACAATTCAGGAGGAACAGAGAAGTACTATTAAGCAATGGTTTACCTAAGATGGATGCTCTGACTCTTAAACTAATTTGTCCTCGTCTGTTCAGGTGTCCATGCTCCCAGAGAATGACCAATGGAGTGAGACACGTGCTCAGCTCCTGGCCCAGATGGACGTCAGCATGGGCGGCCGTGTGGCCGAGGAACTCATCTTCGGCGACGATTACATCACTACTGGTGAGGGAAAGCCTAGTTTGGTTAGGCTTTAATATATGCCATTTTAGTAGGTGCTTTGTTCCAAAGTGACTTACATTCATGCGAGCATACATTTTACGTACGGGTGGTCCCGGGAATCGAACCCACTATCCTGGCGTTGCAACCGCTATGCTCTACCAACTGAACTAGAGATAGTGCAGTTCTTAAATGTATTGCTAATTCTGCTATGAAAATACCTTTTGCATGATCGATATTTCTATGATTCAACCTTTTAAAAAAATGTGCTATCTCATCATTACTCTTGTATTGTGGTGGCTTTGTTTTCCAGGAGCATCAAGTGACTTCGATGGGGCAACTAAAATAGCCAAGATGATGGTGACCAGGTTCGGAATGAGTGACAAGGTAAGGGATTATACCTCATGTGCATAAAATGGTGGATTGACGACAGTTATTGAAGACACAAATCGTTCATAACTATTCTAGTAGTCTGCATATTAGATAATGCATTTAATATCGCGTCACAAGGCTTTTTCACCAATTCAGCCAAGGCCCATATCTGTACAACAAGAAGGTAGCATTTGCCTTTGTGCAGAAATGCCATTCTCAGGCTTTGCACATGATTGGAGGGATCTCAGCGATGTGGCTGGTGTGTATGTGCCCACACATTCCAGACTTTCGTCCTAATCCTTTCCTCAGCCCTGTGTTCCGACTCAAAACGGAGAGATTTAATCTACTACCCACCTCGTATCCACAGTCCATAGGTCTACTGAGGTTATGTGCAGCTCAAACAGCCCAATTCTTGGTTCAAATTTAATTTTGAAGCACATAAGGGGGATGTATTTCGTAAGCGGGACAGACTTGTTTTTTGTCGATAGCCTAAATCTTTGCGGGTCATTGATATCACTCTCCTCCAGCCGTCTAACTCTTTTGTTCCAATCATATACTTAACCTTCTCCGCCAACCATTAAATTAGGGATTTATTTACTGTGCCACAGACCTGGCAACCCATGCCGCCCTCCACTGTTTATCCACGGTTCATAACGGAGGAGCTGTTGCATAAGTGTTCGTTTTTACATTTACTTTTTAGTAATTTAGTGGACGCTCTTATCCAGAGCTACTTACAGTTAGTGCATTCATCTAAAGGCCGCTAAGTGAGACAACCACATGTCAAAGTAAGTCCATTTTCCCCCAATAAAGATCCTATCAGAAAAGACAAGTGCAAGAAAGTCAAGGATGTACGTTTATGATTATTATTATTTTTGCCCCTAACCTGAGACTAAACTCCATTGTTTCAGCTTGGTGTCATGACCTATGCTGACCTGACTAAACAGAGCCCTGAGACTCAGGCTGCCATCGAAAAGGAAGTGAGGGTCCTGCTCAAGGTAAGCTTCCCCAACCTCCCCCCACTGCTCATGTAAGACCACATTTTAAATCCTATTTAGTTAAGGATCGTATTTACCGACTAATAATAATCATTCCACATTCTGAAGAGTAGTTTTCAATATTCACTCTTTCTTTAGAAAATTGACATTTTATAGGCTGCTCAGATTTTCTGTCACATTCAATGATCATTCTCTATCTTATTCAGGACTCATATGAGCGAGCCAAAAACCTCTTGAAGACATACAGAGACGAGCACAAGACGCTGGCTGAGGCTCTGCTAACGTACGAAACGCTGGACGCCAAAGAGATCAAGCTGGTCCTAGAGGGCAAGTCCCTGGACCCTAGATGAGACAGTTAGACATCAGGGTTGGGTTTAATTCCATTTCAATTCTAGTTAATTCAGAAAGTAAACCTAATTCCACATTTTGTCCTCAATGAAACGCATTGACGAGAATTAGGATTTCTGTATACTTCTTGAATTAGCTGGAATTAAAATGGAATTGATCCAAACCTTGTTGGACAAATTATATGTATTATATGAAGATGTGTAATGGAATGGAGGCCTTTGTAGTATTTTCTCTTTCTCAATGTAAATGACACACTGAATTTGTGTTTTAGCCAACAATCACATTTTTATTTTATCCCTCTTGATTTTGACACCTCAAAGACATTGTTGGGCAGGCATTCCGATATGGCAGCTTGGTCAACAGAGACAAAAGCCTGTCGATAGATTATTTTTAACACCCCAAACTCAAAATGCCCCCCTTTTGTTGCCATTTATTTGAGAGATATTGTCTTCATGCCCCCCCCCCCCCCCCAACTTGCAGTCTGAGATTGTGAGTTGGCCCCCTTTAAAAGTGTAAGTTGTTTCAATCAAGAAAGTGCTGAATTAGTCCTCAGCAAGAGAGGCCAAACGGATGTAGTTTTCTCCCAGCTTCATCGCACAATGGTTTTTCTGTAGCAGTTTTGGGCATGGAAGCCTCATGCAATTTGATATGTTATCAAAGTTATGAGGGAAAATAAATGGTTGCTATTGGTCGCAGACAATGATGTAGTGGTGGGCAAACTGATCGCAGTGAGTAAAGTAAAGCTCCCTATACTTTCAATGCATTCTTCCGCAAAAGGTGGGTATATGCTTGGCCAAAATAAAAAGGTGCCTAAACTGCGTTCACCCTCCACTACACCACTAGTTGCAGATCTTCTCCTACTAGACCTATAGTCTTTTCTCTGAGCAGAATATTAGTGGTATTAAAAACCCATATGTTTTGTGGTAGGTGGTATCATTAAAGCGACAATCGGCAGTTGAAACGATAACAAAGAATCATTCCTGCCCCTGTTTTAGTAAAAAGCTGAGGTATGGGGCTGAAGTGTAACTGCTCCAATTCATAGAGCTATGGATGCCAGGACTGACCATCCCATTGTATCAACATTCTAGTTTAAACAATGTTATGAGCCTATAGTGTTTGTTTACATTTACTTTGGTTACAAACATTGGAGTTAAACCGGCTTATGTTTTGGGTTCTGATGGGGTATGACCTTGAACTAAGCTCACGAGGCATTTAGAAGCTAAATTCTTCCAGAATTAATGGGTACGTAAAATGAATTTAAAGTCCAAAAATCTGCAACTGCAGATTGTCCCTTTAAAAGAATGTAAATACAGAATGGCTGTAACAGTGTTCTGACCACTTTATGACGCCTCAGTGAATTGTGGAACTGCTATGGTTGACTCTCTGAATGTGAAGTAGTTCATCTGCATTCACTTTATGTAGTTTTCATTTATTTATGTAACCAAAGTGTGCCAGATTTGCCCTCGTCAGCTGTTTTAGGCCCACGTGCCCTCTTCTGAGCCCAATATGTAAAGGAAATATGAAGGGGGCTGTGTACATATATGTGTGTAAGGTAGATATACTTAATCTCTTTCTCGTCATTGGAAATGAATCTTGTGGATGTTGAATAAAAGTTATTCTAAAATCATGCTGTTCTTGACATTGACTTTTGGTCAGGATTCATTCAAAGCATTGTTGCAGCACTGCGCTGCTCAATGTGCCTCACAATTTCCTTAAGGTTTGCATTCATGGTCAACACTGGATTTCAGCTCAAGTGCAAATTAACTTTAAAGGTAGAGTTTGCGATGCACGAAGTAAACTGCAATATTGGACTTCCGTAAACAACTCGGTGCAAAGCACAAAGCAGAATTTCGGGTATTTTGTCCCGCAGTTATCATGTTGCAGTGGAGTGCACATATACTGTGAGTGTATTGTCTTTCTATTCTTTGACCTTTAACAACCTGATGTTGGATATACTGACCTGAGACTGCACTCTTTCTGTTAGCCAAATTACCCTCAATCACAGAAAACAGTCTTGGATGTCAACCATCATTTCCTGTCAATGTAGTCATCTTAGTATTGGTTCCCCTTGAGGGGGAAGCCTAGCTCTCCTTCCCCTCGTTAGATGCAATTGGTCTGATATTCTATAGACGATGAAACCGTTTTAGTCACTACATCCATTTTATCTGTGCAGTCTGTCTAGGTTTTGTAATAATGATAACTGAACAAAGATTTCAATAAAAAGTCTGGGGAACAAAAGAGAACATAAGCATCCATTGTATGCACCTGAACAACTAAACCTCATCTCAAGCCTGCAATTAGTGACTTCTGTTTCAAACTACCCTAATTAAAAATTGCTCGAAAGCTTCTCTAACAAATCAATCTATTGTTGGGGCCCCTGCTCCCTTTGTCTTGATGCATCTGACTGTGATCAGTGAGACGTTAGTTGATTTATAAAGAGGACCAGGGGTAGAATACGAAAGTTGTGGCAAGAGGACAAACACCGCTCCAAAAGGAATGGTTCAGCTGCCAGTAAAGACTGGTTTGCAAAAAAATTGCTTTCGACAAAACTTTGAGGGACTTTGAAACATCATCCTCCATTCATCACAGTCTTTGGATAGGAGGTAAAACGCATGAACGACTGTTCTCAAGGTCACATGATTTTACATTTTGTCAAAGATCGTTTGTAATGAGGTGCAAAGATGGAGGACAACAAAGACGAAATTGCCATAGTTGGGATAGGATGCAATTTCCCAGGAGGTAAGAATGGATCAGATAAGGAGTTGATACATTTCGTATGTCTAAAGATAACACCAGCCAGAGTGATGCTGAATTTTGCCCTTTTGTTTTAGGTGAGGGGCTTGACAATTTCTGGAAGGTTCTATTTGAAGGGAGAAACTGTGTGGTAGACATTCCAGACGAGAGGTTTGACAGCACTTATTGGTATGATCCTGATGATAGCAAACCTGGGAAGACGCAAACAACCAAAGCTGCTCTTATAGATGGGTAAGATATTAAGACATTCTTGCTCTATTCACTTGAATAGTTGTGAAGTTGCATGAATAATATTGAAAAATTGAAATTGAAGTGTTATATTTTACATTGAGACTTGTCTTAATGGTAAGGTAAAGTAGAAATCTGTAATGGGAATCTTTTTATCTCCCAGATTTAATGAGTTTGATCACAAGTTCTTTGGCATCACTGAGGCTGAAACGGATTTCATGGACCCTCAGCACAAGCTCCTACTCCAGTGTACATACAGGGCATTAGAGGATGCTGGAATGCCAATGGAGAAAGTCAGTGGGACCAGAACAGGTGTTTACATAGGTAACCATAATGTAAAAAATTGGTCACTAAAAAAGTACATATCCTGAAGAAAATGTTGTGCTTGTTTTAAAGTTTTTATGGTTGTGAAATAAATTGTGGTAGTGACTGCAGTAGTAATGGTAGTTGGAAAACGTTGGTAGATTGAAAGATTGATTGATTGGATAAGATAGGATAGAATAGCCTGAACATGTGAAAGTTGGTTTGGTATCACTAGCTTGAACGTTTCAAGACTTACCGTTGGCGAGTTATTTAATGGACATGTATTTATTAATAGTTGCTGAAAAAAATGTAAGGATTTTAAGTTAGGATAGCGTTAATGTTTCAATGGTCTTGTAGCTTAATTGGCCAAAATGAGCAGGACCATTTTGATTATCTACTTCTGTGCAGTATTTCTATGGTTCTCATTCAAACCCACGTTAAATTATACACATTTTAAATGGTTATAGTTAAAAAAGTATATATAGTATCAAAAATCTTTTGGCAATCAATCTAAGTAGGGTCAGTCTGAACATCTCAATGTTAATTTGGAGTTGATAGCTTAAACGGTTAATAGGCTTATTTTTCCATTGAAATGCATTGGGAGCTCATTTAAATATTATTATAGTGCAACCAGCATATTGTTATAGTACATAAAGTATAAATGCTACCAAAAAGATTTTGTCAATCAATCTAAAATGGCAGTCTGGGCATTTGGAAGTTGGTTTCGTGTTTATAGCTAAAATCTTTTAAGCTCCTGAGCGGGCGGAAGACGTCAAATAATAAGTACGTAAGAAATCTACAGTTTTGCTTTGCCTTCAGCAAGCACACTTAATTGCAGTGACACAATATAAAGTGGGAGGACAGTGAATAACACTCTGCAATGGATGTGTTCTCACAGGTCTCATGAACAGGGACTATGAGACCCTCCTGAACAACAGACCCAGCACCATAACCCACTACAACGGCACAGGGACGGCTATGAGCGTGGCGGCCAACAGGATATCCTTCATCTTCAATCTCACTGGTCCCTCGTTTGCTATAGACAGTGCATGTTCCTCCTCCTTGGTGGCTCTCCATTCTGCCTGCCAGGCCATCAAGCAAGGTAGTTCTATTCATAATTACCAGAAAGACATATCATTTTTTGGCATATTTCAATCATATTATTACCACTTAACTGTTATTCAATCTGCTTTACTCAGGAGACTGTGAAATGGCTCTCTGTGGCGGTGTAAGCTGTATCATAGAGCCGCGAGTCTTTGTCGCTCTCAGCAAGGCAAAGATGATTTCACCTGAAGGCACCAGCAAACCTTTCTCCAGCAGAGCGGATGGCTATGGCAGAGGAGAGGGTTGTGGGATTATTCTGCTGAAGCCACTGAAAAACGTAAGAGTATAATGTTTACTATGTTTTAAATTGAACTAATTTGAAGTTGTTTAATTTTGAACCACATAAATTAGAAAGTTATATTTTATACCATAAATAAATTGTAACATTACAGCTAATGGTACCCAAATGTTTCCTTGAACAGGCTCTGAGGGACTTTGACAAGGTATGGGGCATAGTAAGAAGAACTGCAGTAAACCAAGATGGCCACACTGTCACTCCAATCACCAAGCCATCCATGGTCCAGCAGGTAGAGCTACTACACAGAATCTACTCGGCAGAGTCTGACCTGTCATCTGTCCAGTACATAGAGGCTCATGGGACTGGAACTCCAGTGGGGGATCCCATAGAAGCAGGCAGCATCTCCAAAGTCATTGCCAAAGCCAGACCTCCAGGTTCCGAGACACTCCGCATCGGCTCTGTGAAAGGCAACATTGGACACACAGAATCTGCAGCTGGAGTGGCAGGTCTAATCAAGGTACTACTAATGATGAAGCATGAAATCATTGTCCCTTCACTGTTCTACTCTGAAGACAGTGCCAGTATTGATGCCAAAGCTCTCAATGTAAGAATTCCGATCAAAGCAGAGAAGTGGGAAAAAACAGAGCCCATGGCAAGGCTAGCTGGCATTAATAGCTTTGGGTTTGGAGGGACAAATGCCCATGCGATAGTAAAGGAGTATGTGCAGGGCAACAACACCAGATTGACTACTTATGACTGTCCCAAGTTGTTTGTTTTGTCTGCAGCCTCAGAGAACTCATTGGCAATGTCTATCACAGACACACATCAAAGACTTAGCAGAGATAAGCAAACTGACATACTCACTTTGATGTTTACCTCAGCATGTAGGAGGAGCCATTTGAGACACAAATACAGGAAAGCATTTATGACGTCCTCTGTCCCCGACTTAGAGAATCAACTGCAGTGTGCGATGAACAGGAAGCTTGAGCCATCAAGGTCAGATAACAGGTTGGTTTTTGTGTTCTGTGGGAATGGAGTGACCTACAGGGGAATGTGTAAGCAGCTTCTGAAAGAGGAGCCCGTTTTCAGAGAAAAGGTCAGAGAGGTTGAGAATCTCTTCCAGAATTACAAAAGTACTGGCATCTCACAAAAGATAGCAAACGGTTTTGACAATGATGATTATACCAAGCCAGATGTTGTTCAGCCCCTCCTCTTTGCCATTCAGGTTGGCATTGCCAGTCTCTTCAAGCACTGGGGCATCAAACCAGATGCCATTCTTGGCCACTCTGTTGGAGAGGTTGCTGCTGCCCACTGCTCTGGTCTGCTGTCCCTTGAGGATGCAGTGAAGGTGATCTATTTCCGCAGTACTCTGCAGAGTAAGGTCACAGGAGGGAAAATGCTTGTGGTCAGTAACATGGCTGTGTCAGAGGTCCTGAAAATCCTTCCAATCTACTCTGGGAAGGTTTGCCTGGCTGCCTTCAACAGCCCACAGTCCTGCGCCCTCTCAGGTGATGCAGACGCTATAGACAATCTCCATCAAAAGCTGACAGCTTTGTTTAGAGGCAAGAATCTGTTCCTCCGTGTACTGGATGTACCTGCTGCATACCACAGCCATATGATGGATCCCATAGTGGACCATATTGAGGAAAGTATTGGTTCTTTGACAGCGAACAAAATGGATTGTGAGCTTTTCTCAACAGTGACTGGAGACATGTACACCCATGGAGACTTTAGCACAGGGAGATATTGGGCTAGGAATATCCGAGAGCCAGTTTCATTTGAGCATACAATGAAAGCAGCGACCAAAGACCAGAAGAATGTGGTCTTTGTGGAAATAGGCCCTAGAAGGGCTCTACAAAGGTACATCCAGGAGACACTTGGAAATGACACTATAGTTCTGTCCTCAGTGCAGCCAGAAAAAGATCATGAGACAATGTTGACCACTGTGTCCAAACTGTTTGAACAGGGGGTCCATGTAGACTGGGACAAGTTCTTCGAAGGCTGTGAGGCATCACCAACACCTCTTCCAAGATATCAGTTTGATAATCTGACAAAAGAGGTGTATTTTGAGGCTGTAAGACAAGGAAATGAAAAGACAGCTTCCTCTCAACACCCACTGATATATCAGACAAAGCATGAGAGCAAAGAGCACAAATGCAATCTTTCATCAGATACTGCAGCGTATCTCTGGGAGCACAAAAACAATGGTGTTGCCATTGCTCCAGGTGCATTGTATGTTGAACTGGCTTTTGCCTCAATAATGGCAAGTTCAAGACCAAAGATGCCTATTTGCTCGATGCAGCTAAGTGTAACATTTCAGAGCTTGTTTACACTCAGCACAAACTCTGATCATTTGAAAGTGGTACTGGAGGCAACCGAGAATGAGACCATGTTTAAGATACAGTCTCCGTCAGCAACACATGCATCAGGCACCATTTGTTGTCGAAGTGGGCAAACATTGGTTGAGGAACAAACCATTTGCCCGGATGTCATTTTCAAAAGGTGCAAATCAGTGGTAAAGGGGGAGGAGGTCTATTCATTCCTCTCCCGTGCAGGTTTTGAGTATGGTCCTATTTTCAGACAGCTGGATGATGTACATTTCGGCGATGAATTCAAGGAGGCGGTGTCAGCAATTAAGGTCGCAGGTGAGGTTCTGAAACAGCTTCATGAGTACTTCCTTCACCCTGTGGTGTTGGACTATTTTCTGCAAATGACTGCTATGGTAGCTGTTGGAGGACTGACCACCAGGCCGGGTTTCCCATCTGCCATTGGCAGTGTAGTAATAGCAGCACCTCTGCAGGAGGACATGATTATGTATCTGAGAGCAATTCAAGAAACCCCAGACTACTTAGATGTTTGTGGTTGCTTTTCCAATACAGACGGATGTGTTTTAGTGGAACTAAAGCATGTGAGGATCTCATTTTTAGGAAATTGTTCACACGTTGCAGAGTCATTCTTCTTTCACAATGAACTTTTCACCATCACTGACAATACCCATGTAAGCTGTAAACCCAAAGCCTTGATCTTTGAGGACATCCTGGGAGTTGGCACAGCATTGAGGCCATACCTACACCAAACATCATTTTTTGTCTTGAACAGAGAGTTTGGGTCCAACCCACAAGTTCAAGACTTAGTGTCTCACTCTCTTCAAGGTGATGCTGGTGTAGATTTACAGGAGGTACTGTTCATGTGGGGTGTACAAGACCTCAGTCATCTGTCGACTGAGATAGCATTGGAATACTTGGTTGACTGCTGTGAGCATTATCGTCAGATTGTTCTTGCCTTGAAAGAAAACAAGTGTTCCTGCACAATCCGAGTCATAACCTACCGTTCAGCAGAGACGACCGTTGACCATGTCAGTCCTGGTTTTGTCCTGTCCGGCATGACAAGAGCCTGTGCTGCTGAGATACCAGGCCTCTCCTTTCAGCTGATTGACCTTGCTTCTGTGTCAAGTGAAGACATTCAGGCATTGGTTCATGTGATTAACACCAGCAAACACCCAGAGGTCATGATTAGCAGGGGACAGATATATTCAACAGTGATAGTCCGTACCCCCATAAAAGGGATTGCCAGCTCTGATGGAACTGTCTACTCTTTGAGTTCTGGGCAGTTCATCCTTCAGACTGCTGATCCATACAGAATGACTAGCTTGTCTGCCATGCCTTGTGATGTAAAGGATAACCACATCCAGGAGAAATCAGTTGAGATTCAGCTCAGTGAGATTTGTGTTCATTCCTCAGACTACTTTTCTGTCAGCGTCTCTGATCTGAACTTTGGCCAGACAATGTACTGGAACAAACATGCTTCTCAGAACCACCAGCTTTTGGCCCTTGACTTCAGTGGCACTGTCACAGCTGTAGGGAAAGATGTGAGCAAACTGAAAGTGGGAGAGCATGTAGTTTCATGTTATCCCATTGCTGCATCTTCTAAGGTTGTGATTCCTGAAGCAGCATGCTACAACCCGAAGAGGCTCCCATTTCTGAAGGAGGCTCCATGTGTGTCCTACTTTTTGCTGGCGTGGGAAATCTTGAACAGAGCTTTACCCAGAGTCAAACAACAGAGAAGGTTGGCCATCATCTCCTCTGTACCTGACTCTGTTCTGCTGAAGGTCTTAACCCAAACGGCAAACAAATCAGGATGGAATGCCATCGTTCTGCCCCAATTTAGTGGACAACTCCTGAACATTGATCAGTGTAATACATTTGTTGTATTGCCTCCCTGTGATCCATCTGTAGTGGTAAGAATAAGCAGTGGAGCCACAGCAAAGAATATTGTTGTAGTCTGTGACAACCAGGTGTCACCCTCAGCAAGCATTTCTGCACATGAGAGTGAACATACACACATCCAAACACTTCACGTGTCAGATGTTTTCCAGAGAGCCAATATAAAGGCACAGAAAACAAAGATCCACAATTGGCTGAGGTCATTACATTTGGATGGTGTATCGCAATCTCTGCAAACCATTACCTTTCAATCGACAGACACAAGAGATCCTCAGCCCACTGCGCACTGTGAGTCCTACTTCAGAGCTAAGGCTGTGTCTCAAGTAGTTTTGGGTCATGCGGATTCAGAAAATACGGTATCTGATATCCCTTTGCTAATGAGACCACGGCAACTCTTTAAGAAGAGTTGTGTGTACATTGTGACCGGAGGGCTCTCGGGTTTGGGACTTGAGACTGTGAAGTTCATTGCTTACAGGGGGGGCGGACGCATTGCAACCCTCTCCAGAAGTCCTCTGTCAGCTGAGATGCAATTAGAGATGGACACTCTCCAGAGGAGATGTGGGGTGTCTATCATGAGTGTCCAATGTGACGTGTCAGTGTCAGGGCAGGTTGTGAATGCAATCACAGCAATTGTACAAATGTTTCCCTCCTGTCCAATCAAAGGAGTGTTTCACAGTGCAGCTGTGTTGCATGATGCTTTGATCGAAACCCTTGACCGATCACACTTCAATAAAGTTCTTCGACCCAAAGTGAATGGGGCATTGAATCTTCACTATGCAACACTGCACAACAAATTGGATTACTTTGTGTGCTACTCTTCCATCTCTTCTTTCATTGGCAATGCTTCGCAGTCTAACTATGCAGCAGCCAATTCGTTCCTGGACACATTCTCTCATTATCGGCGAAACCTTGGGCTTGCTGGACAGTCCATCAACTGGGGGCCTTTGAACCTCGGTCTCTTGTTGAACAAAGACAATTTCCAAAGGTTTCTTGAGGCAAAGGGCATGATGATAATGGAGGTGTCAGAAGTCCATGAGGCCCTTGAAAAGTGTTTGTTGATGAACAACCCACAACAAGTCATTTGCAAATTCAACTTCAGAAATCTGAGCAACCACGTTCTCTCCCAAAACGCATCTCTCAGAGGGAGGCTGACAGCTTTGGTCGAGCAAGAACTTGAGAACACCAACATGACAGAACCCATGGTCCAACAGCTTTCCACAGCACATGAGAATGTCAGGGCTATGCTAAGTGAAATCACCAATGTTAGCATAGATGAGGTAAATGACGACACTGCCCTGTATGCACTGGGTATTGACTCAATGTTGGCTATGACTCTGCAGAATTACATCTTCCAAGAGAGAGGTGTGAATGTTCCCCTGGTTAAACTACTGGATCCAAACACCACACTGTCTACATTGGTAACAATTCTGAAAGAGGGTGGGTAAGACAGCAAAGTGTACAAGCAACATTTAAATATTTGACTGAGTATTCTAGATTATAACACTGTCTAATAGAATTTGTTTTGGTAAATGTTCAGTTTATTTTAAAGGATGCTACAGTGCCTTCGGAAAGTATTCAGACTTTTTCCACTTTTTGTTAAGTTACAGCCTTATTCTAAAATGTATTAAATAGTTTTTTCCCCTCATCAATCTACACACAATACCCCATAATGAGAAATTAAAATTTTTTGCTAATTTATTACAAAGAAAAAAACGTATTTACATAAGTATTCAGCCTCTTTGCTATGAGATTCGAAATTGAGTTCAGGTGCATCGAGCCAAAGATGAATGGAGCAAAGTACAGAGAGATCCTTGATGAAAACCTACTCCAGAGCGTTCAGGACCTCAGACTGGGGCGAAGGTTCACTCCCCAAATACAAGTGTTCCAAGCTTGTAGCGTCACACCCAAGAAGACTTGAGGCTGTAATAGCTGCCAAAACTGCTTCAGCAAAGTACTGAGTAAAGGGTCTGAATACTTATGTAAATGTGATATTCCCGTTTTTATTTTTTTATTTAATTAGCAACAATTTCTGATTTTGGTTTGTCATTATGGGGTATTTTGTGTAGACTGATGAGGGAAAAAACGATTTAATACATTTTAGAATAAGGCTGAAACGTAACAAAATGTGGAAAAAGTCAAGGGGTCTGAATACTTCCCGAAGGCACTGTATGTTAACATTTTGTGAAATGGAGAAGGTTGAGAGTTTTGTTGAGTGTGGCTTAAAGTCTAAGTTGCAAAAATACCCCTACTCCATTGATACGAAAAGCTCATTGAATTATCCAGTGACATAATCAAAGCCTGAGGTTTTGTCAACTATATTATACTATATTACCAAGAATAAAGGCACATTTTCAGTCTGTTCCTGTTTTATTTTCATTTTAGATCATTAAGCTCATTTTGCAGCTGCTTACATAGCCTTTAGCTGTAAACCTTGCTGCATAAATGATGAAAAGTTCTGTGCCATTGTCATTCTTCCAAACAGAGGCGTTAGCAAGTATGCAAAACCCACAGAATAAGTAGAACATTAAAGGAAGTACTCTCATTTTGTCATTTGAGACAAAAAAGTGCAGAGGAATATCCGTAAAGGATATGGTTTATTGGAAATAGTCTGAATGCAAGTGAGATGATTTTTTATTTCAAATGCATAGTATAGTACTCCACAAATGTTGTTTACAAGAGGTGTTACAGTTGAGTAGTATGTATTATTATGAGGTCAAAATATAAACTCCTAGGTAATAAATTACATGGTGAACAAAACAAATGTCAAAATTAGATATCAGCACAAGTTTTCTTCACTGCATATATTCACATTGCCACCTTGTGGTTTACAAACATCACCTGTAGAAATCAACTACCTAAACCAAGGGTAAGCAAGGACAACATCATTTATTTTAACATTACAAATTGAATAAATGAGTAAATACTGTTCTATTAGGTTTCAATACATAGTATGGTATGTGTTTTAACAGTATCAATAATTAAAAGATGGCAATATTAATTATCAATTGCAAACCCAACAGAACTGATAATGTTTCTAGGAAGTGCTATTGTAGTTATTTTAACATTCTATATCCTTTAAAGACACTGAGAGAAGAAAGTGAAATCAATTTCATTTTATACAAATATATTGGTAATAGTACACACTCTCAAATTGTACAGATCATGAACACTATTCTAATGTATCAGTAAAGCTTGGGATTCTTCAAATACAAAATATGAACACGCTCATGGTGGTTTTAAAATCCATCAACAATGCCACATAAATAGTAACCCATCAACACTGATGCATTGCTGCGAAGTTAAATAATGTGTTTTGTAGAACTTTAACAGTTAAGCAAATGTTATGGATATATTTTACATGATGGCCAATTGAAGCTTATATGTACGAGTGCCATCAACAAAAAAACAGTCAAAAAGGTTTAAGCCATAAAACATTGATTAGGGCTTTACGATTGACATAAACCTCCTTTGTAAGATACGCCGCATGAAACAACGACACATGCTTTATCACACAGTGGGGTGTTCAAGGAACAGGATCTGCAGAATCAGAGCAGTTGATAACCGGGGCATTACACTCCTGTAAAACTGGTGGTTGGTTATTTCCAATCACACAATGATGTTCACCAGACCCCAGATTTTGGTTGCAATTGACCGTGACAGCGTCATTACTAGTTGTGTACATCTGAACTTCATATGTTTGACTATCAACTCTGAACATGGGAACTGTGCTTGCCATGCACATCTGACCACTTTGGGTGGGATGGGTGTTGACAGTCAGTGTCCAGACTGAGGGACAGGGCTGTGTTGGGAATAATTGCTGATTGTCTGGCAGGAAGGTGTGATTGTCATAGATTTGCTTGTCGTGATCAATGGCTTTCTCTTGGATGTTTTTGGGTTGGCAGTTGGTCATGGCTTGGTTTTCCAGCGCCCTTTTCTCCTGAGGGCTGACATTGCCTGAGTTGCTGCTGAAAAAGTCAAAGAATGTCAAAAAGACAGGGATAAAAGTTATGCCATGGAACAGTCCGAAAAAGATGACAAGGAACATGATCTTGAAGAAGGTTCTGAAGATGTAGTTCTTGGAAGCAGACAGCACTATCACGCCCAGTATGGTTGACAAAGCACCCTGAAGTATGGGATAGCCCAAATGGAACAGCGCTTCCACGGCTTTCTCGTTTGCAGTTGGCTTCTTATTGGAAACAAAGGCATAGGAAATGTGTGCGGAGAAGTCCACGGAGAATCCAATGCAGACAACAAGAATGATCATGGATATGGTGTCTAAATTAACATCCCACAATGCCATGAAACCAGTGACGCCCACAATGACAGAAGCGATGGAGAACGTCACCCACAGACAACAGAGCGGGTTTGGAATCAGTAGGAGGGAGATCAATAACATGACTGCTGTGGTGACGGAGATATTCTGAACGGTGTTACTCACTATGACAGCGTACTGATCATGGTATATAAAGACAGGGTGATATACCAGTAGCGGGACAGAGCATCTCCTAGCAGTATCTCGCAGATTGTTTAACATGTTCATTTCATCAATGGCAGTAGTGATATTGACAGTCTGGATGAAGAAGCGTGAGGCACGGATGGAATTATTTGTGAAATTTACGTCTTGCTTGAAGTCAGAGTAGGATCTCAGGAACGAACTTAGGTTTGTCTTGAAAACATTTTCAACACTCAAATTCAGATTTGTATGGTACCCATAATATTTATACGATTTCAGCCAGGATGTAAAGATATCTTTCTCAATAAAGGACAGGTTTTTGAAGTCCTCTACACAAGATTCAAGATCCAACATATTCTTTTCCTCCCAGTATGCAAATTCACCTCTTATGATTACCATGATATTTGGCCCATACTCATAAAAGTAGGCTTTTTCATCATCATAATACCTATTCACATATGAATCATCAGCAGCTAAATTGCGAAGGTCAATACCCTCCTGTATCTGGAAGCATCCATAAATGCTGATGGACAAATAAACTGAATAGAGCAGGATTACGCACACCTTGGTCCAGGGCTTTACCAGAAAAGGGCCGTAGTGCTTCTTAAAAAAGTGATTCATGGGCTGTACTTCCTCTGCTCCAGTATGGCGGTCGTAAGCTCCTCCCACACAGCACAGGTCGTACCATTTTGAGCGACCCACGGGGCAATCCTCTGGGACCTCCTTGCACGTCAGCCAGTGCTTGTTGCTGTTCTCACGCCTCCCATTCAGTACGAGGAACGCCCCGAAGAAGGTGATGCTGTAAAGGAAGCAGAACAAGATGGCCGTGCTGGTGTACAGGCAGAAGGATTGCACAGAGCGGAATGGAGTCATGAGCCCGATGTAGAAGGCTAACACATCCGTCAGGGTGGTGATGGTAATGGAAATGGCCGCCTCCTTGTATGTGTCTGCTAAGCGGTCTTCCACCCGGGCGTGAACGTTGGTCTGCTGCCAGCAGGATATGAGGATGAACATGTCATCAACACCAATACCTGCAGAGGAAATATAATGTATACAAAATATAATATATACTGAATAAAAATAGAAATGCAACATAAAGTGTTTGTCCCATGTTTCATGGATCACAGAAATTCCATATGCACTTAAAGCTTATTTCTCTCAAATTTGGGGCACACATTTGTTTACATCCCTGTTAGTGAACATTTCTCCTTTGCCAAGATGATCCATCCACCTGACATGTGTGGCATATCAACAAGCTGATTAAACAGCATGATCATTACACAGGTGCACCTTGTGCTGGGGACAATAAAAGGTCACTCTAAAATGTGCAGTTTTGTCACACAACACAATGCCACAGATGTCTAAAATTTTGAGGGACCGTGCAATTGGCATGCTGACTGCAGGAATGTCCACCAGAGCTGTTGCCAGGGAATTAAATGTAAATTTTTCGACCTAAGCCACCGCCAACGTCGTTTTAGATAATTTGGCAGTACGTCCTCACACCTTGCCTCACAACCGCAGACCACGAGTAACCACACCAGCCCAGGACATCCGGCTTCTTTACCTGCGGGATCATCTGAGACCAGCCACCTAGATAGCTGAAGAAATTGTGGGTTTGCACAACCAAAGAATTTCTGCACAAACTGTCAGAAACCGTCTCAGGAAAGCTCATCTGCGTGCTCATCGTCCTCACCAGGGTCTTGACCTGACTGCAGTTTGGCATCATAACCTACTTCAGTGGGGAAATGCTCACCTTCGATGGCCACTGGCACGCTGGAGAAGTGTGCTCTTCATGGATGAATCCCGGTTTCTGTACCTGTAACTGTACCGGGCAGATGGCAGACTGGTGTTGTGTGGGCGAGCATTTGCTGATGTCAACGTTGTGAACAGAGTGGCGAATGGTGGCGGTGGGGTTATGGTATGGGCAGGCATAAGCTAAGAACAACAAACAATTGCATTTTATCGATGGCAACTTGAATGCACAGAGATGGCAACTTGAATGCACAGAGATACCGTGATGAGGCTCATTGTCGTGCCATCCATTCGTGCCATCCATCCGCCATCACCTCATGTTTCAGCATGATAATGCACGACCCCATGACGCAAGGATCTGTACACAATTCCTGGAACCTGGAAATGTCCCAGTTTTTCCATGGCCTGCTTCCTTACCAGATATGTCTTAAGCAGGTTTGGGATGCTCTAGATCGACGTGTACAACACCGTGTTCCAGTTCCCGCCAATATCCAGCAACTTCGCACAGCCATTGAAGAGGAGTGGGACAACATTCCACAGGCCACAATCAACAGCCTGATCAACTCTGCGAAGGAGATGTGTCACGCTGCATGAGGCAAATGGTGGTCCCACCAGATACGGACTGGTTTTCTAATCCACGTTTACTGCCTTTTTTTAAAGGCGTCTGTGACCAACAGATGCATATCTGTATTCCCAGTCATGTGAAATCTGTCGGTTAGGGCCTAATGAATTTATTTCAATTGCATGATTTCCTTATATGAACTGTAACTCTTTGAAATTGTTGCATGTTGCGTTCGTATTTTTGTTCAGTTTTATAATACCTTCCATTTAGCTGAAGCTTTTATCCAAACCGACTTAAGAGTCATGCACCCAGGATTTGAACAAAACAATATGAAAAGTATCCATAGCTCCTTACCCAATATCAAGAAGGGGGAGTTGGCCACAGTCATTACAAAAGGCACTCCAATATGCAGCATCATCCCGAAGGCAGACAGCACAGCAAGCCCTGCAGATAATACTCCAAAGGTGGCCACCCATACCTTGTTCCTCACACAATCAAACCTGTTGAAAAACAATACCGGTCAGACATTGGGCCTATGTGAATCAAAGAATCCCAAAGGTCAGTCATTGATGAACGCCATAATAGTTTTGCTGTGTGTTGTATGTATATAACACATACATACCTTAAGCAAGACACAATGGAGAAGACTATGGCGATAACATATGTGATGGAAAACAAGGGGATAACGTCCCTGGTGTTGGCCTCGAATTCCACCTGCCTAGACAGTGATGTAGAATGTGTAACCTGGGAAGATGAAATGCAAAATTAGTGCATGTCATCATTTATGCTGTCAACCTTCCCATCCACACGCACGCAGACACACACACTTGACCAAAGACACAAACCCGTGCCATAGGATTACTCTTCCATACACATACAGTACAGTATAGTAACCCTCTGAAAAGCAATGCACTCAATAACAGTATACACTACTGGTCAATACATGCTGCACTAGCTTGCTCTCTCCAGCAAGTGAACTGGCGGATCCCCCTACCATCTTCTCTCATCTTTGACCTGCTGCCAAGAGACTCATCCAAGTGAAGGAAGAACAATGGCTATTGATTTATGTAAGACTTGGCCGTGCTGAATGAGCCACAATCATGCAATAGAGACCGCTTATGCGCAAGCAGTTCAAAGACAAAGATAACAGCTATTCAGTGTGCGATTAGTCATGCTTCATGGCCCAAAGAATTCTCACAGCACACCCTTCTAAACGAGCCACAAGCAGACTATTCTGCGTGAGTTTTTGTGGTACTCGTCATCACACGGTGGAGTAATTCTGGTGCAGGATCATTTTAACTCAACAGGAAAGATTCCACAAAACAAATGCGTTTTTTTTCGTTGTGTAAAGTGTGTCCCATGTGTTAATCTGTGTGAAAGACTATGAGATGGGGATGCATATTTTACAAATGGTGCACAATCTCATGTTAGACATTTTATTTCTATAAAAACGAAGACATACTAATTAGGAGGTAGATATAGGAGGACCAAAAAGAGTCAACATTCCGCCAATAAATAAATACATTCTACAATATATATTAAATTCATGTTTGGCTACATTGTTATATGGCCTAGGCCTACTTACCGTGATGAAATTCAGCGACTGGTTGGAGGGGAAAACCTTGAGGAATTCGTTTAGCCACAGATCTGTTGTAGAGCGGTTACCTTCTTTCAGAGAATAAAAAAGTCGTATTGCTTTCGCACTCTTTATGACTGTTGAGCTTACATTAACTCCACCGACAGAATATCCTAGAAATATTGTTGTGAATCCAAAACGGAAAAATGGAAAGGTGAGTTCAGTCTGGTCAATGTTGCTACCATAATGATTCATGATATCTAATATTTTATTGGGAATACATTTATTGGATTTTCTGGCGCAAAGTCCTTCATATGTAAGCTGTTCATGACCTCTCGAATGTTTTATTTCCCGGACCTTCTTGTCTAAACTTAATATTTCTTTGATGGCTCCATCGGTGAAGATGTTGGGATCTCTTGAGACAGCTATGAAGGATGCAAATTCCCCCATGGTGTACAGTCTCTGGTTTGAATACACCGAGTTATTCAGCGGAAAGTTCTCTTCTACAAATTTCCTCTCAAGTTTTGCGGGTCCGTTTACTGGTGTAAATTGGTCCTCAATGTTGTTGGCCTCCATGTCCTCAAGAAAATAAAACCCAGTCCCGAGCGCCGTAGAGATGACCAGAGGGCAGATAAAGAACCACCAAGGATGCTTTCCCACGAAACGGCCGAATTTCTGAAATCCAATGGAGAATGGCTTCTCAACGCAGTCTGTCCGACACCCAGCCATATTAAATACCGGCATTTTGGAGAGGGAGAAAAGAGGCAAAACGTATTAGTTTGATGTCTTGTTTGACATAAGGATGAATTACACTCCCAACAAGACGCGACTTCAGTTTTGGTTTCCAATAGCTGATTTTAGGCTACTCAAACTTTATTCCCGACGAAAACTTAATTTTACCAGAGGCTTGAATTCATAATACATTCGGACATTAGCATTTTCTGACGCACTAGCCTATGAAAGTACTGTGAAATCAGCCTAGAGCGACCACTCTTGGGAGCTCATAAAAGTGTCCTTGAGGGTGTGAAATTAACACCATACACAGTTTTACATAGAAAATAATAATTGTTTTTATTGAAAAAAATATTTCCCAGTTCATTACAACATTCATATGACCATGCTGAAGTTGGCTATTCCTAGATAGACTAGAGTCGGACTAACCATAATAATAGTTATTATTATCATCATCATCATCATCCTCATCACAACTAGCTAAAGTGGACAAATATTGACCCACATAGCATATAATCTTAAATCTTCATACACAGATGTATTACATTGATTAGACACTCATAATTAATCAATTATGTATATTAATTTATCCGGTTTCACGATTTGAATATGCAAAAGAACAGGCTATGTTTTTTTCTCTCAAACCTTTCGACAGCAGGGACAAGGACAAATTTGCGATTTCTTTGAGTAGGCCTTTAGTCAAGAGATGTCCCTGTTTCAGAGGTATGTCAGTTATATATAATATTTTACTATATATATTTATCATAAGACTTCAGCAGCTAATTGAAATCAAGGAGGATATACTCACGGCGCCAGCGCATCTTGAAATGTCTGTCCTCACCCCAGCCAAATGCTATGGAAGATGGTAGGGTCATAATATTCTGAACAGGAACATTAATGAGAAGAATAACTCATTCATGGCTACAAAGTATGTGATTCAATTATGACGGTGAACTGGAGTTTGCAGGGCCAATAATTATTTCCAGCAACGTGATTTGGCAATCTATTCATTGGGCCAAGCATAGTTTGCTTGTGGATAACAAGTGCTTGCCATCACAGAATAGAAACTCACGAGTCATCTACAATAGATTCCACTAAATAATACGTTATTATAAGATACATGAAAGTATAACACATTGTCGTCTCTTAAACTATAGGGCTACATGGATGTAGTTTCAATATAGGCCTTTCATACACATTATAGGCACACTAAATAACACAATTAACACATTTCTTTCGTTTAAAGGGGCAATCTGGGATTTAAATAACAACAATTCCCAAAGAACGGTTTCTGTTTCAACCCCGTCACTTGTTGGTAAACAGCTGAGGGATGGTGCTGGCCATCCTCAAATTCATAAAAATTATTGTTTTAACCATGTTTTGAAGCTATAGTGTTTGCTTCCATTCTTTACTAATAATTCAGTAAAACAAGCATATATTTGGGGTTCTGATGTGGTAAGACAAGTGAATGAAGCTCATGAGGCATTTATATGTATTCGTTAAGAATCAATAGCAATTTTTTTTAAGTCAAACAGTTGATGTGGCCTACCAATCCCAGATTGCCACTTTAACAAAAAACTTCCGATGATTTATGTGAAACATTCTGTCAGACTACTTAAAGATATCTACAGTATGACAAAGGTCAGGCCTATAACATTGTCATTGCATGATTGTGCCCCCTCCCAGATATACAATTTTGAATAGTGTTTGATCCAAAAGCAGGAAATTAAGCACACAAAAAATTGAATTTCCAAGGGATGAATATAATAAAAATAATAATACAATTTATAATACAAAAAGTGACTGGTTCATTGGAAATACAATTTTATTTGACATTTTAGAATAATACAATGAAATACAGTACACATTAGCACATGTGGTTAAGATTAATATAAGAATACAACAAGATCCAAACTTATAAACATGAAAAAAACACATTCTAAAATTGAAAGAAAAATATATTTGATAATACTACCAAAACATTGCATAACATCTTCAACAAATATTATTACATTTAGTGATAATTAACAACATATTTACCTTTGTTATAATGTTATGTGAGGACCAGGTCATGCCAAAGGTAATTGCAGTCTTGTGCTAGTATTGTTTTCATGATATGTGTAATGTTTCTAAATGTTATCTGATCAAACATGCAAATATAATGGGAAAATCGGATATCTACATCTTTATTTTCAATTTTCAGCTTTTGAAATCTCTATAGTCTTGTGAACATGTCATCTATCATGCTCTCTTTCTGGTCATCATTCTGGGATTCACCCGCAGTGCCCTCCATCAGGTTTGATATCAATGTCGACAGTGTGCTGTTTGGGTCCAGCAATTTAACCAGTGGCACATTCACTCCCCTCTCCTGAAAGATCAGGTTCTGCAAAGTCATGGCTAACATTGAGTCAATGCCTAAGGCAGAGAGAGGAGAATCATCATTCAACTCATTCTTGTCAACACCGATTGTTTCACTGAGTACAGATCTGATATAACCACTTGGGGAGGAGGAAGCAGCATTATGTCCAGACCGGGACTCTTTCAATTTGGCTTTTTGCATTGCCTCTTCCACTAATGCAGTCATACGCATGGTCAATGAGGCATTTTGAGACATGACATTGTACTTCATGTTTTTGAAATTGAACTTGCATATAGCCTGTTGAGGTTTGTTTAGCTGGAGGCATTGTTCCAGACTTTCGCGAATCTCTGTAACATCCATCACCATCAATCCCTTTGCCTCAAGAAACCTTTGGAAATGATCCTTGTTCAGCAAGAGACCAAGGTTCAAAGGCCCCCAGTTGATGGATTGCCCAGCTAGTCCAATATTCCGTCTATAATGACAGAATATGTCCAGGAATGAATTGGCTGCTGCATAGTTTGTTTGTGAGACATTGCCAATGAAAGCTGCAACAGAGGAGTAGCACACAAAGTAATCCAATTTGCAGTGTTTCGTGGCATGGTGTAGATTCAAAGCCCCATTCACTTTGGGCTTCAGGACTTTCTCATACAGAGATTTGTCAAGGGTTTCAATCAGGCCATCGTGCAGGACAACTGCACTGTGGAACACTCCTCTGATTGGACAAGAGGGAAACTTCTTGCCAATGAGACCAATCGCTCTGAGCACATGCTCAGAAACAGAGACATCACATCCCATACATATGATATGGGCACTGTATTTCTTCTCCAGATTGCAGATCTCCTGCTGTATGTCAGGTGTGGGGCTACTTCTGGAGAGTATGACAATGTACTCTCCACCTTTCTGAGAAATGAATTTCACAGTTTCAAATCCCAGCCCAGTGAGGCCACCTGTGACAATGTACATAGAACTCTTTTGGAAAAGCTGATTTGGTTTAGGCAACAAAGGAATTTTGGACAGTGTGCCTCTGGAATCATCTTTACCTAGTGCCACAACAGGCAGGGTCTTTGAGCTAAAATACGATTCAGACTCCTCAACAGGCAAGAAGTCAATGCTTCCTGATGTCAACCTTTGAAAGGTAGAGTGTTCCAGAACAAATGACTTCCTGTCCAAATGCATGGACTTGAGCCAACGATAAATGTGTGGCTTCTGGGCAATGAGTGATCCCCTTTGTATGATGCTGGACATTTGAAGGGTTTGCATTCGAACACTATCCTTCACATTTTGGAAAACGCTCTGTGCCAGCAAGCACTGGGACTGGGATTCACAGACAATGACAATGTGTCTAACACCAGGGAAATTGCCTGCTTTTGCCAACAGAGATTCGTCAAATGGCGGAAGGAGGACAAATGCATCCATTTTATCAGCTTTTACAAACAGCCCATTGCACTGTGTCCCTACAATGACATTCCATCCTGATTTGTTTGCTGTTTGGGCTAATACCTTGAGCAGACCAGAATCAGGAACAGAGGAGATGATCCCCAACCTTCTCTGTTCTTTGACTCTAGTTAACGCTTTGTACAAGATTTCCCATGCCAGCACAAAGTAGGACACACATGGAGCCTCCTTTAGAAATGGGAGCCTCTTTGTTTTGTAGCATGCTGCTTCAGGAATCATGATCGCAGAGGATGCAAGAACAGGGTAGCATGAGACAACATGGTCTCCCACTTTCAGTTTGCTCACATCTTTCCCTACAGCTGTGACAGTGCCACTGAAGTCAAGGGCCAAAAGCTGGTGGTTCTGAGATGTGTGTTTGTTCCAGTAAATTGTCTGGCCAAAGTGCAGATCAGAGACACTGACAGGAAAGTAGTCTGAGGAATGAACAGATATCTTACTGAGCTGAATCTCAACTGATTTCTGCTGGATGTCCTTTTTCTTGACCTCACAGCTAATGGCAGACAAGCTAGTCATTCTGTAGGGGTCAGCCGTCTGAAAGATACATGCCTCGGACATTGAAGAGGGCATACTTCCCCCAGAGCTCTCAATGCTTTCCATGGGAGTATGCACAATATCAGATTTAAAAATCATCCCATCTTTCACAACCAACTCCTGGTATTTGCTGCAAGGGTATGACTTTAAGACCTCAGACAGAGCTCTGATGTCCTCTGTAGAGACAGAGCTGATGTCAATCAGCTGGAAGGAAAGATCTGCCATTTCTGCAGCACATGCTCTAGTCATGCCTGAGAGGACAAAGCCTGGGCTGATGCGGTCCACTGTGTTCTCTGCTGACCGGTAAGTAATTACTCTGATGGAGTTTGGAAAATGTCTCGCCCTTAGTTCCAGGACTATTTGACGGAAAATCTCACAGCAGTTTACTATATTCTCCAGAACAGTCTCGGTTTTGACTGAAGTGAGTTCTTCATCACCCCACATAAACAAGACCTCTTCAAAGTTTTTCTTGATATCTGAGATATTAAGGTTTGCCAGAAGTGTGGGAAATCCACGGCTTAAGAACTCCTTAGCATGTGCAAAGGGAATGTATTTAGACATTGAGCTCAAGTGTGGCTGCATGGCTTTGGAAACTCCTACCTGGTCAGAAAAGACCAAGGCCTTTCGTGCCTGAGAGGACTTGATATCCTCAGAGACAACCCTGAAGTCATTGTGGAAGAAGTATTCCTCAACAACACGTGAATGGCTCCCAAGGTACTTGATCATCACATGCTTAAGCTCAACCAACATTCTTCCCTCTTTGTCTGTAAAGCAACCACATACTTCAAAGTGATCAACTCCTACATCAATTGCTCTCACATAAACAATCATTTCCTTTTGCAGAGGTTCAAAGACTGTCAAGCTGCCTATTTTGGCAGGAAACCCAGGCCTGGAAGAGAATCCGTGTGCTACTGTAACAGGAGCGAGTTGCATCAGGAAGTCTAGAACTACAGGGTGAATACAGTAGTCATGCAACTGAGACAGCAATTCCTCTGGAACTGTGACAACTGAAAAAGCCTCCTTAAAGTCTTCACCATAGTGTACGTCACCCTTGTTTTGGAAAACAGTGCCGTACTGAAACCCGCCATGACCTACGTTGTAAAACTCCTCAGAGCTCACCACTGACTTGCACCTTTTGTAGATAGAGCTCAGCGAAATGTTCTGCTCTTCGACCAGTCTTTCTTGCTTGCACACTATTGTGCCTGATGCATAGGTTGAAGAGGAAGAATGTATCTTAATATGTGTCTCGTCTTCTGCTGGTTCAAGTTGCACTTTCATCTCTGGTGCATTTTTGGTGAAAACAAATGGGTTTTGAAAGCTGATGCTGATTTGCAGTGTGTTGAGTGGCACTTTTGGTTTGGCACTTAACATGAAAGCAGACAAACCCAACTCTGTATAGAAAGCACCAGGGACAATGGCAACACCATTGTGTTTATGCTCATGCAAGTAAGATACTGAGTCAGAAAACAGATCACAGCTAAAGCTATTGCCCTCACTTCCTGTCTGAGTTAGCACAGGATGAGTACCTGCTGTATTTATCTTTGATGCAGGAATGATAACATCTCTCTGAGTGGAATCAAACTGATACACAGGGAAATGTGTTGGTGATGCCTCACAGCCTCTGTAGAATTGATCCCAGTCGATCTGAACCCCAGACTCAAACAGTTTGGACACAGTGGTCAGCATTGTCTCATGATCTTTTTCTGGCTGCACTGAGGACATAACTATGGTGTCATTTCCCAGAGTCTCCTGGATGTTCCTTTGTAGAGCCCTTCTAGGGCCTATCTCTACAAAGACCACATTCTTCTTGTCTTTGGTTGCTGATCTCACTGCCTGTTCAAATGAAACAGGCTCTCGAATGTTCCTGGCCCAGTATTTGCCTGTGCTGAAGTCTGGCTGCTCTACCTCCTTCCCTGTCACTGTGGAGAACAATTCTGTATCAACATGATTCACCTGTAAAGAGCCAATACTGTCCTCTATTTGGGAGAGGATGGGATCCATCATCTGGCTATGGTATGCAGCAGGGACGTCTAGAACATGGAGGAATAGATTCTTACTCTTGACTGAACTGCTTAGCTTTTGATGGAGACTGTCTATAGCATCAGCATCACCTGCAAGTGTGCAGGACTGTGGGCTGTTGGCAGCAGCCAGGCAAACCTTATTTAAGTAGAGGGGAAGGAGGTTCAAGACCTCTGACACAGCCATGTTACTGACCACAAGCATTTTCCCTCCTGTGACCTTACTCTGCAGAGTACTGCGGAAATAGATCACCTTCACTGCATCCTCAAGGGACAAGAGACCAGAGCAATGGGCAGCAGCAACCTCTCCAACAGAGTGGCCAAGAATTGCATCTGGTTTGATGCCCCAGTGCTTGAAGAGACTGGCAATGCCAACCTGAATGGCAAAGAGTAGGGGCTGGACAACTTCTGGTTTTGAAAAGTCCTTACTCTCAGACTCACTCTCAAGTCTCTCTAAGATGCTCATGTTATTGAACATTTGGAAAAGTATCTCCACCTCCCTGATCTTCTCTCTGAACACAGGCTCATGTTTCAGGAGCTCCTTGCACATGCCTTGGTAGGTCACACCATTACCACAGAAGACAAATATTAACCTTGGATCTGAGTATGAGGGGTAGGGAGTTTTACTCAGGGCAGACTTGAGTTGATCTTTTAGATCAACCAGAGAGGAAGTTCTGAAAGCCTTCTTGTATTTGTGTTTTAAGTGACTTCTCCTACAAGCGGAAGTGTATGCAAGAGCTTCTAAATCAACTTTGTTGTCTTTGTCTATCTGTTGAATTGTGTCCTCCATCATCATACTGATAGACTTTTCAGAACTCGCAGAGAGGACAAAATACTTGTGTGCTTTTCTACCACTCTTTCTAGAAACCTGTGACTGCTTGTGTTGCTTGACAATAACATGTGCATTTGTACCTCCAAAACCAAAGTTATTTATCCCTGCAACCCTTTCAACAGAATCTCCCCACTTTTCTGCTTCAGTGGGAACCTTAACATTTAAGGCTTTAGCATCGATACTGGCACTATCCTCAGAGTAGAACAGTGAAGGGACAATGATTTCATGCTTCATCATTAGGAGTACCTTGATTAGCCCTGCCACTCCAGCTGCAGATTCTGTGTGTCCAATGTTGCCTTTCACAGAGCCGATGCGGAGTGTCTCGGAACCTGGAGGTCTGGCTTTGGCAATGACATTGGAGATGCTGCTTGCTTCTATGGGATCCCCCACTGGAGTTCCAGTCCCATGAGCCTCTATGTACTGGACAGTTGACAGGTCAGACTGTGAGTAGATTCTGCGGAGCAGCTCCTCTTGCTGGACCATGGATGGCTTGGTGATTGGAGTGACTGTGCGGCCATCTTGGTTTACAGCAGTTTTTCTTATGATGCCCCATACATGGTCATTTTCTTTGAGAGCCTGGGTAATTAATACATAATCAGTGTGAAATATCATGTGTAGCCTGTCAGAAACATTGACAGCGATTTTGTGACAGTTAAATATAAAATATTTACTTGTTTCAGTGGCTTCAGCAGAATAACCCCACAACCCTCTCCTCTGCCATAGCCATCTGCTCTGCTGGAGAAAGGTTTGCTTGTGCCTTCAGGGGAAATCATCTTTGCTTTGCTGAGAGCGACAAAGACTCGTGGTTGTATGATACAGCTGACACCACCACAAAGGGCCATCTCGCAATCACCTGATAAATGAAAGCATATAAAATACCTCAGATTATATTTAAGCAACAAGGCCCAAGAGGTTATGGTATATTCAAGCAATAAGGCACGAGGGGGTGTGGTATATGGCCAATATAGCACAGCTAAAGGCTGTTCTTATGCACAACGCAACGCAGAGTGCCTTAATATAGCCCTTAGCCGTGGTATATTGGCCATATATTTAAAAAATCCAAAGTGGCTTTTTGCTATAAACTGGTTACTAACATAAAAAGAACAGTAAACAATTATTTTTGAGTCATACCCATGGTATATTGTCTGATTTACACACGGCTGAAATGCTGTTTCAGACAGTCAGCGCATCCAGGACACAAACTCCCTGGTTTATAATTTGTAATGAGATACCGACCATGTTCTTTTAGTATTGAATTATGCCAGGTATAATTTTATTGACAAAAGGTTCCATGCACGTGCAATGTAAATATGATACATTACCAACCTTGTCTTATGGCTTGACAAGCAAAATGAAGTGCAACAAGGGATGAAGAGCAGGCACTGTCAATGGACATTGAGGGTCCAGTGAAGTTGAAGACGTAGGAGACTCGGTTGGATGCTAAACTCATAGCTAGTCCAGTGCCGGTGCAGTGGTTGATTATATTTGGGTTGACACTTCCAGCAGATTGTTCATAATCTCTGTTCATTAGCCCTTCAATGAAAATAGACATACTTTGTTACAGTTTGTTGAAAATAATAACATTATATTTTAATATTTATCTAAATGGAAACATAAAGTTATCTGTGGGATGCTAATACTTGTGCATGTCACATAATGCAGAGTTGACTATTGGTGTTAGCATGTTTGTTTTTTGTGTACAACAATCAGTTAAAAAAAACGATTATTGTTCTGTCTTAAAAGAATGAAAATATACACTACCGTTCAAAAGTTTGGGGTCACATAGAAATGTCCTTGTTTTTGAAAGAAAATCACATTTTTTGTCCATTAAAATAACATCAAAATTGATCAGAAATACAGCGTAGACATTGTTAATGTTGTAAATGACTATGGTAGCTGGAAACGACAGATTTTTAATGGAATATCTACACGGGCGTACAGAGGCCAATTATCAGCAACCATCACTCCTGTGTTCCAATGGCACGTTGTGTTAGCTAATCCAAGTTTATCATTTTAAAAGGCTAATTGATCATTAGAAAACCCTTTTGCAATTATGTTACCTGAAAACTGTTGTTCTGATTAAAGAAGCAATAAAACTGGCCTTCTTTAGACTAGTTGAGTATCTGGAGCATCAGCATTTGTGGGTTCGATTACAGGCTCAAAATAGCCAGAAACAAAGACCTTTGTTCTGAAACTCGTCAGTCTATTCTTGTTCTGCAAAATGAAGGCTATTCCATGGGAGAAATTGCCAAGAAACTGAAGATCTAGTACAACGCTGTGTACTACTCCCTTCACAGAACAGCGCCAACTGGCTCTAACCAGAATAGAAAGAGGAGTGTGAGGCCCCAGTGCACAACTGAGCAAGAGGACAAGTACATTAGAGTGTCTAGTTTGAGAAACAGGCGCCTCACAAGTCCTCAACTGGCAGCTTCATTAAATAGTACCCGCAAAACACCAGTCTCAAAGCCAACAGTGAAGAGGCGACTCCGGGATGCTGGTCTTCTAGGCAGAGTTGCAAAGAAAAAGCCATATCTCAGACTGGCCAATAAAAATAAAAGATTAAGATGGGCAAAAGAACACAGACACTGGACAGAGGAACTCTGCCTAGAAGGCCAGCATCCCGGAGTCGCCTCTTCACTGCTGACGTTGAGACTGATGTTTTGCGGGTACTATTTAATGAAGCTGCCAGTTGAGGACTTGTGAGGCGTCTGTTTCTCAAACTAGACAGTCTAATGTACTTGTCCTCTTGCTCAGTTGTGCACCGGGGCACATCTGAGCATTTACGACTATGTAGATATTCCATAAAAAATCTGCCATTTCCAGCTGCAACAGTCATTTACAACATTAACAATGTCAACACTGTATTTCTAATCAATTTGATGCTATTTTAATGGACAATTTTTAAAATTTTCTTTCAAAAACAAGGACATTTCTAAGTGACCCCAAGCTTTTGAACAGCAGTGTAGGTGTAATTACTATTACTATAGTTGCCATGATAATTAATGATTTACATATTACTTCCAAATGTTATTACTGAGCATATAATTACCGTGGTTCATATTAGCAATACTAAACATTACAATTATTGTAACTACACTCTTATAAAACAAAATATGCTAGAACCTAAAAGGATTATTTGTCACGACTTCCGCCGAAGTCGGTCCCTCTCCTGGTTCGGGTGGCGTTCGGCGGTCGACGTCACCGGCCTTCTAGCCATCGCCGATCCACCTTTTATTTTTCATTGGTTTTGTCTCGTCTTCCCTCACACCTAGTTTCAATTCCATCAATTCCATGTTGTGTATTTAACCCTCTGTTTCCCCCATGTCCTTGTCCGGAACTGTTTCTTGTAGAGCTTGTGTACGTTATGCTGGTGGAGACCGGGTTTTGTTTGACCCATTCATTGATTGTTCTGTTTACGGTGTTTTTTATGTTTATTAAACGACACAGTTTTCGCTCTCCTGCGCCTGACTTCTCTGCCGCCAGTACGCACCCCATTACATTATTTGGCTGTCCCCATAGGAGAAATGAGTTCTACCTGGAACCAAAAAGGGTTCTCCTATGGGGACAGCCAAAGAAACGTTTTGGAACCCTTTCTTATAAGAGTGTGATTTACTTTTAAAATTACTAAATGCTAGTTGCATAAGAGAACAGAATATTGTTCACCTTACCCAAAAACACCCCTGTCCTGGTCCCACTGGCCTTCTCCATTGGTATCCCAGCATTTTCTAGAGCCCTGTACGTACACTGAAGAAGGTATTTTTGCTGGGGATCCATTTGTTCCACTTCCGTTTCAGTGATGCCAAAGAACTTGTGATCAAACTGATTGAACCTGTGAAAATTATTGGAAATGTGAAGTTAGTTTGATTTAAGTCTCTGGTGACAGATTGCTAACATAATTGGGACTAGCCACTGCTACCTACTTCTGATAATATATTTTCCTAACCAAAGATGTATTAAGTCAAGGTCCCTTAGTAAGCATATAAGATAAGATGTACTTAATTGCCCATGAATTTACAGAGAATGGAAATGTGTCTTTATGCTCACAACCCAAACCCCCGAGACACACATAAATACCCTAAGGGTCTGGAAGCATTGAGTCAGCTGCAGTGCCGTGCCACTGCAGCAATTATGGAATTCTCAGCTGGTATCGTGACTGTTGTATACATTCCACCTCAGGACAACAAATATAACAAGCTGGCACTTAACGAACTGTACGAGGCTATAAACAAGCGGGAAAACTTACATCCGAAGGCTGCATTTCTTCCATTTTCATTCTGTATCATTAAGACAAGTGATGCCCAACTTCCATCCACACTTCTCCTTTGCCACTAGGGCCGATAAAGTCCTAGACCACTGTTACTCTACCCACAAGCAAGCATACAAGGCCCTCCCTTGTCCGCCATTCGGCAAATAAGATCATTACTCCGTACTTCTGCTTCCTGTTTACAAGCAGAAGCTTAAACAGCAAGTAATTTTATGTGACTTGATCCTATGAGAAATGGCCATCAGAATCAAGGATTATGCTACAGGACTGCTTGGCTAGCGCTGATTGGAATATGTTCAGAGACTCCACCGATAACATCGACGAGCTCACCACCTCTGTTACCGGTTTCATAAAGAAATGCATCGGCGACGTTGTTCCCACAGTGAAGGTTCGCTGCTTCCCCAATCAAAAGCCCCAGATTAACACCAAGGTTTGCGCTAAACTAAATGACAGGGCTACCGTACACAGAGCTATCTGCAGACAACCCTGATGCTACGGCCGAAGACAGGAACAAGTACAAGATGTCCTGCTACGACCTTTGCAGAGTCATCAAACGAGCAAAAGGACAATATAGGAATGAAGTGGAATCATACTACACAGGCTCTGACGCCCACAGCTTGTGACAGGGGCTACAGTCCATTGCGGATTACAAACAAAAACCCAGCCCTGATCTGCTCAACGATGCCTCTCTTCCAGATGAACTCAATGCATTTTATGCTGGCTTCAACAATAAAAACACTGTATCATGACGGCTCTAGACGGTATTCCAGGGCGTGTTCTCAGAGCATGCGCAGATCAGCTGGCTGGCATAATCATGGTAATTTTCAATTTCTCCCAGTCTGTAATCCCCATGTCTTAAAATTACTACCATCATTACTGTTTCCAAGAACTCTAAGGCTTAATGCCACAATGACTACCACCCGGTAAAACTCACATCCGTAATAATGAAGTGCTTTGAAAGGCTGGTTATGGCACACATCAACTACATCATCCTAGACCCATTCCAATTTGCATACCACCCCAACAGATAGACGATGCATTCTCAATTGCACTCCACACTGCCTTCACTTCACCCACGTAGATAAGAGCAATGCTGTTCAGTTACTACAGCTTAGCGTTCAACACTATTGTCCCCTCCAAGCTCGTCACCAAACTTAGGACCATGGGACTGAACAACACCTTCTGCAACTGGATCCTGGACTTCGTGATCGACCAACCCCAGGTGGTGAGGGTAGGCAACATCACCTCCGCTGACCCTCAACACTGGGACCCACAGGGGTGTGTGCTTAGTCCCCTCCTGTACTCCCTGTTCACCAAGGACTACGTGGCCACGCATGACTGCAACACCATCATCAAGTTTGCTGACGACACGACGGTGTTAGGCCTGATTACAGGCGATGATGATCCCTAGAGTCATTACTTTGTAGAAGCACCTTTGGCAGCGATTACAGCTATGAGTCTTTCTGGGTAAGTCTCTAAGAGCTTTCCACACCTGGATTGTGCAATATTTGTCCATTAGTCTTTTTAAAATTCTTCAAGCTCTGTCAAATTGGTTGTTGATCATAGCTAAAAAACATTTGCAGGTTTTGCCATAGATTCTCAAGTAGATTCTTATCAAAACTGTAACTCTGCCATTTCCGTACATTCACTGTCTTCTTGGTAAGCAACTCCAGTGTAGATTTGGCCATGTGCTTTAGGTTAATGTCCTACTGGAAGGTGAATTAATCTTCCAGTGTCTGGTGGAAAGCAAACTGAACTAGGTTTTCCTCTGGGATTCTGCCTGTGCTTAGCTCTATTACGTTTATTTTCTATCCTGAAAAACTCCCCAGTCCTTAACAATTTCAAGCAAACCCATAACATGATTCAGCCACTGTTATGCATGAAAATATGGAGAGTACTCAGTAATGTGTTGTATTGGATTTGCACCAAACACGACACTTTGTACTCAAAGAGTGAATTGCTTAGCCACATTGTTTGCAGTATTACTTTAGTGCCTTGTTGCAAACAGGATGCATGTTTAAGAATATTTGTATTCTGTACAGGCGTCCTTCTTTTTACTCTGTCAATAAGGTTAGTATTGTGGAGTAACTACAATGTTGTTGATCCATCCTCAGTTTTCTCCTATCACAGCCATTAAACTCTGTAACTGTTTTAAAGTCACCCTTCGCCTCATGTAGAAATCCCTGAGCGGTTTCCTTCCTGTCCGGCAACTGAGTTCGGGACGGATGCCTGTATCTTTGTAGTGACTGTGTGTATTGATACACCATCCAAAGTGCAATGAATAACCACCATGCTCAAAGGGATATTCAATGTCTGCTTTAAAAAAAAATTTTTACACATCTACCACGTCTTCACCCGACCTCATTTTCTATTGTATGGTGTTTTTGTTTCTCTTATGTGCAAAAAAAAGGAATCTTTACATTGCCCTTATTTTTAAGGCGTTGGAAAACTTCCCTGGTCTTTGTGGTTGAATCTTTTTTTTTTTTATTCACTGCTTGAATGAGGGACTTTATGTGTGGGGTACAGATATGAGGTAGTCATTCACAAATCATGTTAAACACTGCAACTTAAGTCGCTTAATAATCAAATTTTTACTCCTGAACTTATTTAGGCTCGCCATAACAAAAGGGTTGAACACTTATTGTCTCAAGACATTTCAGCTTTTCATTTTTAATTAGTTAACATTTTGAAAAACATAATTCCACTTTGACATTCCACTTTGTATTGTGTGTAGACCAGTGACAAAACATTTAATCAATTTTAAAGTCAGACTGTAACACAACAACATGTGGAAAAAGTCAAGGGGTGTGAAGACTTTCTGAAAACACTATATCTACCTCTATCACTCCAGTATCCCTGCACATTGTAAATATGGTATTGGAACTGCCCCTGTATATAGCTTCTTACTTTCTCGTATTCTACCTATTTCTTATTTTTATTTCTCGTGTGTTTTTGTTTTACCTTGTTATTTTCAGTGTTACATTGATATTGATTACTGCTTTGTTGTGTTTGAAGCTTACAAGAAAGGCATTTCACTGTACCTGCGCACGTGACATTAAAACTTTAATTATAAGGGGTTAAGTTGCTTGCTCAAGGGCACAACGGCAGGAAATGGTATCTAGGATGATGCCTTATCTTAATACCAAGTATGTCAATTGCCATAATAAATAGATACGCCTTAATATGACGTAATATCCAAATATCAACATTTTTACATGTGGGGTTGCTGCACATGAACCTGTTTTATTAGAGATTTTGATTAATCAAATCCAAACAGGCATTTTTAAATTCTGCTCTACAAATGAAGCCATATTTTTTAAATTTTATTTGACATTTTTAATGCCTTATCTTACAACTGATGTTTTGGGTGAAATTGAAATTGAGTTTCTGAGGTGTTACAAAAAGAGTAGCTAGAACTGTGTTTCAATGTTGATCCTGGGGACAAATGCAGTTTTTGTAATGAATTTTGCTCCAGTTAAGCATTAATTATTTTAAGGGCTCCCAGATGGCGCAGTGGTCTAAGGCACTGCATCTCAGTGCTAGAGGCGTTACTACAGACCCTGGTTTGATTCTAGGCTGTATCACAACCGGCTGTGATTGGGAGTCCCATAGTGCGGCGCAGAATTGGCCCAGCGTCGTTAGGGTTTGGCCGGGGTAGGCCGTCATTGTAAATAAGCATTTGTTCTTAACTGACTTGCCTAGTTAATTGAAAATTATATTTTATTTATTGAATGCAAGGAACAAGGCAAAAATACATACCCATCAATAAGTGCAGCCTTCGCTGTGCGCGATTTCCCCACTTTGTTGTCATCAGGGTCATACCACTGGGAACAGTCAAATCTCTCAGTTGGGATTGGCACTGTACAGTTCTTCCCCTCCAATAGAACCTTCCAGAAACTGTCAAGCCCCTCTCCTGTACAGACACATAAATGTTTAATTCAAAGTTGGAAAGTAAAGATCATGATAGTTATTTCATATTTCACGTTAGAACTAGTATTGCACCAGTGATGCAGCCGGGTGGACAGCTGGCACAAGTTAGTGTTCCAAAGTCAAGAGAATCCCAGCATTCATGTTTCCCCCATTTTGCCCCCATGTTGTGTCTTGTAAATTTGATAAGGGATAAGACCCTCCCACAAGCCCTCTCATCTCCCTGCACAATGCTTCACCCGACCTCATTTTCTATTGTATGGTGTTTTTGTTTCTCTTATGTGCAAAAAAAGGAATCTTTACATTTTGGACAGAAATTAGATGAAATTAAATTCAGATATAATTGTAAATAGTGATCGGTTGGTAAACTCGCCGGTCACACCTAAAAAACACACAAGTACCATCAATGCATTTTTTCGCAACATGTGGGTACAGATGTAGGATCTTAATTTCATCACTATTATGTTGTGAGAAATGCAAACTTGTAGTGTATTTGTAAACTTTTAAAGTGTGTAATTTCAATTTTGAAATGTTTGACTTTATAATCCACATAATAATTCACATGTCCTGTTGCTGCAGGATTATTTTCCTGCTGTAGCAAACTGGCTCAAATTAAGATCCTACATCTGTAAAATGTTATGCAATTAATAAAGGTGGGTAAACTGCGTTTACTTAAATTTACCCTCTACTGGTTGAAAACAGGCACACCAAAACAGTAAGACAAATAATTAACACATTCTAATTACATACTATCACTTTGATGTCTCAAATTAATCGATTTTTGCCTGTTTTTGTCAAATCAATCTCTATTGAAATAGAGGGAACCACTTTAAGTAATCATACAATGCCAAATGTGAACTGGGGTGACCGCATCACAGTGCATATCCTGTAGTGTTTTAACACATCAAGATTATTTGGATATTTTTTCAGAACCCCTTTTTTATGCAAAAATGTCAAGTTTTACCTCCTGGGAAATTGCAGCCAATACCCACTACAGCAATGTCGTCCTCAGCATCTTCCATCTTTACACCTGTCAGAAACTGCAAAGAGCGAACTGGCATGAGTTCATGATCTTCAGGAAAATGTTATTGACTATGTGATCAAACAAAAAATAGCTGATGTTCTTGCAATAAAATGTAAAAACATTGCCTTCCAATTGTATTAAAATAGTACTATTCAGATCAGTGAACTTACTTTAACATGCACCTACCTCATGAGTCTTGAATCTTCATTTGGCAATAAAATCAATGTCTCAGTTGAACTTTTTATAGCTTTTCTTTCAGTCATCTTCATAACACCTTTGGTTAATCATTGCCTAAATGTCTAAAAGATTTAGAACTTTCACCCTTACATTACTTCCTTCAAAAGGTGGGAAAGTACCCTAGGACGCAAAGGAAGTGCAATTTTAAATAAGAGAACTGGTGTGAATTCTGATTTTTTCTTTGTTAATAATTGCTACATGCAAGTAAGACGTTGGATATGATCTGGACCAACACACTAGAGGTGAACTCATTGCTCTGAAGGTCATTGGGAAGCAAGGCCGGACGACCGCATTTGGGGCACAGACATCCCCGAGTTATCTTTCTGGTTATTTTAAGGAGCATGGCTGGAAAAAGCTATTTCCTTAACACTGGTGCAGAGGAATGGAATGGTGCACCAACCAACTAAAATTCATCCTTATGCTAGGGAGTTTTAAAGCAAACCTTAAGAAATGGTTTCTGGGCAAAATGCTTTAAGACAGAACAGGCTAAGAGAAAGTATAATAGTATTAATTATTGTTACTTGGTCATCTATTTGATATATTGGACTGTTTCCTCCCTATTGATGAGATGACAGGGTTTCTTTCTGGATCAAAAAGGGGCTTAGGGGCCTCCCGAGTGGCACAGCAGTCTAAGGCACTGCATCGCAGTGTTGCGGCGTCACTACAGCCTGGGGTTTGATCATGTTTCTGAGGACGCATTACTCGACCTTTGCCTCTCCCGAGCCCGTTGGGGAGTTGCAGCGATGAGACAAGATCGTAACCACTAAATTGGGGATAAAAAAGGTTAAAAAAATAGGTTAAAAAAAAGGGGCATGGCAGGGCTGGATTTGAGAGATCATGTTTGAGGCCTCCATCTTGGTGGTGTAGAGACATTTCTGAATTTTTAAACCAATTTCCTGCAATTCTACAAATGTATCTATGGAGATGAGAGAAATTGTTTCAGCTTTAAACTAATTTCCAACAATTATACACATTTTCCCATGGAACTGAGAGAAAATCTTGCAGTTTTTAAGCTAATTTCCTGCGATTCTATATATGTTGGCATGTAGTTGATACACATGGTAAAAAAAAGTGATCTGCTGAATATTGACCGAGCGAGTAAACTCCCACTGCCATCAATTCTACTTGCTAACATGCAATCATTGGAAAACAAAATTGATGACCTACGATTACGATTATCCTACCCACGGGACATTAAGAACTGTAATATCTTATGTTTCACTGAGTCATGGCTGAACGACGACACAGATAATATAGAGCTGGAGGGATTTTCAATGCACCGGCAGAACAGAGAAGCTACGTCTGGTAAGACGAGGGGTGGGGGTGTGTGTCTGCTTGTCAATAACAGCTGCGGGGCAATGTCTGATATTAAAGAAGTCTCAAGGTATTGCTGGCCTGAGGTAGAGTACCTTATGATAAGCTGTAGACCACACTATCTACCAAGAGAGTTCTCATCTAAATTGTTCGTAGCCGTCTATTCACCACCACAGACCGATGCTGGCACTAAGACCGGACTCCTCCAACTCTATAAGGTCATAGACAAACAAGAAATTGCTCACCCAGAAGCGGCGCTCCTAGTGGCCGGGGACTTTAATGCAGGCAAAATTAAATCAGTTTTACCAAAATTTTTACCAGCATGTCACATGTGCAACCAGAGGAAAAAAAACTCCAGACCACCTTTACTCCACACACAGAGATGCATGCAAAGCTCTCCCCCGCCCTACATTTGGCAAATCTGACCATAATTCTATCCTCCTGATTCCTGCTTACAAGCAGGACGTATCAGTGACTCGCTCAATACGGATGTGGTCAGATGACGTGGATGCTACGCTACAGGACTGTTTTGCTAGCACTGACTGGAATATGTTCCAGGATTCATCAAATGGTATTGAGAAGTATACCACCTCAGTCATCGGCTTCATCAATAAGTGCATCAACGACGTCGTCCCCAAAGTGACCGTACGTACATATCCCAACCAGAAGCCATGTATTACAGGCAACATCCGCATCGAGCTAAAGGCTAGAGCTGCCACTTTCAAGGAGTGGGACACTAATCCGGACACCTATAAGAAATCCCCCTATGACCTCAGACGAACCATCAAACAAGCAAAGCGTCAATACAGGATTAAGATTGAATCCTAATACGTCGGCTCTGACTCTCGTTGGATGTGGCAGGGCATGAAAATTATTACAGACTACAAAGGGAAACCCAGACACGATCTGCCCAGTGACGCGAGCCTACCAGACGAGCTAAATGCCTTTTACGCTCGCTTCGAGGCAAGCAACACTGAAGCATGCACGAGAGCAACAGCTCTTCTGGATGACTGTGTGATAACGCTTTCAGTAGCCGATGTGAGCAAGACCTTTAAACAGATCAACATTCACAAAGACACAGGACAGATGGATTACCAGGACGTGTACTCAAAGCATGCGCGGACAGGGGGCTCCCAGGTGGCGCAGTGGTCTAAGGCACTGCATCGCAGTCCTAGCTGTGCCACCAGAGACTCTGGGTTCGAGCCCAGGCTCTGTCGCTGCCGGCCACGACCGGGATGCCCATGCGGCGTCGCACAATTGGCCTAGCGTCGTCCAGGTTAGGGAGGGTTTGGCCGGCAGGGATATCCTTGTCTCATCGCTCACTAGCGACTCCTGTGGCGGGCCGGGCGCAGTGCACGCTAACCAGGTCGCTAGGTGTACAGTGTTTCCTCTGACACATTGGTGCGGCTGGCTTCCGGGTTGGATGTACGCTGTGTTAAGAAGCAGTGCGGCTTGGCTGGGTTGTGTTTCGGAGGACGCATGGCTCTCGACCTTTGCCTCTCCAGAGTCTGTGCGGGAGTTGTAGCGATGAGACAAGACAGTAACTACTAACAATTGGATACCATGAAATTGGGGAGAAAAAGGGGGTAAAAAAAGCATGCGCGGAGCAACTGTGTCTTCACTGACATTTTCAACCTCTCCCTGAATGAGTCTGTGATACCTACATCTTTCAAGCAGACCACCATAGTCCCTGTGCCCAAGGAAGCGAAGGTAACCTGCCTAAATGATTACCACACCGTAGCACTTACGTCGGTAGCCACGAAGTGCTTTGAAAGGCTGGTCATGGCTCACGTCTACAGCATCCTCCCGGATACCTTAGACCCACTCCAATTTGCATACCGCCCTAACAGATCCACAGATGACGCAATCTCAATAGCACTCCACACTGCCCTTTCCCACCTGGACAAAAGGAACACCTTTGTGTGAGAACGCTGTTCATTGACTACAGTTCAGCGTTCAACACCATAGTGCCCACGAAGCTCATCACTAAGCTAAGGACCCTGAGACTAAACACCTCCCTCTGCAACTGGATTCTGGACTTCCTGACGGGCCACCCCAGGATGGATAAGTGTAGGCAACAACACATCTGCCATGCTGATCCATCCACACCTTGGGGCCCTTTAGGTGTGTGTACCTAGTCCCCTCCTGTGCTCCCTGTTCACCCACGACTGTGTGGCCAAACACTGCTCCAACACCATCATTAAGTTTGCTGACGACACAACAGTGATCACCGCCAACGATGAGACAGCCTATAGGGAGGAGGTCAGGGAACTGTCAGTGTGGCGCCAGGACAACAACCTCTCCCTCAATGTGAGAAAGACCAAGGAGCTGATCGTGGACTACAGGAAAAGGCGGGCCGAACAGGCCCCCAATAACATCAACGGGGCTGTAGTGGAGCGGGTCGAGAGTTTCAAGTTCCTTGGTGTCCACATTACCAATGATCTAGAATTGTCCAAACACACCAAGACAGACGTGAAGAGGGCACAACAAAACCCTTTCCCCCTCAGGAGACTGAAAAGATTTGGCATGGGTGCCCAGATCCTCAAAAAGTTATTCAGCTGCACCATCGAGAGCATCCTGACCGGTTGCATCACCGCTGGGTATGGCAACTGCCTGGCATCTGACAGTAAGGCGCTACAGAAAGTAATGCGTACGGCCCAGTACATCACTGGGGCCAAGCTTCCTGCAAACCAGGACCTTTTATGGGCTTTCCTCCGGTGTCAGAGGAAAGCCCATGAAATTGTCAGAGACTCCAGTCACCCAAGTCATAGACTCTTTTCTCTGCTACCGCACAGCAAGCTGTACTGGAGTGCCAAGTCTAGGAACAAAAGGCTCATTAACAGCTTCTACCCCCAAGCCATAAGACTGCTGAACAATTAATCAATCGGACTATTACATTGACCCCCCCCCCCCATTTGTTTTGTACACTGCTGCTACTCACTGTTTATTATCTATGCATAGTCACTTCACCCCTAACTACATGTACAAATTAACTCTAACCTGTACCCCCGCACACTGACTCAGTACTGGTATCCCCTGTATATAGCCTCGTTATTGTTATGTTATTGTGTTGCTTTTTTGAATTTTTTACCTTTGTTTATTTGGTAAATATTTTCTTAACTCTTCTTGAACTGCACTGTTGGGTAAGCATTTCAAGGTAAGGTTGTATTCGGCACATGTCACAAATAAAGTCTAATTTGATTTGAAATATTACATGAAATCCTTTTTTTTGAAAGCCATTTCAGCTGTTGTGCTAATTGTTCACTCCGAATCTAGCGTAGAATCATGGGATTTGTTATATGCAGACGTTGCCTCCCATCGGGCATGCCTGCTCCCTCCACAGCTAAAGCCAGTTTGAGAAACCTGCTAGCAAACGTTTGCGCTTTGAAACTAAATAAATACTGCACTCTGAACCACAACACTTAGTTGCTAGATTCATGACACTGTCTTAGACAAAGAAAGGAAAGTCACCCTCAAAATGTGATGTAGTTTTATTGGAATTTGAAGTGGTTTAGATAACTTACTCAACCTTTAAAGAACAAAAGATACAGAGGAATTGTGAATATATGATTTGGCCAATAATTATTTGTCAGAAGTAAATACGTTGGGTATCATCAACTTTGTCTTGTAATAACCAAGTATGTAGCTGCACATTTTTTGCTGAAAAACAAAGTAATTTTAACATTGTGTGTACAACACATTAGGAAGACTTTGCATGACATAGACTGACCAAGTGAATCCAAGTGAAAAGTATGATCCCTTATTGATGTCACCTGTTAAATCCACGTCAATCAGTGTAGTTAAAGGGGAGGAGGCAGGTTAAAGAAGGATTTTTAACACTTGAGACAATTGAGACATGGATTGTGTATGTGTGCCATTCAGAGGGTGAGTGGGAAAGACAAAAGATTTAAGTGCCTTTGAACGGAGTATGGTAATAGATGCCAGGCACACTGGTTTGAGTGTGTCAAGAACTGCAACGCTGCTGGGTTTTTCAAGCTCAACAATTTCCTGTGTGTCAAGAATGGTCCACCACCAAAAGGACATCCAGCCAACTTGACACACCTGTGGGAAGCATTGGAGTAAACATGTTCAAAAGCTACTCTCTGTTTAAAAAACAAAAGTTGTGTTACTCAATAGTAGGAACTGGTTTTCCTAATGTTTTGTACACTCAATGTAGTATGTAGACACATACTACTAACTCTAAAGTCTTTAAATTGTATGATGTATGTAGTTGCTATTTTCCAATGTATATTTGTAATTTTGAGCATAATTTGATATGTTCAGCACTGTTGAGATATTGTTGAATTATATAGCATATTGATCCTTTGAATCAGCAGTGTCAAACTCAATTCCTGGAGGGTGATGTCTGCTGGTTTTTGTTATTTCAATTCCATTTGTGTCCAATTAAGACATTAAGACACAACCAGGTGAGGGGTTGACAATTAAGACACAACCAGGTGAGGGGAATTTCTAACAAATGAATTACTTTAAATGGTCAATCAAATACAGGGGAAGAGTGAAACCCAGCGGACACACCACCCTCCAGGAACTGAGTTTGACACCCCTGCTTTGAATTAAGAAACTTATTTTCAAATCTACCATTTGTATAAAACATGAAGTTGAAACTAGGCAGATACTGTATATATATTCTCAAATATTTAAGACAATGTTAGAATGATATGATGCCTGTTTGTTAAACTTAGCTAGTCTATCATTCGCCGTAAAATGTTGGCCAATTTTCAATACTGTATGCCCTGCGTAGGTTACATCCTTATTGCCATTGTTACTATTTCAGGGGCTGCCCCTGTGATAATGACTTCCCTGTGAAGATTCCAGTTTAATATGGCAATAATATCGCTTGTTTTCAACTTCACAAGCCCCATCTAATAAAATTAACTTTTATTGGTCACATATACCTATTTTACAGTCTGATGGTCTTGATATAGAAGCTGCTTTTCAGTCTCTCGGTCCCAGCTTTAATGCCCCTGCACTGACCTCGCCTTATGGATGATGGATGATGGCCCTGGCACCACTCCGCCAGGGCCCTCACCTCCTCCCTGTAGGCTGTCTCGTCATTATTGGTAATCAGGCCTACTACTGTTGAGTGGTCGGCAAACTTGATTATTGAGTTGGAGGCATGCGTGACTACACAATCATGGGTGAACAGGGAGTACAGGAGGGGGCTGAGCACGCACCCTTGTGGGGCCCCTGTGTTAAGGATCAGCGAAGTTGAGGTGTTGTTTCCTACCTTCACCAGGAGGGTACTATGGTGTTGGATGGAAATGGGCTTCCATGCCTCTTTCTTGCCTGCTTGCTTCTTAGCTCCATACCTGTTGATGTTAGACACCAGCGAACCAATAACTGACAAGGAGAAAAACAACTGGAAAAGATGAAGGGGGCTGTACTTTCCATTCATGTCCAGCTGAGGTCCTGGCTTTCTTTTAGGTTGAAATGTTGGTGGAAGTGGCTCCACATCATCCTCTAGTACAGTGTGGCAATAGTCCTCTCCCTCTGTGGTAGTTGCCGCTGGTGGACTGGCCCTCTTCTGCTTCTGGGCTGGCCTCTTCACACCTCTAGATGGCCGGGCGGGGGTGGGTGTGGAGCCAGAGACAGCAGCAGAGGTCAGACTGGATAAACCAGTTCCTACATTTGAATGAGTGGGGGATGGACAAATTGAATGTGGTCTCTTTGGTGTTGGCTCCCAGAGGTCACCTGAGTCAGAGTCTCTACCACTATTGAGGATTTAAAAAATTCAGTTAGAACTCAGGTTTACTATGACTTATTTTATTTCACCTTTATTTTAGCAGGGGTTGAGCCCTGCATCAATACATCAAATACACAACACATATCTATAAACATATATATTATATAGAGTATGGGGAACACAATGACTATAATGAAATATGTGGACCTTAATTGGTCAATTAAATACAGGGGAAGAGTGAAACCCAGCGGACACACCACCCTCCAGGAATTGATTTTAACACCCCTGCTTTGAATTAAGAAACTTATTTTCAAATATAAACTGGGTGGTTCGAGCCCTGAATGCCGATTGTCTGTTTATACTGCTCTAATTACGTTAGTAACCAGTTTATAATAGCAATAAGGCACCTTGGGGGTTTGTGGTATATGGCCAATATACCATGGCTAAGGGCTGTGTCCAGGGCTGTGTCCAGGCACACGCAATCCCATCTGGTTTGCGCTTAGCGGGACTATCATTTGTTTTTCAACAGGACAATGACCCAAACCGCACCTCCAGGCTGTGTGAGGGCTATTTTACAAAGAAGGAGAGTGATGGTGTGCTGCATCAGGTGACCTGACCTCCACAATCACCCAACCTCAACCCAATTGAAATGGTTTGAGATGAGTTGAGGGAAAAGCAGCCAACAAGTGCTCAGCATATGTGGGAACTCCTTCAAGACTGTTGGAAAAGCATTCCTCATGAAGCTGGTTGAGAGAATGCCAAGAGTGTGCAATGCTATCAAATCAAAGTTTATTTGTCACGTGCGCCGAATACAACAGGTGTAGACCTTACAGTGAAATGCTTACTTACAGGCTCCAACCAACAGTGCATAAAAAAAGTTTTAGGTGAACAATAGGTAAGTAAAGAAATGAAAACAACAGTGAAAAAGAACAGTAGCGAGGCTATATACAGTAGCAAGGCTATAACAGTAGCGAGGGTATATACAGGCACAGGTTAGTCGGGCTGATTGAGGTAGTATGTACATGTAGATATGGTTAAAGTGACTATGCATATATGATAAACAGAGAGTAGCAGTAGCGTAAAAGAGGGGTTGGCGGGTGGCGGGACACAATGCAGATAGCCCGGTTAGCCAATGTGCGGGGGCACTGGTTGGTCGGGCCAATTGAGATAGTATGTACATGAATGTATAGTTAAAGTGACTATGCATATATGATAAACAGAGAGTAGTAGCAGCGTAAAAGAGGGGTTGGGGGGGGAATACAATGCAAATAGTCCAAGTAGCCAATTGATTACCTGTTCAGGAGTCTTATGGCTTGGGGGTAAAAACTGTTGAGAAGCCTTTTTGTCCTAGACTTGGCACTCCGGTAACGCTTGCCATGCGGTAGTAGAGAGAACAGTCTGTGGCTGGGGTCTTTGACAATTTTTAGGGCCTTCCTCTGACACCGCCTGGTGTAGAGGTCCTGGATGGCAGGCAGCTTAGCCCCAGTGATGAACTGGGCCGTACGCATTACCCTCTGTAGTGCCTTGTGGTCGGAGGCCGAGCAATTGCCATTCCAGGCAGTGATGCAACCAGTTACGGAGAGCGTGATCACACAGTCGTCTGGAACAGCTGATGCTCTCATGCATGCCTCAGTGTTGCTTGCCTCAAAGCGAGCATAGAAGTGATTTAGTTTGTCTGGTAGGCTCGTGTCACTGGGCAGCTCGCGGCTGTGCTTCCCTTGAAAGCGGCAGCTCTACCCTTTAGCTCAGTGCAAATGTTGCCTGTAATCCATGGCTTCTGGTTGGGGTATGTACATACAGTCACTGTGGGGACGACGTCCTCGATGCACTTATTGATAAAGCCAGTGACTGATGTGGTGTACTCCTCAATGCCATCGGAAGAATCCCAGAACATGTTCCAGTCTGTGATAGCAAAACAGTCCTGTAGTTTAGCATCTGCTTCATCTGACCACTTTTTTATAGACTGAGTCACTGGTGCTTCCTGCTTTAATTTTTGCTTGTAAAGAGGAATTAGGAGGATAGAATTGTGGTCGGATTTACCAAATGGAGTGCGAGGGAGAGCTTTGTACGCGTCTCTGTGTGTGGAGTACAGGTGATCTAGAATGCTTTCCTTCTGGTTGCACATTTAACATGTTGATAGAAATGAGATAGAACTGATTTAAGTTTCCCTGCATTAAAGTCTCCGGCCACTAGGAGTGCCGCCTCTTTGTGAGCGGTTTCCTGTTTGCTTATTTTCTTATACAGCTGACTGAGTGCAGTCTTTGTGCCAGCATTCGTCTGTGGTGGTAAATAAACAGCCACGAAGAGTATAGCTGAAAACTCTCTAGGCAAATAGGTCATCAAGGTAAAGCGTGGCTACTTTGAAAAATCTAAAATCTAAAATATATTTTGATTTGTTTAACACTTTTTTGGTTACTACATGATTCCATATGTGTTATTTCATAGTTTTGATGTCTTCACTATTATTCTACATTGGAAAATAGTAAAAATAAAGAAAACCCTTGAATGAGTAGGTGTGTTCAGATTTTTGACTGGTACTGTATTTTCGCAAATATTTAAGACAATGTTAGAATGATATGATGCCTCTTTGTTGAACTTAGCTAGTCTATCATTAACCGTAATCTGTTGGCCTATTTTCAATACTATATGTCTTTCTGTTAATTTTTAAGGATGCAAGGTTACATCCTTATTGCCATTGTTTGGGTAATGTTACAAAGTAGTATTTCAGTACAGGCTGAGCCTGTGTTGATGACTTCCCTGTGAAGTCCAGTTTGATAACGCATTGTGACCTATTACTCTAAACTAGTGATATACCGGCTCATAAACGTACACACGTCTGACATTCTGAGAACGTTCTAAGAATGTATTGTGATGGTCCCAAGGGAACGTTCTCTGGGGGACCTTTGTCTTGTTCCATGTAAGTTCCCAGGACGTCACAGAGGACCATGTCGGGGGCTTTTTAGGATGTTCTCTGGACTTTCATTTTAATAGTCCTTAGGATCTCACGTGATTGTGATCTGGGGGACCTTTGTGTTGTTCCCTGTAAGTTCCCAGGACGTCACTGAGGACCATGTCTGGACCTTTTTAGGACATTCTCAGGACTTTCATTTTACTATTTCCCTGGGGGGGACCTTTTTCTAGTTCCCGCTTTGTTCTTGGGACATTGTGTCATCAGGACCATGACACATCGTCCCAAGAAAGTCCGTGGGGACGTCCACGGGACAAACCGGGAACTTGACAAAACCTTCAGGGACCATGACACAATGTCCCAAGAATGACCTAAAAGCGTCCTCAGGGACGTCCCTGGGACCATGGCACAACGTCCTGATGACTTTAGGAGACCATTTCCTGATGTCATGTGGACGTCCTAACGACTCATTATTGTTTGCAGGGTATACATAAAGAGAACATAAGAAAAAGAAAAGTTCAAAGTATATACATCCTCTTTATACATCATTATTGTCATGTTGTGAAGCATGTGTCATGAGGACTTCCTTGTCCAGTTGTGTAGTTCAGTATCAGATGATTGACTCGTTGTTGTACCCACAAAAAGCGCCTTCAGTAAGTATTCACACACTTGGACTTTTTCCACATTTTGTTGTGTTACATCCTGAATTTAAAATGGATTAAATCTTGATTGTATGTCAGTAGCTTACACACAATACCCAATAATGTCAAAGTGGAATTATGTTTTTAGAATTCTTTACCTATTAATGAAAAGCTGAGTCAATAAGTATTCAACCCCTTTGGCATGCCTAAATAAATTCAGGAGTAAACATTTCCTTAACGACCAGGGAGGTTTTACAATGCCTTGCAAAGAAGGGCACCTATTGGCAGATGGGTAAAACAAGCAGACAATGAATATCTCTTTGAGCATGGTAAAGTTATTAAACTTTGGATGGTATATCAATAAACCCAGTCACAACAAAGAGAGCGGCGTCCTTCTTAACTCAGATGCTGGAGAGGAAGGAAACCACTCAGTGATTTAACCATGATGTCAATGGTGCCTTTAAAACAGTTACAGAGGATGAATCAACAACATTGTAGTCAGTTCACAATACTAACCTAAATGACAGAGTGAAAAGAAGGAAGCCTGTACAGAATACAAATAATCCAAAACATACGTCCTGTTTGAAATAAGGCACTTAAGGAGGATCCTGCATGGAATTCTGGGGAAAGGCTGTGTGCTGATCAAGCTCTGTGACAATTTTGGCCTAAATTGAACTTCACGAGTTAAAAGTACATATTTTACCTTCTAAATCGGATGGACAATGAGTAAGGATAAGTATTCAAGTGAAAGACGGCATCAAAGAGAAGACTCTGCTATCTTCACCATCTTTAAGGCGCTCACTGAGCCAAACTCCACGAGATGGTAGAGGCTGCCATCACACTCAAAACAGAGACAGAGATGGCAGAGGTTCCTCTCTCATGGCAGATCTGAAGTTATTTCAATGAGAAACAGCCACCTCACTCAGCAAAATGCAAACCTCTATTGATGGCATGAAGGCTACTCTAGAGAAAAATTATTAACGGATGACCCACATTGAAAGAAAAATTAGGAACACGACGAAAAGCTAATACAACAAGACTGATGGGCCAGGTAGAGGAATTACAAAATAAGGGAGACTTGTTGGAAAACCTTTCGCGTAGTAATAATATTCACATTTGATTTTTGTGGTCGAAACCAATGCAGAAAGGGGGCAGAAAATGTCTACATTTGTGGACAAGATGCTGAGGGAGGTCTTGGAAATCGATGCTGCTTCAACGTTGGTCATGGAGAGGTCCCACAGAATCGCACCTGCAGCCCAGAGCAGGCCCGGAGCGAAGGACACATGGGATTGCGCTATCATCGTGCACCTTCTCAACTTCGAAACGAAACAGAAGATACTGCAGCTGTCCAGAACCAAGGTAGAAGTATTCTACAAGGACAAGCGCATACGTATCTTCAATGACTATTCCGCAAAGCTGTTGAGGAAAAGAAAAGATTACGACGGGATCAAGAGAGAATTGGCAGCCAAAAACATCTCATACTCTCCGACGTTCCCTCTGATTCTGTACCTGATGCCAAGTCCTGCCTGTGCTCCATTGGGTTTACACCACCCTCCAGACCCGAGGACAGGGTACGAAAAAATATGTGGCAAATTGTTGGGCCCTGAAGGAGTGAGAGACAGACAGAAGGACTCGAGACCCAAGAAGAAGCCTAAATCTACCGCATAACATTGTCCAGTCCACATTGACTACTGAAGCGACCTCTTCTTTTTAAGGACTTGACCTGCATTTATGCTCATAATTGGGACCCTAATGCTGGACTAATTCATCAATATTTGACCTACAGTTTGTTGGGATGATAAAGTAATTATTTAATCTGGAATAAACAGAATAGCCTGCTTTCCTCATTCCCACTTTCTCTTTTAGTAGGCTATATTTTTTTGCTTTGTTTTATGGCAATTACATATAGGCTTCCCAAGTGTAGGTTACTGAACATATTAGCCTAAAATTAGCTGATCCTTTATTGATTTAGACAATGCTTTAGGATTACATTTAATTTCCAGCATTTAACCCTTACTGTTTAAGCTTATCCAAGATGGCGTAGCAGTCAGACGTATTTTGTCCTCGTCCTGTCGTGTCCCATGTATATATATTTTTATATATTTTTCTTTGCATATCATTTTATATTTTTCCTAAACCTCAACTTCAATATACTCTCCTGCAACCCGCCTCACCCAATGTGGTATAGATCTGCTATTTTCTAAAGTATTTTTATTTTTTTACATTTGAACCAGAATCCCCCAACAGAAGCTAGCCAGCTAACTAGCTACTAGCTAGTAGTCAGCTAACCACTGCTAGCGGTCATCAGCTAACCTCTAGCTCGGAAATCTCTCGCCAGTTTGCACAACGCGATTCAAACCAGAGCATACCGGACTTATTTTCTCTCCATATCCCCGGATTCCTATTGCAAGGTCTGAACCTTTTCACCTGGATCATCGCAGCTAGCTAGCTGCAATCCGAGTGGATACTCCTGGCTAACGTCTCTGTCCCGAAGCAAACACCAATTAGCCTGGAGCTAGCCCATGCTAAGCCCATCTCCCGGCTAGCTGAAGAGGTCAATCAGCCACTCCTTGGGCTACAGTACCTATTTTGCCAATTGGCCTGGACCCCTTTTACTACACAAAGCCCTGCTAATCCATCATGACTACCGACGTAATCTGCCCGAGGGTTCTTTATCCAACAGGCCCCTCCGTCACGACGTCCCCTGAATGCCCATCTGCTAGCCGCGGCCCGCTAGCTGTCTAGAACATATCGGACTGTTAGCTGAAAAGGTCAATCGGCCAATTTCTTGGGCCACTATACCTATTTTGCCAATTGGACTGGGCACCTTTACTGCATGGAACCCTACTAATCCATCACGGCTGGTCTGCCGACGGGACCGCACGAGGAGGCTACAACAGACTTCTTCCGTCGTGATGACCCTCTAAGGCCCTTCTGCTAGCTTGCTATCCCCGGCCCGCTACTTGTCTGAATCGCCGTGTCTCCAACCAGCTTAACTACTCACTGGACCCCTATGATCACTCAGCTATGCATGCCTCTCCCTAATGTCAATATGCCCTGTCCATTGATGTTCTGGTTAGTGATTATTGTCTTATTTCACTGTAGAGCCTGTAGCCCTGCTCAATATACCTTAGCTAACCCTTCAGTTCCATCTCCCACACATGTGGTGACATCACCTGGTTTAAATTATGTTTCTAGAGACAATATCTCTCTCGTCGTCACTGTATTCACATCCTACCATACCTTTGTCTGTACATTATGCCTTGAATCTATTCTATCGCAACCAGAAACCTGCTCCATTTACTCTCTATTCCGAACGCACAAGCGACCAGTTCTATTAGCCTTTGGCCGTACCCTTATCCTACTCCTCCTCTGTTCCTCTGGTGATGTAGAGGTTAATCCAGGCCCAGCAGTGCCTAGCACCCCTCCCATTCACCAGGCGCTCTCATTTGTTGACTTCTGTAACCGTAAAAGCCTTGGTTTCATGCATGTTAACATTAGAAGCCTCCTCCCCAAGTTTGTTTTATTCACTGCCTTAGCACACTCTGCCAATCCGGATGTCCTAGCCGTGTCTGAATCCTGGTTTAGGAAGACCACCAAATACCCTGAAATTTACATCCCAAACAATAACATTTTCTGACAAGATAGAACTGCCAAAGTGGCAATCTAGTGCAGAGATAGCCTGCAGAGTTCTGTCATACTATCAAGGTCTGTGCCCAAACAATTGAAGCTTCTACTTCTAAAAATCCACCTTTCCAGAAACAAGTCTCTCACCGTTGCCGCTTGCTATAGACCACCCTCTGCCCCCAGCTGTGCCCTGGACACCATTGGTGAATTGATTGCCCCCCATCTATCTTCAGAGCTCGTGCTGGTAGGTGACCTAAACTGGGACATGCTTAAAACCCCGGCCATCCTACAATCTAAGCTTGATGCCCTCAATCTCACACAAATTATCAATGAACCTACCAGGTACAACCCCAAATCCGTAAACACGGGCACCCTCATAAATATCAGCCTAACCAACTTACCCTCCAAAAATCCCTCAGCTGTCTTCAACCAAGATCTCAGTGATCCCTGCCTCATTGCCTGCCTCTGTAATGGATCTGCGGTCAAACGACCACCCCTCATCACTGTCAAAAGCTCCCTAAAACACTTCAGCAAGCAGGCCTTTCTAATCGACCTGGCAAGGGTATCCTGGAAGAATATTGACCTCATCCCGTCAGTAGAGGATGCCTGGTTATTCTTTAAAAGTGCCTTCCTCACCATCTTAAATAAGCACGCCCCATAAAAAAAATGTTGAACCAGGAACAGATATAGCCCTTGGTTCCCTCCAGACCTGACTTCCCTTGACCAGCACAAAAAACATCCTGTGGCGTACTGCATTAGCATCAAATAGCCCCCATGATATGCATATTTTCAGGGAAGTTAGGAACCAATATACACAAGCAGTTAGGAAAGCTAAGGCTAGCTTTTTCAAACAGAAATTAGAGTAGTTAATTAGAGTAGTTAATTCTGTTGCACAAACTCCAAAAAGTTCTGGGACACTGTAAAGTCCATGGAGAATAAGAGCACCTCCTCCCAGCGGCCCACTGCACTGAGGCTAGGAAACACTGTCACCACCGATAACTCCACGATAATTGAGAATTTCAATAAGCATCTTTCTACAGCTGGCCATGCTTTCCACCTGGCTACCCCTACCCCGATCAACTGCCCTGCACCCCCCACAGCAACTCGCCCAAGCCTCCACAATTTCTCCTTCACCCAAATCCAGATAGCTGATGTTCTGAAAGAGCGGGAAAATCTGGACCCCTTCAAATCAGCCGGCCTAGACAATCTGGACCCTCTCTTTCTAAAATTACCTGACAAAATTGTTGCAACCCTTATTACTAGCCTGTTCAAACTCTCTTTCGTATCGTCTGAGATCCCCAAAGATTGGAAAGCTGTCGCTGTCATCGCCCTCTTCAAAGGGGGAGACATACTACACCCAAACTGCTACAGACCTCTTTCCATCCTACCCTGCCTTTCTAAGGTCTTCGAAAGCCAAGTTAACAAACAGATCACTGACCATTTTGAATCCCACTCTACCTTCTCCGCTATGCAATCTGGCTTCCGAGCTGGTCATGGGTGCGCCTCAGCCATGCTCAAGGTCCTAAACGATATCATAACTGCGATCAATAAGAGACAATACTGTGCAGCCGTATTCATCGACCTGGCCAAGGCTTTCAACTCTGTCAATCACCACATTCTTATTGGCAGACTCAACAGCCTTGGTTTCTCAAATGACTGCCTCGACTGGTTCACCAACTACTTCTCTGATAGAGTTCAGTGTGTCAAATCGGAGGGCCTGTTGTCCGGACCTCTGGCAGTCTCTATAGGGGTGCCACAGGGTTCAATTCTCGGGCCGACTCTCTTCTCTGTATATATCCATGATGTCGCTCTTGATGCTGGTGATTCTCTGATCCACCTCTACGCAGACGACACCATTCTGTATACTTCTGGCCCTTCTTTCGACACTGTGCTAACTAACCTCCAGACGAGCTTCAATGTCATACAACTCTCCTTCCGTGGCATCCAACTGCTCTTAAATGCAAGTAAAACTAAATAAATGCTCTTCAACCGATCGCTGCCCGCACCTGCCCGCCCATCCAGCATCACTACTCTGGACGGTTCTGACCTAGAATATGTGGACAACTACAAATACCTAGGTGTCTGGTTAGACTGTAAACTCTCCTTCCAGACCCACATTGAGCATCTCCAATCCAAAATTAAATCTAGAATCGGCTTCCTATTTTGCAACAAAGCATCCTTCACTCATGCTGCCAAACATACCCTCGTAAACAGACTATCCTACCGATCCTCGACTTCGGCGATGTCATTTACAAAATAGCCTCCAACACTCTACTCAACAAATTGGATGCAATCTATCACATTGCCATCTATAGTTTTGTCAACAAAGCCTCACATACTACCCACCACTGCGACCTGTACGCTCTCGTTGGCTGGCAATTGGTTCATACTCGTCGCCAAACCCACTGGCTCCAGGTCATCTACAAGTCTTTGCTAGGTAAAGCCCCGCCTTATCTCAGTTCACTGGTCACCATAGCAGCACTCACCCGCAGCACGCGCTCCAGCAGGTATATTTCACTGGTCACCTCCAAAGCCAATTCCTACTTTGGCCGCCTTTCCTTCCAGTTCTCTGCTGCTAATGACTGGAATGAACTGCAAAAATCGCTGAAGCTGGAGACTCATATCTCCCTCACTAACTTCAAGCACCAGCTGTCAGAGCAGCTCACAGATCATTGCACCTGTACATCTGTAAATAGCCCATCCAACTACCTCATCCCCATACGGTATTTATTTATTTTGCTCCTTTGCACCCTAGTATCTCTACTTGAACATTAATCTTCTGCACATCTATCACTCCAGTGTTTAATTGCTATATCGTAATTACCTCGACACTATGGCCTATTTTATTGCCTTACCTCCCTTATCTTACCTCATTTGCACAAACTGTATATACAGTGGGGAGAACAAGTATTTGATATACTGCCGATTTTGCAGGTTGTCCTACTTACAAAGCATGTAGAAGTCTGTAATTTTTTATCATAGGTACACTTCAACTGTGAGAGACGGAATCTAAATCAAAAATCCAGAAAATAACATTGTATGATTTTTAAGTATTTAATTTGCATTTTATTGCATGACATAAATATGACATAAGATACATCAGAAAAGCAGAACTTAATGTTTGGTACAGAAACCTTTGTTTGCAATTTCAGAGATCATAAGTTTCCTGTAGTTCTTGACCAGGTTTGCACACACTGCAGCAGGGATTTTGGCCCACTCCTTCATACAGACATTCTCCAGATCCTTCAGGTTTCGAGGCTCTCGCTGGGCAATACGGACTTTCAGCTCCCTCCAAAGATTTTCTATTGGGTTCAGGTCTGGAGACTGGCTAGGCCACTCCAGGACCTTGAGATGCTTCTTACGGAGCCACTCCTGAGTTGCCCTGGCTGTGTTTCGAGTCGTTGTCATGCAGACCCAGCCACGACCCATCTTCAATGCTCTTACTGAGGGAAGGAGGTTGTTGGGCAAGATCTCGCGATACATGGCCCCATCCATCCTCCCCTCAATACGGTGCAGTCGTCCTGTCCCCTTTGCAGAAAAGCATCCCCAAAGAATGATGTTTCCACCTCCATGCTTCACGGTTGGGATGGTGTTCTTGGGGTTGTACTCATCCTTCTTCTTCCTCCAAACACGGCGAGTGGAGTTTAGACCAAAAAACTCTATTTTTGTCTCATCAGACCACATGACCTTCTCCCATTCCTCCTCTGGATCATCCAGATGGTCATTGGCAAACTTCAGACGGGCCTGGACATGCGCTGGCTTGAGCAGGGGGACCTTGCGTGCGCTGCAGGATTTTAATCCATGACGGCGTAGTGTGTTACTAATGGTTTTCTTTGAGACTGTGGTCCCAGCTCTCTTCAGGTCATTGACCAGGTCCTGCCGTGTAGTTCTGGGCTGATCCCTCACCTTCCTCATGATCATTGATGCCCCACGAGGTGAGATCTTGCATGGAGCCCCAGACCGAGGGTGATTGACCGTCATCTTGAACTTCTTCCATTTTCTAATAATTGCGCCAACAGTTGTTGCCTTCTCACCAAGCTGCTTGCCTATTGTCCTGTAGCCCATCTCAGCCTTGTGCAGGTCTACAATTTTATCCCTGATGTCCTTACACAGCTCTCGGGTCTTGGCCATTGTGGAGTGGTTGGAGTCTGTTTGATTGAGTGTGTGGACAGGTGTCTTTTATACAGGTAACAAGTTCAAACAGGTGCAGTTAATACAGGTAATGATTGGAGAACAGGAGGGCTTCTTAAAGAAAAACTAACAGGTCTGTGAGAGCTGGAATTCTTACTGGTTGGTAGGTGATCAAATACTTATGTCGTGCAATAAAATGCAAATGAATTACTTAAATATCATACAATGTGATTTTCTGCATTTTTGTTTTAGATTCCGTCTCGCACAGTTGAAGTGTACCTATGATAACAATTACAGACCTCTATATGCTTTGTAAGTAGGAAAACCTGCAAAATCGGCAGTGTATCAAATACTTGTTCTCCCCACTGCTTTTTTCCCTACTGTATTATTGACTGTATGTTTGTTTATTCCATGTGTAACTCTGTGTTGTTGTATGTGTCGAACTGCTTTGCTTTATCTTGGCCAGGTCGCAGTTGTAAATGAGAACTTGTTCTCAACTAGCCTACCTGGTTAAATAAAATGTAAAATTAAAAAACAGCCTGCTTTGTAATGAGAGACAGTTACTATGCCTGCCCGCATATGCTTGTATATTTTTTTTTTACATTCCGTTTTCTTATAGCCTAATATTATTTGAGTTGGGAAAACATTCAATAGGCTATGGGGCTATATTTCCTAGTTTATAACAGAGTGCAGGGAATGTCTCATCCATGCGAGTTTGAATTTTGGCCCCTCCCCTTTTTTGTTTATTATTTATTTATTTATGCATCCAGGCTACTCTTTAAATGATAGTTCGCTGAAGTGAAATTGTCTAGTGATAAATATTAGGTCAGATGTACTCAAATATATGCTGAAATATCCCTTAGTTTCCACAATTGCCCCGCTACTGGGTCTTGTGAGGAATCCCCATTGTTTAAAGGTCACCACACCACCAAGATCTGCCACCCAGGGTGCAGTCTTACGTGTTCTACTTTTCATTTCACTGTTCGGGCTCCCTTCGTTCTAGTGGAGACGCTTATATTTGTATTGATGTTCTTGTTGTTTCTGCATGTGTTTTGTGTTGAAATGAAAAACAAAGGAGTATTTCTGTCTGCAGTTCTGGTACAAGGAAAAGGTCAATTCAAATCAAGGTCTGTCGTGTTTTATATTGACACTTTATACTGACAATGAAATCACTTAATATTTTGATTTATAACAGGAAGGGCTTAAACCATGTGATTAAACAGAAAATAATATTGATTCAGATGACCAACCTACTCATGATAGATTACGGAGACGAAATCGGCAGGTAAGGGTGCTCTCGAGCGGCTAGATGTTATTTACCATTCGGCCATCAGATTTGCCACTAATGCTTCTCATAGGACACATCACTGCACTCTATACTCCTCTGTAAACTGGTCATCTCTGTATATCCGTCGCAAGACCCAATGGTTGATGCTTATTTATAAAACCCTCTTAGGCCTTACTCCCCCCCATCTGAGATACCTACTGCAGCCCTCATCCTCCACAAACAACTCTTGTTCTGCCAGTCACATTCTGTTAAAGGTCCCCAAAGCGCACACATCCCTGGGTCGCTCGTCTTTTCAGTTCGCTGCAGCTAGCGACTGAAACGAGCTGCAAAAAACACTCAAATTGGACAGTTTTATCTCCATCGCTTCCTTCAAAGACTCAATCATGGACACCTACTGACACTTGTGGCTGCTTCGCGTGATGTATTGTTGTCTCTACCTTTTTGCACTTTGTGCTGTTGTCTGTGCCCAATAATGTTTGTACCATCTTTTGTGCTGCTACCATGTTGTGCTGCTGCCATGTTGTGCTATTGCCATGTTGTGTTGCTACCATGCTGTATTGTCATGTGTTGCTGCCATGCTATGTTGTTGTCTTAGGTCTCTCTTTATGTAGTGTTGTGGTGTCTCTCTTGTCGTGATGTGTGTTTTGTCCTATATTTTTTTTTTATTTTTTTATTTTAATCCCAGCCCCAGAGGGTCCCTGCAGGAGGCCTTTTGCCTTTTGGTAGGCCGTCATTGTAAATAAGAATTTGTTTTTAACTGACTTGCCTAGATAAATAAAGGTGAGAAAATAGTAAAAAATAGTAAGTGTCCAGGTCCTGACCGGTTCCCATGCGAGTTCTATAAAACTTTCAGTAAATAACTAATACCACTGATCAGAGAGGTTCTTCATGAGGTGATAGAGCGCAATAAATACCCAGATACTTGTTGTGACGCAACCATCACCCTGTTAACATGCAAATGTTATCTTTAGATAATCTTCAGAACTCACTGCAGGTTGAATTACAGGTGCAGATATCAGAGGAGAGTTGGGGAAATATGTGGAAAACACTATATAAAGACACAACAGTACATGTATCCGAACAAGGGAGTTTCAATTCAAAGTACTGCATCGTTTTTGTATGAGCTCTGATAAACTTAATACAATGAAAGAAGATATATCCGCTACGTGATGGAGGCAGTGTGGACAAATAGGTACTTTATCACATATATTTTGGCTAGGTCTGAAAATCCAGTCTTTTTGGTCTGAAATTCTCCATGTTATACAGGACATCACCGATATTATTATTCAACCAGACCCATGTCATCTCCTTCTAGGTGTTGTTCCTGTGAATACACTCCAGTCCTCTCCTCTTAAATTTATAGACGATCTTTTAGCAGCAGCACGGAAATGTGTAACAAAATGCTGGAATAATTAACATGCACCCTCAAAATATGTGTAGTTAGGACTATGTGGGGAACTTGCTGACATGGAGAGAATGACATCGATCTTGCAACATAGACAGCGTAGGTATGAAGGTGTCTGGTCAGAGTTCCTGACATATCTTACTGGTCTTATTCCGTCATTTCTGTTTTTATTGTTTGTTTCTGTTGTTTTTCTGTGGCTTTACCACGAATTGTTTTCTTATTCAGACTCTTGAAAAATTTGCTCCATACAGGCAAAATTTACCCAGAGTGGCGCAGTGGTCTAAGGCACTGCAGCTCAGTGCTAGAGGCGTCACTAGAGACTCTGGTTCGATTCCAAGCTGTATCACAACCCGCCGTGACTGGGAGTCCCATAGGGCGGCTCACAATTGGCCCAGCGTCGCCTGGGTTTGGCCGGGGTAGAAGAATTTGTTCTTAATTTTTAACCCACTTGCCTAGTGAAATAAAGGTTAAATTACATGTGAATGTAATTACGCTCCTTTGTAAAGACAGCAAAGATATGTTGTGTATGTATGGTACATGTTCTTTTGTTTTAATGCACTAAAGTAAAACTACCAAAGAATTGGCAAATAAATTAACTTTATGTCCTAAAACCTCTGTAATGTTTGGGGAAAATCCAACACAACACATCACTGAGTACCACTCTTCATATTCTCAATCATGATGGTGGCTTCATCATGTTATGGGTATGCTTGTCATCGGCAAGGACTAGGCAGTTTTTTAGGATGGAAAGAAATGGAATAAAGCTAAGCACAGACAAAATCCTGGAGAAAAACCTGGTTCATACTGCTTTCCAACAAACACTGAGAGACAAATTCACCTTTCAGCAAGACAATAACCTTAAAAACACGGCCAAATATACACTGGAGTTGCTTATCGAGATGACGTTGAATGTTTCTGAGTCGCCTAGTTACAGTTTTGACTTAAATCAGCTCAAAAAATATATGGCTGCCTAGCAACAACCAACTTCACAGAGCTTAAAGAATTAAAAAATGAATAATGTGCAAATATTAAGAAGGCACTCTTCATATACTTAATAAAAATGTCTTCATGGCATGTTCAACAGAAACAAAGATTAAAACAACAAAGATCTGACGTGTTTCAGCTGCATGGCCTTCATCAGGGAGTACAAAGCTATGATAATACAATGTCCTCTTTCAAACAGCTTTTTCCAATCAAACCTGATAAGCAATACTATACACATTAAAAAGTGAAATACTACGGCCTCCCGGGTGGCGCAGTGGTCTAGGGCACTGCATCGCAGTGCTAACTGCGCCACCAGAGTCTCTGGGTTCACGCCCAGGCTCTGTCGCAGCCGGCTGCGACCGGGAGGTCCGTGGGGCGACGCACAATTGGCATAGCGTCGTCCGGGGTAGGGAGGGTTTGGCCGGTAGGGATATCCTTGTCTCATCGCGCTCCAGCGACTCCTGTGGCGGGCCGGGCGCAGTGCGCGCCAACCAAGGGGGCCAGGTACACGGTGTTTCCTCCGACACATTTGGTGCGGCTGGCTTCCGGGTTGGAGGCGCGCTGTGTTAAGAAGCAGTACGGCTGGTTGGGTTGTGCTTCGGAGGACGCATGGCTTTCGACCTTCGTCTCTCCCGAGCCCGTACGGGAGTTGTAGCGACGAGACAAGGTAGTAATTACTAGCGATTGGATACCACGAAAATTGGGGAGAAAATGGGATAAAAATTTTAAAAAAATAAAAAAAGTGAAGTACTGTAGATATGTTATCAAAATGCAAATCAAGGCTAGAAGCATAAGAACCCCTAGAAAGGTAGTTCTAACCTTGAATATGACTGGGCAAAGTGCTACGAATAGGAGAGCCATCTATTTTACAGTACACTAGATCACAGCAGACATGGACCACAACAGTCTAAACATAGCTGAGGGCAATAGAGCAAAATGTCCACTAGATTAGAGCAAATGGACCTCTCACGACCCTACAGGAAAGGTGAGAAATCCATATCTTTATTTCAACCCGGGTACTTAGTGGCCTGGTTTGTAAATCCCAAAATGTTCCCTTTGGTTTAACTGTTTAAGACGGTCCCCTTTTCTAATAGAGGCCGGAATATGATCAATACCCATAGCTTGTAGGGAGGCAGGATCGCCATGGTGTAAGGACTTGTAGTGCCTTGCAATGGGGTAGTCTTCATTGCCTACCCGTACGGCGTGCTTGTGTTCCGCTAAGCGGTCTTGAAGGGTTCTCTTTGTCCATCCAATGTAGAGCACCTGGCACTGTGGACATTCCGATCTGTAGATGACATGAGCAGTGGCGACCCGTCATTCAGGGCAGAGCCCCACCTGTTTTGAGCCCCACATGTTTAGCACCCCCAAAAAATATCTCTATATATATATTTTTTCTTTTTTGGGGGGGTGGGGGCTTGCCTATTTTGCATGTTATTTTGGCATTAATACGTGTCACATATCAGTTTGCAAATAATGTAAAAAAATATATAACTCATTTGAGTTAATAAAGCCGCATACAAACATGGTCTCTTTTTTGATTTCTTGAGTAAGGCAGCTCCAAAATGCAGGTGTTTCAGCCTAGCTCAGTGCTTTCAGTGGTGGTGGGGCAAGCCAGGAGAAAATAAGAACATTGCGCCGTGATTGGCTCAGTTTTCTATCACTTATGGGGACACTACGTCACAGGCCAAGTCTAAGTCCTTAGTAAGGGTAGACATCGAACATTTAAGCCCTTTGGGTCCTACCATAGAGTTACATTAGAAGAGCCCTTCCAATAAGGCTCATGGTCATTGGCCACAGATAAAATGACGTCAAATCATGTTATATGTACAGTAGCTTTGCTTGGACTGATCATGTCAACATCTTACTTTCAAAATCTTAGCTCGCAGTCATCATCATGAATCAAGCCGACAATCTACTGGCAAATCCTTTTAAATCCTTGTCATATGAAGAGAAATAATGAAGATAAATTACAGATAAAACGTATCGGTACTCATCGGCTATTGGACATAAACATTACACAACAAGTTGGAAATCGCAAATTCAACAATGAGTGGTTTGGAAGGAATTAGTGGCTAACTGATAGAATTGCAAAGCAACCACTAGTCTGCTAGTCATTGGAGTGACTGTGTGTTTTTTTCCAGAGTTCCCACCATAAATCCAGAGAATGCCAGACTTTGATGACAAGATTTGCCAACGCCAGGACCGCCGCTCCACTTTCCTGTTTAAGTGGGAACAGCACAAGGTAAGTCCAAAAACGTCTTGTAACGTTATGCTGCTGCATAAATGATGTAATATGCACGGGAGATATGTATATGCTATGTGTATGTTGTGTAGTAAGCTGTTAGCCCATGTGCCTCACCCTAATAATTTGGTCTATTTTTACCAACGCGGTATTGTAAACACATCGTTCATGGCCGGTGTGTGCTTGTTTGCAGACTTTTTTTGTACCGCTTTGACAGTGCTACTGATAGTAGTGGTGGTGCTTGACTTGCACGTGCAAATTCAGCACACACAACATTCTATAGTAGAATTGTGTTATTTGACGTGTCAAATTAAAAGCTTATTTAACACAAAGACCCAAACGGTGTTCAATGTGCCTCACCCTAATAATTTGGTCTATTTTAGTTTGGCCTACTGTTCTAAGTTGGTGGTCCACATGTAGCCTATAACCTGTTTTAAAGAAATGTAATAATTGAATATTGTAGAAGCTTTCATTGTCAGCTTAGATACCCCCTTTATTTATCCTACGGTTCTGACTTGGTGTACAGGGAGTACACTGTAAGAACAGCCCAGTTCTGAATTCTGTCGCTGGACATTTCAAAAGTGCTGAACAAATAGTTATATTGACTACGTCCGTCGCCACTCGCTCATTAATGTCTTAATCGAAATGACGGATTGCCTCTTATCTGCTTGTTGTTCCCTTATGCCATAGTTTGTACATTTCAACAATCAGTAGAAACCACATTTGTTTAAGCAAGTCAGCCATATCAGCTATGTTTTTTTTAAATGCAGTAAATGAGGCTGAATGAACTGTTTCGCTGCCAGACAAGGCTCCGCTGGTAGCCAGGTGTAGCAGTCATTGTCATTGTCCAAATTAGAAGCTACTTTGCTGTGAAGCCACATTATTTTTAATTCCTCATTACTCTCTTATTTCACACACACAAAATGTAACCCTAACTTCAGTTGCCCTAACTTCAAGTTGCAAGGAATGTTTGTTTTCTGTAATTTTGAACCATCCAAAAAGGTCAGATGCTTTTGTCTAATGACCTCAAATACTCAAGTCAAGACGAATAAACGTCCCACACCATTGGTTGTCTGTAAATTCATCAATATGCCTTACCCCCAAATGAACGGAAAAGATAAGCACAGACTAAAAACAGGAAATTGTAAGTTACTAACATTTTCATTCATGTTGTATTGAAAGATACAGATGGCCTTGGGAATGGCATCATTTTAACAACACTTTTGCAGATGTCTGAAAACATCTGATAGACTTTGATTTTGGAGTGAACTGTCTTGATCCGCTGTGGTATGCTGACTAACTTGTGAGACTGGATCAAAATACAACCGTATATCATCATGTACCTACTTGATTAACAAAACTTTTGGTTATAAAACAAAAATGTTGTCCTCACTACACATTTTAAAGAAAGTGTGGAAGGATCTACCTTAAAATAAGGCCTAATAGTTAATACTTTTATTTAAAATGTATGAAATTATTCTGCATTTGCATCTAATGTATAGGCCATATGGTGTGGATATTGGCAACAATCTGTCACTGAGAAGACTTTAGTCATTCTTGCTACCTAAATCTATCATCAAAAAGTCTACCTGGAATTCCTTCATTTCTTTATTAAAAACACAACTGAAACATCTTTATCCGATTTCACAATTATGAACAAATGAACATTTCATTTTATGTTACAGTACTTTACATGAAACAAAATTAATGACAGAATCAGTGATAAGGCGGATGTGGCAATTGACATTTGATTTGAACTACTGTACTGGCCCCATCAGCATAGAGCTGAATGAAATAAAACAAAGGTAAAACATGAATGTGTGTTCATTTACACTTGACCATAATAGGTTATTCCCTCTTGTAAACGTTATTTGTACTGTTTTTAACCCATTTGTTCTACCTTTAATATGTAATTAATTCCATACAAACAAAAAAACAGGTACAGTGGAAATGCCTTGTAAATCTGGCCTCAAGACAACAGTTTTAGGGGCAGTCTTCAATGTTTTCGTAAGCACTATTAGATTTCCCGTTGACACTATGTGAATAATAATGTGAGCTTTGGTTAGAACTGATTGACCTTACATTTGAATTAGCTGCTACAGCCCTTAATTCACGCATATTCTTCATGTTGAAATCACCTGTGGTTTGGGTGACACACATCTGACCACTTTGAGACAAGGTGTTAGACCTACCATCATCTTTTTTATCACTGACTTTGCCTCCGCAGATTCCAAAGAAGGTCAGAAACACTGGGATAAACACTATACCATGGACCGCCCCAAACAAAATGACCAAGAACATGATCTTAAAGAAGGTTCTGAAGATGTAGCTCTCAGCAGCAGACAGCACCACCACTCCTAAAATAGTAGACACAGCTCCCTGTATGATGGGATACCCCAAGTGATAGACAGCATCTACAGCCTTCTTATTAGCGGTGACCTCTTTGCTAGAGACAAAAGCATAGGAAATGTGAGCAGAAAAATCCACTGAGAAACCAATGCAGATGACAAGATTGATCATGGATACAGAGTCTAGATTGACATCCCATAATGCCATGAAACCAGCAACACCCACTATGACAGAGGCAATGGCAAAGGTCACCCACAGAGAACATATGGGGTTGGGGATCAACATGAGGGAGATCACCAGCATGGCAAGAGTGGCAACTACAATGTTTTGGATGGTATTACTAACAATGACTGCATACTGGTCAAAGTATATGAAAGCAGGGTGGTAAACAACCAACTTTTCTGAACAACCATTAGCTGTCTCTCGAAGCTTATTCAACATGTTCTTTTCATCAACGGCTGTACTGACGTTGATTGTCTGAATAAACATACGCGAGGCAATTATGACTTTGTTTGAAATATTCACATCTTGTGTGAAATCTGATCGTTGTAAAAACGCAGGTAAACTATCCATGAAAATGGTTTCGTTATTTGGATTTATAACTTTCACATATTCATTAAGCCAAGAAAGAGTCATATTTTTTGCAACCAATGATCGACCATCCAACGTTAGACTCTCAAAGCGTTCAAGACAATTATCAAGACGCTTTCGAGCAGTTTTGTCCCAATATTGAAACGTACTGTCAGTCACAACAACCATAACATTTGGACCATACTCTGAAAAGTATTGGTCCTCATTATCGTAATAGCTACCCACATATGAGCTATCAGCTGCTAGGTTTTTAAGGTCTATGCCTTCTTGGATTTGGAAGCAACCATAGATACTTGAGCCCAAATATCCAGCATAGAGCAGGATCACAAACACCTTGGTCCAAGTCTTTGTTAGAAATGGCCCATAGTACATCTTAAAGAAGTTGTTAATTGGCATAACTTCCTCTTTTCCCGTTTCATGATCATATGCCCCTCCTACACAGCAGAGGTTGTACTTTTTAGAGTTCTCCTCTGGTTCTGGAACCTTCATGCATGTCAGCCAGTGTCTGTTGCCTTTTTCACGACTCCCATTCAATGCCAGAAATGCACCAAAGAAGGTAATATTGTACAAGTAACAGAACAGGACAGCTGTGCCAGTATACATACAAAAGGATTGTACAGAACCAAATGGAGTTAACAGACCAATATAGAAGGCCAGGGCATCAGTTAGTGTTGTGATGGTGATAGAGACAGCTGCCTCTTTGTATGTAGCTGCCATACGGTCCTCTACGTTGTCATGAACTTGAGTCTGCTGCCAGCAGGAAATCATGATGAACATGTCGTCAACACCAATTCCTGTGGAGAAAATACACTCTCTTATAAAATGTCAAACCTAGTTTATACCGGTGTTCATTTATGTGATCACATCAGAGTACAGGTAAATTGGGAGGTGCCGGAACAGAAAGTGAGGTACCGGAATGCATAAATATTTATTTATTGTATAATAAAGCATTGCATGCATATCATTGCGTTTTCGTAAAGAGCAGTAGAGTAGAGGCGCTTACAGAAATTGCACATATGGGGAACATTTTTTGCCTATAAAGTCCGGGGAAAGAATTAGCCTTTATTAAATGGATTTCATCCAATTCTTAATAATTTTACATGACTGGAGACTTTAGCAGAATATTTGTAATGCCAAACAAAGGATGGAAATGACAGGCTACGTTGATACTGACAAACTGAGATCAGTAAAAACAACCTCATCTTGAATAATATAGTCCTGAAAAAGCTTTCCAGTTTCACTGACTCACTCACACAATGATGTGCAGCTCACTCACCAGCGAGGGCCGATGCGCTCGTGCCGAAAACCTATCCTACTGGGCACACACTGGTTGAATCAACGTTGTTTCAACGCAATTCGCCAACGTATTGTGACATGGAATCAACGTGTAAAATACGTGGGATTTGAAAAAAGTCATCAACCAGTACTGTTTCATCTCATTTCAACCAGCGTTGTAAACATTGAAATTAGGGTAAAACTTCAATACATTGATTTAACCTGACTAACAGGTTGTTACATCAATTCAGTTGCCACATAATCATCAGAATAACTATGTACACTACCATTCAAAAGTTTGAGGTCACAAATTTCCTTATTTTTGAAAGAAAAGCAAAAAAAAAAAATCCATTAAAATAACATCAAATTGATCAGAAATACAGTGTAGACACTGTTAATGTTGTAAAGGACTATTGTAGCTGGAAACGGTTGATTTTTAATGGAATATCTAAATAGGCATACAGAGGCCCATTATCAGCAACCATCCCTCCTGTGTTCCAATGGCACGTTGTGTTAGCTAATCCAAGTTCATCATTTTAAAAGGCTAATTGATCTTTAGAAAACCCTTATGCAATCATGTTAGCACAGCTAAAAACTGTTGTGTTGATTAAAGAAGCAAAACTGGCCTTCTTTAGACTAGTTGAGTATCTGGAGCATCAGCATTTCGGGGCGGCAGGTAGCCTAGTGGTTAGAGCGCTGGGACAGTAACCGAAAGGTTGTTGGATTGATTCCCTGAGCTGACAAGGTAAACATATGTTGTTCTGCCCCTGAACAAGGCAGTAAACCCACTGTTCCCCGGTAAATAAGAATTTGTTCTTAACTGACTTGCCTAGTTAAACAACATTTATGGGTTCAATTACAGGCTACAAATAACCAGAAACAAATACTTTCTTCTGAAACGCGTAAGTATATTCTTGTTCTGAGAAAGGAAGGCTATTCCATGCGAGAAATTACCAAGAAACTGAAGATCTTGTACAATGC